>NC_045483.1:15008980-15656638 GCF_009650955.1 Corvus moneduloides
AGCTGACTTCATAAAGGGTACAGGCATGCAATTTGGGATGATACTTGTTATGAAATTTTATTAAATATTGGCTGTGAAAGAGCAATGTCTTAATCTGGAGTTTGCTGCTTCACCTCCACCAATTTGACTCCATTACTGTCAATACAATCACCTTTCATTTACAGAATTACTCTTCATTTACATCTGAATAAGTGAAAGATATTAAAAATGCCTAATGAGTAGCATATCTAATACATCTATTGATTAATTAAATATTTTCATTTTATTATCTACCTTGATTTAATATCCTTCATGTGACTTAGAGCAATTTACAAATAGTGATGTAAGAAAAGGACAAGCAAAAATCCCTTTCCCACCTCCTCCACTCCTGCCCCTTCATTAAAACCCAAATATTTTGGATTTTCACCACCTGGAAATGTTCCAGTCACAATATCTGGCAATCCTGACATAGTCCTCTTGTGTCCTTGTGTGTAGGTGGGTGTTCAGTAGAACTGCACAAGCTCTTCGGGCATCACATTATTATTAGTTCTTGGCATGAAGCATGAGGTATCCATAAGTACAATAAGTCTTTCCATAAAAGCGTAGCAGAAAGTGAATTAGACTGCAAAGTTAAATACAGTGTGTGTAACAGATCAGCATGGCAGTGACTGGCACACTAATGGATATTTTACTACTCTGGCAGCACTAATACTCTAGAGGACATCACTCTTAGTTAGACGCTTTGAGCATCTATTGTAACACATTTGAAACTGGTTATGTTCTGGGCATGAAAAGTGGCAACCAAGGAGAATGGTTCATGAGTGAGCATCTGGCTCCTTAAAGACATTTTTGTAGGTAATTGAAATTTAAATTCCAATAAGAAATCAGTGCATACCATGGCTAACTGTTTGCTCTGCCTAGGGCCCAACTCATATACTTATTCAAAGTTATCCAATTAATCAGCAAGTTTATAATCAACAGTGTCTTACAAAACTCTGTTATTTATGTTCATAAAGATGAGACATTTTTCATTTTGGTGCAGTTACTGATATTATACTTCTTTTATCATGTTAATGTAGCAAATCAATACCTGGTGCCACAGTGTGCACAGAAAACAAGGGACAGATGAGGAATGGTTATAAGACTGAGTAAAAAGACAGCTTCTAATTCAATGGCAGCATAGTGAATTATGTGCCTTATTCATTTTTTATGGTATTAGTAAGGTAAATGTAGATGCACAAACTTGAACTTTTTTTACAGAATAGATTCTGTAAGTGATCCACGATGAGATTCTACTTGAAATAAGAGCATCCCATGAGACTGCTCCACTCAGGAGCATTCCACTCTCTACTTTGCATCAAATACACAGCATTCAAATGTATTTCAAGTATCCACATAGCTTTGTGTTCTCTGCTTATCCAATTAACTATAGGTGGTAATTTACCTATGTTTTCACAAATATCTTTCAGAGAATCTTTTCTCCTGCCTGTCTAACAGCAAATTATACTCATATAAAAAATATATAAGTATTTTATATATACTTATATAGTGTATATGAAAAATACTCTTGGGAGTGTTTTTAAGTTCATTAATACATGTGTGTATGTTTTTGTTTAAGGTTCAGATTTCAAAAATTCAAAGTCGTTATTCTGCAGTTTCTTGTTGAAACACCCAGTGGGACTGTTTCTATTTAGCTGAGAGGTTCTCAGCCTGGCAGAAAAAGTCATTCTGCCCTTTTTATAGTAACTTGTAGGTAATTTCTGGATCGACAAGAATCTGATATCACAAGTTTTCTCACTGGAACTGGAGAAACTGCAACTAATCACACATGCCTAAATGAATGTGAAGTGTCACACCATGTCACTTTTAGAGCTGGAATCATAATGACAGATCACCTGGTCTGTCTTTCTGACCCAGGGGGAAATTAGCTATATCCAAACCATTCCTGACAGTTATTTATCTGAGGTACTTTAAATGCTCCCGTAATGGATAGACCACATTTCATTCCAACAGCTTATTATCCTAATTGTCCTAACAGCTAAGAAACTTTTTTAAAAATCTAATTTAGATCTTTCTTGCTGCAGTTTAAGCCCATTACTTCTTGTCCAAGTCCAAGAGATAAAGTAACTTACTCGTCTTTCCAGAAATCCATGCAATATTTAGGATATAAGAACATAATAGCAGCTGTACTAGGCTATACTGCGAGCTCAGTTCCCTGTCCGCACTATGGCTAAAAGCAGATCATAGAGAAGAGTCAAAACCAGGCAAATACTCCTTCTCCCTCTAACCCATATTCTGCCAGTTTCCATCTAGGATTTCATTAGTGTTTTTTCCCCCGTGTTTGTTCGATCAGATCATTCGTCCTTAAGACAGTCCTCTTAGGCTCATACTGGCCTGTGAGCTAATTTAAGCTGCTCTAAAACAGTTATGGTTATATTATTTAAAGCCTAGCAAACCATGATCATGCTACAATGATATTATGCTACCAAGGTAGCATAATCACAAAGAGACCATCCCTTTCCTTAATTTTTCTGAGGACATTCAAACTGACATGGATGAACTCCCAGCAACTCTAGAAACAGTGCAGAATTCAGAAATGGCATATATATTTCAGGTCTGTTCACTGCAAAAAGTGGTGACAGTTCAACTGGAAGTTTTTTTTCAGGCTCTCTTGGTACTCAGGCTGTTCTCTGGCAAGAAGAAAATTTTCTAAGAACAATCTTCACCCTTAAGAATTTGTTGCAATGTTCATTGATACAAACATCTGAAATCTGTACATTTCTATTGCTCACATACAGTGTATAAACTATGCCTCATTTGCTTTTAATCAAAGTATTAGTGCTGACATTTTTAATAGTAGAAAAAAGGGTTGACATAAATGGTCTTTTACTTCACTGCAATTCCAGAGTCTAAGTTGACCTATATTTCTTGGAAATTTTCAGTTTTAATAGTCTCTAAATTATCCCATCTATTCTATTCTATTAAAAATTAGAAATTGATGCCTCAGTTTAATTGATATTAAAGACACACGTCCTGTCTTCACAGTTTGAACTTCTGAGATATTGTTGTGTCATATCAGTCAGAGATCAGTCAGCTGTCCATCACATCTAACGTGGTCTCTGAAATGTTCTTGACTCTGTCTTTTTGTTGTTTTCAGTTGCTGGATGGCCTGGGAGCCCAGTCTCGGTGCTTTTTATGGGCCAGTGGCATTCATTGTGCTGGTGACCTGTGTTTACTTTCTCTGCACGTACGTGCAACTGAAGCGCCATCCTGAACGCAAGTACGAGCTAAAGGAAAAGACAGAAGATCCACAGAGAATGCCAAGTACTGATGTGGGCCATGGTCATATTACAGACCCTGTGTCCGTTCCCCAGGCAACCTGCCCCATGATTTCTTCTTCCTTATTGGAAAATGAGCATTCATTTAAGGCTCAGCTTCGAGCCGCAGCATTCACTTTGCTCCTGTTTACTGCCACTTGGACCTTTGGAGCACTTGCAGTATCTCAAGGTCATTTCTTGGATATGATATTTAGCTGTCTTTATGGAGCCTTCTGTGTGACCTTGGGGCTTTTCATCCTGATCCATCACTGTGCTAAGCGAGATGATGTGTGGCATTGCTGGTGGTCCTGTTGCCCATCCAAAAGGAACACCTATTCTGTGCAAGTTAACGTGCGCCCAAAGGTTAACGTCAATGGCGACACTCAAGTTCATGCACCTTGTCTTCAGGAATCACCGTGTCCCAACAAGTCAGCTGTGTTTAATCACCCAGCAGCGAGCCACTGCAAACTCACTAACCTGCAAGCAGTTCAGAACCATGTTAACTGCCTGTCACCTGTGACACCATGCTGTGCAAAAATGCACTGTGATCAGCTGCTTGATGATGAGGCTCACATTCATGTCCACAATGAGGGAACCTTCAGACCCAATATGCACATTCATAGATGTCTGAAAAGCAGAACTAAGCCACGTTACTTCAGTCGGCACAGGTCTGCAGGGGAAAGAGAGTACGCCTATCACATCCCCTCAAGCATTGACGGCAGCATCCACAGCTCCCACACAGACAGTCCCCACAGCACACACGAGAGCCAGTCAGGTCACAGGAGGGCCTGCTGCTCAAAAAGTGATCCATACCCTACCGTCAACCAGCCCGAAAGTAGCGACGCAAGTACTGTAATATATAGTTGTGGTAAAATGCCAGAAAGTGACACTGTGCACCATCCAGCTCACTTTGAAATGCACCCACGGACACAGTCATTGCCATTTAATACAACAAATCACAACGGAATTCTCAAGGGAAACATGCATGAAGCCATGATATACAGCTCAGATAGTACAGGAAATATCAAAACTGGCCCTTGGAAAAATGAAACTACTGTGTAGTTTGTGGGCCATCATAACATGTTTTTTGCCCTAAACCATCATTATCTTTGTTTTTATTCTGAGATGAATATGACGATATGTTTGTGTAGCCCATCAGTAAATTGTACGGCTTTTCATCTTCTTAATAAGAGTCAAAAAAGAGGGATAGTGACAGTTTTAAAGTGAAGGTATTTTTAAAAGAAAGTTATAAAATTATTCTGAAAGATAATGAGAAAATGAAGTCTAGACAATTGAATAAGAGAGGCAATATCCTTTTGTTATACAGAATGATATTTCTTTTGAAACATAATTTTCATTCATTGTTTTCACTTTTTTTCTGTCGTAATTTCAGACACTTTTTATAAACATATCAGCATCTTAAACTTTTACTTATTTATTTTTGTAGAAAAATATTATTACTGTGCCATGGATTTTAATCAGAAGTGGCTATGGTAGAAATGATAAACAGGATTTTATAAAATTGCAGCTTTTTAGATATACAAAAGTGATACTGCCTCTAAAAATCTTCTGTAGCATATGGCCTGTAAAGTCATGTAATGTACAGTCCCTGTTCTGTCCTTTTTCTTGTTGGAGAGAAGTGCTAGGTAATGTCTCTGTTACATCTTTGGTGCTGTATTGGTTGTATTTTGCATGACATATGTCAGGATATACCATTTGCTGTTTTCTAGTGTTACATGTGTTAAAAAAAGAACAAAAAAAAAGTGTTGTACAAGGCTGTGAAAAACCCTATTGATATTAATCTAGAGCATTATAAATCTACAGGAAAAGAAATCACTCTGCACTAGTTTAAGTGGCACAATCCTTTGTATAAGGTTATATGATAGCTTTGATAAGGGTCCACTCTAATGTCTTTACGGAGCATGCACTACTCATTGTACGTGGCACTGTGCAGTGTAATAGCAATTGTCTCAACAAGTTTTCCACTTCTTTGTAAAGTATGCCTTTTAAACAAATCTGTAAGCTGTTCCACAGTAACCTGTCCTCATCTGTTAAGGTAGAGCAGTTTTACCATTAACTCTTTGAGGACTACAGTTATTTTCTTAAAGTAGCTTATTCTAGTTCAGAGATACTGTATATATGATATTGTCTATTTAGTTACATGATCAATGTAGTCCAGAGTTGTCAGGAAAGAGGAAGTTCAGTAATTTTGTGAAAACACACCTTCTTAGAATCCATCTGTTAATTTCACCACTTGCTTTCTGAAAACCCATTTCCTCCCCTAGCAAATTTCAGATTGTCTTAATCCTTTAATGCAAATTTGACCTTCAGAGAAGTTCTTTATGTTCATGATTTCTGCTAAATTGTAGGGCATTCCAGGGTCAGTAGCATTCTCTATTAACAAGGCTCTTGGCAAGATTTTTCATGTTTCCATGAACATCTGGACACAAAGCATCAACTCACAGTACAGAACTGCATCAGATTTATCCCTACATGAAATAAAACTGCTTTTTACAAATAGGAAGGGTGCAGAATAATAATAGATTTCAGAAAGTGAATGGGAGTATAGAGCTGTGAGAAAAATGTCTACAGTGGAAAGTGAACAGTGCATCCAGAAAGGAGAGAAAAAGCACAGTTCTGTAGGGCCACACAAGAAAGTTCGCTGTCATGTCTTCACACAGACTTATGTAATTGCCGCAGAGAGGAAATAGAAAATTCCATTGAGAGATCATCAGTCTGTGATTCTCTGTGTATAAGTGGCAGAAGTCTTCACATACTTCAGCCCGATATTTTTCTGTTATTAGCAGTTTATTAGACTCTACCTTTTTTTTTTTTTAATGTAGGAATAAATTTCCTAATAGTGTACATAAAGATGACAATTATAATTGTTAGAATGTTATAAAAACATGTAAGTCAGATGAATGTGTTCTGCAGTGTTGCAGGTGGGAATTAGTACTCAAAGGGTTAATGCTCAGTATCTGAGTGCAAGAAATCTTGTTTTTCTGTATTTTTGTAAATTTGAAATATATATTGTAAAGTCCAGCAGTGCAATGTATCCATCTCAGATTGTGTATTTTTAAAAGGTGAGCAAGAAGAATGCACTAGGTGGTTGTCAAGTTTTAAGGCAATATTCAACAGTTTCATGACTGCTTCTTTAGCTAATACAAAAAAAAAAAGACAAAACACTGAGCTTTATTATGTATATGCTGTATATGCTTGAACTGTCTCTAAACTAAAATACAGTATTTTTCTTTGTTTGCATATTGAAATATTTTCTGTTTCATAATTGTTTTCTTTTAATAATACTTTTACTCATTCCACATAGACAGTGAGCCCTAGATAAACATAGACATAATGTGAAATCCACTTCTCTGTCTCAGCACTGTGTATATGTGTATTCTGTAACAGTAAAATTGTAGGAGGTCTGTAGACCATTATGCAAAATATCACACACACACACACACACACACAGAGCCAAGATGAAATACTCACTCTGCAAGAATCCACTCAGTAAGCTCCTTTATTCAGCTTGTGTTTTAATCACCTCTGTTATTTTGTCTGAGAGGCCAATTCCATCTTCATAATGGCTTACAAAAAGTAAATAGGTGCTGCTTTCCACAGAATATCTTACATGATAAAACTCTCTGGAATTCAAACGTAAAATATTAAAACACTTTTCTTATTGTGTTAAAAATTAATTTAGTGAATATTTCTGGGCTAATTTGGAAGAGATGTGTTATGCAATAATCTGTTTGCATATTATTTTTTCAGAAAATATACAGTATATCTACAGAGGAGGAGACATGATATTAAATAAATATAAAAATGTTTTGTAACATCAAATTTGACCAAAATACTTTTTATGCTATTGACATTTTTTTTCCTTAAGATAAATGAGATAATTTCAATGCTTTGGAAGTCTGGTTTTGATTTATTGTGGGGTTTTGGTCAATTATAGTCAGTGAACCATTACTACTTTACCTGATTTTCTTCCCTATAAAAATAAAGTCAATGAAATAACCAGAGTGTAAGAGATGTATTGTCCTAGTAAATTCCTTACAGACACATGTAACATATTTTAAAATCAGTTTTAGTTTTGGTGATTCATTGATGACAAAAAAATGATTGAACAGATTTTACTGTTCACTTTCTGTCCGAGATTAAGCAAGAGGAATTTCATCCAAAAAAAGATAATTTTCAGAGAATGATGCAACCAACAGAAATCTGAATAGCTGCTACCAGGATAAAAATATGCTCTTGCTGTAGTGTTGTTCTCTGCATATAGAAATTCCAGCTTTCACGACTGAGTTTGAAGTCTCATAGGCTGTTTACAGGAAGAATTCCTACCCAGCCTCATATAATGAATTTGGGTGTAAAAATAAAGCATACATTTTTGCACATTATGTCTGGTCATATGTGTCGTTCCCAAGAAGTCTGTTGACTGTGTCTGCACTAATGTGACTGAGCAGTTGCTGTCAGTGGCCATAAACAGCTGTTTTCTTTCACCACACAGCTGCCTGCCAGCTACCCCGTGAGCACTGTATCCAGATGTTAACCCACCACGGGAGCTTCACTGAGGCTATACAGCATTCGTGTCTGAACCAAAGCAAAGTCTGTGCTTCAAGCAAAGTCAAGGCCACCTTTGATGGACAACATAGGCAATTGGGCAGCCTCCACTTGAACACTAAGGGTTGAAGGCAGATAAATTTAATGGAAGTGGATTTAAGCAGTTTTAAGTCCTCCTCCTTCCATCTCTCTAAAGTACCTGCCTAGTAAGTTTACTGCCTACAGATATTTAACAAATCCAAACAAATCCAGGCAAAATTAGACAGTTGACCTAAAATTCCTGGTTCGTTGAAATGAGTGAAATAGCACAACCTAGTTAACAATCAGAGATGCCCAAGCGGGAGAAAACCTCTTTGGATGCTCTGTCACAAAGCTGCTTCAGGTTGGTTATGTGTGGGTCTAACCCTCCTGGGTCCCTGAAGATCTGAAATTGCTCTTGTGCACACACTGTTAAGGTTTACAAAGCTGATTTCAACTCCACAAATTTGTAAGTAGCTTCCACTGTAAATTATGTGCTTTTTTACAATGAAGAGGTTATCTGACATTTCACTGTTTAGGAAAAAGAAAATTGTCATCACGATCAGGCTGGTAACCTTTTTATGATAGGATCTGCTTTGCATGGAAACAAGAAAAAGGAGACCACCTGTACTCCCACTGAGTTTTTGTTGCCTATGAAAAGAAATGTCAGGCTGATGAAGACATTGGCAGCTCAGCAGCTTCCTTGCCAGAACATGAATTCAAGTTCCTGTAGCAGCATCCTTCAATTTGGAAAGAAGCTGAAGAACACAGCTGGATCAATCAGAATGCATTGGCTGAATTTAAAGGCTGGCTGGCTGACTTCAGTTAAGCAATTTCAGTAGTAACTTGGTGCTCTAGGCAGCTTTTACGTGCTTAGTTAACTCTACAATGAAGGGAGCTTTTGGTTTCATTCTTTGGGGGTTTTTTTGCTGTGCCCAGTTGACTATTTTCTAATTAGCAATTGAATAGCTAAGAAGAAAACTTGCTCTACAAATTACCTTGACTATAAGCCGTGGCTTTTTGTTCCCAGTTAGGGGGTTTGTGAAGGTGCAAGTGAATCCCTATTCCCTTACCTGAGTTTTTTCAGGACCCAAACAAGCAAGCATCAGTGAATTCAGGACAATATTAGAGGGCTCACTTCTCTACAGGGAGGGTTGAAATTTGGTTTGCAAACTCCAGAGCAATTCAACCTCAAACAATATCCTGCCTTGAAGTTGTGCAGCTGGCCATGCCTCTGAGGTAAGGGGGTTTTTGTAAACATGGTGTCTGCATACCCCATAGGTACTGCTGTCTCTTTACATTTTGATCTGTTTGAATTGTGTAGTGCCTTGCAGTCTGAATAACAAAATGAGTGACTGTTCCCATCAGCCCATCACTCTGCTCCAGCTGTTTGCCTTAACCTGCAGCACACTGCCAAGCAAGATTCTCCAGCATACTCAATGTTTTCATTCATTCCTTTATTTTATTGAGTATCCAAGGTACTCAATAACACCTGAGGAAGGCAGCCAGGAGGAGCTTATTTTGGCACTAGGGGGAATTTCTGGGAGAAGAGAAAGCAATAAAACACATTATTCATATTCTTCTCACACTACTTTCTTTTGTTAGCCCATTTGTTAGTGAGCTGTAAGCAGTTACAGTCACTTATTCCCTGATTCTTTCCACTGCAAGACCTTGTTCTCCACTAATTAGAACATAGCTGAAAGTTAACCATTTAGCTGGATTTATGCCCTCAGCAATTACTGCCCTCAGATGGATGATTTTACAGGGTTCAGCCAAAGCAGCTGCAATGTTTTCAGCAAAGAGGCTTGATGAAAGAATGTCTGTCCACAATAACACCTTTCAGTGATTCCATAATAGTTCTATCTTCGAGGCCCATTATTTGAAAACTTGGAGAAGTATGGCTATTATAAGAAAAGGGCATCTCTTGCTGTTTCTATAAAGTAAGTGGTTCACTACAGATAATTTAGCCACTAAAAATATCACAATATATTACTGTGAAATGGGTCCCTTCTTAGGATGTGTATGCCCCGACTGGGACCACACTCACTGATCCTGTGCTGCTGCTGCAATGCCCTAGGGGCTCTAGAGGACCAGCCCTATAAATGATTTACTTCAGCTGCCCTGAGCTAGGATTAGGATTGAAAGCAGTGGGGCTTGGTTCTCACGTTCTCTGCCAAATGCTCCAGCTTGTCTCCCCTTCACAAGCACCGTGATGGAATGAAGGAGGGAACTGACTGGTTTGTATGAGGGAGACAAATGCTAGGCTAAAAGAAATCAAAAAGAGAATGAGCTTCTAGCAGTGGATTGAGTTGAATGGAGCAAGCTGATCAGAAGGAGAGAGGTTGGTGTGAGTAGGGTGCTGCAACATGACTTGGGGAATAATGGAATGGAAAGGAAATGAGCAAAATTTAAAAGAGGAACTTGGAGGCTGGAAACAAACTGGGACCAAACTGATCATGGGGGAGAGGAGGAGGAAATAATTGTGTCCATGAGTCTTTCCAGTTTGGGTGTGAAAGCCAAGCTTTGTGATTCCTCTGCCATCAGTAAATACCTGAAAACCTACTAGAAAAATGGCTATTCACTTATAATGTTGTCCTCATACAAAATGACTGTATTAGTGCTGTCAGCTATTCCAGTAATGTGTCAGAAATCTGGGTATTGAATCACAGATGCTAAAAGCTGTTGATTAACCAGATATTTCATGTCCCACATGACAGAATATCTGTATTTTTAATGTCTTCTTTTGAAATCCCGGAGCTAAAGACAACCAATTTCAAACAGTGCAAGTGAAGCTGAAAGTCAAACACACCAAACTGAGGAACTGTTAGAATTAAGGCTGTCTTTGGAACCTTCATTCACAGCTTCAGTCTGTCTTTTGATGTTGTTTTTCAGTATTTGAGTTCATGCTGCTTTCTAACACTTTGGCTTTGATGCTGCACATTTAGGGTTCTTTAAATGTGTGCTTTTGTGTACATCTAGAGCTAAGCCAGTCAGTTCACTGTAAGCTTTCCTTTCTATCTTTTTTCCATGTTTTTATTTTTCTCCTGGAACTTTCAGAGAAGGGGTTCTTAGAAGAATTTTGATGTCGGAACTTTCTAGTAACACAAATTCTGCTTTTCTAACCTTCCCTGTGCTGAGTACTAGAATGGAAGAAGTGGATTGAAAGACTTCCCTTTGAGCTTCTTCTTATTGGGTTTTCTTCAATAGTTGTATAATTGTACCAAGTGTTGTCACTGCTATCAGGAGAAGGGGCAGGCTGAAGTCAGGAAGTGCCTGCCTGACTCTGCAGTCTGTGGGAACCCCGTACCTTATTGATGATAATTTGTGTTGACAAATGGGCTTCCTGTAAATCCCATCTTCCCTGCAACGGAGCCTGTACTGGAAAGCCTCCTATGGAGTAGATCCCTGGGGCTGCTGAGAAGGGCATCACATGCCCTGCCCCTCCAACCTGTAGGATGTGCCAGCTTTGGCCGCTGAGGGATGGACACGCTTTTGTCTCTGGCAGTGTTAAGTGGCCTCCTCCAGCCAACAGCTAACCTTGCACACTGGGAGAGGTGTGCAGGTTTAGGTCATTATACAAAGGTCATTCTGCTGTGAGCTCCAAGAAAGAAATTCCTTCAAACTCAGGCTTCCTTGCTAAGCCTGAGCCCATTGCCCAAGCCAGAAGCTGGGAAGTCCCAGTCCCCTTGATAAGATGACATAAGAATGCAACGTCAGCATGGAGGGGTGGTTCCTCTCCATCTGAAATAAAATGTATTGAAACTTTTTCTGTGTTCTTATATATGAGGAACAAAAAAGCAGGGAGGAGGGAGTTAAATGACCAGCTAATCTCTTCTAGGATAATAAGGGGAATAGCTTAAGTACTGCAACAAACAAAACAAACCCCCAGTCATTCTGAGTCAGTATGGAAGCCTTAATTCCAGCATTATAACAATGTTGTGTTCCACCTGACAGCACAGCACAAGCAACGTGACATGCAGTCAAGGGCTACAGTACATTCAAAGTAACTACACTTCACCCACAGTGCTTTTCCCCTGGATAAAAATAAGTTGTACACAGTTGTACCATGGAAATCTTTTCTGCATCTTTTGATACACTGGCGGGCTGTTCTACATTAAGGACCCACTTAGTGTAGGCATACACTTAAAATGTTTTTGTAATATTGGAGTGAAAAGAGGGAAAGTTACTTCTTTTTTTTTTTTTTTATTACACAAAAAGTCAGTCATCGGTGTTGTACTGAGATACTACTTCTCTTCAGTATGTAGATCACACAGAGCCAGAGAGCTCCATAACTGAGCACTACACCAAGAGTGAAAAGCAGTGATGGGAAGTGAGAAAAAATCCTCTTACTATCAGCAGTTCTGAACTTTATCTGTAAGGGAATGATTTCAGATCATGCAATCTGCTTCATTAGCCCATTCAACTTCTCAGTGTGTTATTAAGGTTCAACTTGCTTAAAAAAGCCAGGAAGATCAGAATATGCCAATCAAATTTGGAGCAACTTAAACAGTCTGTGGTATAAGTGGCTTACATATTTCATTGTAGGTTGATGTGGGGAAACTGCTGATACAGACAAAACATACAGGCTGTGATTTCAAAGGCCCTGGAGCTGTAGGATGAAAAAATCTTTAGCAAAAGTCCTTTTACTTAGACAAAGTAAGAAGAAAATACCTTATGTAGGAAATAGGAGTTCTGAATTTAAATCAGTGAAACAATGAAAGAAACTGACAAAGAGGCATTTTGAACAGCTCAGCACAGGCTTTCCTTCCTTGTGTAATCACTGCTGGATGTGAGGAAATGTTTAATTTATGCAGTCCTTAGTCAAACTTTTTTCAGTTCAGATGTAGAGTTGAAATTATAGGCAGGAACCTTTCCTTTGGTTTCCACAGGTCTTAGACTTAAATGCACAGTGAACAGCAAAGGCTCAGCATATGGTTTAGAAGATAATCTGGAGACTGACAAACTGCAGACCTCATTAAATAGAGGCTTTCTGTCATAGCATGGGGTCACATGTCCTGGCATGCATTCCCAAAGGGAAGGATCCAGAGGACAAGTGGGTGAAAATGAAGGAGAAATGGAGTATAAAGGGGAGGAGGGTGTTGTGATGGGTAATTGAAGGAGCACAAGTGCCTGCTGAAATGATGTGATCATAAGAGTAACCACAAGCCCTGGATGAGTAAAGGAATGTATTGAACAGGATTGCACTGGCGAGCCTGTTGCTGTTGTGATGGTCACTCAGGAAGGATGATAAAAGATTAGATGATATTTTGACAGTAGTCTCAAAGATGAGCTGAAAACTGGAAATATGCTTCAAGGCATGTAATGTGTTCATGTTGTGGAGAGAGGGAAAAGAGGAAAAGAAATTAAGTGATTTAATCACTGTCCACAGGTACCTATATGGGCAGAAAAAACTTTACAGGAGGGTCTTTAATCTAGCAGGAATGGTATGAAAAGATCCAGTGATTAGGAGCTGAAAGTAGCACTTCCCCTTTAATCTGCAAAAGTAATTAACTTGATAAAAATTTCTTAGTGATATGGTGTGTTGAAATTTTTAACTCAAGAGAGCATATCTTTTAGCAATGTATTTTTCCCTTCAAACACAAATTTTTGACCTTGGTGCTATAAGAACTACAGGGTAAAATTTTCCAGGCAGTTTACATTATATTTGATTTTCACTAGACTTAGCCTCAGAGAAAAAAGTCCTCTTGTCAGATAGGTATTGTCAAGGTGAGGTAGAATAGGAGGGACAATGTCTCAGCCTGCCTATGGAGAAGTTGGGTTGTATTCCACCAACCTTGACTTTGACCTTCATGGCTCTGTTCAGTTTAAGTGCTATTTTAATGTTTATTATTCCAGGTTCTTTGTATTTTTGAATGGAAAATCTTTATATTCTGCAGCATAATAAAGTTCCTAGTTACTGTTTATAATTAAAAACTCCCTTAACTTCTGGCTAAAACCACAATGGTGCTAGCTTAATTAGATGCTATCACTATATCCTGTAACAGTCTGCAGTAAATCAAACTCTTCCTTATCTCCTCTCTACCACATAATGACCAAACTTTGAGCTATATTAAGAATTTGATGTTTCTAATTTAATTCCTTTCTTACAAATTTCTCAATATTGCTGATAGTAGAATACATTCTTTCTAGTCTTCTATTTTTCTATCTTTCCAGTATAATTGGTAAAATAATTCCAGATTTCACATTTACAGTAGTAGAGAAATTGAAGACCTCAAAAGTTTCCCAAAATATTATTCCAATTTCTAGGTCCAAAGTTTCGTCTTCCTTATTCTATATATTTACTTGATCTTGATGTAAAATGATTGAGTCTTTACTCTGTTGGGAACAAGGTAAAGCAACCCTGTGCCAGGATCCCAATGTACTGCACAGAGATTGGCATCTTCTGGCTAGACACAGCCCTGTTCTCGCACTTACTGTTTGTACATAGTCCCAGAATTTGTACCTGTGGATGTCTATACTCCTCAAACTGTGATGAATGGGATTTCTGTTGCTGGGCTGCACTAAGAGATGGTCCTTTTTTGTCCCTCTTTCCAGCCTCATGCACAATGTTTTTTCTCATATCCTCCTGGTTTTTGTTACCTGACTTTGGTTTGTGCACTGACTGCTCACATTGCTGTTATTCCACTCACTTTTCTTGTGTTTCTGGAAAGGCAGCTCAGGTTTAGTGCTGACCTCAGCTTACCTGACAGCCCCAGGTCCTGTGCTGACAGAGTAGGTCATAGCTGTGATCTAAAATGCTCTTTGCTGTCTATTTCTCTCTTCTCCTAGATATGAATTTATCCAGGGAGATAATTAAGCTGCAGTCCCCACACTCTCTCTGTTTCTCCTGCCTGCTGCAGCATAATGGGTCCTATGATGGGATCACTTGTGTCCTTTCTCAGGCATGTTGTGTAACTTCCGTGCCAGGCATCCACAGTGTTCTCTTCTTTATTCTTCCTTTCTGAAAATGCTTTTGCTGTGCAGCATGTAGCTCTGCTTGATTTTCTGTTATTTGTGGTGAAACATCTACATATTGGAAAGGTTGTTCTGATTAAAGACCTGTGGCAAAGTTGATTGGAATGATTTCTGCTCTTTCTTTTAGTACTTATTTTATTTGCCTAGTAACCACTCATTTATGAGTACTGAAACATAAGCACCACAGCCACTTTGGAAATGTCCTCTGCTGACATTTCCCAAAAGTACCCCATCTACCAGGAAGTATCATTTCTCATTTTTGTGAATTCTTCATTTTTCACTCCTGTGTTGCCCCTAAAGCTTCTTGCTATATCTTGGATTTCATTCTCCCTCTCACTCTTTGCTCTGTGTGGCTCAGACAGCATCCAGATGGTCTCTTCCTGAAGTGAGCCTGTTCTGGAAAAAGCCTCGCTGTTGTCACTCACCAGAGGATGAAGCTGACCTGACAAGACTGTGCACAGCACAGAAGGTTATTTTTCTTTCAGTGGCACTTAGGAGTTACATAGCTCTACACTGCATATATGTGTGTATATGTGTGTGCACATGTGTACAGTTTGTACATGTGGAGATTCACACACACATAAATGAACATTACAGAGGTGTCAATCGAGTGCTTGTTATTGCCTCCCTTTGTTTTGAGCAAGCAGATCATGTTTTCAGACTATGTCTTCTAATCTGAAATATGCTGAGTATTTTTAGTATTTCCTACTGGTTTTAAATGGAACCTACAATTTTCTAAGTGTTAAAGCTAATCCAACTCTGTATAAAAGGATTGAACCATTTAAAACCTCAGAAGGTTTTTCAGTATCTGTAATTGCTCTTTCACTTCAAGTATCTCCCCAGAGGTACAGGGAGTTGTAAAATTAGTGACATTTTTTAACACAATTTTGCACAGGCTAGACAAAATTAGACCTTTTAAATATTTCAGATATAAATTAGCAACATTAAATTCCTTTTAACAAATTACTCTTTCTTGGAAATGTCTTGATTTACAAGCAAAGAATACTACCATGTGTTATTTCTAGGGAATTGAAGCCATGTGGTTCTAATTCAAATTACTTCAGACGCATGTAGTTTGCAAATGGAAATTCCCCCATAAACCATTAGGTATTGATGAGTTTCTCCAGTTAAGAGTTAAATGAGTCAGACCACAGTCTATCTAGTCATAACAATTAGAGGCAGAAATCATTAATAATTTAATTTAATTATAATCACTCTTTTGACTGTGGCTGGTGTAGAAGATTGCAAATAGGAAACTCTTGCATAATTATTCTGAAGATCGTTCAGGACAAATAAAAGTCTGAAAAAGATGCTAAATCTCTTAAAGGACTTATTTTAATTATTTTAAAGTCATACATTAATTAAGGTGTTTACTTATTAATCCTTGGAAATTGAATTCTGTACTCAGAATTAAGTGCTGTAATTTTCTTGAGTAACTAAGTGCTGTGTTTCTCATACATGAGAGGTTGAATTGCTCAACCTTAACTTCAGAATTTTCTATAATGACTTGAGGGATGCTGACAATTAACTCACTCAACAACTTCTCTATGCCTCTAGCAAGTTTTGTGGCTCTAACATCTCTCTCTTTAGAAATCTTGTTGGCCTAGTTTTTTTGGGTCATTTACCAGTCATTGTCTGCTGCTTCATTTCTTACTGGCCTAACTTATCCATCTGGAATTGAAGCAGCATGTAGACAGAATTGATTCTGTGGCTGCAGTGGCATGCCAGCTATCATAACCATCTGAAGCTGAAGCACTTTGACATTTGTGGCTACTCTGGAGAATCTCCTTCTCAAAGACATAAGGGATGAGGGTGTTGACTACTCTCACTGCTTTCTTTTCCTCATGCTGGCCCTCTGAATGTAGTAAAGAAACTTCACAGACCTTCTCACACATCCACACCGCTCCTTGGAATATCTTTACTGGTCAGAGTTTTAGTTATCAACCTGGTTTTATGCTTAGGAAAAACATTTTAACAGCCTAAAACTCAGTCTGCAGGTTCATGATGTTTTTCTTTACCTCTTGTGTGCACCACATTCCCCTTCCTCCCCTCTCTTGGCTCACTCATATAAAACCTATACTAAGCACTTCATCCTCAAGCAGTGGATCAGCCCTAGTTGTTGTTTAAAAATACATGATTATGGTCCAAATATTTTTTTTAGAAAAAGTAATGTTTTGAGGTACATGGAACATTGTAAGCATATTATAAGAGACATGAAAGAAATCAGGTTGTTTAGATTAAGACAATGAATATTGCAATATATTCAAAGGCTTTTTCAGGCTTTTCAATCCTTACAGGTCCCTTATAGCCAAAAGAACTACACATTGCATTCTGTCCTGCAGTGCCCAGGGAAAACTGACAATCCTGCATTTTCAGCAGAAATGCAGCAATCTCACTGCAGATGACAAAATACAAAGCCCCAGTTCTGCAACAGCAACATGTAGAGTGGCCTGGAAGGGCACTGTCTCAGGAAAAGGAGAGGTGCCTTCCAGATTCAGCTGTAAGCCTGCTTGGCTTTGCTTTGCTTTGCTTTGCTCCCTCCCTCCCACTCCCTGACTGACTGTGCAGGCTGTGGGAACTGTCACTGCACCAGCTGGAGCAGATTTAGATTTCACATGGGAAGTAAAATGTTGGTTATGACGACATGAATCATTTTACCATTGTGCTGTGGAATAACAATTACCATTCCCTCTCTCACAACTCCATCTTACAAACAAAGCCCTGCACTGTAGTTGTAACCAAGAAGCCTGACTATTGGCAGCTGAAGCCATTCATCTCCTACCTGGCTGGTATCTTCTCCCACACTGCTTTCTGTGAGTAATTTGAAGTTTCTCCTCAGAGCGCTTTACCATTTCAGTGGGGTGGCTCTGGCCTTGATGGATTGTCCCTTTTCAGCAGGGAGATGTCCTCTCAGCTACAAACACAACAGTCAAGAGACTGACTGATGGTTGCTCCCTAGCTGCTGCAGAGACTGGTGCAGAGACCTGGTTTGTTGTGGTCCTCCAATTCCAGTGCCATGTAAGGTCTGGGCAAATGTTGGCTGTGAAAATAATTTACCTGTATTTGATTGACTCTCCTGTTTATTCATCAAAGCCTTCTAGAAAAGTCTGGACAAGCATTTAAGTGCTGAAGTCTGTTCAAGCCATTCTGAATTTCTTAAGTATAATATGTCATTGATTTAAAGTTAACAGATCTGTTGTCTGCAGCTTCTTCTCAAACTGTCTCTATCATAAGAAGGAATCATGTGTTTTTGAAATTCAGTTGCCAAATAAAAGATCAAAGCTTCAGGCTTGATTGTGGCTGTTAGCATCCTTTCAAAGTCATTGGTCTAAAGTAATATACCTTTTCATACTGTTGGACATAGAAAACATAGCATTTCTCTGAATGCCCATCTGAAATAGCTCTTCTTAGCTACAGAGTCATTTATTGCACCTGTGATTATTGGAGTAATTGAGAAGGTCTATTTTTCCCACATTACACCAAAAATGAAACATTTATTTTGACACATTGGGCTACAGCCATCTGTGCCCCAGCATTAAAACATTTTTTTAATGTTCCATTTCAGCTGTTCCAGTTGGCCTCAAAAGAGCTTAAAATCTGGCAAAAATAGCATCAATGTTTAACTGTGCACAGAAGGTATTATTTATATGTCAGTAGCACATTGTTCGCTTTCTAGGTCTTTAACAGCTGTATATAATGACATGATCCTTTACACATGCTAGTTTTCATGGAATATGTCACATGGCTCTTCAGTACAAAGCTGAGGGTCAGAAAAAATTTTGTATTTTTCTCTTGTATACAAGAAAATACACAGGCACTGCATGGAATTTCATTGTAAGCCAGATACTATATTATTTCATCAAAAGTAATAATGCACTTTCCTGGCATTTGCAGAAAAATTGATTTCTGCTAACCTGAGTCTTTTCTTCAGATATAGGGTGAAGAGTTCCATTTAAATCTCTTTGTATAGACAGATAGGGTATGTAATATCCCCACGGGCAAGAAGTAGGGCTTGGCTCTCAGATGACCTAATTTTGAGAGAGACAATAAGATTACTGAATTGAGGTGCAGCTGATATCAGAGCCCAAGGCCACCCCTAAGGTTCATTGCAGTTTATGTGATGGAAGGTCACCTCACTTTAGTGTCTGTAAATTTTAAAACAAAAAAATATCAGTGGTGCAGAAGACCTCACACAAACCTCTGTTTTAAATAGAGGCCAGTTCCTTATTTTAAAGTTCTTTATAATACTTCTATTGTAATTTTTAATTTAATGTAATAGAGTACTGGACACAATATGTTTTTCTAAACTCTAAAAATAATTGTAACAGTCAGCAAATAAAAACAGAACAATCATTTTTGCTGAATATTAGAGGAATATGAGATAAGTAATCTGAGAAGTAATAACGAAATTAACGTGACAGCCCAAACGTTTAATTTTTTTTGGTCTCAAATACTGATAAAACCTTCCAATTCATAAACAATAAATTCCAGATGCTGCCTGATATGACTTTTTTCCATAAAACTATGGATGCACATCAATCTGTAGACACATTGCTTGTGAGTTACAGGGAAAATAAAATATCTTCAGCCTGATTTTTAAAGGAAAGGCATGAATTGGTCACCTAGACAAACTGTGAAAGTTTATCCACAGTTGTTGGTGTTGAAATGAAATCATTAGGGAAATAAATATCTTTCAATTCACACTTTCCACATTCCATTGGGACAGTAGCCTGAGGGGGGAAAATAGATGTTTCAGAGTTGCCCAGCTGCTGTGTCCTTCTATAAGTTACTGCCCTGTAAAAGCCAGCAAATGTCCAGTGTGCCTCTCTTCTCAATGGCCAATGCTCAAGCACCTCATTTCAGTAAAAAAAAAAAAATTATTCAGGGAAAAGGGTAAAATTTATTAAAGAGGTTTAAGATAACAGGAAATATTCTACATTTTTAATGCATGTAATGTAGTCTAAATGAGAAATTAATACTACAAAATTGAATTCATACAATTGTATGAGTAAAGAGCTGGCTGTCAAAATAGCAGCAGTGAGAATCAAAGGATGATCTCTTCAACTGCAAGCTGGAAGTCATAATTGTCTAAAAACAATAGACAGGTAAGCTCCTGGTTTTGACTGCAATGTATAGTTAAACCTTTTTCCCTTCCCTATTGTAATGTCTCATCACATTGTCTCAGCACATGAAACATGTTATGACACTATTTTTCTCCCACATCTCAGTACTGTTCAGGAAGCTTGGGGTTAACAGAAGTGAGCAAAGAAGTCTATTTTTGAGACTGTCTAGGAGTTCACTTTGATTATTCATGGATGAATCAGCATGTTGTCGTCTCCATAGGTCTAGACATAAGAAAGGTATAAAACCCAACCCCATGCAAGTCATGACTGCAGTGCAAGTCCTTTATCTGAGCACTGTGAAAGCACAGTCACTCTGGAATCAGATGCAGGCTTGGAGGCAGTCAAGCAAGAGCAGTTCAGCTAAAGCTCTGGGGAAGAAAAGAAAATGCTGGCCCGAAATATTGTGAAATATAAATAACAAGACCAGTTTTGGTTGCATAAGCATATGCTGAATGGCATGTGACAAAAATAATATCCCATTCCTATAAAACAGAGAAGTCTCTCTGTCCCCAAAGGTAAAGCTGTTCATGGCAGTTTAAGACCTTTCTTGTTCTTATGACTCCGCCGTACCTGCAAATGCCATCTGCACTGACAAATTTTCATTGCATCAGTGTGGTCAGGAGAAAGGTGCATGGGCATCTAGCTATATTTATTTAGTTAGCAGCTTCAATATTTTCCTTCCTCAGTAAAACTCATCTGACATCAATGCAAGAGCTAAAGGCTCACTAGGGATTGTAGAGCAATGCAAATTTTATAGAAGAGATCAGATATTATCTAAAACTTACTTGTTAACAATTCTTTCAAGTCCTGCAGGGCAGTTGGTGCACATTAAAAGAGGTTTCCACAGAAACCTGCAGATTTTGCAAGCCCATCCTTCAGTGTTTTCCAGTGTTAGCCATTGCACCTTTAATGGGATTCCCTGCAGTGTTGCCTAACCTACAATCTTTGGTGAGATTTAGTATCTCTGGGGCAAAATTTTCTGACGTGGGTGAATGCAAGATACTGGAATAATACATGGAGAAAAAGCTTATATTATTTAAAAATAAAATAATGCTGTGTAAGAGACTAAAATATTGGTTCTGCCTAGAAAAGATAGCTATCTGGTACATGTTAGAAGATGTGAAGGCACACAGGCAACGTTAATGAAGACCAGGGGAAGACTGTAGCTGTTATAACGGACTGTACAGAACAAATTGAACCATCTGATTTGCTCACCAAACACCTACATTGCAGAATGACCCCACTGGCTTCTTACCCTGTGAAAAGTCCTCAAGTGCCTTGTATGAGGTCTCTTTCTTCCAGTGGATTTAATACATTGATCTGTATGTGCCAGGTAAGAAAAGTGTTCTGTATTTGAACTAAAAATTCATTGCACCTTATCTGCAATTATAATGAGGTAAAACAGTCAGTGGCCCAATACCACCAGGTTGGCAGATGCAACTTGTCCTTCCAAATATAATTAATGTGATAATACCCGTCCAATCTGGGCCACATCAGTACAGGATGCCTGAAATATATAAACAGAGACATATTAGTGAGTAAATGATAGTCAGTGTGGATATTTTTTAAATTTTCATGAAAACAGAGAGAGATGAGAGAATATCTAGAGAGGGACCAATTACAAATAACCCTGCACGCGCATGCATAATTAACAGGATTCAAGAAGCAGTAATGATCATTCTTTTAACACAGCATAAGTCTGCCTAGAGAGGTGAACACATCAAAAAAACTCAGCATGAAATTTTTAAAACATCTTTGACTAGTTGGGCTTTGGGGAGCTTGTCAGTTTATTAACATTACTTTAACCTAATTTTAATTTTGTTTAATGTGATTTCTTCTTCTGTGAAGCTCTTTGAAAAAGCTGTTGTTTATGCAAATAAACTACGTGGAAAATTGGTTTTGTAACTAAATGACAGCTGACAGACTAGACTGTAATAGTCAACTGGGAACTTCTAAAACATGATTTGTTTACTCAGTAGTACAAATTGCATAGCTATGATTATTAGGGACAGTAAATATCTTAATAGTGGCTATTTTAATTAACAGAGTCCTACGGCTGGATCTCAGTCCCCAGCAAGACTGTTTTGTGCTGCTCCAGTGACAGCAAAAATAGCCTTAATCCTTATTTCAGTACTTGCCCTATTTAATATTTCAGAGGAGCTGGCATAATGAAGGTCTGATTTGTCCCATTCATTTCCTACTAAAACAATGTTTCGTGCTTGACTGTTTGCACAAAGACTACATCCTACCATTTTTATCCTCACTGTCAGCTCTGACTTCTCTATTCACGTTCATCTGACTCCATCAGGTTTTTTTCTGCCTGGGATGCAAGTCCTTTAAGAAATCTCTCTTCTCCAAATTATTATATTCTATTCCAGTGTCAGATCCTTGTGATTTTTATAATCTATTTCTTCATTTGAATAAAAATGTATTCTTATCACAGATGTCCACAGAATTAAAAAATTACAACAGCAGCAGCAACAGTAACAAAAAAACCCCAAACACCTACCTCTATAGCTGATGCATGATCTGTAAGTAATATAACAATATTCTTACATTTTGAAATGTAGAAATATGGATGCTAAGTAGGGAAAAAGATGTTGCACACGTTGCCACTTTGCTGCCAGAACAAGGTTTTGCCTGCCGACAACAATTTAAAATAGCACAATATGATGGAATTATGCAGCATCACAGGCAGCAGTTTCATTTCTGCAAGCCTGATATTCCCAGAGATGTCTTTATTAACTGATCAATATTTGATCATTGTGTTAAGGAAATTTGTGCAAACATCTGAGTCTCTGTTCTTCCTAACGTCAAAGCCAGTGCTCTGTCAAACCTACATCATCCTAAAAACACAGCTCCTCTACAGAGGAGGATGAAGGGAGACCAGTTCCAGAGACCATGGAAACCCTCAGCAGATGAATTACCAGGGGGTGAAGCCACCAGCTCTCTCCTCACATGAGTTATCTTATGAGCAAGTGAACCCCCTTTCAAAATGATTGACTTTGAATTTCAACATATTTTCTTCTTGTCCTCCTTTCTTAGGGTCCTTTCACACCTGTGGATTTCTCCTATTAGAAGGGACTGGGCATTTGCTTTCTAATCTGCTTTGCTCCACCCTGGCTGCTCAGAATGCCACAGGCAGTGACACAAATCAGTGAAGATGCTGCAGGGAAAGAGTCACTTGAATAATTTGAAGGAGAAAAAGCTGGTGACAGCAGTAGTCAGGTGAGCAGGGCCTTAAATGAAATATTCCTAATCTAGATAGGTAACCACCTGAGACTACTGGGAAGCAGTAGAAATATTAGTATAGGAATTTAAATCATGTGAACAATAAAAGAGATTAAACTGAATTATGATGCAAGGTGTCAAGCCAGATATAATTAGGGTAGCCCAGCTGAGGGAGACTAATAATAATAGGGTGCAACATAAATAGGAAGAGTACACATTGTTCAGGCAAGCTAGAAATAAAAGGCAGGGTAGTGGAAGAGTATTATAATGTATAATGTGCTAAGCTTAAAAAAAAAAACCAACAAGATAATGTGATAAAATGGATAAGTTTGAGTGAAAAACAATTTAGGGAAGGATCAGAAAAAGGTTTGGATAATGTTGTCTGCTTTAGCCCCCTAGAGTTTAATTTGTGCTGGATAAAGATCTCCATAATGTTATTAGAAAGGGAAATATTAGCATTAGGGAAGATTTACTATCTTTATGGAAGATTTTGACCTTCCAGAAACAGGCTTTAGAATAAATATTACTAATAATGGCACAGTGGAGGAATATCTAGCCATAGTAAGTAAAAGATTTTTTCACTGAACAAAGGAGGTATAAGAAAGCCATGCATTTAGGAAGAAAGGTAGTAATGATGCATTTGAGGTTCAACATTTGAACAGTCACAACATATCTGTGAGTCACTAATGTAATAGGGAAGAAAATAAGTAAAAACTGTTCTCAGCTACATCAGGAAAACTAAAAAACAACCAAACCAGACACTAGTTAAAATTTATCTGCAATACAATAAACAGTTCTGGTTAGCTGTATTTAAAACAAAGGCATTCGGATAGCAGTTTGATGTTAGACCTGTTCTATTATTTGACCTGAAGAGTACAAAAGGACAATATGTAACAACATTTGAAGGCAGAATAAAGTTTGATAAAAGATGATCTTGGCTTGTTTAGAGAAAATAAATCAGTGCTGCAGGGGGTAGTAACACAAGGGAAAGAAAAGAATTATTGAAGCATAAATTATACCATTGGCTTCAAACCAACTGGACCTATGCTAATTCAAATATAGAATAAAAGATCATTAATCACTGGAAGATTTAATTTCACAGACACACTAAGACAAAGAACACGGTAAAGATATAAAGCTGTGATTTAATAATTGTAGTGGTCACTTCAGGTGATCCTGGCATCCAGGAGAGATGAGGTGATTTTGATTCTTGGCACGAGTGAACGACTGAGATATTTTATCCTGAGACTTAGAATTCTTCACAGAAAAGAGTGATTTTCAATTTGGTTGTGAGGTGTCTGCTTTTCATTACTCCCTGATCTTATATACCTTGCCACTAATTTGGATAGTGCCACAATATATGCTCTTACAATAAGTCACAAGGCTTTTTTTATATATATTTTTGGATGCACCTAGAAGAAAAATGTAAAATGAGAAAAAAAATTATTATGTATTATATACTGTAATGCTATTCTAAAAATATAATTTCACAAAAATCGTTTTGTTTATATTATGTTACTATGGAGATACAGTATGTTGTATTGAGAGAAAAAAGGCATTTGGTTAGATAGATGCATACTCTCATAGTATTATTTATATAATAAAAAGGGAGTTCAAATTAATACACACCCCTCGGGTGTGGGAAGTGGTATGGGGAGTGGCTGAGGTCACCTGGTGTGTTCAGCCTGGAGAAGAGACTGAGGGGAGACCTCATTGCTGTTACAGCTTCCTCATGAGGGGAAGAGGAGGGGCAGGCACTGATCTCCTCTCTGGTGACCAGTGGCAGGACCCGAGGGAATGGCCTGAAGTTGTGTTGGGGGAGGTCTAGGTTGCATATTAGGACAAGGTTGTTTCACCCAGAGGGTGGTTGGACACTGGAACAGGCTCCCCCTGTGGTCACAGCACCACCCCTGAGAGAGTTCAAGAAGTGTTTGGACAATGCTCTCAGGCACATGGTGTGACTTAGGGATGTTCCTGTGTAGGGCCAGGAGCTGGGCTTGATGATCCTTGTGGGTCCCTTCCAACTCAGCATATTCTGTGATTTTATGATTTCCCTTTCAAGTTCAAGAAATGTGATTCTTGCTGGCTGCAAATTCAAGTGGACGTCTCCAAATTATTTACTTTATTAGCAATGGTACCTACAGGTAGCTTTTCCTCTAGAAGTCAGTAGTTTTCCATGAAAATTAAGCTACTATGGCACCATTATCTGGAAAACTGCAAAAGCTAGAAATCATGTTACCAAGTATATGGTGTGGTTAGTATTTCAAACATCAAGTGCAAGAGCCTTGAAGTTTCATAAAGCACCCTGGGACTTGTAACATAAATAACACCATACAAAAAATAACTTCTAGTATAGTATGTGACAAAGTCTCTAGAGCTACTGCCTTTTTAGATCACAGTAAACCCTAATGACCTGCATCATGAAGTCTTGAAGACTTACTTGTAAAACTGTTTATGTTGTAGATGTATAATGAACTGGAGTGGAGTATCTCTGCTATTCAAGACTCTTAAGCTAGTGCTAGAGATGGGGAAAACAACTTGAGCATCAAATTAACCAGCCTGGTCCTTCTCAGCTGGTGTTGTTTTATCTAAATGTAAGTCCCTTGTTATATAGTGCAATGTCATACACTCTGTCTTCACTACAAACAATCTCACACAATTAGTGACAGGTGTTCCCAGGAAGTGATCATGATTGATGACCTTACAGCGTGCTCTGGCTCATCACCCCAGAAGCTCCTCGATACTTTTATTGAAGCTATCACCTTACTGCTGAAACTCAGAGCTAAATGCATCACATATAGCTGTCAGGCCCCTCTCAGCATCACCTTGCACAAGTGAAGCATTGAGGCACATTAGGAAGGCTACAAAAATGAGTGAGTTGGTAACTAGAGAGAAGCAATAACCCATACAGAGCCACCTGCAGACTGTCAATTAAAGCTGCCATCCCACAGCTGAACCTATTTTGCTCTATACTATGGCACTGCTTTCTGTTAATGCATTAGGTGCAGTCGGGACATGTGTCCTTAATTTTGTAACCTGAAAGCTTACAAAAACCTCGCTATGCATTGCTTTGGCTTGCCACGCAGTAGAAAAAGTAATTTTGTGACTTTGGGAACTAAAGTCCTTACTCTGTCATTCACCAAGAATTAATTTGCCAAAAAAAAATCAATCTAGGTAGTTCTTGTAGCAAACAAAAAGATATGTCTGAGCTAAGTTGCCCCAGATGAATCGTAAAATATAACTTAATATGCAGATGCCTCTGTTTCATGGAAACTACAGGGGAGAGGAAAATTATGTATATTAAAGGTTCTTTAGTAATGATGAGCTCAATTGTATTTTGATAATGCAAAATTGAAGTTATAAAGAGGAAGTTAAACAAAAAAATTAACTCCTTTTTCTCTTTTGATTCACCTTCCTTTCTTATGTGTATTTCAATTGGTTGTTGTTATGAGAGATTCATTTTTGTGTGTTGCCCCTGACATGCAGATTTGTTTGTATTTATTTGTCTCCTGAAGCTAAATTCAGAACTGCAGAAGCACTTCTGGCAGAATTTCTCTTATGGTTGGGTTAAACTACCTAGACCACTGTAATACTGCTGTGGTTTACAGGAATGATGCGAAGAGACAATTGACCTTTATTTTCTGCCCTCAGATACCTGACCTGTTCCAGGATTACAAAAGCTCATGGTCCTTTTACATGACAGAAGTCAGAATTTACCAAGATGAGCATTAACTGCTATAGAGAGCAAAGCACTAAGGTAAGAAATGCGATGAGTAGAGTATGGAAAAATATCGTATATATGTGTTTTCTGATACTGAAGTGTGAATCTTGGCTTGTTTTGTGCCTTGCCTTATCCAGACAAGATTTCTTCAGTCTGTCACCAACACAGCATCTTGTCAGCTGTGCTGTCTGTCTTGCAGGCGAGGAAATGTCATTTTTGCTTTCATCCCTTTTTTCCTGGCAATACAGTGGGGGCGAAAAAAAGTTGTTAATATTAAAGAGAACATTGCTGCAAAACTCAACAAGGACAAAAGTAGGCATCTGAGAGTCATAGAATGGTTTGGGCTGAAAAGGACCTTTAAAGGCCATCTAGTCCAACCCCCTGCAGGGAGCAGAGACAACGTCAAGATCAGGTTGCTCAGAGCCCCATCCAACCTGACCTTGAATGTTTCCAGGATGAGGCACCATCTTGCTGGGGAAACCTGTTCCAATGCTTTACCACCCTCATTGTAAAACAATTTCTTCCTTACAAGTAGCCTGAATCTACCTTCTTTTAATTTAAAACCATTAGCCCTGGTCTTATTGCAACAGACCCTCCTTGTATACCCCCTTAAAGCACTGAAATGCTTCAATAAGTTCTCCCTGGAGCTTTCTCTTCTCCAGGCTGAACAAATCCAGCTCTCTCAGCCTTTTCTCATAGCAGAGGTGTCCCAGCCCTCTGATCATTTATCTGGCCCGCCTCTGGACTTGCTCCAACAGGTCTCTGTCTTTCTTGTGCCAAAAACCCCAGAGCTGGATGCAGCATTCCAGGTGGAGTCTCGTAAGAGTAGAGCAGAGGGACAGAATCCACTCCCTCACCCTGCTGCCCACACCGCTTGTGATGCGGCCCAGGACACATTTGGCCTTCTGGGCTGCAAGTGTACAAGGCCAGGTCATGTCCAGCCTCTCACCCACCAGCACCCCCAAGTCCTTCTCTGTGGGGATGCTCCTAATGATTTCTTCTCCCAGTCAGTACTCATGTCTGGGATTGTCCTGGCCCAAGTGCAGCACCTTACACTTGGCTTTGTTGAACCTCAGGGCCCAGGTCCCTCTGGATGGCATCCCATCCTTCAGGTGTGTCAAACCACCACCCAGCTTGGTGTCATCTGCAAATTTACTGATGGTGTGCAAAATCCCACTGTCTTTATCACTGATGAAGATTTTAAACAATTCTTGTCCCAATATGGACCCCTGAGGGCCACCACTTGTCACTTATGTCCATCAGGTCTCTGAGCCATTGACCACGACACTCCGGATGTGACTGTCCAAGCAATTCCTCATCCACTGAACAGTCGAATTATCAAATCCATCTCTCTCCAATTTAGAGAGAAGGATGTTGTGGGGACTGTGTCAAAGGCTTTACAGAAATACAGATAAATGTCATCTGTAGCCATTCCCTTGCCCACTGATATTATCTCTCCATCATGGAAGGCCCTTGGTTTATTCAGGCAGGACTTGTCCTTGGTGAAGCTGTGTTGGCTGTCCCAAATCACCTCCCTGTCCTCCATGTGCCTTAGCAGAACTTCTAAAAGGATCTGTACCACGATCTTCCCAGGCACAGAGGGAAGGCTGGCATGTAGTTTCTGGGGTCCTCCTTTCTACCCTTTTGAATAACTGGTGCAAAGTTTGCCTTTTTCTCATGTGTATAGAGGGATATAGCTGCCCAGGAGTGTAAAGCCAGTTAGTCTGTTGTGAAGTACTGAAAGGTCACATTGATGGCTATACGGAGGAAGCATGAAATTTGAACATGAGGCTCCAGCACACTGGCTTTTTTGAGATTCCTGACAGGGACAGATCTAGAAACCAGCAGGCTGAGTCATTCAAAAGTTACTTGAATTTCATGAACTTCACTGGACTGCAAGAGACTCCATTGTTCACAGGGAAAATTTCATCCTTAAATGCTATTAGTCTGTGTGGGTTTTTTTACACTTAATCTTGATAGATGCCAGCATGAAGGCAGACTGCAAAAATTTAATTTGAATGATAGAATTACTGTAACCGTGAAATTTGGGGCTCTCACCTGTTGGATTTTGTTACTGGATTAAGAAATTTTCCAACAATAATAGTAAAAGCTCCTTGCTCTATCCTTTCCCCTTCTCTTTCCCCAACGCACATTAATAGTGCTGACAGTTGTCAGCATCCCCTTCGTCATCAGTGCTGGCAGGCAAGAGGATGAACAGAGAAATGTGTTTATTTCACCAAAATAAAAGCTTGTGATGATCATAACTCTGATGCCTCTGAACTGTAAGCCATTCCCCCTGAAATGTCAATAATGTAAGCTGAACAGGGAGAGAAACAACTTGGTCACAAAGAAAAGATATCTCTCCTTCAAAATAAAAGAAAACTAAGCCACCACAAATACACACAAAAAAGAACATGAGTTAAAGACATTGCTATTATAGCTAGAGCTTCCCAAAGGATTCCTTTTCTCACAGGATTTCTTTTTCACAATTGAAAATTTTGAACAAAATAGACATTTTCCTAGCAGATACTGTGGGCAAATGAAATCTGGAAAACATTCCATTTCTGTTTTTATAAATGTATGAGAAAAATCACCTTATATTGAGAAGCAAACCTTCACTGTCAGTCTTTCAAGAACAAAAACATTTTCTTACAGCTATAGGTTGAAAACCATGACAATAAAATTAGCTCTTGGGAGGATGAAGGTTCTCTTGCACTAAGAAGCTATTGCATAATTAAGCTCCAGGTACACTGATGGCTTCATATTTTCAAAGATCTTAAGAGGGCCCCATATTTGACATATCATGGCTATATAAAAATTTTACAGTTGTACATTAGAAACAATTCTGATGAGAAACACTGCGCCAAATGTCTCTCAAATTCCAGGTCTCTGGTTGCCTATTATTATGTGAAGCTCTAATTGTGTTTCATGGACAAAATGAGTGCAACTTTCCTTATTTTAGCCATGAGTAAAATTGTTTTGATAAACCAGGAAAAGCTTGCTATAATAAAGGTCAAAATAAATCTACTTTATAAAATAAAATTAATATAAACTAAAGTTAGAATTTATCTGCACAAATTTGCCAAAGAGATAGTGTAGTCATTTCTCCTCTTTGCTGTTTGTGGCATTTCAAAACTCTGACCACTCTTAGCAATGAGTGAAATACTGGTTTTGCTCCATTATGCATTCCTGAGACCAGACACTTACAATTCATTTCCATGGGGTTTGAGGCCAGAACTGATCACCTACACTGACTGGTATGTCAGAGCCCAGCGATCATTTTTGATTAACCAATATTCTCCAGAAAGAAAACTGCCACTTTTCAGTATTATTCATTTCGGAAGTCAAAGTTAAAACCTGTGCTGTACAATGTAAACCTTGTCTTCCATTTCCAAAGAGTATTTTTGATCCCTACCAAGACTGTTCTTGGTGAGCATGTGTACTCCTCTTTAGAGGTAAACATATTACAAACCAACCTTTTGGATAGGCCAAGAAAATTTGCTTTGCTAAGTTTGGTGTTTCTCACAGTTCTACCATCATTGTTGTGATGCTGGTTTTGCAGTTTCTTAGCGTATTTTTTTTTACGCTGGGCACCAGGACTGTACAGTAGTTTGTATCTCTTTCATATTGCAGTTACTGGTTCAAAAAACCCACATGTTCCTATACACTAATTAAATTGCATTTATAGGGTCAGTTCCAGCGAATCTTCAAGACAATTTTAAAGAGAAGAGCACAGGTGCTTTTTTTTTTTTTTCCTTTGCCTTGAGAAAGCTATTTAAGTTAAGCAACAGTTCTGAAATGAGAAATTGCATGGTCGTGCATATGTCCACCCCGGGTATGCCCACAGAGTGAACTGCACAGTCTATTACCCCAGGCAAAGCAAATTGACAGCTTGTCTGGGGAGATTTCATTTGCTTCCCACTGGCTTGGCAAAGCCACCTAATGGCTGGCTGTAACTGAGCGTGTAGATGTGCACTGAACATGGCCTGGGACCCCTGCAGGCTCCAATCACTTGTCTGTGACACCAGTAGAGGTGGTAGTAGTAGCCAGAATTTCAGAAGAGCACTGTAGGGATGATATCCAGAGTGAAATGTGAGACTCTCTGTTTTACACATGAGAGTATTAGAACATACCTTACACACGTGAACCTTACACATCAACACATACAAATCCCACCATATGCTGGAAAGCTTGGCTATGTAGGTGCAAAATGGAATGTGTGCCAGAACCTGTATTGTTTTAAAATCTGCACAAATCACAGGCTGTTTATTGTTGCTCTCAAATTTAAATATGGCCTGGGTGGTATTTGGTGGGGCTCTCTTTAATCTCTATTTTTATAATATTCAGACATACAAGAAAATATTCTTTTTTTTCAAGACTTAACTTGGAATTTAGTTTGGTATTTGTTGCATTTTGTCAATATGATCCCTTTATAATATTTCTTTTCTCTCAGAAGAAATCAGGCATAGATACATTATAAAGTTCTTCTCAAGAAAATTCTGCAATCTATAATTTGATCTTGTATCTGAGATATTGTATTTTCAGTTCAGGAACTTTTATACAAAAAAAATGCAGTGTTTCAGTCCATTAGTTGCTCACTTTAGTTTGACTCAGCTTTAACTGGATTGAACATTGCGCTAATGAGATAGATTGGAAATGGCCTTCAGTAGAATGAATGATTTGATGATCTCTACTAATTTGCTATAGGACAATGACCACATTAAGGAGATGCATTTTTTCTGGCCTAGAAACGGCTTCAGGCTATGTACTAATGGGGGAGGAAGAAAAAAGAACTGGCTCCTATGCTTTTTTTGATATCCCTTGTGCAAGTATGTTTTTAACACACACAAAGAGAATTCTTTACAAAGAGCACTTAATGTGCAGATTTACATTACATATATATGTCTCAACTTTCTTTCACTTTTTCAACCTGTTGCTCTCATTATAGCAGAACCTGCAGCTTATGTTTCATTTCAAACTACTGTTTGTAGAATCGAGTTTCAAATCTTCCCTCTAATCATCTGAAGAGTCTTACCTCTCTGGCTCTGTAGTATTCAACAAGAAAAATTCTGCCTTGCTAGAAGGATGGATCAAATACATCCTTTTTTTCTCTTTTCACCAGCAGTTAGATTAGAATGAAATGACCCTGACTAAAATGCCAGTAGTTCCCTATCAGTAATGAAGTTGCACCACCAATGAAAATAGCTAGCAGTCGGAGAAAAACCTGGCATGGACAGTGCTCATCTATAACAAGAGAATTCCCAGCGGGTTTCTAGGCCAGCTTCCCCAAAGCAGGCATTCAGCAGTGCACTCCCGTGCAGTGAAGGCTTCCAGCAAGCTCCTTCCCAGACAGATTGCACCAGCAAGCTAAGCACGGGGGTCCCTCAAAGAGACTGCTGTGGAGGTCAGCAAGGAGGGATAAGAAAGGGTGAGGCGTGGTCGTCCTGAATTTATAACCAGTCTATTTGAAGATGTGACTTGCAAGAGTGCTGAAAAATTCTCCTGTGTGTTAAAACATACACGATTTCCTGTGGGAGTTGTTCACAGCCCAGAACATTATATTCAATAAAACCTGGCATGGGGTTGGAAGGAGAAGAAGATGCTGTGAAGAAGGTATTTCAAAATTTCTATTGTTAACTAGTCTGTATTTGAACATCAATTTGATCACCTTAAATTACATTTTCTATGTGTGAATCATGAAGTGGCTTTTAGGTCAAGCTAATCAGAACAGCTACAACCACCTTCTTGCTGTCCTACAGGGTCTCATTAACCTACACAGAAGAGGAAACCTGCCACTTCTCACTGTGTTTCATTTAATTTCTGCTCAAGTAACCAGCCTATTTCCACTTGTCTAAGCTGTCAGAAGAAAAAAAATTGAGCCTGAAACATTAGGTTTATAAATATTCAATATGACATGCTTCTTTTATTTTTTCTCTTTTGATACATAAGGCCGTGTCACAAGGAAGTCCCATTTTATCTCCAGAACTGACCAATGCAGAAGGGAGTCAGGATGCCCCTATTTACTAATATTTTAACATCTCAACATCTGCTTGTGCCTAAACTGGGGGTCACAATGGACAGGCAGTGTTGGATGTTGACCTGTTCACCATCAGCTGAAATCTGTACCAGTACTTTCACTGACAAACCTGGCTTTTAGAAGAGAAACAGTCTATATTTCATTAAGCAGTTGGAGCATTTAAAGTACTAATCTTTACTAATTACAACTATTTAAATGTTAGGTATCTAAATCAAGCTTATCACTTACAGAGAGATAACAACTGACCTTACATGCAAAAGACTTTGAATCAAAAATTTGTCTATTCCTGAGATAGGCAGGACTTGCAGCCTTCTTTGAAAGCTTTGTTCTCTCCACTGTCTTTAAACACAACCTAGCAAATGGCTCATAGCTAAGGCTGACTTCCAGATGGCTGAAGCAGATGAGACAAATCCCACCTTTAACGAGATAGTGCCTACCTGGTCCCACCCCTGCTTATCAGATACTCCAAGAGTTTATTCAAAAGGCATTTCACTGACTCTTCCCTCTTTTACTGGCAAATCAGTTTCAGTCATAACTGTACCCATCAAAAATGGGTTTCTGTGACCTCATTTTAGCTTATCTCTTCTCATTTCAATATTAAATAAATAAGTAAGCAAGAAGCTCTTTTTTCCAGCCTGTCTTCACAGACTCCAAAAGCTCATCTGCAAGTTTGACTAGGGCTGAATGGATTATTCAAAGCAGGCATGTTTGCCACTTGGAAGGGGATTGTTTTGGTTCTATTCATCAGAACAATAGTGAGATGAGAATTCAAATGTGCTCGCTGTGGGTGCTTGTAATGCCTTTATACATATGCATTGCTATAGTCACATATTGTCACATGGACCCTTCATGCCAAGAGTGAATCATCTTGCACCCACTAATTAAGGTATTGTAGGAACACTTTCTCATTTGATAACTTTTTCCTGTGTTATCAACTTAATCATTTAAAGGCAAACTATATTTTGCCATCTTCTTTTAAATGCATAGTAATATATAAACAACAGCATATTTGAAGTCTGTAAACTTTCATAGTTATTTAATATTTTTGTCAAAGTACATGACTCCATTGGCCATTTTGAACAAAATGAGCTCTCTTGTGACTAATTTCAGTTTACTGTTTCTCACCAGTTTAACTCAAGTTGGATTGTCATTTAAAAATAATGCTAATTTTTCTTTTTTTTTTTTACAATAGATTAGTAATACGAAACACTTCTGGAACTAAAGCAAACAAATTCTTTCTTTTATTTTAGTAGCATCCCACATTAGAGTTCCCTATTGCTCCTGTATGTTCCCTCAGTTGTGATACAAAAGACAGGGTGACAGATATACAGGAACAAGTGATTTTTCTCCATGGTCTCATGGAAGTTCCTGTGTGAATGGTTCAAAATGATCACAAGGTAAATCGTGCAAGGCAGGGAAAGCCTGGACAGTCTGGAGAGATCTCCAGAATCTCCCCTGTTTATGTTTAAGGAATAGCTGTGCTGCTTGTCTTTCTGAGGTGTGATTAGTGGGTTCCTGGAGCAGGTACATCCAGTTCCAAAGGCAATTGTGCTGCCACGGGCACATCTTCATGCCACCTTCTCTTCTGCAGTGCACAAGAATTTAGGCACATGGACTATTTCTCTATGCTGAGGGCAAGGCCCTGCGCTTTCAGCATCTTGTTAAGCAAAAGGATACTGTAGACTGGTGTGCATGCTTGGATCAAGGCCCAGTCTCAGATGGCAGTTTAGTATAAATTATTTTAACCTTGATCAGGAAGCAGCAGACAGACTCACATGGTCACCTAGCTCCTCCATCCTGCTGGCACACAGCTGCTCTCCGTGCCGTGCCATCCAGACACACGTTCAATGTCTGGCTGCAAAGCAAACCCTGGGGAACACTTACACAGACTTTGAGTGTTCAATCTTATCCCAAGGAGTTTCTTTTAAAGTAGGTGAAAATTAATGAAGATTAAAATGTCATGCTGAAGTGGGAACACTTCCTGGTTCCATCACAGTCACACAGTGACAAAGGCTTGTCCATTCCTGTGTGTTTGAGAAGATGGGAAATGGTGTAAGAGGCAAAGGTAACCTCAGAGTGAAGCCAGAAAAAGGCATTTAATATTCCTGCAGTCTGTCTAGCAAAATACCTTGTCCTGAGAATGCTGTGTAAACTGAGAATAATGTGCTTCATAAAAAGAATTTTATTTTCATGAAATATATTTCTGTGATGAACAGGATCCCTTTTATTGGTTTGTTCATGTGTTTCTTCCTAGTTTGTTTTTCTTGTAAAAATTTTGGCTTGATGGGAGAGAAGGGGGCTGCCTCCCAGCCCCATCCTGGCTGCTGCAGCTTTCTGGGTTGGGGAATGAGACAGCTTAGGGTAAGATACTGTGACCCTTAGAATGATAGAGTCTTAAGCCTGGAAAAGACCTCCAAGGTCATCAAGTCCAGCTGTTAACCCAGCATCACCATGTTACCACTAACCATATCCCCAAGTGCCACATGCACACGTTTTATGAACTTCCAGCAATGGTGATTCCACATCTTCCCTGGGCAGCCTGCTCAAATGCCTGGCCACCCTTTCAGTGAAGAAATATTTCTTGTATCTAATCTAAACCTTCTCTGGTGCAACTTGAGGCCATTTCCTCTTCTCCTGCCACTTGTCACCTGCCAGAAGAGCTCTTGCTACAACCTCCCTTCAGAGAACTGTCGAGAGTCATAAGATCTCAAAAGCACCAAATTCTCTAATTGCACCAAATTTTCACAGAATACAATCTGGAGCTGGCACAGATTCGCATGTTATGTGTGGATAATTGTAAACATTGGCTTTAAAATGCTCAAGAATTATTTTTATAAGCATGTTTCACATGGCTATGTAATGGACAAATATTCGGGCCTCTAGTCAGACAGTAAATTGAAAGAAACAAGTAGGTATCTTCATGAGCCAAACCTTCACCCTCCTTATAAATGAAAACATTTCTAGTGTGTGAGGGTTAAAGAAACTGAATTTACCCTTCTGCAAAGGCTAGCTTAAGGTTCATGCATTATTTAAGTCATACCCTATTTTAAGGTTTTAGGTGAAATTTAAATGACTTATCAGCTTTAAGCTGTATTTTCCCCTTAGAGAAGCAATCTATATGCAAAGAGTAAATCATAGATACATTAATTTCTTTGGTACACAACTTCAATAAAAAACGGAGGATTTTATGTTTTGTGTTTTGAACCACCTAGAAAGCACTGAAAGAAGCCCAGTGCATCATTGAGACACTATCTCTGCTCCTAAGGATGAAGGTAATGCTCTGTGACACTAATGTATCCTTGCACCATCTGCTTTTTCAGTCAATAACACTCAAAGCTGTTCCTTTCAGAATTCATTCATTTTAAATGTTTAAATTTTCTGTGGAAAGTATATAGATCATGGAGGTTTTTTTATATGTGTTTTCAATTATGTTGCCTTTATATGTTTTAAAATCAAAAAGGACAAAACCATATAATAACAGGTGAGAACTTAGTTGTGCAAAATTCTTAAAATAAGCTTCTCTGTTTTATGAGCTATTGCTGATACAGAAAGATACAAACCCTCTAGGAGCGATGTATATTATTCAGTAAGTCTGTCTGTACGTTTAAAAGATCTGAAAGGGGGAAACGAAGTGCTCAATATTTCTTTTTCAATAAAATTCATAATGAAGTAAAAACTCAGGATGGGCTGACAAACATAATAGTTTCATGATTCTTAGGTCTGGGAAGCTGATGTGTAAACTGTAACCTAGCACCGAATAGAGCTGTTCAAACACACAACTGTGGGTGTCAGCTCAAATCACATCCAAAGTCATCCAGGGAAAGACGCAGAACACTAAAGAGTTATTCAGGGATATGTTAACTTCTCAGTCGCAAAACTTAAACGTCCTCATATTGAATCTTACCCACCAATTCTCCTTGGAGATTAAGAGATCCATCAAGTCTTTATGGATGCAGCAACATAACCTGTGGTACTAGAGGTAATGTTTTCTTTGTCTGCCCTGACCGAGGACAGGTATGGTCTTTTGTCACAAATCTGAATCTATTTCCTTAGCAAAGCCTTCATCACTATCAGTTTATGTTACAGGAGTTTCCTCCACTTGCTGATAAAAACACTGAAACCAATTAAGCCATGGAAGAATCCAGTAGTCCTCCTTAGGGGAATTTTATGCTAGAAGTCTATTAAGACATATATGGTAAAAATCAACTTTTGTAGATGCTCCTGATATTTTGGCCAGACATTTAGTAATCTGTATTTTTTAATATTAAGTATTTATTAGTAAAGGCAAGTGTGCCAAAGCAACTGTGAGCCTAAGGAGGTCTTCTGTGCACAAATTTTAATGTATGACAGGGAATGTATTTGCATGGAAAAAATTGAAAGAGACACCAGAGGAGTTACTGTGTAATGTGAACAGACAGAGCAAAAAGGCTACATGACAATCCAGAGAGAGAAAGAGAACTGTCAGATAAAATCTAAAGGTGGAGCAATCACTGCACTTGGGACTGTGTTTAACTCCATCAGTGCCATGCCAGGGTGAGTTCCAGGATTTATTATACAGTTTGCATTCATCTTCCTGTATGTGCCAAATTGCTACATCTTAGATAATTGTGGTTAGAGACAGACCTCCTCTCCAGGCTTTTCTAACATAGGCAGTACAGTCATACACAAGCAAAGGATTAAAGCAGATAAAGGGCAGGGAGAATTTTAGAATATGTATTTTGCCAGTTTCTTCAGAAGACAGATTAAGAATTCATGGGAAAGGAATGTTAGAAATTGCACTCCATTTCTGCACTGGTCAGTACTCACAAGCTGTATTCAAAGGTCTTGCTGAGATTCACCAATGAACAAGTTAATAAAAAATAGATCCTGGGTTTCTTGTTCTCATGTGTAGCTGATGCCCTGGGAGATCTTTCTCAAACTGTGATGTGAACTGGCAAGTGGGCTGCCAAGAGTGAGATGAAAGAGCATGACAGAGACTCCAGAGTATGGTAATAGTATTCTAATCCCAGCCACACTTACACTGTTATTTTATTTGTTACATACCTGGGGTATGCTTAACACATTGCAAGACTAAAGGAAAGATACTTCTCTTGTGCCTTAGTGCATTTTGCAGTGAAACACACAACTGTGCCTTTTGTGAGAGCAGGGAGGCAACCTTCTGTATTTCTGAGACACAAGCCCTTTGGAAGCAGGAGTTACTGTAATTCAATAAATTCTACCTGCAACTTCTGTGAGAATGACTGAATAAAATGTTCCAATTAGATTGTTTTTCATGCAAAGCTGGGTTTTTATCTTTTTATTTTCCCCAGAAAGATAACTTTAAATTTTTCACACAAATGCCATTAGTGAGAGATCCTTCAACATCCCACTCATACCTCTGGAAATATGTATCCCATGTCTGGCCTACAGAGATGGGATGCAGTTGATGTCTCAGATGTATTTTATAACTCATTTCTCTCTGATATGTCATAACCATAATGGAACTTGTTAAATTGTGATTTTTCAGATCTTAGCAAGCCCTTCCTTGAAGGAAATTGGGGGTTTTATTTATTAAGAAACATTCTCACTAATTAACAAAGGTGGGCCAGATGGAGCAGGTTCTAAAATAAGGCCATTTTATGACTCTGATTCTACTAATGGTACTTAGAAAAGGAACACTTCATGTCTTCAAGGGGTTGTGTGCTTTGAATTACAGCATTTTATAATCCTCTATGTTACTGTCCCTCCAAAGCTGCAATTTTCCTGTGTATTTGCTAATAGACATTTGAACTAATGCAGAAACAGTCCTCTGGTAAATCACACCTTTCTCAAGTGATTACCTGACTGGAATCATTCCCAAGGGCTGAAATAGCCACATGCAGGACACACACGTTCTCTGTCAAGGGACAAATCAAATTCAGACTTCAAAACTGAGGTTGGGGGACAGCATGTATAACCTAGTCCATTTAAATTACCAATAGATGTATTTATAACTTGGTGTGTATGTATGAATAGATTATTTATATCTTTTTACTCCCAGCAATGGGGTTGTCGTGCAAATATAGATGGACAACTGCTACATGTGTAGTATAAATTGGCTGAAGTCAAGGTCAAGGATGACAAGGGATATATACATATACTAATGGAATCATTTTGTTCTTTTCAACTTCTTGGGTGGTTTTTTTCAGCTTTCAGGATAGAAAAAGCCTCTTCCTTTAGCTTCTCCAGACAGACTGAGAAGATTGTAAAGAATAGTAAAGATTTCTGCAAGGCAACCTGGATGTTGAGACAATGAGGAGAGTCATGCTGACCAAAGCCTAAGTGCTGCCCAGCTCAGAACTGCAAAGATTTCGTAAGGTCTGTAGTCTCTTTAAAATTTATCATTGCAAAAATAGCACAAAAATATCTACCAACTCTTATTCACAAATCTGATTTGAGTTTAATAAAAAGGGAACAATCCAATGGTGATGTAATTTAAATGAAGTGTATGCAACTATACATAATTTTATCTTGGTGCACTTGCACCATTCCTTGCACCTGAATGTGTGCCTGTGCTTTTTACATAAAACAGTAAACATGGTATTTCATGGCAAGTTTGGCCTATAAACATGAGGTCTGCCTGTTGTTTTGTTTGAGCAACATCTTTGAGAACAGGTACAGATAAATAGGAAGGGAAGCAAAGATAAAGCACAAAATAATCCAAGATAAAGTAGAAAATGTTCATATAGTAAGACTTTAAAGAAAACTGAGGACAGAGGATCTTTGGTGCTGCCTGAAAGCATCTCAGAATTGGAAGAGGACAATCCCAAATTTTGGTGAACTTAACTACTGTCCTGTTTCAGGAAACACGACTTTTTCACTGTTCTTAATAAATAAACATGATGGCACAAAGGTATAATTTGATCTATGTTTCCTAATCAAAATTATATGAAGGTTCCATATAATGACTGATTGGTTCAAGTGTGAGTCATGAGGAATATTTGTTCAACAAATCTTAATTTCTGTTCTCCAGAACTTTTATGCTGGTGATTTTTTTTTTTTTTTTTTTTGGAAAGACAATTATAAATTCATTCCTTAGTGTCTTACTTGGAGGCAGGCAGGTCAATACTACATATTTATATTTAAGCCTCAACTGAGAATATAGCTACATTTCCCAATCCTGTTACAACATGCTAATAGCTGGGCTCTTTCAGAGAAAACTTAATTAAATAGTTCCCTAGATGCACTAAGTTAAGCATTAAAACAACTAGCGTGACATAAATCATTTAACAACCTTTATAAATGCATTTTCCCCCTACATTTCCATGTGTCTGTGTCTCACTTTTACTCAGAATCATCTGATTAAGTTCCAGGAAATTCAGAGCCCAGCCGTGCATTCTGGGTTCAGAACATACAGATGGTTGAACGTAGAGATTTGACAAGGATTGAGTGGCAGTTTGCTTATTATCCCAGGTTGCGGCTGTGGTGGGCAGGTAAATGCCAGCAGGAAGAGCAGGATGGGAGTTTCAGTGTGCTTGTGCACAAAAAACTCAGGTCAAACAACACACTCGCACACCTTTAACACACAAATTCTATTTGATCCTTTTATTATTGTGGTGGCTGATATTACTTAATTATGTCTTGGTAATTTGTCATCCTTGGCATGCATGGCACTTCATCCACTCTGTAACTCAACCCTTCTTCTGCATTTGGGGATCAGCCAGGGCTTGATGGAAGTGGGGCTATCTTACCAGCCTTGGCCAGGGAGGTGATGATGCGTGAAATGTTGTCCTTTACTGCAGGAGATAATGCTCTGGCACTGGGCTGCCCTGGGAGGGAGGGAGCCCGGAGTAGGAAAGCTCCTTCCCTTTAAGTGAAGGAATTAAGCTGCAGCTTTTCCTCTCAGGTTGGTTGCTGGATGCTATCCAGGACTTCTACTTTACTGGGACTGAAATGTTAAATTCTTCCCTTTTGGAGGGGATTTATTGTGAAAGGTTTTCCTTGCAAATTCTGTTCTATTGTCCTGCAATTCCTCACTTGTGATGTTCTCAAAACCTGGTCTAAAGGTAACATTTTATGTATCACTAGGAATATGATTTATCTTAAAAAGTAAAAAGATTGAAAACCCTTGAGGGGCAGCAGGGTCTGTTATAGAGTTCCGTGACAGTTACTGACTTTGTTGCTCCATAAAGATGAAGGAGCAACTTCAAATGCAGCACATGCTGTTCTTTGATGGAAACACTGCTGTATTCAAGTCCCTTCAAAACACCTGAACAGTATCAGGAAACTCAACTCTGACTTTAAGTAACCCACTGGGTATCTAAGGAGGCTGACAGCCCTGATTTTCTGATGAGTAACTCAACTTAGTTTCACTGCCCACATTGTGGTTACATAACTCATGGCAGCAGAACATAGCACCCATTGCAATTAATTTAGTTAGATGTTAATGAAAGCTGTGTTTCAATGCTGTTGGCCATTTGCCATAGTATGAAGAAATGTAATATATAATGCAGCACTTTATGATATAATTCAACCAAAGAGCATTTCTCCTGTCCCTTAATCACTGAATCACAGAATCAGCTAGGCTGGAAAAGACCTTTGAGATCATTGAGTCCAAGCAAATATTCAGTTTCATTCCCAGATACACAGACCTGTGCAGGTGAGCAGTCACATGCACAATAAAACAAGAATTACTTTTGGAATATTATTTTAAATGAAATTAATCTAGGATTGGGTGTGTTGGTTTTTTGCTTGTGTGTTTGTTTTTGGTTTTGTTAATTAAAAAAAAAGAATGGTATTGATAGTCCACTATTAGTACAGATGTTGTCATGAAACAGCTGGAAACTGCACTGAGTTTATGCAGCTATAGTATATAACACATTCTTGTTACAACCTTCTAGATTTTTACCAGTTATGCTGATGTTGTATTAGACCATTCTTCTGCTGTATTGGTTTTTTGCTTTTACAGTCCCAGTAATAAATAGTTTGCCTGACATAGCAGAATTTATTTTCTGAGTTTGGTTACTCATGGTCTGCACCACTTTCCTGAAAAGAACATTCTCTTTAACTTGACTGTTACTATTTCCCTTGTACAAAGCAAATCATCGTGAAATTACACTTAGAGAATGTATTTGCAGGTGGAATTCCCCAGTTTCTAATAGATAACTAAAGGCATATGAGTCCATTGAGCTAAGAAAGAATATTCTGGCAAGCATCTGTTATGACAATGCAATATGATGACTTGATGATTTACTGTGGAGGGAGGCAGATCACGTGCCACAGTTACTTGTGATCCCAGCCATTTTATTTAGGGACTTTCATGCTGCTCTTAAAAGACTGAGGCAAAGAGCTAATTTCATGTCCAGTTCTTCACAGAGATGTTGATGCAACAAAATTGATTGGAATGCATTCCTTCTGACACTGCACTCAAAAAGCAAACTATTACTGTGGAAAATAGGTTTTGTAAAAAAGTATATTTTGGAAAAGAACTTTTCTGGTCAGCTTTTCTGTCTAAGCAAACCCTTCTGATGAGGTTGTTGCCATATAGTAACACTCTGATTTTGACAGGAAGCAATTTCCTTGCTGCTGATCAATCAAGCAATGTTTTGCAAAAAACCCTTGCATATACCTTTACATGGCAGGTGATGTTGAAGAGGAACCTTTATAAAAAAATAAATTTTTACTATTAATTCCTACATTTTCTGAGCAAAAGCGAATGCAGTGGTTATATGCTTTGATCATGACACTCTAAAGAACAAGAGAAACATACTAGTCTACACATGTATTAAGGGTTGTGTGACAATTTGTCACTAGATAAATTACAGTTTTATAATGAACAAAATACATTTTTCATAATCTGAAAGATGCTTGGAAGTTTTTAGAGGAAAATTTATCACCATATTAAGTAGCAGACAAAGCAGAAGAGGAGAGACTATCAAATGAAGCAAGACAGAACTCCATTATGTAAGATATCTAAAATCTCTGCTCTATCTGACATAGTGAAGAAAATGATTCGACTTTTCTGACTGACCTTTTTCTCACTGAAGTTGTATGACTTTTTTAAGTATAAAAGGAAAATTTGATTAAATTCATGGAAAGCAGCCAACCTATTATTTAATATTCCACATGACTGGATAATATTATTGATGGATAATATTCAATTTGTTGGAATATAGTACAGAAACTCATGCATATATTTCCACTTATATGTGCAATTCACTGAGTAAATTAATTTTCTTTATTTTTATTATTTTCCATGTAGATGGAAGAGTAATTAGAAATTAAGAGAGATAGCATGAGGTACAGGTTTTTTTCTGTAGACCTGTATTTCTCTTTTCTAATTTTGTAAAACTCTTTCACTACTGTGAAACAAGAGGGCATACTGATGGATTCACAATAGCATCTTCAAAATAGAAAAATGATAAATAATGTTTCCAAAACCTAACTGCAGTATACCTTAGAGGTTTCTGAAATTAATTTTCAAATAAAGAAAAACTCATAAATCTTGTAATTTTTGTAAGAAAGAATTTATAGCATACTCCCCTTAGATGCTGTAAAGAATTCTGAACGTAACAAGTCCTGAGGAAAACCTTTTCCTTTCAAATGAATCCCAAACTGTTTCCTTGTCTATGTTACAGGACTGCTAATTTTTGTTGAGCATTTTTTTGAAAGGTGCTTATTCTACTGTTCTCTGCCCATTAGTTCTTCTGTTATTTTTATTAAAATATAAACAAAAAGAGTTACTTTAATATGACCACATAGCTCTAATTTCTCTTTGTGATTTCCACTTTGTGCAAATTTCTCTATTTGCAACCAAAATTCTAAGTTTACAACCTCATTTGTTTATTTGGTTTTCAAGATGTGAGAGTATTTCTTAGGCAGATTTTCCCCTTATTCGCAGTAGCAGACTTTTAGCTATTGTCTCACAAGCTATGCTGCAGTGACACAGCTTCAGAAGGGCACTGAGACCCTACCAACTTGCAAAGTCTGACGAATATTTTCCTACGGACTTGGTAAATGAGTCACAACCTTTGTGAATTGCCTGAGGGCACAAAGCAATTTAAGGGAAGAGTCATTTTGAGAACTCGTCTTTCCAAGACTCCTGTTCTCTGTTCACTAGTTAACAAGGGTCTTTTTGTAATCACAGTAAAACGCTGATTTCTAAAAGTGAGGAAGGATCACTCTGTACAAGCTGTGTTCATATAGTCTTACTTAAGCATATGCTATTGACCACTGGCAGAGACAGAATAACTGAACTAACTGAATCTCTGTTGTGAGATGGGTCATCAGTTTTTGTATTTAGCAAGAGACCTCATATTCCTCCTCAAGTAGGTGGAGGTAAAATATTATTTCGTTAATATGATTAATATGTGTTCATTGGGTATAGGGAGGATCTGCACTTCACCCAGTTCTGAGGAGGCCTGGCAAGACCTTGTTGATCTTTATGAACAACCACCTTCTACATCCCTAACAAACGTCTCTGGGAAAACTAGAGTAGGAGAGTAAGGGAGGCTGGGAGAGGAGTTCAATACTACTTTTTGAAACTTTCAAGAGCAAGCTACAAGAGCTCTCTCAGTTTCAGTCTTGCACCTCTTCTGTCATGGTCTGGAGTTACACAAGTGAAATTTAGATTAGACTGGAAATGTGGAAACAATTTGTCCAGTGATGCATAAAGAACAGAAACCAGTTCTCCCTTTCCAATCCTCTTCTGCCAAGACAGAGACTAAAGAGCGAATCATCTCTACTTCCCTTATTAAAATATGGTTCCTAATATTCAAAGGGAAGTAATCTATAGGATACAAAGGCACTGTTAAAACATAGGTAATTTAGAGGGTGGCAGAATATCTTATGTAAGGCTAATGGAAATGCAATACAACAAAGGATTTGTTGAAAAACAGGGAAGTTTTAAAGTAGACTTTTTTCAGCTGTTCTTTTCACACAGCGCCTGTTGCAACTGTGTGTTACAATAACATAAAATTGCTGTCATTAATAGTATGGGCCTATTTTGCCTGTGGAATTCGGCTCAGCAGGATTGATCCTTATTAAATTGCAGAAAACATTAAAATAAACTCCAGGTATTGAGGTAGCTAACCTGGATAAAGTTTTAAAACCATGATGCAATGTTGAAGACAATGTAACATTGGAAAGTAGAATACCTAGAGTAGACATGGCAGAAGAAATTGAAGTCTATCCTTTAGTTACCAAACAAACAAACAAACAGAGACCCCAGCCAGTCACTGAGACTGTTATAAAAATGCTGTCAAATCAATTAAAGCTGCTTTTCCCCTGTTTTTTTTCAGGCTGGCTGAGGTCTAAACAAAAGACTTGTGATATCCCAGCCCAGTTTCTCTTTGACTTTCTGTAAGTTGCAGAAAAGTAGGTGAGTGAATATCCCATTTTTGTATTATTTCACCTCAAATCTTTAGAACTGGGAGGTATATGTTTGCAGTGCTATCAAACTGACACCAGTGCGCACACCCAGGATGTCCTTACTGTCAGTGATGCTGGTGGACCTGGCATTCACATCTGTTGGCCATCAGCCCTTACCCTGATGCAGTGCATGGGAGAAACAAGATGACTTGGGTCCTTTCTCTGAGCTCCCAACAGCATCCATCCCCAGACAGCCAGGATTCATGCACAGCTTGACCTCCCCCAGCCTATGGCAATAGTAAGATGTTTTGTGCCATGTTGTGAGAATGCTCTGGTTGCTCTTTAGCAACTGACTGCTCATGATTCCCTAAATGGGGGCATTGCCATTGGAGTCACAACGATGATTTCCTACTGGATTTAGTAAATCCCACGTGGAGGCAAAGAAATTATACTGATATCATCACCTGAGTAAACAAATATGTAATTCCACTGAACTGAGAAATAGGTTCTGTATTTTTATTGGAATAAAGGATGATGGATGATCAAAGCAGAGGCATCCAAGAGGCAGATATATGTCAATGCAGAAGACTCTTACAGAAGAGAATAGCACACTGTGCTCAAGTTCATGGAAATTCCTTCTTTGTGAAAGAAAAATACTATTATTCTCAGGATTAGAACATATTTTCCCAAGTTGAACTTACAAGGAATTTCATTCCTTTGATTACACTGTCCATTTTTATTTCATGATTACTCAAAAAAGCCATGATTAGACTCTAAACAGAAGAAGGATAGGGAGCAAAGACAGGGACTGAAAACTGGTCAAATTAGGAAACATGTGGAGCAAGTTTGTTGAGTGAATATTTGTTTCACTCCACTCTTGCTGATGATGAACAGGAACTGGAACACTGCTTCTCTCCCAGGGCAGTTGGTGCATGTTCCCATAGCTGCAGCCAGAGGGTTGGCTCCCAAGGAGCTTTGTTAGCAGGATGGCACTAAGGGCAGGTATTACAAACTCTGCCAGGTCACAAATATTGCTTTCTCAGATGAGGAAAAAAAATGGCAAGAGATCTTCACAGATATTTCTTACCCACAAACTCACCTTCTCCCCTCCTTCAAACAGAGAAGCAAGGTTCATTTTTCCTTAATGCATTGTATAGTGGGGGCTGAAACCTGCAGGTGCAAGGCATAGTGCTGTTATTATTACTTACTGTTACAAACGACAACACAGGGATTGCCATCAGTGAATCTGTCTCTCAGAGTTAGGTTTGAAATTTGCAGTCCTCAGCTATCTGGGTAGGTTTAAGGAATAATTTCTGTTATTTGTAATATACCAAGCAATAAAATGCTACTAAGAATGATTAATAACCAAAGTGAAGATCAGACATTTCATCGATCTCAAAAGCCATTTATTGCAAGTATATGAAAGCAAAAGAGATTATTGCTATTATACAACAAACTATAAAATCAGAAAGGAGAAAAATGCATCTTTTTCTTCTTGCAGATGATGAAAAGGTATTCTGTACTTTTCCTCTCTGCTGGATTTTCCATTGGAAACACATGCTGGAGGCAGAAGTGGGATCAATAACATCACAGACAGAGCTTTAAATACTGATTAAATGATCAAGGACAGATACGTTTGAGGAAAAGCTGAAAAACTGTTCACAGAAGCAGCTGGTGCAGAGCAGAAGTGACAGGACGGGACAATGAGGGTTTTGTGTGCAGATACGTTTGAATTTTTCTGCCTGGAATTCTGTGCTTGTTATATAACCTCTCTTGATTAATTGAGCCCCTGTGCCAGGTTGTTGGCTGCAGCTGAGGTATGTCTGGCACAGCCAAGGGGAACTGGCACACCAGGCTGCTGCTAGGTTTTACCCTGTTCCACCCGAGCCTAGGACACAATAAGCCATACGAATACTTGATAGCCTGGATGTTCCTGTGTTGCTTCTGTACCACCTGAAGGTTTCACACCAAACAAAATGTCCAGTACTTTGGCTTGACACTGGTCAAAGCAGTCCCACAAAAGTTCTGACTTCAGGAGAACGCTGCTGGAGGCCACATTGTCTGGTCATGCCCAGACAGCCTTTTGCACAAGGTAAGAAAAAAAGTCATTCCACTGTTCACATGCCATGCTGACAACTACTGATGTCTGGGGGACCCAGAAGACATTAGGTGCATTAGGACAACTGGAATTTGTTATATTGAATATATAAGTGATTCTAGCTTTGTATTTTTAGGACCCAAGTGGAAGAGGTCTTATGAGGGTATTCAGAGAGAAGTCGTGGTGAGAAGAGTTTTCCCTTTATTCCATGCAGTAGTAAGGAGTGACTAGAAATAGGGAAGTCTAACTAGGGAAGCTTACATGCAGGTGAACTCTTTTTTGTTTGTTTTAACCATTTTTCCTGGCTGTACGCCTACAAATAAAACTAGGGTTTTATTTTAAGAAGGTGAATTTAAATAACTTATCTGTCCTTGTGAGGCAGATGAAAATTGGGGTGTATTGCCTCTGAGAGACAAGTAGCTGGCTCTTTCCTGCCTCTTGAAAGGTCTGCTCATGCAGACACCAATGCAGAGACCAAAAATTTCATGAAATCAGTGAAATCCTATGCAATATTGGATGGAAGCACTACCTTATACTCTTTCTGCTTCTACCTTGTACTCTCCTCTCTGCTTCTTCTTTATTGGATACTCTTCTACCTAACTGCTTGCTATACACGATCTTTGCTCTTTTTTCCCCCTTAATATAAATCAACTATCTTTACCAAGAATGAAAATTTAGTGACATGTTATAGATTCAGATGAATCAATAGCTCTAATGGTTTGGAAGGGAGTTTTGCCCAGTTGATTAATTTGGATTATCAAATTCAGGAGACTGCAGTTCATGGATTTTATGATGCCCAAGATGGCTTTGCCTTCATCCAGGAGGTAACTGACGATGCCTAATTAATGACAAATGTTTCAAACACATACTTGCCATAGCTACTATAGTCTTTAGGCTGAACTCAGCAATTTATTTTTCTTCCTGGCTCATTAAACTCTATTTTGAGCTCCCCTAATACACAGCTAATGATCATGTATTTAAGAGTATTTGCAAATCAGTCACCTCTGCCCTGGAATTAGTTCTTAAAAAGTCTAAAAATCTACAATCATGTAAAACAGAGTGCATATCAATCATTCAGGGCCTGTATCATTTGAAGGCTGGGGGGATATTTTCTCCATTCTCCTGGTGAGATCTCTTGGTAAGAGGAGCTCTTTTGGTAAAATCTTCTCTCCTCCTGCTAATCTGCATGTGCAATGTACAAAATTCGGTCTCAACTATGTTTTCAGGTTGTATTTATAAATTTTATGGCTATAATCTGGGTATCAACTGCTTCTCCTCAGAGAAGCATTTCCCAGTATAAAGGAGTCCCCAGTGGGACAACACATAGATATTACTAACGTATCCATCAGCAAGTTATCTAGGCAGCAGTCACAAAATTAAGATTTGAGTAGTAAAAATAATTGATTTTTTTCACTACAGTAGCTGAATTGAGAAGTTAGAAAAGAGTCTTAATTTAGGGTGACTGGAAATAGAACTGTTGGGGTTTTTTTCTCAGAATGCAAAAAGGGCATTCACCTGTGTGTGGCATCAGGGTTCAAACTCAAAGCAGGCCTGCATAAAGGACTGCTTCTTCCATCTGCCAGGAGTACACCCTACTCACAGCATTTGAAAGCTATCTTAGCAGAGGTCACCCTTAGCAAATGCCCTTTTCCTCTTCAGTTGTGGCTATGTGAAAAATAAAAGTCTCTCTGGAACTATTTTGGAAATTAAATCTGCATTTTTAATAGCCTCAGTATGGCTCCTGCTGTGTTCTTCAACAAACATTTTCTGATACCCTGTATGAGATTTGCCTCAGTTTGCATGTAAAAAACCTCTGCTCTTCTGAGGTCAAGTGACTTTAGTGGATGATCTGTACCTTTGAAAGTTGCTCTGACTATCTTTGTTACCTATTGAAGGGCTTGGCAGAAAGATCGCGTTCAGCATTGTGATCTGAAATTGATTGGGATCAGACTCATTCTAATCAGCTCTGGCTCAAAGTAACATAACACAGGGCTCTCTGCCAAGAACAGTCTGATCTCAGCTCCTGAGTGCTTCACAGTGAAGTACTGCAGCCCTTGGGCTTCCATGCACAGCAGTTTTTTTCCTAGGGTAAGAATGGAGAACAGGTTGGTGGATTAGAAATGCTTTTATTTTGGAGGGCCTGTAAGGAATATGAAGAATAGCACCTGGTATGCTCCCAGGAGATTTGTGTTGTTTTGTCTTGCAGAGGTGGAATTTCTGAATGCCTTTCCAATTCAGTGTCAGAGAAAGAACTGCATTGACCCAAGTGTGAAACACAGTAGCTAAATCCTCACTGGAGACAAGTAGTCACAGCAAATCAAAAAGATTAAATAGTAAATATTGTATATTACCTCTGTCACTAGTAGAATGTGTTATCTATATTCTAGTTTGTCTTTATGGTTTATTGAGAAAGACTCCCAGGACAGCCATGGTGATGTCTTTGGGGAAAGGAATAGAACAGAACAGACACTCATGGATTGCGTATCAGCTGTTGGGGACACCGAGTGATTGTTTTGGAGACATTAGGTCTTCAGGATGGGCTTTTCCTGCTGGCTTATTAACTTCAAGAGTAATTTAAACAATTCCGTTTGATTCACTGCCCCATAGATGGGAGACTGTCAGTGTTCTCCTCTCCAGCTGATAATGATCTCATAAATATTTAGAGGACAGCTTAAGGAAATAGCCAAGTGTCAGAAATATAAGCAATCTCAGGGTGAGAATGCTGCATGCACTTAGTTAATTTTTATGTTTCTTTTATATGAATTTAAGTCTTAGTTAATCATGATGAGATGTTTCTCTGAAGGATGATTGGTTCTACCCTGGATCTTATTTTCCAACATGAAATTGCCACAGGCACCATATTAGACTTTATTATGCACATTTTCTTTTAAAATTATCTTCTGTGCAACTTTTTCTTTTGTTTTCAAATGAATACCACTAAAATGAATTAAAAGAGCAAGGAAACCAACAGGTGTTATAAAGACAATATTGTGTTATGAAGACAACATTATAATGTCCAAACTAAAGCAGTTCAGACTCAATTGCAGAATGTTTTGCAATTATTGCATAAATTTGGCTTTCCAGGTTTATGGCTTAAATTTCCATTTGGTATGAGACTCCTGAGTAATGTTGGAAGTTATTTTCATGATGTCTCCCTTTACCACGTGAAACAAGTATAGTGGACTCTACCTTGCAATACAAGCTCATTGTAATATACCAAGATGGTCATACAACACTCCAGAGTGATAACAATAGGAAGAATCCCATTACCAGTCTTTCCATATGTGTGAACACACACATGTATATTTCTAGATAGGTACTGCCTATGACAAACCTAGTAGTCTAATTGAATTAATGAGACAATGACTCAGAAATTCCCAAATACCTGACTTAGCACTGGATTTATTTTGGACACATACCTCCTCTAGTCCTCATTTTCCAGTGGTGAAAAAAAAAGGTGTGTTTGCATATCAGATGATTACTAGCTTATTTGCCCATTTGCATAAAAATAAAATCAATTTCACTCTTTGATCTTGCATCTCAATGAGTTCTCTTCAAAGGAAATTATGCCATGACAGTTGTGCTTTGACTTCAATTTGGGCCAAATTATGTTCTTTACTTCTGTCTATCTCTGCATTTCAGCTGGTAGAGGGGGGTAATATCCAACTGCAACAACATAGGATATTTAAAGAATGACAAAGTGGAGATGCCTAAATGCAAAGCACATTATTCTAAAGTAAATCCTGATGGGAGCTATCTATGCCTGGAGTGCCACCTAGGAGAGTTCATGTGAAAAGAATACAGGAATTGGAGATGCTGCTGCAGTTCATATGAATATGGATTAGATGGCTGAAACATGTCCTGAGGAGGAGAAGTGTCAAGAATCCTTTTATCATCTTTCATATGAAAACAAATGAAACTACTATTCAAAGATGCAGTGAAATCAAAGTCTTTAGACAGTGGACATGTGAGAAATTACGAAGATGAAAAAAGGCACATACCTAAAGAAATACATCAAGGGAAGAGACAGAAGAGGACTCTATCGAAAAGATCAGATCTCCTAAGCACCTGAGGAAATTATGAAATTAAGGTTTATCAGTATTATAAATACAATAAAAGTGTAGTGTAGTAGAAGAAAAATCATGTCTAAAATGGGGATTTAAGAAAATGCACTGTTAGGAAAAGATGAGGCAACAGAACAAAAGTACACATGAAGTGATAATCAGTAAAGAAATAGAACTGAGATTAAAAAATAAAAGACAATGTTGGGGCAAAAGTGAATGAATATAAGTAAAGGCTGGAAATCAGAAAGTTCTGAACATGTAGGAGCAGGTAGAGTTTGATTACTTCTTTGAAAAGAATGATGTGACAGGTGTCTATAATGCCTGAAGACTGTGCTCCATGATTCCGAAGTTTACTCTTCTACCATTCAACCCCATGGAAAGAGAAGGCTCTGTATGGGTTTTGCCATACAGTTAGCACTCTATGCATGTAATTTTCTGATCTTCTTCAGAATGCACGGCTAACTCACCCCTATTGCCTTTGTAAGATTCTGAAGTACCTGGAATACAAACTAACCTACCACTTCAGGCAAGCAGAGTTACGCTCCTCTATGAGTCATTGCAGTAATGGGGTCGGTTTAAAAATTGTAGTTCTTTACCTTTGAATTCTTTCAGGTTTTCAGTAGCAGCAACACAATTTGCTCTTTATTGCAATGCTTTCTCACTGCTGCCACAAAGGCAGCAGCAGTTGGCAACTGGCAGAAAGCATGTCACTGTCTTGAAATCCAAATAATTTCTAAAAGAAGAATGATAGTTTCATAGACTGTGAAAGTATTAAAACCCATGGCATTAAAGAGATCTCTGATTAACAGAACCCAAACAATTGAAAAGGATATAAGTCACACACACACACAAAAAACCCAATTCTTTATACAGCAATCCTTCAATTCCCTCAGTTTCACCCAAACTAAATTAAAATGAGAACCTTCAGGCAAACTGCCATTAAACAAAAATTCTTAAAAGGAGAATGTGCAATCTAATTATAGTGTAACAAATGTGTACCTTTCATCTACAAGGCTGGTACTCCAAATTATAATAGTCAATTATGATTATATAATCTATTAAAAAGAATAACCAAAGTGCTATAATGAAAAGGAAAAACCTACAAAAGAACACAAAAGACACCTCCAGTGGCTCAAAGTGATGTAACAGAGTACCCTGTACAATTTCCTTTCTCGTGTAGCCTGTATTTAGATTATGTTGCAGAGACAAGGGTGCTGGCAGTCACTTCCTGAATTCTCAGGAATTCATTCTCTATGGCTTGTGCCATAGAGAATTATTTTTATGGTATCCCATGAATGCAGCTACCTGGAAGTAAAAGGCAGGCAGCTCATAACTAGATCAATAAATCACAGTTAAAAGACGTACTTCCTTTTATTTTGCAGGCTATTAATATATTTTTTAAAATTCCTTCCTTCCTTCCTTCCTTCCTTCCTTCCTTCCTTCCTTCCTTCCGAATTCCTTCCGAATTCCTTCCGAATTCCTTCCTTCCTTCCGAATTCCTTCTTCACAATTTTTTAATTATATAATGACACAATTAGAAAAAATACTGGGAAGTGCTAAAGCATGATCAAAGTTATGGACTAGTTTCTATTCTGCAAGTGAACAACTAGACCAGGGCCTTTCAACCAGAAAAGATGAAACTAGGGGAGATATGAAAACTATACAGTATCATAAATGTTAGAAGGGCGACAAATAAAGAATCTATCCACCACCTTTTTAAATACAAGAAGTTAGGGGGCTCCAATGAAACAAAGAATTTACTTTATGTGTGGGTCAGCTGAGGAATTTTGTAATAGGATATGGTAGATAGTAAACCTATTCAGACTCCAAAAGTGAATGAGCAAATTCATTAAAGGAAAATATTCCAGTGTCTCTTGAACTAGTAGGCACTACCACTGCCTTAGGGACTATCTGAACTGTGATGCTCTGGAGGTTCCAAGAACACAGTATTTTTACTACCTTGTTCCTGCACTCTTCTCTAGACATCTGCTATCAGCTGCTGTCACAAACAGAAATCAAGTCAGCTACTTCGCAGCAAACACTCCTTATGTGAAAATTACAAACTGCCCTTACTCTAATGCATTTCCTACAAATTAGATACAGTTTAAGGGGAGCATGCTGCAACTGTGGGAGGACTGAAATCAGGTGTATTTGATCCATTCCCTCCACATTGTCTGTGATCATACAGTCTAAACCACAAAACTCCATGTTGATTTAATGACTTTTTGGTCAAGAGTTTTCTCATGTAATATCTACATTATATCTGGATTTTACCTTTGCTTAGCTCTCCGTCTCTAATCTACTATTAAGAAGTCAAAATCTCTAATAATTTTGATTCCTGGTGTAATTGTTGCTAAAGAGATCTCAGTTCATGTTCAAAATCTAATTAGAGGTGAATGAAAACTCTCTCTGGTACTTTCATAGTAAAACCTGTTCCAGCATCCTTTAATAAAACAATTTTAGTCACAGTATATTCACTTAATCTATGCTAAAAATTCTAATTTCTTTTCTGGCTATAGGATATTATTAGTGCAAAGTAATGTTTTTATTTCTGCCTTTTGAGAACTCTCACCTATGAGAACCTGATTTGTCTTCTATATATTTCTGTGTTTAATGTGGTGCTCACCTGCATGCTCAGTCAACCTCAGACTCAGAAGTAAAATTTCACAGACATATATCCATCAAAACTCCTTTCAAAAAATGCCTACCAATAAAGACCTCCTAGGAACTTACACTTCCTTAAGCAACACTCTAAGATATATTTATGGATGAGTGTAGATATTAGGCCTAATTTAGGCACCAGAGAAACTTTTCCTGTTTTGTTTTGGTTTTTTTTAATATATAATGCACTCATGAGTCCAGCCCATGAAAGTCCAAAATTCAGGGTTCTTCTTGGGCACATTGTGCTGCCTGAAGAAAATATTTTGCCAAAAATGCTGGTAAAATACAGTTTAATAAACATTATATAATAACACTGTTACTGGATTCATGTTTGCCTTTTTTTCCAGAAGTACCAGGCACTCACTGTTTCCCATGCTTCAACACTTGTTCACAAAAGCCTGAGTTACCAAATTGTAAGTATATATCTTGTTCATATCAACTTAGTTCGAAAATATTAATAAGAAGACAGCATGTATATGAAAGACTGCAATCTGTCTGGGTTTGGCTTTCTTCTCAGTAGTGTGCCATGACTGTGGAATGTATCCAAATAATATTTAATTAGGAGAAATCTTACAACTGCAGGATGACTTTTATGGGGCAGTTAATCAACGTATCTTTGTTTGCTTCACAGTGCTTGTTAATGTATATTTTAATAGAGTATTAATCTTTTCCATAGAATACTACATACCAAAAAAAAAAAAAAAAAAAAGCTCTTGCTTTGTTTGATGTACTGTGCACAGATTAATTAATTAACATACTTCATTTTGACATAGAATTATAGATACACAGGAAAACAGAATAATGAAGTTGGCACCATTATTTTCCAGCAGCTCTAAAATTTAATTACAGGAGAAGAAAGTCTATTCTCTCCTTCCACCATGCTTTTACAATGGAGATAAAAGACTGTGATGTGGCTTAAAGTTAAATTAGGATTCACCTGCTCAAAGGTTACTTGTCCATTACCGAATGCCGATTCCCATTCCCAGGCTACAGCCGGTTTACTCAAAACGATCTGAGCTGTCTAACGGGGTTTACTTGAATTAAAAACTGGCTTATGCGGGTGGTGGTTTTGAAGGAATGCTTGATCTTGAACCTTTGATTTCAAGGGGAGTCCTAATGAAGTTACTTGAGGCACCCTAAGCCCTGTGGATAGCAAAAACGGGGCTAATGAACGTAAAGCTGGTGGCACCGGCTTGGTTTTGTTTGTGGTTGTTATGGTTCGAACTGCGTCAGGAGTTATGCCATAAGCGTGCAAATACTTGGCCACCTGTCTTAATTCTAAACACCGGTTCATCCAGTAAATCCAGCGGTTTGGAGAGCCGGTGGCGGCAACGCGAGCCCGAGGGCTCGGGCAGACAGGGTGGGGATCACCCGCCGGCGGCAGCAGCGCCCCAGCACAGCGCCGGTCCCACCTCGGCCACCAAGCACCCTCTTGCCCGGCACCAGCCCTCCCTTCCCGCCGCTTCCGATCGCCGGCAGAGCGCAGCTGAGAGAGGACCGGCCCCGGCTCCCGCGGGGCCCCGGCGGCCGCAAATCGCACTGCAGCGGGCACGCTCCTCAGGGCGCAGGGCCACGCCACCGCCACCCACCGCGGCGAGCGGGGAGCAGCGGGCGCGGAGCACACGGTGCGGCGCGCAGCCATCCCCGGTGACTCCCGGGGCGCGGCGGGGGCGGGCGGCGCCGCAGGAGGGCGGGAGCCGCCGCAGTGAGGCCGCGCGGGCGAGGCGGCGGCGGCCGTTGCCATGGCAGCGCTGCCCCGGGCCCGGGCCTGAGCGGCGGCGCGGGAGGGGCGGGGGCGCCCCGCGGCCGGGCCCGGCAGGGGAGGGGGTTAAGGCGGGCGGGCGGCGCCGCGGGGGTCGCCGCCGGGGGCAGCCCGCAGGCGGGTGTGGGGATGAGCGGCGGCGGGGGCCGAGGGCCGCGCTCCGAGTGCACAGGGAGGCTGCGGAGGTGAAGCCTCTGCTCCCTCGCCGGGCGGGATGGAGACTCTTGGCGCTGCAGAGGACGTGTTTTATGAGGAGGAGGAGGAGGTGAACTGCTACGACTTTGAGCCTCTGCCGACGCTGCTGGAGGATGAGGTGAGTGAGGCAGGTGCGGGGACGGAGCCGCCGCCCTTGCGCTCAGCTGTGGTGTAGCGGCCTCAGGGTCCGCCCGCGGGAGGCGGCCGGGGCCAGGGGCGCACCCGCCCCCCGGGAGCGGCCAGGCCGCGGCCACAGCGCCGTTCGCTTTCCGTGTGTGCTCCTCCGGCTCCTCGCTGCCTCCTGCCCCGCGGTCCCAGCCACCAAGTTGGGCTTTAGCCCATTCCCGTGCACCTTCTCCACACAACAGCAAAGTCATGGTCCTTGAGTGCGGGATGTCTCGTCACTGCTGTCGTAGCCGTGGGTTAATGCTGCAGTCGGCAAGTACGTGTCCTTGTCGCACCCGATCAAGGGAAATTTACACGGGCAGAACAGTTTCCCGAAGCTGTCAGCCACTTTTTTGTACAGCCGTATATCGCTGCCCTGTGCTAAAAGGCCTTTGACACTGGGAAATAAAAAACCAAAAAAATAAAACTGTTAAATCTGTTTGTTCAGTTGTTATGCAGAATAACCTGTAGCTAAACCCAGTTCTTGTCATCACATTTGTCTGGATCTATTATTGGTTTTGCACTTGCTTTTTATTGCTCTTGCTCATCTTTTTATCTTTTCACGTGATGTGTGTTTCTTACCCCCTAGTGAATGTTAGGGCAAAATGTTTGGAGATTTCTTCCTTTTTTAAGTAAAGGTTTGGTGAACCATATGTGAGCTGCTCGTTCCCTGAACCAGATCTTGCAAACTTTCTTATTTGCTACATCAAGAATCCTGCTGAATCAGGAGCTAAAAGCACATTTGAAAATGCGAAGCCCCTTTCAGCTTTCTCAAGTCACCCAGTGGCTCAGCAGTTTGGCTCTTCTACCATCTGTTATATTCAGTGCAGTAGGCCCTCTGCACTCAGACTGGCCAATGCAAAATCTAGGAGGAAGGTGGTAATGGTCTCATTTTTTACATGTTGGCTTAAATACTTAGAGTATTTCCTCAGAACGGAGAAGGCTAAGGGTCAACTCTTCTGTACAAGAAAGAACTGAGCCCATTTTTCATACCTGCTCAAGATATACTTTGTGGGTTCCCATGAGTCCCACCTATTTAGTTATTACAAAAACATAAATAGTTTCAGTATTTTTGTTGGGAGAATGAGCATGACCTATCACCTGGTGATTAGATAAGTTAATAAAAAAGGGCTGCTTTGAAGAGTACTCAGCTTATTCAGGCAACCCTGTGTTTTTCTTCAGATGTGATGAATGTAATGAATGGCATTTGCCACATTTTTTGTGATTCTGGAATAGATTGTTTTGAAGTTTGTGTGAATTATCATGGCAAAAAGACTTAGGTGTCAGAAGGCTGTGAGTGCTGTTGTACGGAACACTGAGTTGCTTAGTCATTTAGTGGAGTCTGCTCTTGTCATCATTGTACCTAGTATGAAGAATGAGGTTGGTGTCTGATGCATGTGGGCTTTTGCCAATATGTGAAGTAGGAATCTGCCTGAACTGGAGCATAGAAAATGCTGAGGATGAGGGTGTGTTTCCAATTCCTCTCTTTACTAGAACTTTCTTCATTTCATACTCCTTAATATTCAATTTCAAAATTTTTAAGAAAGGATCTGTGGCCAATTAATTTATTTTTTATTCCTACTCTCTCTTAATTATCTCTGCTTAATTATATGCTACTGAACTGTTTTGTACTTGCTGAAGAAAATATAAGAGAAAGCTGAGAACTAAAGTGAGCAGTTAAGCATGGTTGCCTGACCAGTTTACTTTTTGTAGTTCTTACTGTTAAAACCAGACACTTTCATATTAAAACCAGACACAAGTGTCTTTTGCTGAAAGAGACAAAAAAGAGGCATCAGGATCTCTGATATGTAGCACATTTGAATGAAGCAACTTCCAGTGGTCCAAAGTACTGAAGCAGTTGCTCACCAGAAGCTTCAGCTTGCCAGAACCTCCTGTGTTACAGTGTTAAAAGGATGGGTTTTTTCCACAGTGAAAGCTTCTGGTCTGTGTTTCTTTGGGGATACAAGCTAGTCAAATGCAAGTCTCAGTGTTTTCAATGCTTCATTCTCTACAAAGGCCTTGCTTAGCTGCAGTAGCAGCTTTAATAAGTAAGGTCAAGAAAGTGCGATCATTGTGGGAAATATGTGGTTTATGTGAAGTAAGTAACTTACTGCCCTGGAGCATTGGAAATAGAAAGGCCTGCCATATGGTACTGGTGGTGTTTCATATTTTTGTATGTTTGTTTTAGCTTCACCTAGCCATCCACTCTTGACAGAAGCCACAGAACATTCATAGGACTTTTTTCCTTTTTCCTTGCTTTTTTTTTTTTTTTTTTTTTTTTTTTTTTTTTGTTTGATGTTTTTTTGGATGGTTGGTTGGTTTGTTTGTTTGGGGTTCTTTTTGGGTTTTTTGTTTGGTTTTTTTTTTTTTTTTGTTTTGAGTTTTTTTTCTGTATTACATAACTTTTTCATTCCCTGGAAGGAAAATAAGCTTACCTGACATGAGAGCATTACCTTTTGTTTACTTCCCAAACAACCACAAGACAAAGATGTTTATGTAGGTTTATACTGTAGATATCATTGCTGATAATTATTGTCTGCAGTGGAGTTCAGCCTCAAACCTTGACTTAAAAGAAGTTCTCTCAAGTCCTTATTGTGACTGGAATTTGATATTGAGTCTGTCTTAAAGATTGCAGGTTTAATTTTTTTCATGTGCACTCTAAATTGAACCTATTTTGTCCATACATACAGATGAAACTCTCATAGTTTTGCATCTTGATTAGTGAAGCATTCTATTATTTTTCTTTTGTGGCAAATGCCATCATGTCACCTAGCTGGAGGATTCTAGGAGAGTTAAAAATTATTACTGGTTCATTGTTTTGATCATAGGACTTTTATTTTTTTTAACTCTTTTTGGTGGCCATAGAATAAGCAGTGTGTCTCTTCTATCCAAGCCTATCCTCATCCCGCTGCTCAGTTTGGTCAATTTCAAAGCCTAATGTTTGTAGTAGAGCTTCTTGCAATGTGTTTTTATTTGCAGATAGAAGAACCTCTGTGTTGCTCTTCGTGTTTGGAACAGCTTCCCTATGGAGATGTGCTAAACTTCCTTGCCCACCTGCCAACTCTGATGGCAGCATTACACAACTGTACTGAGCACAGCACAGAGAAAATAAGATTTTGTGCTGAGATCTTTTGCTGTTCTTTATTATGTAGGACTGATTTTAATGAGACCAAGATCCATGATTGGTGCTAGAAGGCACTGTAGTAATGCTGCCATTAGTAAATCAATCCATGTCTAGGCTGATGAAAAATAAGACCTTTGAAAAGAGAAGTTAAGTTTCCCAAATAACAATGAGTGTGCTTTATTTCCTGCCTCATATTTATTTGTTAAGCATTGTAGTTTAGACTAAAAGACACAATACACTTTTGGACTGAGGTCTGGTTCTTATTTGAAGGATATCATGAAAGCAGTGCTTAATTCTCTGAAAGACACGTTAATAAGCTGTTAGCCTCTTCTGTATATGGTAATCCAGATATTATTGATATTCTCCTGTGCTGAAATAGGTAAAGAAATTTATAACTGTTCTCCAAGGGATTAAAAGTTTAAACCACAGCAGGTTTCTGATCTGTAAGATACTTCACATCCTCTTTTGCTGACGATGACGTACTTTCTTTTTTCTATATGCTAAGCAATGTGTATCTACACCTTCCATTTAGGGTATATTTAATATCGCTGAGAGCATAGTTTTTAGTCTTAATTACTTACATATAAATGGGAAAATACTGTGTAATTAATAGTAATTATAGCTCCGATACAAAGTAACTTCTGTAGATTACCTTCCAGTTTTGTTGCCTTATTTTTCCTTATGGATGGAATCAATGTTTTGTTTGGGGTTTTTTTTCCCTCATTCCTTTAAGTTCGTGAAAGCTTTACTTCTGTAGCTGTGGGTAATGTATTGGGTTTGTATTCCAAAAATACCCATAGAGAGACTGGTTGCTTTGAGCCAAGCATTGTTTCTAAACATCTTGACCAGGAAAGCCACATTGGAAATTTTTTTGGGGCTGGACTCACAGCCTTACAGTGATAACAGGGTCAATGCAAGTTGACAGCAACTTAGAAACTTAAGTCCATGAGCTATTTTGGTCACTAAGAGCTCTGGATGTAATGGGGAGGCCTAGGGCAACGGAAGTGTTTGGTTTTAAGTCCAAGTATAAAAACACTTTTCCTATGGCATGTTTGACTTTTCAGTGTTTATTAAATGGTCTACATCACTAAACTTCACAAGAGCATCATTCTTAACACAGGCTAATCTAAAGGGTACTTTTTCCCAGATCACAAATGGTCAGGAGAAGTGCTGTGAAGAGAATTCTTAAGTAGTTTATATAAAGACACCTGGGAGAACTTGAAAGGCATGGGTGAAACAAAATGTTTTCATTTAGTCTCCCTGCTTTTACCTCCAAATGGTCTGTTTCCTTTGATGCAGTGTTTATTTAACTTACATATCTCCCATAGTATTTTTTTTTATGTTAGCATACTGTGATATCTTTGTTCAGGTTAACTGCACTTCTTAAAACATTCTGTGTTGAGAGCAAAGTCATGCACTTGGTGTTTCTTGGGGTGTTAATCAGTGTCCTAGGAAGTCTGAGAACTTGCTGGAAACATTACTTGTAGCCAATTGTGTCAAATGTAATCTATGATACAGAAAGTTGTGTCATGAAATCCAGGGTAATTTATTAATTCATATCTTGGCAGGAGAATGTGTCCCTTGCTGATATTTTGTCACTGCGGGATAGCTGTCTTACTGAGCAAGATATTTGGGCAATTTGCCTGGAGTGCTGCCATTCTTTGAAGAGCATTGCCCATTCTGCAATCTTCCAGACACTCTGCATCACTCCTGACACTTTGGCTTTTAACACCAATGGCAATGTATGCTTCATGGAACAGCTCAGTGGTAAGTATTTGTGTTTCCAGGCTGTTTTACAACTGTGCAAACTCATAGTGAGAAACTGCAGTAAAACATTACATTCTATTTTTAAGACTTACAATTAAAATAAAGGTAAAATAAAACTTATTTTGGAAGGGATGTGTATATGTACGTGTGAAACTACATGTTCAGTTTTGTAATTGATGAACAAAGGCTGTTCTGAGTTTGCTTAGACAATTCCCCCTAGTTATTTTAAGACTCATCCAGGTAATAAGTCTTCTTTATGTCCATTTTAAACATGAAGATTAGGTACTTGTGTTCCTGTGTACACAAGTCTCTACCTTTGTAAAGCATGTCTTTCATCTCTTACAGATTGTCTAATTTCATAGCTATGTTCTATTTCTAGATAAGTCTGATATTCAGTGTATCTTGCTGATTGTCAACATAAAGAATGGAACAATTCCAGTGCACATTTGCTATTAAAAAGGAAAGTTCTGTTGAATAAAGGCCTCTTTTTTTTTTTAAAGCTCTCTATTGAATAAAAAATTATTATTCTTTTAAATCATGATTTTCAGACTTGGCAAATCTGAAATGAATTTTAATACGTTAGAAACCAGTATGTAGTGGCATGAAGATGTTCAGGTATCGTAGCAGGTGGACAGGGTGATGACCTTTAAAATAACTTATTGTTTCATCTTAGATGAAAAGGCATGTTATGGTTGCTTTTCCTTTCTCATTGATGCATCTCAAGATGATGGGTCTAAAGCCTCTTAATGTTTTACAGAGGAGGAAAAAAACCAAACAGCTCTTATGCTATGGTACTTTTAAATTTATGACAGCTCATAACTAGGAGAACCATTCTATTCTATATACACACTAGTCAAGTTTTTGTTGTGATTTCTTTAACCTACTTTATTTTTTAACCTATGTCAGGATAAGGGTTTATTCTTTTAGTCAAAATCTAGATCACAGTATTTAGAAAAAATACTAGAAAAACTGAGGAAAGGTGACATCGCAACCAGATGAAGATTTGTTGCCTCCTTTAGGATTAGGGATGGTACTTCATATAAATGGAACATCATAAAATATAATTAATAAAGATGAAAATGTATCTTCAGAATTGTTGTGATGTTTGTTTTTTACTAAATTCTTCAAATAGACATGAGTCAACTTTTACTTCCATATTAATAGGGTAATGTGGAATCAACTTCCTTTATTTTAAGGAGCTTGTCATACCTTGAAATTTAAAAGAAAAGAAAAAGAAGCTGCCTTTGTATAAGCCAATGAAAGACTAGTTGAAGAGAATAAATCTAGTGGATAAAAAATGCTCCTCAACTGAGATCTTTGCTTGTAGCTAGGAAGGAAAATATCAATTTCTTCTTAAATGTTTTCGTCTAATTGAATAGCTGGCAAACAATTGATCCAGGAATGCTGTATTCAAGGACTTAAAATGTGGGATAACAAATTCCCATGCAAAGCAAATGTACAAATATTTAGTTCCCTGAAGTCATGTTAGTCTCTAAGGAAAAGATTTTTCATTAGTTCTCTTTAAAGAATGTTATGTTTCCCATAGGAATGCAAAAAAGTTACGCATGCATTCTACTTCTCTCACACACACTCCACTATGTCTTTGGCTCTTTCCCTCAGATCTTGTTACTGTTTGGTTAAAATGTAGTTTATTAAGTAGGCACTTGAGGAGATTGTTCTTTTCTTGCTTCCCTGTAGTTGTTGCCTATGGATTTATTCTTCCAGAAGAAAATTATAACCTCTGGATTTGCTTGCCACTGAGAGAAAGCAAACAGCCTGTCATCTCTGCTTTAGCAGGAAGTTCTGCTTCCTGCAGGTTCTGTGGTACTAAAGTGACAAACATTCAATAGGATGTTCTGCCAAGGGGTCTGATACCTTCTTGTCTCTTCAGATCAAACAAATTCCCATTGTAAACATTATATTAGAAGAATACAGTGAGCTGTACCAGTGATAATTTAAATACTTGTACAGCCTTTAAAGTGTTCTATGGAAAGAAAGGGAAAAAGGACTGGAGATAAAAAGGAGCAGTAGTCTGCAGGTGGGGGAGAGAGGAGAATAAAACATCTGTCTGTTAGTTCCCTTCTCATTCTGCCTCCTCTGCCCACCCCCAAAATCACAAAAAAATGTGGTGGTGGGTAAGAAATGCAGAATTAGTTGCATACCCCTCTTTTTCAGTGGGAAAGTACATTTGGGAATGTCATAAGGAGCTGTAAATCAGTTACTGGTATCTGGCTAGTCAGCCAGGCCATGTAGCTGCAATGTATGAATATGCAAAAAAAGCCATCTCTGGTAGTCTCTGCCATATAACTGGGCTTAGTGTCTTCACAATAAAAACTTTGCGTTTCACTTGCAAGTGAAATAAGAAACAGGCACAAACGTTCTATTAAAGCTAAAGTTACGATGATTATGCTGTGCCTCTGAACATACTATTTTTCTCTTCTTGTTGAGAAGGGAAACACACTTTTTGCATGTAAATCATCTCAATCATCCTGGCTTCCCAGAAGGATAGGTTAGGTGAGTTGAGTATGTGAAGAGTAGGTTTTTTAGTTGGGCTCTTGTTTAATTCCTTGGCGTTCTTTACTGGGTTCATGTGACGTAAGTACACTGTGATACTGTGTACCTGCTTGGATGCAGAAGCATCATCAGTCTCTTTTAAGATGGTCTTTTCTTCTTTTCACCTCCTCACTCAGAATTGACTGCTGTAGTAGCTCAGTTCTCTGTTCAGCAGCACATGTGTGGGCAATTTACTTCCTCTACTCTTTTATCATAAGTAAAACAAACTAAGCAGAAAGGTCAGAGTTCTAAGATGAAGAGACAATTAGCTGTTCAGACTGGCTTTGCTGCTTGAACCTTTATCACCCAGGTCTGCAGTGGAAAATAGTGAATGGAAGTGTCCAATTCATCAAATCAGACCTCTAAGCCACAGCTGAGCCCCACCAGCTTAGGTGATAACTGGGTCCAAACATAAATGCCTGAAGGCAAGAAGTGGTTAGACATGTTAAATGTATTTCTTTGTGGGTGTTTAATCGGTTTTGTTTCTTAGTAGGAAAGTTATGATACCTTGAAAACAGCACTTTATTTTACTTCCAGCACTAGTAACATGGATAAGTTGTCTGTACATCAAATTGGAGTGAACCAGAATACTGCTATACAAAGTTTCTTTTGTCTCAGATAGGAGTGTATCATTAAATTTGTATCATCAAATTGGTTTGTGGTTTTTTTAAACAAGACTACTAATTTCTAATCTGGCATGTTTCCTTTTGTTTTCAAAGATGATCCAGAGGGTGCCTTTGTTCCACCAGAGTTTGATATCACCGGTAACACTTTTGAGGCAAGTTCATAAATTTATATCTGTAAAGTAGAGGGGGAGGTTAATAGTTTTAGTATTTCTGGCAATACCAAATACTCAGCATTCTCAGTATATGATTTTAGAGCTTCTAAAGATTTTGTGTAGTAAATGGTGCTGTTGAGATATGTTTTGTGAAAATAAAAAGTAAACTTAAAATGCTGTATTAATTTTCTGCATAAACATTTGTTCACTAACTGTTAAAATGTGAGAATCTATTTTGGCTGAATAATGTGTTGCACTAAACCACAGCTGGCCTATATTATGTTCACTGGTACCCATCACTGGTTACATTGGCTTGTTTGGGGACTAGTCATGAACTTTTATGACTAAATATAAAATTTGTTTGCTATCCTCTTCAATAAAATAATTCAGGGAAGGGTAATCAGCAATTTTATCTTTGATTTAATGAAGAAACAGATTACTATCTGTTGCTTTGCAATGCACAAATGCTCTACATTGTTAAATTAAATTAGATTTGAATTGTTTATACTAATTCATTAGCCTCCCAAGTCAACCATCTCATTGCATGCTACAGGAGCACTTTCTTGCTTAATATCCTTCTTCTTAATACACTATTTTTTCTGGCATGTATTCTTAGATAATTCAAATGCTTTTATTAGCAACACATTTAATTCAAGGTATGTTTAAAAATATGGTTCTTTATCGTTCAGTACAATATCTTTTGCTTTTCGTAGTTGTAGCCTTCATAGTCATTTTAGTAGTTCTCTGTGTTTCTTGGTGGAGGGCGTGGTAGTGGGGAGGAGGAGGAGAAGTGAGCCTTGAAAGTGTGTAGTACTCATGTTAAATGAGAATGATAAGGCAGGGAGGGTGGTATAATAGAATATGAAATAGTGCAGTCCTTGCAGGTTAGAGAGGCAACATTTCACTCTGTTGCTATGCTTTATTAATATATCTACATGGGCCAGCAGAGCTCTAGTCATTTTGTGCTCACTCTCCTCCTCATCCCTGTGATGGTTTGCAGGGAGTCTTTCTTTGTGGACAAGGACTGTTAGGAGGTGGCCTGCATTGCCTGTAAACTTGGCAACTTTATAAGCCTTTATATTCAGATGTGGTTGAGGAAAACAAGACCCAAAGGTGACTGGGTTTTGTTTCTTTCATTTTGTTATGCTTCTGAAGCTGGACTTAGATTTTACATAAATATGTTCTTCATTCCTTAACAAGATTCAAAGACTTGACACAGAAATGCTTACAAGATTTGCGGAATTATTTGCTCCTTTGACCAACTTATTTCCCCCAACCCTTTTTCCGTGTCTAGAAATTGCTGAACTTGTCTGCATAAAGTAAATAGATACAATGAAAGAGGTTCAAAGACCAAGGAGATGGAACAAGGTGAAATAGGAGTTTGGAAAGACTGTGGTAATACTAAGTGACCTGAAATTTTAGTTCTGTCTGATAGACAAGGCTGTTGCATTCCTTTTGGATAAAACTCATCTGTGTACAGATTTGTTGTTTAACTCTTCTCTTTCAGCAGCATGTGCAAGCCTGTTAAGCCCCAGTGAATCCCAATACAAAGCACAGCACAAGCAATTAAACAGTCAGTGAAAGCTGTTTGAGTCAGGAGTGGCTCTAAACATTGAACATTTTACTCCTTTTGCAAAGGTCGTTGAAGATACATGAAGGTACACATTTGTGTGGAAGGAAGTCAACATGCTCTGCATTGTCTCTTGTGAAGTGGGGTAAGGGCTGGGTGCACTGATTTCTGTGCGTTGCTGCTATTTCTTTATCTAACAAGTTGGGAAGCTTTCCAAAGCAGGGAGAGAGTGCTACAACAGTATCCTGTTGCCTCAGCTGTTTTTCAATAGCTATCCTAGAGCAATACACAGGACTGAAAAGCAAGGGCTTTCCCCTGCATTGAGGCAGAAATGTATTGTTTTACTCTGGGATTTGTGTGCATTTGGTCAGACGTCTATGGGATTCAGAGTATTTATGGAATTTCAGAGCTTTGCCTCTTGCCATGTATAGAGTTTGGTTGAGTGTTTAAGTGCTTTAGTACCAGACCGACTTCTGCCAAGGATTCCATGCTGATCTCTGCTTGCTTTTACTTTTGCAGTTTCCAAGACCTACAGTGGGTTAATGCTTGTGTACTTGTTACAAGGGTTTTATAATATTGTAATCTTTCCAAGCTGGCCATTTCCTTCTTGGTGTTAATACGTCAAGTTCTTCTCTTTTCCAAAAGTATTGATGCTTCTGTCTGTCCCCTCACCCCTATTGTAACCTTCTACTGTGCAATAGCAGAATAGTACTGCTTTATATACATCTCCTGGCCTGTTGTGCTTTCTCAGTATTATGAGGTTCTTTGATTACAGTAAGCTGCCCTTTTTACAGGGGTGTCAAGTCTCTTGTGTTACTCCTTGCTTCTTCCTTGGTAATGGCCTGACTTGGTTCTTCTTTGTTGGATTGTTTTTGCAGCTGCTTAGTCTGCTTTGTTTAGAACAATGGCGAGTAATGTTTGTATTGAAACTGTCTGATTCCAATATAGAGAGAAAAAATTAGTTTTGGAACTACTAAGTATGTTCAGGATGATCTTTGATAGCTGTTACTCCAGCGTCAAAGCTCAGCTGATTTAAAATAGTTATGTCAGCCAGAGGTTTTGCTTGATTTGAGTGCAACCTATTTTGCGGCTTCTAAAATGGAAGCACACAAGGAGATTTGTATGGCTACTGGATGACTTCCTCCTCTTTAAACTCTTTTTGAAAAATTCCTTCAATTAAAGCTACAGTTATTTCAACAAGAGATGTTTTGTTTCCTGCTTGAATTACTGATCCAGACCTCTAATGGTATTGTGACTCCAGCCTAATTAGTTGCTAAACTTAGCTGGAACTCACAAGCACACAAGGGTAATAGACACAGGAAACAAATTGAAATGCATTACTGTCCTGGTGTCTGAAACAAAGCTATTAAAGATGTCGGTTTCTAGTTGGAATTTCAAATAGCAAGAGATCTAAAGCTTTGTCCAAATGACAGTGCACAAGACTGAAAAGTAATTGATTTCATGTGGTTGGTTTCAGCCTTGTGCCTTCTTTCCTGACCTGCTCTCCATTTGTAAAGTGGGAATAATAGCACCAGCTTCACTTACTGTTGAGAGTTGGAAGGTGAAGACCAGCCCTTCAGCTTCAGTGTCAGGTGTAAAATAGACTTTTTAGAGAGAAACATGGTTAAGAAGGAATTAGCTGTGAAAGGGGCTTGTGGTACTGACAGTGAAGTGCAGCTGAACTTCCCATGGTGACTTTAGTGCTGCTACACTTCCAGCCTGTGGGGTTGGAGGAAGGATTGCAGTTTCTGAGCATCTGAAGAGACCTTGAAGTCACTATGTTGCTAAGTGGTTGGAGTGGCATTGAATAGGCTAGTTCTGGTATGTTCTCCTCTTCCAGGTGTATGCGTTGTGGGGTATGCCCAGCCACTGCCCTGGAGGGACGTCTGCTGAGATAAGGAGATTGCTCAAATCTCCCAGCAGAACTCCCCTGGAAAGGCAACTACTTTGCAGTTACGGTGAGAAGAAGACAGACCCAGAATCCTCTGGGAGACCCTATGCAGATCTTTTGTAACCCATTGGCCTTTACCCTCTGACACCCACCCCCTGTATCCCTATAAAGCCAGCCCTCTGCCCCTGTGAGGGCAGAGAGGTGCTTGTCCCTAGCTCTCCTTTGCCAGAGTACAGACCAATAAAGCTGCCTCGTGCAGAACAGCTACACGGGCCTCTCGTCTCTCTCCCTGGTCTGGCCTGGAGGCTGCCCTGCAGAGCTGAGCTGAAATCACGAGCTGACAATCACTAAAGAGCTGACAGCTTCTGCATGGGCCCTCCAGCCAGCAGCTGAGGGAAGACACCAGGCCTCAGGAAGACGATCTCTTTGGGGACCATCTCTCTGGACCGGTCACAGCTTCCTCGGTCAGAGCTACTGACCCCTCACCAGCTGTCATAATGCATGCTTGCAGTACAAAGGCAGAAAGGTAGCCAGAGAGAGTACTGCTGGGCTCTAGGACAGCACTGAACTAAAACAGAGGATCTTCTGGCTATCTGTTCGTGTTAATTTTTTTCCCGTAACTTTGCTATCTCCTTACAGACTTCCATTACCATTGTGCTCTAGTAAATGTACTATTAAGAACTGGTGCTGACAAGAGAGAGAGGCAATAGGAGATAAACTTTGGAGTTATGATCCATACTGTAAGTCCAAAGAAAAGGTGAATTTCTCTACAGTACACTTATTATAACTTGCACTTCTCCTCTTAATGCAAATGCAGGCATGTGATGTAACTGTGTTCAGTAAAAGTTTTCACATTACCGAAGCTGTCACTTGGCTGCATCGGTGGAAAGATCTCACTGTCTGCTTTTCCTCTAAACTGGAAGTTGTGCCTGAATTTGCTATCGCAAGTATTGATCAAATTTTTGTTCTCACTGAATCTTGAGCTAGAAGTCAGTTAGAAGCATCTGGAGTATAAAGATTAGCATCTAATTTTATCATTTTCTACTCATCATACTATAGAGAACAGCAAAGAATGTGAATTTTTCTGTTCTTGAAAACCATTAATAGACTCAGATGCAAAAATAATATTTTAGGCTTCTTTTAAAATTTGCCCTGGTTCTGCCTTCTAAATAGGAAGAACTTTAGCCTTTTTCCTAATGAAGGTGGTTCCTATTTCATTTTCTTGCCTTGAGCAGTACAGTGTTAGACTTAGGAAATTTGACCAATGGGAGGCTCAACATGAATAGTTAAATATTGTTGAGTTCATTAATAGCCTTACTTCTATCACTACAATACAAGATTGCCTCAGGTTAAAAACATTGGCTGTCTCAAACCAGTTTCAAATAGCTATTTGTCTGCATCACAAAACTGCCATTGAGTCTCACACAGAGGTTCATTGATGTGGAACACCGCATTTCTAAGATATGAGCTTTCAGTGAGATGAAGGACCCATGTCCACTATGTGTGAGCTTGCATTTATAATATTTTAATAATGTGGCTATTCAGTTTTGCTTGTTCTAGTGAACCTTTGTGATAGAAATCAGTGAATTTTCGCTCTTGTCCATAGATTGGATAATACTTCTGTTAATTACTTATTTCATTATTTAGTGGCGATAAGATGCAGTAGTTCAGAAGCCTCAGTGTGCAGCAGGATTAAAACCTTCAGAAATTAAAGTACTGAAAAAGTGATACAGAGTTAAATACTACCTTGAAGAGAAGGAAGAAATATGGGTTAGAGAAGGGGAAGAAAGTGAAGTTCGCGCTTCCTCTTTTTCTCATCTACAACTTGTTCTTGCTTTTATCTATCAGGACAGGAGTGGGGTATGCTGATCCCTCACCTGTGAGAGAATCACAACTGGAAAAGGCTGAATGCTGTCACTGTCTTTGTTAGAATGTCATGGCTGTCAACTTGCAGTTCTCAGTGGCTGGTAGTTGATTTACATTACATAAAAAGAAGTCCAAGTGTTTCAGCAACGTTAAAAATAAACAAATGAACACAAAGTGGTAGAACTACTGCAAATAGAAAAGATACAAAATAAAATGTTATCACATTTTTTTAAATACTAAATTATTAAGATTCATATAACTTATTCCTATGAAATGAGACAAGGCAGTTGGAGTGATAAATACAATATACATACAAATATTTTATGTACATATAAATGCATGGGTTGAAGTGTCAAATGAAACACAGTGTTCTACAGAATAGATAAAGAAAGGCAGGTTCAGGGTGTGTGTACGTATATATATATATATATATCTGTGTCAGGCCTACTGAAGAAAACTGAGCAGTTTCATGCTGCAGTATTTCTCAATAGCTGATCATCACTAACCTCGTGCTCATGTCTCAGCTGTTGGTCCTTCTTTAAATGTGAAAGCCTTTATCTTTCTCCCAAATCCAAATAGCAGACAGTAAAAAGAAAGTCTTGTCTTTGTGACTTTCCTAGTCTTTTAAAGCAGTAGCTTTGAATACTTTGAGATTATCTCTATTGTTCTATTCTTTCTTTAGCTCTCAGTGCAGGATGAAAAAAGAGAACTTTTATATGTTCTCCTAGAGGGGCTTTTGGTTTTGTGTTTATCTGGTGGGGGAAGCAAGTCTTTTGAAACACCTAGTGCCTTTTTTCTTCAGTTCTGTTTCCTAGTTTCATGTAGCCTCCCCTTGAGACTAATTCTATCTAACAGCAGCAAGGCTTGTCATCAGCAAATGGTAACTTATCTCCTCCTGTAGTCTAAACCATTCAATCTTCTGAGCGTTATTTAAAGCTGTCTTTTCCTTCAGTGACAAAAATAAATTACTTTCATTTGGTTACCTCTGCGTCTACTGTGCTATAGAACAGAAAATGGAATCTTCGTGTTCTTGGTTTTACATCAGCGTCCCAATTGAGGTTCCGTTCAGGAACTTAGGACTGAGCAGACACCCTTTAGTTGCTTTACACGAAGTTAACAAAAGGAGGAATGAGGCCAATGGGACTTTTTTACAGCAGTCTTTCTTTGTTTGTTTGTTTGTTTGTTTTCTTTTAATGCCTAGACTATCTTAAAGTTTATAATTTGGTTACCTCAAAAACCTACAGCTTGTTGCTTAGTCCTGAAGTTGGGGTTGCAAAGTTGTCATATTGATCTTTGCTAGCAAACTTTTTGAGAATATTGCCAGTATTTCTACAGTTTTGTCTCTAAATCTGAAACAACTTTTCAGATTGACTTATTTTTATTGGAAACAATTTGTCTCCTGGCAGAAAAATGTCTTTAGAAGAAGAATTACTGGTAACCTGGTCAATGAAAATATATAGAATTTTAGGTTTCTTCCTTATTCGGCTACAAGATTCCTATAAGAAAGCATTGTTAAAGTTAAGATATATAATTTTTTCCCCTAGGATTGGTGAAAATGTACAAAATAATTTTTAAATTATCTTATTTAAGAATTCTTGTTTTGTGAGGAAAAGACTGGGAGTGAGGAGAGGACTTTGTGTTCTGTGGTTCTTGTAGTTGAAGTTTACTTTTTTAGAAGCCCGAACAGCTGTATTGGATAAATTTGTGGATTGTTTCCATCATGTGCAAAAAACTATGGAAAGGAGAAGAAATTGTTTTCTCCTGTTACACTTGTGCAGGGTCATCATAAAGCTCTGGGCTTCTTAATGCTAAAGATGCATGAATGTTTTGGATCAGTTGTTTCTCTCCAGCCTCTTCCACATAAACCCTCCTCATTAGTACTGATGCTTTCTCGGCTGTGGATGAAGTTGTCTTCTTTAGCCCTCTTATCATTATCTGTCAGTTTCTGGTGCTGCCCATTCAAACTTATTTCTTTGATGGATCCATCATCATACTGGTCTTACTGGCAGAACTTAATTTTCACTGGTCCTTTCCACTTATTTCCGTCATTTACTCCTTAGAGTGGTTTACAATGCTGTTGAAATGTAAGCCTGAACCCTTAAAGACAACATTGAATTATTCCTTATCATTACTTGTTATTAAAAGATTTCTCTTTCATTAATTTTATGCCTGTTTTACATGGATATTCAGGTCACTAAGAGATCCATGATCATTGCTACACTGGATCTGGATAATTTATACTCCCTGAAATAGTGGCAATTAATTTTTACCATTTGCATGAACTGAAAATCGAGCCATTTCACTAGTGTATGAGAACATTCATTAATACCACTATTTTTGAAAGGTTCAGGAAACAATTGACTTAGAACTAGATGGTAGAATGGATGACTTCCTAATCTCGAGATAAAATTTCAAGACTAGTTCAGTTTCCACTGTCAATTAGATGGTTGTTGAGATTTAGTTAACAGAGCCTTCAGGATTGTGACAAAATGGTTGTCACTCATACATCAGTCTCCTTAGTTACAGCATTTCGGGAAACCTTAGAAGAATAACTGAGAATACGCTTTTGAAGCTGAGGATAGTGTCTCCTGGGAAATGTGTTGAATGTGACTTAAGTTTTCTTAGATAAGCTTGCAACACATTTTGAATTAATCTCTTTATATATACATACTCCAGGATTCTTGAACTTTTCAGCCCTTTCGCCAAGTTTAAAAATAAAACAAAACAGAACAAACAAAAAAAACCCCCAAACAAATAAAACACACAAGCCAACAAACAAACAACAACAAAAAAACCAAAACAAAAAAAGCCCCACAAAACAATCAAAAGCCCCAAGCAAACTTCTCCTTTCTCTTAGCTGTAATACTACTGTACTTGAGTAGAGAAGGAGCAAGGTTTACTTCTGCAGAAAACAGTCCCCTGAAACAATCAAACAAAAAAAATAACCAAACTGAAATAAGCTGCCAACCCTTCCCCTCCAAATGTTTACGTTCCTGCCATATAAAATGAGAGCTACCTATTCATTGGCTATTTTTGTCACCTCCAGCTGTTCTGTGAAAATTGGTATTCTGAATGCTGTCATAACAAGATATTATGCAGAGAGGTAAATACAGAAGTGTTTGGCCAGCTTTTTACATTTTGCATCTTATACATGATTCTTATAGGAAAAAAAATAGAACTCTCCATAGATTATTATGTTAAGAAAGAGTTAGCTGGTTATTCCACAGTAATAAATATTTTACATATCAAAATCTGGATTGACTCATGTAATGGTAGAAGAACTGGGATGCTATTCTAGTGTATTGGCCCATAGTGTTCTTAACTGGAAGTGCTACAATTCAGTTTCTTACCTCCAAAATGTGTAATAAGTATCCCTCAATAGAGAATGGTGTGAATGCCTTACTCAGAGTGACAGACTACCAGTAGGCACTGCCTCTTAGGTTTAAGATTAAAAGAATGTAGGTTTTTTTAAATAAAGAACTTCAGTAACTATGAATAACATCGTATTTGCCATAAATTGAAAAAAAAAATCCTGCACCGTTGAGAGAAGACCGAACCAGTCTGCTCAGCATGCATATAACTGTTTCTCAGGCTTCCTTGTTTCTATGCCTACAGGGAATAAGTTGTGTTACCTTAATTAAGTGATAAATGAATTACCTATGGCAAGTAACTTAAAAGTAAGGAGGTTAATGGCTGATAAATCATAAGGAGAGCTGTGACACATGAAACTCCATTTCAAAGGGAGTTTTAAAAAGATACCATTGTTCAAGAAGCTTTAAAGATAAATGTGAGTAATTTTTGCTATCTAAACCTCTGAGGTCTTCAGCAGGTTTTTTTGCAGTATTCTTCCTTACCTGTCATAATTATACTTCTTCAGTCACACAGGAGAGGAGTCAACTGGTGTGCTACTCATCTGTGTTGGGGTGCCTGATCTTTGTGATTAAGGGAGCCTAGAAGTGGGATGGAAGTGTAAAAAAACCTGTTCTTAATTTGTGTCTTCACTCTGCAAATACATGAGTAAGTTGCTGCAAACAGCATGGTTTAAATTTGCTCAAGATTCTGTGTATGTTCATCTTCATGTGACTTCCAAAAGTGAAATGAATCTTTACCAAGAAACTGTCAGTGGCTTACAATACATCTGTCTTTACTATGGCAGTTAAGGTAACAACAGCTTTTTGAAACTGTGTTGAGGTCCATTTGAAAAATTTATATATATTTTTTTTCCCTTCATTTCTGGGTGTAGCTCTGAATTGACAGTATTTCTTTTCAAAATGATTACTACTATAAATGCTGGCAAGTTACTCTAAGGACAACAATCAACAGGGTCATATGGAAAGCCAAAATCTATTGCTGTTAAAATAATGCTTGAAGGTAGCACAGAGACTGTTGTAAATGTATCTTATGATTTTTTTAAAAACAATATGTATCTCCTGTCAAAGACCACCTGAAATGAAACCCCTGAGGTTAGTCAAAAAGTATGCAACAAAACTTACAAAAGAATGAAAACCTGATATTTTTCAAATCTCTCAAAACTCAGAAATACTACACAAAGTCTGCAATGTTTGCAAATGAATAAGATGCAAAAGAGTTTTTCAAAGAAAGCCACAGCCAAAAAGCTATGTAATTTTTTTGAACGTTTTAATCTTGTAGGACCTTCAGTAGGTTCATACATTGCTACTCTTCTTTATGGAGAATTATCAAAAATTGGCTCAATTAAGAGTGTCAGAATAGACTAGTGACCAACCTGACAAAATTAGCAGTAACATAAATTTCCAGGACCAGATGGTGAAACAGCATTCATAAAAGAAACAGTTATTTCAAGTAATACTCTTTAGCCTGGAAGAGAAGGCCCTGAGGGAGAAGCTCTGCTAGAAATCTGTGAAGCGTGCTGTGGCAGCAGCCATGGAGTGAGTGTCAGCTCTCAGAAATGGAGAAGTAGGTGGCAACAATGAGATGTACATGGGTGGATTCAAACAAAATATTGCCTTTTTATGCCATGAGATGTGGAAATTCTTGCTGCAAAACATAGATGCAAAAAGGTTGCATGTGAATAAAACTTGGACAAATTCATGGAAATAAAACAGTTGGCATGAACCATTACAGACAAGAAGCCTGCAACTGTTAAACTGACATTAGGTTGATGTCCTAGGTAGTGTTTCTCAGCTCAAATTGGATGATACAAATACAGGTCACCCAGAACCAGTAAAATGTAGGGACTAGGTAACAAAACTTTGCTTGTGTTTTATAGTATAAACTATGACCTGATATTTGCTTAACAACATAAATAAACTTGAAAGCTTTCACTTATTTTTGTTAGGTTAGTTAAAAGACAGTTTGAGAGTCAAAATACCTGCAAACTTTGGCCATGAGAGAATCTGACCTGTAGATGCATTTTGTTCCCCATTTGTTTTTTTAGGACTCTTTTGGGGATCAAGTTTTTTCAGACAGAGTTAACTGTAGTTAGAAGGGACAAACTGCACATACAGCTTTGATAGAAAGTGTACTTCCAGCATTTGCTGCCGCTTCAAGCTATACTGTATGTTTTCAGAATAGTCGACAGTAGTTGAGCACTTCTAGCACACTCTGCAGACTAATGATCTACGCATCCAGAGTGCCAAATGAACAGAAAGCTAATATTTAATACAGCACCTTCCAGTAATTACAATTATGCAGAAAGGCATTTAGTCCATTTGTAATGAAAGAAAGTGTTGAAAATAATAGGTCTATTTCCCTTTCATTTTCTCGCTGAGGAATATTACTGACTTTCTTTTGCATAAAAATAGTGCATTTTAGAATGACAACATAGAAAAATGACATAGGTAAATATTAAATGTTGTCTCTCAGTAGTAATTTTCTCAAGCATTACCTTGAATTTCTTTATAAAACTTTGAGGTTTATAATCACACTGAAGCTTTCATTTATGGAACCCTTAAAGGCTTTGAATTGTGAAAAGGTGGAAGTGTCTAAATCTGTGCAATCTCAATAAAAAAAAGAAAATATGCAAAGTAAAATAAGGGTCAGATATGAATGTCAAAACCAAGAATTGTTTTACACAATTTCTGTAGTTTGTTATTTAGTCAGAAATATTTTCAGGAAGTATTGGCTGTATTACGGTCTGTCTTTTTCAGTTCTCCACAAGACCTACAATTCTGAACTCAGTGAAATCTCAATACAAATTATAAATGGTCATTATTCATAATTGCTACATGCTTGTGCAGTCTCTATTCAAAAGCTCTTTTGTCAGCTTTTTCCTGTAGTGTTTGTCTGCAAATGTGGGTTCCTGGAGAAGTTTAGTTCTTTAGTCCTGTCAAGCAGTAATACAACAATGCCTCTGTCATGGTCTCTCTGTAGACTTGGAGCTTTTACTTCTTTTCCCAATCTTTTGATTGGCAGATTTTAAAACTAGAGCAGATCATTACTTTTCTCTGATTTCACTTCCTATAGTGTTAAATGGTTATAAAATGGCATGCAGCAAGGCAAGTAACTTTTGATTAGAACTTGCAGAAGCCTTTTGGAAAGTATTTCAATAATGTTGTAAAATTATAACATGATGGCAGAAGCTTTTCTCTCCTTTGGTGAGTGCTTCCAGTACTTAGCCTGATCATTTAAAAAGAATTTTGAATTACCTTTTTTTTTGTTTGGTTTGGGATTTTTTTTTTTTTGTCTTGTTACGCCTTTGTGTCTTGGAAACCACTCTAGTATTAAAAGTTATTTTGATTTGAGGCTACTTGTATGATTATGACCTTCAAATTTTTCTCTGAAATACATGAGTTCCCTTGTTTCAGCATGTTGCTGAAAGGACTTCTGTTACCTCAAATCATACTTATTACTCTCTTCAAACATCTTTTTTTGTGTTGCCATTGTGATTCTTAAAGGGCACATTATTTCCATAATGGCTTTCCCAGTAATGCACACCATAATGGTTTACCTACAGTTCTTGTTATACTTGCTGACTTTGGGCTAAGAGTACATGTACTCTCTAGGACCAAATCTGGACAGTTTCCTAATGTGACTTCCTCCCTTTCCTCCCATCCTTCTTGAAGCTGACGCTGTGGTGCAGTCTTGCTGGCATGGTCTATATATTTTTGTAACAAGTGGCATTAAGTCTCTAACTCCTAAGCCTCCTCAGGAATTGTGAAGAGATTGCTTTGGGTTTGTTTGGTTTTTCTTTTGGATCTCTCTGGAAATTCATGCTATTTATCAACTATTAAATTATTATCCTGTAATGCAAAATGCTTATAATTCAAAAAGCTTTTCTCCTTATCTACATTTAAAACAAGTGAGTGTGAGGGTGGGTTTTTTTGGAGGAGTTGTTGGGTTTTTGTGGTGGTGTTTTTGTTTGGTTGAGTTTTTTTCAGAAATTAAGGAAAAAAGCCCTCTTAATTATTTAATAGAATTCCTAATGGCCCATTCAGTCCCAATTCTGTCTGGGCAGAAGAAAAGTTGTTTGCCACCCTTTCCTATTTGTTACTCTCCGTAGAGCAGACTGAAAAATCTTTAGCTTGCTTTTGAGATTGTTTTCATTGAGAACAGTCACTTCCAGTAAGCATTAGGTATTTTATAGTTAAGAATTTGCTTTATTTATTGCATATACCCATCTTGCTCTCCGTTCCCAGGAAGTGAAATTTTCTTCCTAAGCCTAACTGTGCAGTTAAGTAGAAGCATTTTGTTGCATTAACTTGGGGAACGCCCCACCTAGTGGATGATCACAAACTCATTTTCTCATTTCTCCAGTTTGGACAGACTTACAGTTACATTGGATTACCTTAAATATTACCCATGTTTACTGCCAGCTCAGGAAATTGATTAGATAGCTGGATTTTCTTTCCCCTTTTCCTTGTGGGGTGACAGTAGTGGTGTTTTGGGAGCTGGGAGAGGGGAAAGGTAAAAAAGGGGATTTACATGAAAGAAAGTTTCAAGTTGAAAAAGATGTTCACATTCCCAATAAATGTTTTAACATAGAAATTAGTTACAAGCTACAGTGCTTAAAATGGCCATCTTCAAAACTAGCTTTCCTGCATGTCAGAGGAAAGGAAGTACCTTAACAGAGCAACTTTCTGTGTATTGGGAAAAAAGATCTTTGTTCAGTGTGAGACTGGCCTTTCTCTTGTGCAAGAAAAGACGCAGTGAACTTCATTAAAACAGGACAGTAAAATGGAGTTGAAGCCTGTCTGCTTGCATCTCAGACACTTGTGCTTTTGAAGGCAGACTGGGGCATATGAGATATACCCCACCGTGAACAGAAATTATTAATTGGAAAAAGTGGGATGAAGTAATGTGTTGCTCTGCCCGTCTTGTTCCTATGTCCTATAATGTTCACACCCAGCCTTCTGTGTATGAAGAAAATTTGTCAAAAGCAAATTCTTTTGTTCCTTTAAAGTTAAGCTCCTCATCTTTCTGTCCTGCTTTTGGAGCTGGTATTTGAGTCTTACATAATGAAATTATATTCAAATAGTCTTTCTTATTCTCCTGTATTATAAGAACTAGTGAATTCTTACACATTTGTTACTGGAAGAAATTATTCCGTTCCGAAGTTACTCTGTTTGGAAGTACCTTCTGACTCCCAAGGAGTCCCCACACTATATGGCATTATTCCTTCTGGTGTTTACCATGGCTTGGTCTGTGTAGCTTAAGTCCATAACTTGTGCAGTGTGGTTTTTTCCTTCAGTTCTTAGAGGAGTGATTAATTTGTTTCTATAATAGTAATTTTGTGGAACAGAGGTGATGTCACTTGTTGCAGATCCTATCAAATAAGTGGAATAACTCACTAATATCAATATATTAAACTGCCCAGAACAATACTACATTTATACAAAAGGCTCTTTAAATAGAGCTGTATTATATTTTTAAGCTTGTCCTTGTTTCCTTATTCTTTTTTTAACTTTATGTTAATTTCTCTGTTATGTTGTCCACTGAGAAATGGAAAATTACATAGCTTACTGAAAAAGTGTTTAATCTCAAAATCAAGGAATAAGTTCTACACTGTACACTTCTTCACTGTTCAAAAGCTTATGAAACAGTCTACAGAAAAAAAAGACCTTAAAACCATCCTAAATTCCTATTGTGGAAGGAATTTTGGTTAAATTTCTTCTACCAAGTGAAATACATTAAAGTTTATAAATCTAGATTTTTTTTTAATCCTTTTTTTCTCAGTTACAGTTACCTTTTCAGGCCTTCAGTCTTGGGCAGGCTTAGAGTAGTGCTACTTTTGTCTGGTTAATTTTATAGCAAGTTAACTCACGTGGACTGTAAACCATCAAGCTTTAAGCATTTACTTACAGGAGTTGTACTTCCTTTGTGTGTAGTTCTGTTAGTCTAGGGTGGAGTGCAGTTTCTGCAGCAGAAATAAGTATGGGTAAAGGTTGTGTATAAAGAAATAACTTTTGCCATCACCTTGTTAGTGGGCTATTTGCTCAGGCTTCATAGTTTTGTATCCTTTTGCCAACATGGTCTGTTTCATCTTATAAAAAAAAAATTTAAAAACCCCAAAAAACAAGTCTTGTCAAGGGTTCAGTAGGATTGCTGCCACTGCTGGGGGGGAAAGTAATCCTTACTTTTGGAATAGATTAACAGCCTTCTTTCTTCTGCTAAATCAAAATAAAATCATAACAGTTCCTGTCTTAGTTCCTCTGAGATTCTCAAAACTCTTCAGTTAACTCTTCTGCTTAATGATGAAGTTGTATAACAGTGAAGAACTTGAGACTGAAATCACTGCTTTGCAAAAAAATTTTATCTTTTCTATCTAGATCAGATGGCATATATTCTGCTTTTCTGACCTTTTTCCTAATCTTGATGTGTCCCAAAAATAAATCAAGGCTTCAGAGCCAGCAGTCAGCACTGTTTATGTATTCTTGGTTTGGGGATGGCATGGAGGGGAGAGGGAAGAGAGGAATTGTCCAATCTCACACACACAGCTCTTCCTGATGAGGTGGTTTTGCACTTCCCTTCATGGAGGTGCCCTGCCTCACTTGAAAGTAAATATATAAGCATATCTGTGGAAAAAGTATAATTCATACAATTTAGAGACAAAAACACACCTTAATGAGAAAGTTAGGGGTGGGCGGAGGAAGGAAATTACTTGTGACCTTTGAGTCAGTCTTCTTTCTAAGAGTAAGGTGTGTAGCGAATGTGTTAAACAACCAAATTTACTGTACAAGTGCAGTCATTATTTTATTTAGGTATGTATCTGTAAGCCTCAGAGGGCAGTGTTCAGTACACTTGAATTCCTGGCTACGCTGTATCACCATTGAAATGTTTACCCAAACTTGGTCTTATATTTGCTTATAAATGTTACTGAATTGTGTTCTACAAATGGAATATAAAATACAGGCCATCATGGATAAAGTACCATTACTACTTAAGCAGATGTGAAAAGGTATTTTTAAAATTTTTAAAATTTTTTTTCTTTTTCTCCCAGAAAGTAAATTACTTCTAAAATTAAGAGGTAGCTGTGTTGTATGGGAAATCTATTGCATTTTCACTAGTTTTTAAAAAGTTGCTGGTTCACCTCTGTTTTTATTGGAACTCTTCACAAGGTTGTGAGCTTTAAGGAGAGGTGGAAAATATGAAGCATTTTTAAAAATTCTTTCATAAGTGTCTTCAGAGACTAGTGGTATTATGCTCTATTTTTTCTGCTCATTTTCTTTATGCTTGATAGCACTCATAAAATATTGCTATATATAAAAGGGGTTTTTTGCAAATTAATATTTTGTTTCCCTGCTAAGAGGAATGTCACTTCAATCTCCCAGCATGCTTCTAACTTAAACAATACTTACACAAACACAGGGTTCTGAGTTTTATATTTAATTGTAGCCTGATATAATAATTGTAATACTGGTTATTGATGAGGGGGGAAAAAAAGTTCTAGTTGGACCCCACAAAATTTTCTTTTTGTTTGCAGCAAGTATATCCCCCTAAGCAGGTCTGGAGCTGGTTTTGTTCCTCATGTTTAAATTAAACCACTTTTCCAGTAGACTGTTACGTTAAAATTGAAAATAGTGTAAGTTTGTGTGATCTTGAAGCTTTGGTGGCAGGAGAGAGAATTGATAGCATATTTAATGTCTTTTTTACACTTCATGCAGGCACACATCTATTCTTTGGGTGCAACACTGAAAGCAGCGATAGAATATATCGTAGAACCTGAGACAGAAACAGAATTTGGACAAGATCTGCACACTCTACTTGAACAAATGCAAGAAGACAATCCTGAAAATAGGCCAGATATTGAGGTAAAACAGCCCTACATAATTTTTTGTTTTAAAAGAAGTGATACTAATATTTCTGTATGTGTGCTCATTAATCTCTATTTATCTTGTTAATCTCTGTAATTATCAAGATGGTCTTGATAAGTGGTATGCTCAGGTTTTGCAAGACAGCTAAGGTCTTCCCAGACTCTGCAGAAATTCATCCTTTTTCCCACTCTAATGGGGATATAATGTGAAAAGTAGATGTATGTGTTAGACAGTGTTTGGATTTTTAAGAAGATTGGGTGAGTATGCTGGTGGATCTAAATTTTCTCATTAACTGTTTCTTCCCATTTAATATTTGGTTTGCAGAAAGAGTGTCATTAGAAATAAAAGCACAGGCATTACACTGTGAAATTTGTGTGACCATTAGATTGCATTTAAAAAGGGGATGTAGGGACCCTGCCCCAGGAAACCTCTATTCCTTGGCATGTTCAAAGCTATGTTGTTTGAAGCATTACTACTAACTAGTTTTTCTGTAAATGCATAAAAGCTTAGCAGTATTTGATTGGATATCTTTATTGGATTTTGTATTTTATTCCATTTGCCTCTTTTTTTACCTTTAGTTGTTAGAAAGAATTTGAAACCAAATAGGATTTTTCAAGCTGATGTTTTCAAAGAATTTACATTCTAAATGTTGGTTACCTAATAGAGTAATTTGACATTAATGTACCAAAGTTTAATGCTTTTGCAGACTTTGAGAATGTAACCAGAGAATAACAGTTGTGCAATGTGACTTTTCTTGAATTCAGTTCTTCTACTTCAGAGTAGTGCTGTCTACTTTCGGGGGGCAGGTGTATCATTTTTCTGAGCTGATAGTGTATATTCTAAATGGTATAGTGCCTATGATCAATGCTTTGCAGAAAGAGTGCTGCAACAGAAGAATTAACAGGTTCATTTTTATAAAGCAAAAAGCATTGGCTCCCTGATTGAGGATTGCCCAGGCAGGAGACTGTATCTGCTATGGAGCCTGCTTGGTCAGCAGTTCTATTTCTACTCATTTACTTTTGAGTAGTCAGAGGAGGGATTGTATAGCACTCTCTCATCTCCAAGTGGTTTGTAGGCCCTGAAAGTAGTTGCTGACTATTTACATCAATCCAAAAATAGCTGATCTTGGGTGATATATAAGGGTCACTTTGTGAGTATGTTCTCTCTGTTCCTTTTCCCCTGGACACTTTTTTGGGTGAGCAGAGTTGGGGGAGCTATTTGGAGGAAAAACCCAGAGGCTTTTCTAGGCATTTTGCTGGACTTCAGCACATTTGGATACCTGTCTCCCTTTTTCCTGTCCTTCCTCAATCCCATATGTGAACCAACAGTGCCAATTTCTTCCTTCCATGCACAACAGCAGAGGAGCAGTTGAGTGGGTTAGTGGGGAAGTGAGAGCATCTCCTAAGAGCTGTATGAGGTCTCATCAGTGTTTATCTAGGAATACTTACTGAGGAAATGGTGGGATGTATTTGGAAAGGCAGCTCTCTTCTACATGCTGCCCAAAGGGACAGGTTTTTAAACGTGTGAATATCTGTAGTTAATTGTGTGTGAGACCAGTGCTAATGCCATCAAATGGTGCTCAGGCTGCAGATAGGACTGTTACTTCTTGTGATCTGATAATGATTGCTTTCTCTAACTGGGAATATTGCTTTCTAGATATTTGTATTTTGCAGTTTTTAAAAAATTTAGGGTTTAATTTTAATGTAATTTCAGTAATAAAACATTCATCATCCTGCCTGTGTCACTGAATTCTAGTGAAGCATTGGCTGTTTAAAAAAGTAATCAACACTCTAGCTTTTTGCATTTTCACTATGTTATTCATAAAGGATAACATTTAAGATAATTTTTATCAGTTGTTCTTGATGTTCTAACTGTAGGCTAAAAATTGAATTGTATTAAATGACTTCATAATAGCCCATGGTAAAAACAAGAAATTAATTCAACCACATAATAGAAACATGCAGTATAAAGAATTGTAGAAGAAAGACCTCCAGTGTAGCATCATATAAATTCAGATGTTCTGTGGGAGTTAACGTCATACATGTTAGTCAAAATTCACAAATCTATTCATTATTAAATAAGTATTTAACATTCATTTTCTCTAGAGCATTTTGTCATTATGTGAAGAAAAAATGAAGATTGCTTCATCAAGTAATATTTGTCGAAGCTTGTCTGCTGTTGGAAGAAGAGTTCTTTCAATTGAATCATTTGGTGCTTCTCAAGGTAACCTTAAAATGTATTTAGTCTAAAACTTTAGATTGCCTGACATATCTAATGCTTTTTAAAAGACTGTGTTTGTGTGCTCTCCTGTTATAAGTTCCTTTCTAGATTACAGCAAATCATTATTAAATATTTGTAGATCAGTGGTGGGGAACTGGAGACATGCAATTCTTAATTAACATAATATATTTAGAGCGCCCCTTATGATTCAAAGTGATTTGTTCAGAAGTAGAGAATTTGTGTAACGTACTGAAGATATGTAACAGCAATGCCAGAAAAAACAGTATAAAGATTTACTAGGACAGATTAGAAGGTTTAAATACACATTTAATATAAGCATCTGTTTTTGTATCTAGATGTCTGTGATAACATGTGGAAGGGAAGAATGTGTCAGAGAAGTTTGGGATCTAAATTATATTTAAATGACAAAAACAACATAGCAGGTGATTCGTCTGCAGTGGAAGATGTGACAACTGCCTGTCATAACAACTCTTCTGTAGTTACCATGGTGACTGGCAGAGAAAGTGGCTTAAAGGAAATGCAAATTGATCTGGATAATGAGAAAACTCAGCATTCTCAACTTGCAACACAAACTGAAAAGAGCAAAGAAGAGGACAAACATGCAGTGTATACTGACAGTTTTGCTAGTGCTGCTTTGGATATAAAATCATGTGTTATTGACCTGGAGAGAGATGGCCTTTTTAAGAAAGGTTCTTTGAGAAAAATGAAAACCTTTCCAAAGCTACCACTTGAACTTGCAGATACAAATAACTTTTTTACTTCTGTAACCAACAGTGGACCACTAGATAGGAAAAATCACTTCCTGACACAAGAGTCACTACCTCTAGACAATAATAACGGGGTTGCTTTTTCAAAGGGAAATCTTAATTCGTTTGCTGCCAGTAGTCCACCAGAAATAGAAACAAAGAATCACCAAGCTGATGATCGTCATTTAGAAGCTCCATGTGTATGCACACAGGTGTCTGGCTTGAATCTAGAAGAACATATGTCACTTATCAATGGTAAAAAGATAGGTTTTTCTTCATCTGATCATAAAGAAGACTGTTCTGGTGCTACATCCGAAGTGCTAAAACCTGCTGATATGCCAAAAGGCCCAAATCAGTCAATTGCTGGAGCAAAAATGCTAGACAACTACATGGTGTTGGAAGACTGTTCTGAAACTTTTCAAGGGTCAAATGAAAATTATGTACCACATTTTAACAAGATGGATTCAGTGTTAACAACAAAACCCAGTGGGAACAGATGTGGATCAAACCTAATTAGGCCACCAGAATTAAGCAACGGTGTGATGAGTGCAAACAATAATGAAGATAATCTTTGTGGAGGCAGAGATTCAGAAATCAAAAGTAATGAGCAGGTAGTAAAAATAAAGTCTTCATTATATAGTTGCTGTAGTCACTTATGTGGAGATGAGATGACTTAAATACTGTGTGATTTCTTCCCCCCTTGTCCCCTTTAGCATCCCAGAAAATCAAATTTTGCTCGTCTGCACACCTTAAGAGTTAGTATTGGAAATACGGTGATCCTTTTTTCCTCTTAAATTAAAAAGTGCTACAGTGAAATTTATGCTACTGCAAAATCAACTTCCATTTTAATTTTTTATTTTTTTACAAATGGAGTCTACTTGCTAGTGTGTTAGAGCAGCATTCCTTAATAGCTGATTACATTTGTAAGAGAACATGACCAAAGCATACATATATTTTTAACTCTCTGTGTTACTGACAATGCATAAATTTCACTACCTTGCAGTGAGCCTCCCAGGTGCTTATGAAAATTGCAAAATTCCTGACTGTAAACATGACCTCATTGAAATCAATGGCAATATCCCATCAGCTTCAGGAGGATAGAGTCTGGTTTTTTTTTACTCTTTCATGTACATTTAAGTTTTTGGAAATTGTACATATGCTATATTTGTTCTGTGTTCTTAAATTGCCGTCTCTGTTTGTTATGTATGTTTCACTATAGAATTTAAATATGTGCACAATATGATGGATATGTTGTCTCATGCATTTAGTTTTTATAAAGAGCCAAATAAGAGAGGGAGAATCTACCAGAAGTTGTTGATAGATAACTGTAGTATGGTCTCTTCTCTGCTCAAATTACATGTCTCAGGGTGGACAAGTTTGGTCTCTGACTAGATGGTTTTCTCTTGTGCCACACTCAGAGGTGTAAACAATCCCTGTAGTAGGAGAGCTGCTGGCTAAAATTGCAGGGTGGTTTATCCTTCTCCAGCTTTGTTGTGGCGGGACAAAAATTAGCAGCACAAACTTCACACGTTTTGTTTCCAGAAATTATTCTTAGGTGAAGATGTTGGGTTTTTTTCTTGCTTGTCTACTGGCAAGTCAGCCTTGTTCTCCTTGCCTACCCATCTTCCAGCCATCCCATGCAGTGGGACTTAGGGTTATAGTCAGTCTCTGTCCATCCCTCTTTTCACCTTGCCCAAACACCTCCACTGGAGCACTAACCCAGATTTGTCAGGTGTGTAAAAAGCCTACGATTCATCACAGCTCAAAAACTAGTGCAAATTGAAGAATCCATCCTTTTTCCCTTTCCTGTCTCTTCTCCCTCAATAGGTGTGCTTATTAAATTCTTATTTCCAGAGGATAGTAAATATGGATAACTACCACATGGCATGGTTTTGCCTTCTGAGGGAGTTATTTGTTGTATGCTTATTGAATCCTTTATTTAGTTTTAAAACTCTGCAAGTGCATTCTTCAGAGTCTGAGAATTGATCCATTTATTGTACACACATCCTTTCTTTTTTTCTATTTCTGCCATCACTTATGAACATAAGTTGAGTGTAGTGATAGAGATTCTTTTTTAAGGAGGAAGAAGATGTTGAAGTAAGACCTATATTCTGTCCTTACTGGATTACCAGGGCAAAAGTTTGTCTGGGTGCATGAAGGTAGTTTCAAGAAAATAATCTTCTCCAGAATTATAGTTCTCCAAAATTATTCCATGAAATTAAAAGCTGTAACAAATTTCATTTGCTTTTTGTGCAGCAGCACTTGAGACTGACACACAGATAAGTAAACCAAAACACGTTTTCAGGTTATTCTGCTGTTCTTCTGAAGTCGTCTTTTTCTTCAAATATTTCATCCTCAATTTAAATAAAGTATTCATTAAGCCTGAACAGAATTTCATTCTCACAAACAAATAGGCTCTTATTAACAGTGAGGTTATCCTGCTCCCACTGAACTCACAGGACAATCACAGTGACTTAGAAAAGGTAACTCGTATTCCAGATAACCTAATAAGCAGTGCTGTAATACATAGGATCTGAAATGAAGACAGCAGGGGGGTGATTCTTTGTGATATCAGAGGTTTATAGCTGTCTTTTCAATAGAAGAAATGTTTGATAGACTCATGCTCTATATTCTCTCTTTTAATAAATGATTCCAGCAAATGTTCAGGTTCTGCCACATAAAGATACGCTATTTAGAAAAATCTTGTTGGTCTTAAACAAAAAAAAAGCAAACATGATAAAATCTTCTTTAACTGCTGTTAAGGGAGAAAAAAAACCCCTTTAAATATATTAACAACATCTAGGCTTCTGAAATGGCTTCCTGAAATGCTGAATTTCTAGCCTTGTAATCCTTTGTTTTCTGAAGGAAGGTCATTCATTGTTAGTAGTCATTAAACTATATAGCAGACTTTATTACTAGTCTTCTTAGAGAAATGGAGTGGGTTAGTGTTTTCAGCTTCTTCTTTTCTTTCGGAAAAGAGATTTTATTCCTCAGGCTCCCAAAATATAGCAGGTTTTGCCTCTGTTACCTCTTGACAACTGGAAAAAAAAAAAAAAAAAAGCCATACTGTGCTATCCCTTGCATGACAAAAGTACAACTGCTGTCTCTCTCTCAAGTTCCCATTGGCCAGAATTTTACCAAATACTTTTTTTTTTTTTTTTTAAGAAAACCTGAATTTGTTGATTTACTGCAAAAGCACAAGAAGTGTGAAGCCCCAGCTAATGTGATTTCTGCCTTGTGGGGTAAACAGAAAATACCTCAGAAGATTTGCAGTGCTGCTCTTTCCCGAGTTTTCTGTAACAGATTGGCATGATTGCAACAAATAGAGCTTTTAGAGTAGTACCTCTAGCATTCCTTTCAATATTTCATGTTGTTTAGAGAAGGTGCAATACCAACCCCATCCGGTTGAAGATCAACCTTGTCTGCTCTGGAGAACAGACAGTTTTTCTTGCCTGTCAGTACTTCTCCAGTGGACAATATTTTTCTAATACTCAAACACTGCTTCTTATTGTTGTGTGCTTTACTGCTAGTAAGCATTACTAAAAATACTTGCTTGCTTTTGTCTGGCTACTGCAATGTATCTTGTGAGGGTTTTCCTAGTAATTTTTATAGTTTTGCATGCCATAAATAAATATTTTTCACTTCAAGTTTGAGTGGGGATCTTTTATTTCTCTAACCAGTTTCATTCCAATCAGGTGTGTCTCATCTCTAACCCTTTAAAATGTTTCTCTGTGATTTAAATGCTATGGCCTTGGGAAGGGTTAATGGGAACCTGGCATATGCAAGTTTGTTTTCTGTTGGTCATTCATACCCTGTCAAGCATGAGAGAAGTGAAAAGCCATGTAGCTAGAGACTGACACTTTAACACTGGGGAAATAACACTTGGAAGGAAAGAAAAGTTGTCAATTCCCAGAATATTACTTGCTAAGAAAAGAGTGATGAAAATCTTTCTTTGGCTATTTAAAACATGCCAGCATTATGTTCATAAAGTAGATTATGTTTGCATAGTTGAAATGCTTTACTAAATTTGGGGTTTACAATTCTGGTACCAACAATTAAGTAGAAGATCTATTAAATGATCTTTGCAGCACTGCAAAAAACCCATCACTTTTCCAACAAGTAAAGTTTAAAATGCAGTCTTTGGGCATAAATCAAAATGGCACCAGGATGTAGCTGTAGGCAATAATGGCTCATTTGGCTCTTTTATATTTTCTGACATAGTTTTTATGCTGTGAAAAACATTTTCTTACTTTAAAGAATGGGTAATATAATTTCTGTTATGAAAAGGTCTGGTTTAGAACATGAAAAAAATTTGGAAAGACACATTAGATTATAATTTTGTTTCATCTTTGGTACAGTTTCACTGATGATAATATATTAATGAATGTTTAATATCAGTATTAATGTTAATGGTTTAAATGAAGTGGACTTATAGATGCTGAAGAGTTATTGTGAGCTTGCTTTGCTAAAATATGTGAATAGGTAAGAAACAATGCATGCTACAGATTGTTTGACTAAAACCATTTAATCATATATTTTTCAGTACTTCTGATTTTTTTTTTTAATTGGTGGTTGAGTGGGGTTTTTATTTTTAGGAAATAGTAATATCCATGAATCAGAGACTTGCATGTTAAAAAACAAAACAGCCAAACCTGAGACATGCCTAAATAAGGAGTTTTACACTTAAATGTTTACCAAACCAAGGTTCAGTGGAGTTAGAATGTGCATTGTGTTAAAATACCTTAGCGGTGAGGTACCAGGAGCATTGCATTAAATACTTTTATTTAAGGATGGAAATGCAAATATGTGATGAAACATGTCTTTTCATGTACCTTGACTACATGGGGTAACTTTTGCAAGGTGTTAGAAGCACAAGTCCCCAGCAGGTCTGAACCCTCAGTTTTCATCTGAAGTCTTCCACATTTCTCTTTCTGGTGTACGAAGGTGAGAATTTGTAATAATTAGGACACTGTAAGAATGACCTTCTCAGATACTTGTTTCAGGAATAAAATTAATCTTTGATATGATCAAGGTGAGGAGAGATGTGAGTTATAGTAAGAGACAATAGCAGTGCAGGTAGTTTTTAGCATGACAGAAGACCAACTAGCACACAAATACCAGCTAACAATATTATATTTGAAGTTTCTTGTTTCTTTAGAATGTTTGCTGGAGAAACAATGAGCATATGCATTTAAATTAAGTTCATCAGCCTGTAACCAGTCCGCATCCCTTTTTTTCCTGACTCGGTTTGATTTAGCCATCCTGTACATGGCAGTGATTCTCCTTTCTGCTAAGATTTGCTTTCCCTACATACTTTTTTCTTCCAAAACAGAGTTTTCCTGGTGCCTCTTCATCCTCTATTTTCTAATCTATCATTGACACTTGTTCCTTATCATAAACTTTTGCTGCTGCTCTTAGGATTTATACCTACTCTCCTGCTGCGCCTAAATTTCTTTCTCTCATTTCTTTCTTACTCCAAAGAGCTTGGATATCCCAGAAGTGATGAGAGATACTTTGCAGCTTTCTGCTGTACAACAAACTTCATTCTCCAGTTTACTGAGAGATCCTTCTTTCCCTGGCTAACTATTGATCACCTTCTCCTGAAGTGAAAGATGATTTGTATACGTGGTAAAGAAGTCCATCTTTCTTCACTGCAGCTTTTCGAGCCTCTAGAGACATAAACTTCAAGAGGAGGGATTATCTTACAACTAGTGTGGATAACAACTAATATTACCACAACCAGTGTGGATAACTAGTGTGTAGTTGTATCTTACAACTAGAGAAACATGTGGCACTAGTGTATACTTATTAGAAGAAAATTCCCAAATCCCAAAACCTTCTTAATGTTTTAGTAAGTCTCTGAAATTTCTCTTATGGTTTCTTTTCACTCATGTCAACTGTGCAGGGTTAATTTGAAGATTGACTGCTCCTTTCTTTGTAGAGTGTCTGTGAGCAAAGACACTTGAGGCACATGAGAACCAGAGTGCTCTGGAGGGGGAAACAGCTGCTCAGGGATAGTAATCTATTAACAGTATGAAGCTCTATCTTACACGGTCTCTAGACTAATTCATTCTTTTGACTATCTGTCCTTTTCCTTCCTGCTGTGTGATTGATGGCTTTTTATCAGACAGTTCAAGAGCTTACTTTTCTAGATATAGTAAAAGAACACTCCAGGGTGCTGGTGATAGCAAAATTGGAGAATGAAACTGAATCTTATCACCTGGCTTCAAATCAGTCTATGCTGAAGTTACTAATTTTTGCAATGTGCCACAATGTAGTATAGAAGAATAAAAGCACCAAGTTCATTTTTATCTGTCAGAGGTAGGCAGAATATGAAACATTTTCAGTAAATCAAAAGGTGTGTTTCTTGTCATATTTTGTTTGAAAAAAAGTCATTTATCTGGTTCACCTTGAAAGAATATTTAAAGAATATGAGCCTAAGGTATTGTGTTCTTTGAGAAGGTCTTCTGGTTAAAATTATCAACAAAGTTTCAGCTACAGAAATTCATGTCCTTCTCTTCTCCATAGATTGCACTGAAGCTATTTCTGTTTGTTGAGCTTTATGAAATTCAATGCAGTAGACTGCTCATTACATATTGCATGATAAAATCCAAAGAGCATCTCAGCAAAGGGTATTTCATAGACAAGATAATGACGAATTGAGTTTAGTAAATGACAGTGCAGAGGCTGATTTGTCAGAGTTAATGATGTACTGCCATTGCGTGTGGGAGAGACCCTTAGCCTATGTAGGTTTACAAATACTGATTGGGATATAAAGGTGTCTCTAAAAGCAGCAAAACAGTTCAGAGGGGTTTTTGTTTGTCTCCTGTGCTTCAGTTTTGTGTTTGGGTTTTTTTGGGTTGGCTTGGTTGGCTTTTTTATTTGATTGGTTTTTGTTTGTTTGCGGTTTTTTCGAGAGCGGAGTGTTTGGTTTTTTCCAGAGTTAATCCTGAATTACTTCTGGTAATTCTTTTTCCCAACATGGCCTGAAGTTGACTCTCTCAGGACTGCATATGCAAGAGAAAATGTTCTGTGCTCTTTTTTAAAAGAGTTCTTTGGGTTTGCTCTCACTCAGAGGTTTCTGCCTACAATGAATTTTTTATTGTTCCTTTGGTAGATGAGCAGAGATCATAAAGTGCCGCTGATGTCAAGAGCCACTACTAGAGATAAGCTTTTCCATTAGCACGGTTTGATCGGGAAGGTGTGTGTGCACTACTATAAATCTCATATTCTTAGATTCATACAAACACACACCACCCCCCAAATATAAAAAATCACAAAATGTAAAGCATGTCTCTGAAGAACAGTAAGTTTCCATGGAGCAGTATATTTGTCATGTTAAGGTATTATGCCAGGTATCAAAAGCTAAATTGATAGTCAGAAAGACTAATGCTGTTACTACAAATTGAGCAGCCAGTGATTAAAAATAAAACAACGTGCTTGGACTTCAAATAAACCTGTCATTAATTCTGTCAATATTGCTAACATCTTTCACAGAAGAACAAGAGATGTTGATGAAATCTTGAAGGTAAGACATATAATGCAACTGTCAGGGTAAATCAGGATTTAAATGTGGGACTGTTTTTTTGATGGCAATCATTTGAATTTTTTATGTTTTTCAGTCTAGGTGTTGTCCCTATAATTATGTAATTATGTTTTATCATAAAATATGTCTATTACACAGTGGACATTTTAAGAGTCTTTCCTTAGTATGGTAAGAAAGAGCTTCCAGACAGCTCACTTTTCTTGAAGCAATTAAGAAACAATTGATTCTTTTATACAGTTAGCTAACTGGACCATGCTTTTTTAATAAGTAGTATTAGTTCATTACTGGTAAGTGCAATAAATATATTTTCTTGTTACTTTTTAAGTTGAGTATTTTTTTTATATTAGGACTTACTTTTTTATTGCATTAGTAAATGTTTTTCATTTGTGATAATTTTTATAACTTTCTGCATCCTCACTGTTTTTTTCAGTGGATCTCTCTAAAACTCCTGTTATCCTGGTATGGTAGGCCTCTGAAAGACTATGAACTCTGGGCATTATGTCACGGGTGTTTATATACTCTACAGACTTGCATAGATTATCCAGGTATAGTCTTAATTATCGTAAAGTATTTTGCCTAGTTATTTATGTTCACTGTGTTAATGTTTCCTTTTATTCTGTTGATTGAAAGGATCTTGACGTTCATTTTGTGTGCAGAAAATAATAGGCAATGTTTCCGTTTTGACTCTCTTAAATTGTGGCAAAACTCAATTTGGAGTTTTCTTCCATATATAGATGAATGTCTTTTTTTCTCTTTATTCTGAGTTTTGGTGGCTTTTGCAGCAGAAATGAATCTTTGGCTTCAAGCAGTGAAACAAATTTTAGACCTTTTGGGAATGGAGAATCTGTACTGTGACTTTTAAGAAAAACACTTGTGACTTGTGTCAAGCAGGAGGAAATAAGCGTTACATACATATATATGTAAACAAACTCTTCCTCTTTTGGCTGGATTTCTTTGTGACAAATGATTCCTGACATATTTTCTACAATACAGGGCTTTGTCATTTTAAAGCACCCAGGATCTTGTCATGACGTTACTCCTTCCACATCCCCTATGCTTCAGTTTACGGATGAATTATAAGAAGTAAGCTTCTGAGAGAGAAAGGGGAAACTATCCTTTGACAAAGTTGGAATCCGTTGTGTGTGACTCAGGAGAAGGCCATCCTAGATTTCCATGGACATTCTGAGTGATGGTTTGGCTTATACTAACGATAAACCTATAGTAGTTCTGATAAACAGCGCAGAGGTTTCCCCCACCACCACCCCACCTTTCTAAAAAACTTGCTTTTGAGAGTATGGGCAGGGATGAGTTTGAAGCCTGTAAGTGGATATAAACAACTGGATAGTAATGTACAGAAAACTTACTGCATCTCTTTGAATTTCAGCTTCAGTTATTTTATCTTCTGTGATATAAAACTGCTTAAAAGGAAATAAGCCATAAATGAAGATTCTGAGCACTTTGAGAACTGTTACCCATAAAATGAAGTATTTAATATACCTTGCAACAGAGGGATTATTTCAGCCTCATAGCATGTTCCTAGTGTTTTGAAGGTTTCAGATAACTGCACATAATGTCTCAGATTCTAATGTAATATGCTTAGCCAGCCTCTGTTACTGCACTCACATGCATCCGAGTGCATGTCTTAAAAATATTAAAAGTTGTCATCTGACAACTGAGTTGTCATCTGAACCTTATGTAGCCTGTAGAAGTGAACACAATGACAAACCACCAAATGGAAGACGCCTGACTTAAAAATTCTGTATTTGACAAATAAAGCTACGTTGAAGTTGAATATTGGTTTCAGATTTAGAATGTTTCTGCAAGAGGATACTCGGCCTGTTCTGAGAGGAGTTGTGCGTTGTGGAAAGGTTTACAGTGGTGTTACTACTTCAGTGCCCACACACACACAAAGTTCTCTCAATGTTCCTTTTGAATAATACTAACTTACTAAAGGTGAGGCTGATACGTATTTTGAATATATAGTTAAAATATTCTTCGTCTTGACAACGGTAGAGAAGACTGGTAGCTGATGAGTCATAGTTAAATATATGAAGCTGAATTGTTTTTTCTTTATTCACATAGACAGCCTTTTCCTCCAAATCCTTCATTGATTACACTTTTTTCATTATCCTAAGCAGGAATTATCTGGCTAAGAAAACATACCCCACAGCTAGCCTCTTCTTCATGTGTTTGTTAATTCAGTTCTGCTACAGAACTTGTTTGTAACCTCCATTGGGATTTTACTGAATTCCTCTCCTCTTATCAGAGAATGTTGTTTACATGTTGCTTATTGGGTGATTCAGGGAGCCCAGGTGAGGATTCTTAGGTTGTACGGAACAAGCTGAGATCTGGTTTGTGTGAGCAGGGCCAGGGGAGTTAACTGCTGACAAAGACAAGTGAGCATGAAGCTGCCTCTGCAGAAATAACCAGCAAAGGTTCTCGTTTGGGAAAGCTTTGCTTTTCAAGACATATACTTCAGGTCCAGCTTAAATATTACTGAAGGTAGTAGACAAGCCTCTATTTATGTTAAGCATAGTGAATTTTAGATGTGTTTTGTACAGGTAACTAAATATTGTCTTTTTTTCTTACTTTATTTTTTTGCCTCTTAGACCTCTTCAATTAATTATTTATTAATAAATTAATATTTGAGTTTCTCTTAGACATCTTTAATATTTTATTTCTTAATACATTTAATACTTTAATTTCTTATTCAATTTAAGAATCTATACTTTCAGTACTTTTTTTTAATAAGAAAACAGTGCATTTGATGGTAATATAGAAATAGAGGACTACATTACTGGCCAGTTGGCTTAATACATTGAAACATGTTAAATTAAAGTGTGCTTTGAAGCTAGCAAACAGATAGTGTTACCACAACATTTTCAACACCAAGTTTATATAACATCATCTCATGACTTTTTATGTTAAGCTTCTGAAGACCTCAAATCATTTAAAATAGTTTTAGAAGTCCATTGTTTCTTTTTTAACAATGGAAGATTTCATGGCCTTGCAAATGCTGACCTATGTAACATTTCTTCACTGAGAAAGTGTTATTATAACTATTTGTGAAAAACTGGACTTCATATCCTGTTGCATATAGGAGTTTTGGATCTGGCCATATGTGTGTCAGGTTTCTCCAGATGATGACCCTGTATTTTTGGAGGGTTGAAGGAGGGAAGAGAACAGAAGAGAGACTTAAATGCTTAAGATAAATTGACTATCTTTATTGGCATGTTGTGAGAAGACTAGAGTATATCTACCTGTTATATATATATATATATATATATATATATGTATACTTTTTTTTTTTCCTGCTTTCTTGACCTTCCTTTTCAGGGCTGGCTATAAAGAGACTAAACTTCCAGTTTCTTGTCTTTGTTCTGCAGAAATTGCTTTGGGTAATTGCACAGCTACTGTCTCTTTTTTGGCTTGTGTCTGTTCTAGCATAAATGTTATTTAAAGCATCATTTATCAAAGGGTAATTTCTGACACTGTAAATTCTTTTAAAAAATTTTTTATTTTTATTAGTGCTAAGTAGCTACAAGAACAGATACTTATTATGTCTTGCCCATTTGTGGGTTTTTTGCAGTGGTCTTATGTTTGGACTCTGTGCTGATTGACTGCCATGGAAGGATCCTCTTTGCTGCTCCAAAAGATGAAGGTAAAATAAGACATTGCATGCTCAGCTTTTATTTCTTTCCAGGGGAAGTGGAGAAGAAAGCAAACATCTTACCTTTTGTTTCTGATTTCTTTTCTCCTTTAGAATCTTGTGATGTATTTTATTTAGCTCCTGAAATTGAAGAAGAGGATGGGATACTGAGAAGGTAATGTGGTAGGTTATGTAGGTTGCTTTGCATTTTATCAAAGGACAGTTTTATCCCCCTGCTAGTTGAAGAAGAAAGCTAAACTCTTCCAAGACTGTGTTAATATTTCTCAGTTCTCCCACTGTTTCTTGGTTATCTGTGGGGATTTTTAAAATATATTGACCTCTCATAAAAGTAGTTGCTTCTAAAATTTTGCCTTCCAAAATTCTTGGAGTAACTGCCGAAAATCTGTTATTCAATGGTATTCCATAAGACTTAATTATTTTCAGTTTGTTAGCAGTAAGACAGACTTTGAAGTCATGTTTTCATATTCTGAAGGTCACCAGTAAGATCAGTTGTTTTAGACTGTCTGGGCCAGAAGCTCAAAGATTATTCACATTTAGAAGACTGGATAAAAATATTATTATCGGTATGTTTTTGCTATGGGAACATTATGAATTAAGTCTTCTCCGATATAGTTTTCTTAGAGCTTTTTGCTATAGATAAAAGCCTTAAGGAGCTTTTAGAAACAAAGATAATAAAAATGTCAATAGCAGGTGAATGTGTCTCCACAGCAGCTACCTTTGAGTTGGCGAACTGTACCATAGTGATCGTAAAAAGTTACGTGGAACAGAATTTACAGTACCTTTCTATTATGTAACAAGAAAAGTGGATTAGCTATATGTACCTTGTGTCACATGAGTTCTTTGGGAATTAGACTTAATAATCATGAATCAGAAAATAAAAGTTCATAAAAATCTACTAAAAACATTCATTTTCTGTAAAGCTATCTGTAACTAGAAAATATTTGTATATCTTCCTTCTAAAATTGCTTAAACTGCTTTGATCCAATGTGCAGGGTTTTTTGAGGTTTCAGAAGCTTAAACTATCCCTGAAATATAATACAGCAGTCTCACCAGACAGTAGAAATTAATAATCCTGAAGTCTTTTGCTTTGTTCGTTTTCTTTAAAATGTCTGAAGTAATCTGCTTCCTTGGTTTTCCCACAACATTATATATAAGAATAAGCTGATGAGGTTGACTGTATAAATTTCTAGTTATGAACATTCAGTTCAAATTATGGTATGGGAATGAAGACTGTAATGTCAATCACAATAGCAGTAAAAAGAACTTTCTTTGAAGGATATGATGGATATGGATGACAAGTTTTTCCTCAATTAATACCATTTAGGGTAATCTTGGGAGTTCTGCACCTAAGGGGAAGAAAAGTATTTATGTTTGGATTTAGCTGCTTTCTCCTATTTCAGGTATTTTGTGTAACCTATTAGTAGCTTTTGCTCAATAGTTTCAAATGGTTCACAGATTATTTTTTTATAGTGAGCTTACTTGTTATGTTTTGTTCATTGCTGTTCACTCTTGCTCAAAAGAGTGCCAGAAAAACACTGTTTTATGGGAACACATTGTGTACTACTGTGCTTAGAGTTCTGTCCACTGAGCCTTTTTAATATCTTTCGGGGCAATGTAAAGAAAGGTGCTTTAAATTTGTTAAAATTGTGTTTATAGTACATACTAACATATGAAAACTAAGCATTAAGTGGACTAAATCTGACTCTGAAAATTGTAATTCTTCAAACAAAACAAGCAAGCTGGTAAAGACCAAGTCCTTTTCAAGGTCCCTCATTGGTGCAACTTCAATTGGTCTAGCTGCAGGTAGCACAATAATTGCTAGAATAAATATGCAGTGCCTCATTCTTCTGACAGCTATAATCTTCTCTATAAAATATGACTTCTGCTGGCTAGCTCGTAATTACTGTGTGCCACTTACTTGCTGAATTACCATGACCTTTTTTAAGTAAATTGCAGCTGGCCAGGTTTTATGGTAGTACTCTGGAGCTTGCAACAATCTTTTTATGTGAGAAAGGAATTCTTCAAAATGGTTCTAAAATACGTTTTTCCTGGATAAATTCCCTGGGTAAAGAATAAGAAAATTAATGTTTGTTGCTCCAACAGTAGAAAAATAGCAACTGTTATCGTCCCTGCATGTGTAACAACTAGATTTTGAAATGGGCTGGGATTTTCATCAGCATCCTCAAAAGCCAAATGTAATCCGTACTTTGAAAACTCTAGCAATTTTTTTTTTTTTTCTTTTTTTGGCAGGGAATGGGGGGAATTTTTGGATAATTTGCTGGAATTGTTTTTGAAGTGGAGGCTTTTTTTAGTCTGTTTAAATCTTTTTTGTCTCTTACATTATGCCAATAGGTCTGTGTTTATGGTGTTGCTGCAGTTCTGTGGATGGCTGCAAAATACAGTGTTCCACCGAGTCACAAACTAGTATTGCCAAGAAAATTTAAAAAACTACTTCTGGATATGGCAAGAAAAAACCCTGAAGAAAGACCTTCTCTAACTGCTGCAATTAAGGTTACTAGATTTAGTTGTGTCCAAATTGTCATTGTAGTGATTTTAAAATCAAAATAATAACTTAATACTTGTAATAGACTGATATCTAATTAAAGCATAACCAGTCACTTTGGGTTTTGTTTTTAAAGTTACCTCCTTAGGGACACAGAGAGGTGTGTTTTTAATTTAAATTGAAATTATCATGGTACTTGGACTTGGACAAGGTTCATAAGACTTCCTAAACTTAGATTACTTCTAACTGACTATTTATATTGACTTTGTCCTTGTCCAAGAATACCTCACTTGACTGAAAACTTATTTATCCACTGAAAATTACTTTTTTTTTTTTTTAGACATGCGATCATTATTTACTTGAACAAGGTATAAACAGCAAAAATATTTTGACATTATTGGGTAAACCCATCTTTAAGGTAAGAGTGCCACCTTTCTTTAATTCTGTGTTTTTTCAATTAATTCTGTAAATGTATTCCAGTAAGATTTTCTCCCCTGCAAGTGTAGCTAGATTTTGGGTTTGGTTTTTTTGTTGTCATTTTTTTTGGTTTTTGTTTGGTTTTTTTTTTTTTTTATGTATTTTCAAGTAGTCTTTAAGTATTGCCTTTTCCTAGTCCTTGCTATTGGAATGATCACTCCACAGATTGTGATGCTCTGACCCCACAATCTGTATGGGTGAAGAATAAGTGACTAATTTCATAATCTCTCTTTTTATTTACCACTCTGCAGAAGAAATTAATATGTAATTGTTGGGTTCTGTTTGTGTTTCAAATGTTTGTATATAATGCACACAGGATTCAGTCAATCCATGGAACTGAGCTTGTTCAAAACTTTGATTACCCTAAGGTTCTGATTTGAAAGACCAAGTTATCAAGATTTCTAAGCAGTTCTACCAGTCCTTAGACTTCTGTATGTAATTTTTTTAATTCCTCACCTTGGCATGACTAGGTTGCTGCTTTGCAGTATTCTAGGTGTATATGAGGATCGGGGTTTTTTTAAAGTCATGTGCTGAACAGATTTTGATAAAAGAAAATGCTAATAACATCAATTTGGAGTTCAATGTTTATTGTTAGGCTGTTGAGGAAGAAGTCTTGTCTCAAGATCATGTCACTTTTGAATTTCAAAATGAGAAACATGAAATGGACCCTTCAGAGTCAAGTCTAGGTAAGCAGTCAGGCTCTGACATGTTTACTCTGGTTTAGTATTCTCTAGTTCAGTTCTCCACATAAGATTTTCTCAGTCCAATATGCAACTGTTTTTCTATCTAAATTGATTATTACTTGCTTTGCATTTATGTTTTACATATTGATCATCTTTCTGTGCTTTTGTTTTTAGGATTTGTGCCTTTTACCAGTGAAAGTAAACTTGTAGCAGTTAAAGGACCAGTACCATGCCAGATTTCACTAAATTGTGAGAAAGCAACATTACCTGTTGCATTCACCTCTCCTGCAACTCACTTTAAGCCTATTATTTTGAAACAAGATGCAAATATAACAAAGTTAGTATATCCTAAAGCAGAATAAGTTAAAGCTTAAACTTCATTGTTAAATCTATTTGAATTTTTCTTTAAAAAAATTTTTTTTTTTTTTCCAGAGAGGTTCACACACCAGTTTCTGAGCAATTCAAGAAAGAGACAAGGAAAGAAAAACGTATGGACTACAACAAATCGGGATATACAGAAGGCTCTAAAAGCTGTGGTATTGAGGATACAGGTGTTGCTGAAACTGTACCTGAAACAACTGAGTGTGATTTACAAGTTCCAAGCCACTTATTCCAGATGTCTTCAGAAGAGCAAAACTCAGGCAATATGTTTACTTCTACAGTTACATTACCATCACCATCTGATTCCTCACATATTCTACAAGAGAAGACCATTTTATCTGAAGATCCTTCCAGTTCCCTAGCTTGTCCTACATCTCCTAATTTTCTTCATATAAATAACATCATTCTCAAGCAGGACTCAGAGAGAAGAGTTCTGACATTTGTACCAGTACATTTGGCTGTATCAGAGCAAATACCAAATAAGCCTCTTCGCTCAAGAATTGCTTATGATTGCTATCACAGTTTGCCAGTGTTACTTTCAAGTACTATTGCAAGTTATAAAATGAGCATGCAGACAGAAAATGATGCCTCCCTTTGCAATGTGCAAAGTCATGAGACTACTAATACAAAGAACCACTTTGATAAAGGTAGCCCAGTTATTCAAACCAACTGCCAAGAAACTGAGTGTGCTACCAGCATAGACAGTTTTTTCACTGAACAAGAACACACACAATGTACTTCAGTGAATAAAGACAATTATAATTTCTTTGATGATAAAGTCCTGCACCATCAGAACAGAACAAGTGGCACTTTACTACAGGAAGTGATTCATCTTATACAAGAGGAGTTTGCATTTGATGGTTATTTAGAGAATGGAACTGAAGTTTTTGATATGGGTATGTGCATTTTCTTCTGTATGTTATTATCGTTGATTTGTAAGAATATTGCTGTTAATTTTTTTCTCCCTCTTTTGTTTGTTTCTGTTCTTTTTATTTTGAACAAGGTAACTTCATTTTAAACTTAAAGGAAATTAAGTTTGGTATGTTCTCTGATAGAATTTGTGAGAAGTTTTGTGACCTCTACTGGGATGAAAAATTACTGGAGAATCTCTATCAGGTAGTAAATGGAGGAAGATCTTCACACTTATGGTAGGTGCTTTTCAACTTTTTCCTTCTTACAGTTGAATTTAATGCTTTTATCCCTACTTCATAGCAGCAGGAAAGAATATGTGGTTTCTCTTCAGGTATTCGTATTTGTTTCCTGTAAACTATTATTTCACAGTTTGAGGTTTTTAAAAGCTTTTTCCATGATAATCAGTGCTTAATGGTTCAGTCAAAAAAAAATATTTTCTACTACACTTGTCTCTAACTCCATCTTATGACAGCTGAATAAGGAAACCTAATTCTGGTCAATATTGGTTACAAACATTGATGGAGAGCTTCATAGTCTTGTTAGAAGGAGGCTGTTTAATCAGAAGTATATTGCTCTCACTGTTCAGTTTGCTTATTCTGTTTGATATTAGTTCTTTATACATCCTGTGTTCTAATCACACCCAAGAAAAAGGAAATTAATTTAGCTTTGCTAGAAATGTTTTGCTTAACTGGTTTAATTTGACTCAGTGTTCCTCCTGGCAGTCTTTCGTAAGTAGCCTGTTAAGTGAGAAAAAACAGCTTAATTAATTTCTCGTTTTTCTTATTTGGTCTTCATTGACATATGTATCTACCTGAAAAATAATTTCAAAATTCTTGTTTTATTGCAGCCTCCAAATGTAGCACACTTTTTATAAAAGCTTCTTGCTGAAGACAGTTGAAAAAGAAATCAATTTATGTCAAATTTAATTTGGGGGTTTGTGGAACTACAAATTTGAAGTTTTGACAAAGAAGCTTAGTAGATACAGTTTAGAAAAACTTCAGTGTTGAAAGGTGTATAATTCTTACGGCAAATTTCAGAGATAATAGATTATGACCTCCAAATACCCAGCCTTGGTATGCTGGCCTATTTCCATTTAGGTTGGGATTTTTAAGGAGATATTGAGAATTGCTTGGAAGTTAGGCCCTTAGTTCCCCAGAGTTCAGTGACATGGTAGGAGAAACCTGAACTGTTGCAGCTGAATTACTGAGATGTGTGAAGGGGTTATCCTCTATGTGAACTTTTGTTACAAAGTAGTTTTTGACAGTGAGAGATCATAATTTATTATCCAGTGAAAAATACAGGTCTAGCTTTTACATCACATGCAAGGCCTGTCTTAAAATATCTCTCAGACACTGCTTTACTTAATGTTAGCTTGACAAAGACTATAGCAGTTTTTCAGTGTTAGCTTCTTTGACTTCAGATTATGATTATGATTCTAACTATGGATAACTAGGAGTCAGTGTTATCCAGAGGTTGGATCCTGAGTGAAAAACCCACTACAGTAATTTGCAGTTTTAAGTTATGCCTGGAGTTAAGCCTTCTGTTTGTGTGTGCTCTGTACTTCTGTTGGAGTTCTGCCAAATGCTATACAGGAAAATCTCTGTCTTATTGTGCTTGAATAGCCATTTGAGCATTGTTTTTTTCTTGTAAAATAACAACTGAAGCTGAACATTAAAACTTTAGGAAGTAGATAAATGCTATGTGAAGCCCTTTACTTGCATGGTAGAGTCACTTGTAAGATCTCATTTTACTGATGTAAATATAAAATTATAGGAAACATTAATTTTTCCCAGTCTCCTTGTATTTTCAGCATAACTGAGGCAGATGAAGCAAAGTGTGGCAATAAATTCCAAGATGTGCAGAAATCTGAAATCTTTTTGGAAAGCAGTGAGCAGAAAGAGGGTGAGAAGAGACTTCATGTTTCTAGATCTTTGTGTGTGCTGGGAATCTTATCAATGACATAAGCTTTGAGACACTTTCCTTGTGTCTTCAGGAAAGCACGCAACAATTACGGACATTTTCACTGAATCTTTACATTATCAGTGCCTTGAGGACATAAATGAATGAAGCTTACATTTGACCCAATGTTATTTTGTGGAATGTCATTTACTTTACTTACTTTTATTTAGACAGATGTGTCTGTTGAAAACTCCCAAAATGAGAAGTGCTGTATGTGGTTTTCTTGTGTTTGAGTAGATATTCTAGTGCCTGCTATATTAGTGGATTGTTTATTTATACTTCTTCAGTTTGGGTTTTATATTTCTCCTGACATACTTTGTGATCGAAAGTTTACAAAATATCTATCTTTCAGCAACTGAACTCAAAACTGAGCTGGGACTGGTGAATCCCAATATTATAACAAAACCATTACCCCTTCTAGGCTTGCTGCATTGATGGACAGCTTCTACTTGTTTGCTGTTTTACCAGTGTGAGGTTTCTTCAAGACAGTTCATCCAAATTTCAGCATTTAAACTTGCTTACTTCTCTGTTTTTAGCAAAGGGAAAATGTGTGTGTTTTACAGAAGGGCTTATACACTTACATTGTTCATTTTTATAGCAAAACATAAATTTGTAATTTTGCACTTTGCTGCAATATTTGTTCAATATTGCAGTTTTCCATTCCAAATCAGAATGATTGCAAATGTAGAGCTAGACTTTATTGTGGAGTGTGTGATTTCTTTGCACCAATAATTTAGGTTTGTTTGACTCCAAGGTGGCATATCTAAGCCCTGGAGGGTTGCTCAAGTGGAAAGGGAGACTTCTGGCAGGTCTAAATGCTCCTGTCAGCATTATACCAACCTTTGATGGTCACCTCAGTCCCTGAAGGTTGGTAGTAGTTGTTATAACTGAAAAAAAGTCCCATCATAACTCAAGGGGTTGAGTCCTGTAGGGATACAAAGTTTAACATCATTGGCTGTATCGAGTATTCTTGCCCTCTCTCTATGGAATAAAAGCTTCAAGACTTATGGATGGAAAAAACTCAAAAGCTAATGTGTTCTTTTTCACTAATGTGTTCTTAGGTCTGACATATTTAACTTCTGTCTTAAAGTTTCTCTGTATTGTTTAAATGCTTGTTGCCTATGCATGGAAAATATTTCTTACTTTTCAGAAATGCATTACTTAACTATTGCTTAATAGTTCTGAAATGTTTTTAACCTTTGTCATTTTACAATGTGTAGTTGAGAAAAAAAATGTAAAGTCACAATAAGCATCTAAACCCACTGTTAGAGCACATACGTGGTCTCATAACAGTGTTTTGTATGGGTAGTGTTTAAGTTCAACAAAGCATGCATTACAGCACATAACCATTATTTCTTTTCCCCTATACACCTTTTTTAGGAAAAGGGCAGGCAAACTTTGACGTGAAGGCTGAGCCTATGATAAAAACATCATTAGTTGAAATGGATTTTGATGAGTCACCTTCGGATAATATCAAAAAAGAATTGACTCTGCAGAGTACAATCCCCATAGCAAAAGAGCAACAATATTTGCAAAGCAACAGCTGTGATCCAGGCTTTGCAGAAGGAAATACAAGTTCAGAGGAACAGGCCATGATAAAGATAGCTGGAAACAGCTACCTGGCGTCTCCCAATCTACCTGACTTTCATGGCTGTAGTCCTGGTTGGAGCAGTGCTTTTTATGGAGCTGAATGTTTTGATTCAGAAGTTCATAATTACTTGAAAAACCTTGGAAAGCAGAAATCAAGTGAGTCACAAAATATAGATGCTAAAAAAGTGGTGAGTACATTGATTTTAAATCATTAAGATACATCTTGTTGCTTAATAGCATGATAAAATTCGTTCTGTTATAGTGAGTCGGAACACCATTTCTTCTTTCAAATATTGATTCTTAAGTGGTTTAAAATCCTCAAGATTTGTCATGTCTTAGCAGTAACCACAGTAGAGGTAGTATCCAAAATAAAGCTCACTGACACAAAAGTGCCATCACTGACCTACAACCCACCTCCTGTTCTTAAAGTTGAGTGGAAAAGCCCTGTCTGTTCTTTGCACCAACCCCATGGTGGTGTCACTATAGAAAAGAGCTAAGAATGCCTGTGACTGGAGCACATCACAGGCATGTAGCTGCATCAAAGGTTTTTATACTCTAGACCTAACTGAATTGGAAAATGTTGTGGAATAGACAGGGAATTTGCCTCTGACATCATTGCTACTCACCCCAGGTCTTTTATGGGACAACCCACTTTGTCTGCTGGATTCCAAGTGGTTGGTCATTCTGATTCCCTTTCTTTTTACATAGTCTCTTAATCACCTTGATTTTGCTTTAATTGATGAAGCAAAAACAGACCTTGAAGTAAAAGATAGCAGCTTCCAGTTAGAATCTGGATAACAGCTTTCCTGTGCTTTCCCTGTTTTCTGTGTGATGCCTCTGTAGGAGTACATCTTTTAAAAATCCAGGGGGCTTTTGTGACTTGATGTTAATGAACTATGTTGTTAAACCTTTTGAGCTTTTCTGAAAAAGAGTGACAGGTTTTTCTTAAGCTCAAATTAATTTCTAGCAAGTCCATCCCATTAAAGCTAACCTATTTACCAATCTGTTGTTTGGTATGTTAACTCTGAGCTGTGTGTTTTCTGATCACTCTGCTTGTGGGAGTTGCCTGCTGCATTCCGTGAAATTACTGCATTTAAAATACTGTTTCATGTAACTGGGTCACTGGTAGTTAACTTAGGACCCAAGTGCAAAAGTCACCACTTTTATAAAGCACAACATACATCATGTTTGTTGTTTCATAATAAATTAGAAGCTGAACCCAAAGTGGGTGGCCCATTTTTACTGGCTGATAAAATAATGAAACCTTTGATATGCAAACAATTATAAATGTAAATGTTTACTTTTAAATTGATACATTGTGAGAGGCCTGATATACTTTCACTTCTATTCATTGCTTAAGTTACGTAATTCTATGGAAATTTAGTTTAATTTTTTCGATTTTGTGAAATACATAAATATAAAACATGAAAGCTGAACTTTGAAATTTATATGTCCTTTATTTCCAGAGCAGCTCTCTTGTCTGCCTTCTGACCTGGTTGTACAGTATAGTGTAATTATACTTGTTTGGAAGCCATTGATTTCAGTCAAACTTTCAGTTCTTGCTGGAAATATAGGTCAGCTGTTTAACAAAGTGTTTCTGGGGTCTGCACTAAATTCAGAACATACAAATTTTAATTCTGGGTAACTTCTGATTGTAAGTTTTAAAAATGCTCTTGAAAACAACCAGATAAGTACAATTATAACTGAAGGCATATTTATGTGAACAGACTCAGACAAACTTCCATGCAGTCTCATCATATACAAACCTGCTTCAGTTCTTGAGTTGGGGAACTGTGACATCACTAATGCTTTTCTGGGAACAGGTAATACCTGCTGTATCTTGCCTGTAAGCACAGCTGTGAAAGGTAGTTTTTCATTTTTAATATCATATTCTTGTCTGTTTGGATGTTCTTTTTTCTTCATACAAAATAATTCTCTTCTAATACTTCACTTTCTTACTAGAACCACCTTCCACTTACAATTCTGATCAGAATCCTATTTCTTTTTAAATAGGAACTAGAACAATTGCTAATGATGGAGACAAAAAATTACAGAAAGACCATAAAGTTTTACCATAAACTATTGCAGAAAGAAAGAAGAAGTAAAGGTAAGATTGCAGCAACTTGCCAGTAATAAGATGGCTGCATAGTACTTTTAAGGACTTGTTCTGTAAATCTGAATCATTGATGTTCTTATGCCATGTATTTTAAATCTAAAGGTCCTGAAACTAAATCTATGTTGCCCAAACTGAAAGGACAGCTACAGGAGATGAAATCAAAAGTGCAGTTTCTTGAACTGGTAAAGAAATATGTGCAGGCGAGTCAGACTTTTTTTCACTTATGCTTAATTTGTCATTTCATTACTGCATCAGTGTAGTTGGCCACCCAGATCACTATAAGAAATGTGAAATGTTTTGTGTCAAACTGCCAAATTAAGTAAGATCCAAAAGAATTATTAAAGGTAATTGCTACTAGTATTGTTTAAAAATGAAAAAAAAATCAATTATATGAAATGCAATTTGTCTTTAACTTGATTGCATTTTGTGTGAATTTTCCTCTTCAGTTTCTTATTTTATCATGGCCTTGCTTCTTTGAGCAGATGATGTATGCAGAGCAGTGGGGTGTGGAATCCTATGTGCTGCCTACAGTCATTCACAATGGGAAAACTGACACCGTGGACATGGCACCTATGGATGAATCATCATTGCTTCTTTATTATAACACAGAGAAACACCAGTGTAATAATCAAAATGGAGTAAGAGTTCTGCAGGCCGGTACACCACTTGGTTTAATGGCTTATTTATATTCTAGGTATAGTATATTTTGCACCTAAATTGGGGGTGGGTTGAAGCATAGTTGCTAAATCAGGAAAAACTTGTCTCTGTGATAAATCCTAGTTACTCAATATTGAATAAATTCTTCTCTCTTCTGTCAAGTTTGTGTTATTTCTATGAACACTCATTTACAGAAATGGACATGAAAAAGGCAAAAGATCAGCTGGATTTGATTAAAAGTATTTGATAATAAATAAAAAACTAGTAACTTTAAACTCTTTTATCTTGTACTTATTTGAGGTTTGCTCTGATAGTTGCCATGGAATCAAGACTTTATGTTACTGCCAGCAGTACAACAATTCTTCAGATCATGTAATTTGGTAGTTCTTATTAATAGGGTCTGGATATGAAAATGTTTAGGTTCTGTTCTACAGATTATTGCCCCAATAATCAGTCCTTGCCACTGATCAAGATGCAGGCTTATCTCAGGGTTTAAAAGGGGATAAAGGTGTCCTTCAGCTCTGGTGAGGGCGGTGTTGTTTTAAGGTACCTGAGCTGTAATAGTGTGAAGGATGGAAATTGCCAGTAGCTCCTTCAGACTTGTGCCTCTGTAGAGGGAGCAACTTCCTCCCAGCTACTTCTCCCAGTTCATCCTGACTCTGAGATCCAGTTACTTACTCTGAGTGCTGCTTTTCCTGGTAGTTAATATTTTGCACAAAGTGAAGAAAATATTTTGGAATTGGAGTTTCCACATTCATCAAACGCAGACTTTCATGATTAGCTGTAAGCCAATAGGGAGACCTCAAGGTCTGTGTTAAGACCTTGAGAGTATGTGTATATAAAAAAATAAAATGCCCTCATTTTTAATGTGTGTATAATTGTATTCTGTTGTTGAAGTAACTACTTCTCTAATTAGAACTACGGGGAATATTTTCTTGCTTAATGTATCTACTTCTTATGCTGTTATTATAATGAAAATGTTTCAAAGCAGTATCAAGTGATATGATAGAAAAAAAAGAAAATGTAATGTGTTCTTCCATACTATTTAGATTGTAACTTGCCTTAATAATAGAAATGTCAAAGTGGTTATTCACAAAATTGAAAGTAGAGAAACTCTTTATAAAACTACTTATGCTTTCAGGGTTGCCAGTCAGAGTACTTGATGTGTAAAAATAATTTTTAAAAAATCCAAGGTTTTATGAAGAGCTTGAGAATTTAAAATGCCTGTTGATATTTTGAGGATTGTTTGCTGTTGCTGTACTCTAATGCAAGTTGAAGATGTGTTCTGGCTTGTCTGAAGTTTTCTTGTGCTTTACAGAAATGCCTTTTTAGAAGGTTATGTACAGCAGTTTCTTTATACATTTCGCTATTTCTGCACACAAGAAGAATTTTTGCAGTTTCTTCTTGATAGAATCAGCAGCACTTTATCCAGGTACAGTAAATTCCCATGAAAAATATTATCAAAGCACAATTGAGTTTCCTCCCAATAACAAATAGTTGTTTCTCAAAAGTCCTACTTAATTAAAATGAATTTTTATGTTTGTTTTTGTAAGACTCTCTTAACAAATGACAGCAAAACTAGAGCAAGAGCTGCATCTGACAATGTGCTTACTTCTCAGTTCTGCTTCTCACTTTTACCACTTATCCAGTAATGGGTAGTAATTACAAATACAGCTTTTTTTTTCATAGAACCATGGATGCTAGAGACATGAAGTTTAGGAATTTAAGATAATACATTAAATCCCAAATAAAACTTCTGGGTTTTGTCAACACTTATTTTTAAATTGGAATTGGATGTCAATTTTGGCATAATAAGTTTCTTTTTCTTCTCACCAGTGCAAGCCTGGATCCTTCCGCATCCCTTACCAAAATATGTAACCGCAGTTTCTACATCCTGCAGGCATGGATTGAAGACTGTTATAGTGTAGACTTTGCAACAAATACTGATCTTCTGGGTACCCTAAAAGAATTTATTTCTTCCAAGGTAATTCAGAAATTCAATAGATCCTTTAAGGAAAAAAAAAAAAAATTAAGTCGGTTATGGGATATGTAACATTGTTATTACAAAAAGCTGCCCTAAGTACAATTAACGTAAATAAAAGAAAAATAATGCTATATTTGACAGCTATGTTCAGTATGTCTGGTTTTGGACAGGTTAAGAATCTCACAACTGTATTGTAACTTGCTTATAATTTCTGGGAAATTGAGTTCTGCTTTCTGTTAGCCTGTTTTGCATTCCCAGGTTGCTTCATTAAATGGCTACGGGGAGCGCTTGTTGTCACTGCTCGAGGATGCCTCTGCCAGGAAAAGTGGCAGTGCTGGTCAGTGCTCTAGTGTGGACAAATGTGAAGAGGAAAGTGAGGAGGGCAGAAAAACATTACATTCCCTATGTAAAAAGCTCTCAGAAGATGTTTCCAGAAAGGTGTGTCTTTTCTTCAGACTGCAGTGTATGGAGCATGTTTCCATATATTACATTTTGACAAAAACAGAAGTGTCCAACTCAGAATCCAGCCCGCATACTTAGTAAGAATTAGGTACCTGCATTTTAAATTTTCTTTTGAAAGTATCTAAGATCCAGACAGTTCTGTAACTGCGAAAATAATCTTAAGTTTTAACTACTGACAGCTGTTTCAGTAATCACAGATCAGATAATAAAAAACTTTGAGATTTGAACTCTTCATTCTTGACACTATCATGTGATTCATTGTTATTAGGAGTCCTTTGCCCCCTTGTCAACCATTAATGCTTTTTATTAGGCATTGGTTTTTGTAAGACTATAAATACAAGAAAACAGCGGGAGCTAAGTGGTTTCCTGCTAGAACTTGAAAGCTTGTAGCAAGAACTTGTCTGAATTTTTGTCTGTATTTACTATTTTGTAGTGTTCTAGAGCCCCAGAAACCAGAACATACTGCAGGCTTTTCCCAAAAATAGATCTCTTTACAGAGTGACCAAAATAACATGTGGAAGTCAAATGTATCAATATTGTGCATTAAGATTGTAAATTAAGAACCAGCCTCATGATAAAGGTGCGCAATTCCGCGGGTATATTGGGGATTCAGGCAAGGAAGGGCAAACAGAATAGAGGAACATGGACTTTTTTTATTGTCATCACATAATAATGGTAATGGAAGACAGAAGAAGCAAAAATAATGGAAAACAAAATATTTCTTGGAAAGAGATGTTTGATTCTAAGCAAAAAGAAGTAAAATGTTTTATAGCAGCATGCTTGAATACACAGAGGTTTGTTTTAAATACTGATTGTTGATTGAGATGTGGCAGCCTCCTGTTTAGACTCCTTGTGCATTTTATATTAGCTTAAAATAGCAATGTTGAGTAAACCAATTCATTCTGGGCTAACGTTGAAGATTAGCTGAAGAGTTTTGCATGCACAAAGGTGTTTCTCTTAACACTTTCCTGAAGTGTATGTTCAAGAGAGAGACATAATGTTTGTTTTAGAGAAGTTGTAACCTTACATTTATTTTTTCTACAGAACTTCTACTGGAAGCGATCCAAAGGTATGGGACCAATTGCACAATATCAGAGAGAGAGACTGCACACTGGTTCAGCAGTTTTGCCAAAGCCCTGCTGTAGCAGTTTCACAGAAGAAACCTCAGTCTCCTTTGCTAGAGCAGACGAAGTGGGACCATTTCTCTTGATAGAGTGCAGTGCCCAGCAGCTTTGCTGGCAGCTGACACTACTGCAACAGGTACAAAGGTCTAGGTTTATTTGGAAGTACAAATAATATCTATCCTCTTACTTGTTCTCATCTTTCTCTACCATTTCCCAACCTTGTTTCAAGCTTATTTCATACTATTTTATGGTACTTTGAACTAAAGCTTTTCTGTTGAAACCTCTACAGCGAAATACAGAATATCAAATGCTGTTCTTAGGCTGTGATCCCTCTCACAAATTTATGCAGGTGGGGTGGGAGGGGGTCATACTCTGTCATTTTTATCCCTGAGCATTTTAAAAGAACTGTTAGAACTAACAGCAGATATATCTTACTCTTTTTGTTTAGGAAGTATTTCATAAATGTCATCCAGTACACTTCCTAAATTCCAGAGCACTTGGTGTTAAAGATAAGTGTGTTGCTGTGCCAAAGTAAGTTGCTTGTTTTAACTGCCCTTCTGTTTTGTTGACTCACAATAACTTAGAGTATTACACTTTTAATACAGCCAGAAACAGAGAAGCAATTTGAATACTTAGTATTTTTTTTTACAAACTAGGTAGCCTGTTTATATGGATTATTTAATTTCAGGAGTTTTCATACGTGGATACAGGTATGTACCTATGCACATGCATGTATGTGGAAGGTCACATTTGCCAGGTGATTTCTTTGAAATCTGAAGTGTGTTGAGGCCAAAATATTTCTAAGAACTTGTGTTGGGAGTTGCTTGAAAGGTTGCGTTTTTGGTAGGGAAAAAATGTAATGGATTCTGAAGTAGGATCCTTGCTTACGGATGTGTGTACTTATTTAAAAACTCAAAGACACTTACAGTCTCACAGAATAGCTGAGGTTGGAAGAGACCTCTCAAGATCATGTAGTCCAACTACCTTGCTGAAAGCAAGGTCATCTGGACCAGGTTGCCCAGGGCTGTGTGCAGTTGGGTTCTGAAGGTGGATGGAGATTACACAGCTTCTGTGCAACGTTCCTTCTGTACTGTTAGGGAAATTAATTATTGGTATTCAGAGATACACAGAAATTTTCCTGTAGTTACTAGAGTGGTTACCAATCTATTTAAATTATTTGCTTATCAGTAATTAATGTTTTCATCCAACCACGTAGACCTAATTATTTTTATGATGGTCTACTTCTTACATACTCAGTGGATTCAGTTAGCTTCTAATTAGTACTTGTTAATTGCACTACCTATGGTAGATTTTTGCTTCTAAGGATAGGGAATGAACATCTAAAGGACCTCATTTTTTACAGATTATTCAATGGCCAAGGCTAAATCAGCTCATTTATACAGATTTTGGGGTCCAGTCATGGGAAACAAAGTGCGTGGTGCCCCTTGATATCAGGTTCAATTTCTTATGTGGCTGTGGTTGTTGAGTTTGGATTTCTGGCTGTTATTTTGTGTCAGATTGGCTGGTGTTTTATTATTCAGTAATGAGTGGTGAAAGTGGTTTTATATACAGAAATGTATCCTGCATATGCTTATTTTTTGATCAGATATAATTATCTTGTAATTATAAGGAAGAAAAAGTAATACAGCTCACTATGTACATCATGAAGTATAAAATCAAGATGGAAAGAAATGCAAAATTATTTTAAATGGTTAGAAGTTGACATCTTCACAATCAAAGTTTTCTTTAACAATCCAATATCAGCCAGAATTATTTTTGCCTTTTTTTTTTCCATATTTTCCTTAGGGCAGTTTCTGCTGACACAGTTTCACTGAAAGTCTGTAATCTGTTTCTGTCAAAGTGCATACAAGACCAGTACCTTCTGCAATTATTAAAAAATGCAGACAGCATCAGCACCTGGGTTGCTGCTGAAATTGTAACATGTCACACAACTAAGGTTTGTCATTGTTTATTGTGCTAGTAACTACAAAATAGTTATTTATTTGTTATTATCTATGAATTGCTATGTAGCAAACCTGCAAGAAATGTTCTGAAATACACCTGTGAGTGGGCTGTTAAAAATTTGGTTTGTTGTCACAAGGAGGGTCTTGGATGCTTTTTAGTAGCAGGTGTCAAAACCTAACAGAATGTAAGAAATGGCTTGTCTGAGAGGAATATAGGTCAAACTTTTATCAAGGACACCTGAGTGACAGAAAGGGGAAAACTTCGGTGAAGGGAAATGTTACTACAGAGAGCAATTTCGATAACAAATTGAAAAAGGAAATACCTCTTCCCCCTTCTCATTTAATTGTATTGTGTAGATTTACTATGTCTATATATGTATATATTATATATCTTAATTTTTTTCCAGCGGCAGGTGAGCTTGTTATCAAAATTTCTTCTTATAGCAAAATGCTGCTATGAACAAAGAAATTTTGCTACTGCAATGCAAATCCTAGCAGGACTGGAAAATCTTATTGTACGACAGTTACCAGTAAGTTTGGGACTCTGTTCTCTAACCATTTTACTTAATGTAATTCTGTTTGAATATGGACATTAATGTGAAAAACAAAAATATATTCTGTTTTATTATAAGGCCTGGAAAATTTTACCTGCAAAGGTAGCTGAGATAATGGAGGAACTCAAGGCTGTTGAGGTATAGTATAAACTCCTTAATGCAAAATGACTTCTTTGGGGTTGGAGAAGGTGCAAGATCTGCTTAAATGGGTGTCTCTACAGGATGAAAACCATAATTATTACTTTGTATTATGAATTTAATTTGATTGAAGACTTTTTACTCCTAATCAAAAAGTTTACATAAATTTTGATCTCAGTATTTCTTTAACATGTGTCCTGTGTGACAAATCAAAATTTCAGAAGCAAGCTAAAATATTAGATTAGACACATTGCATTAGAAGATTTCTGCAGATGCTTTGCAGCTCTAATATGTTCTGAAAAATCTTAAATGTTTATTTTATTATAGCCATTGTCTTACTGATCTATACAACTTTGAAACATAGAGTGAGGTTTTAAAATGCAATTTTGCCTGTAATTTACAACAATTAAAATGTATGAAGTATCTTTTGATTAAAGTTACTTTTATTTATTTGTGTACTTTAAAAAGTTTGCTACCAGATGAATTCATAGTGTTGTCTTGAACTTTAGTGGCAAAAGTTGATATTCATGACAAATAAATAGATAGTGTTAAGTACATGGAGAACTTGTAAAGCCTTCCCCAATACTTAATGTGAGATTAATCTGAGTGCATTTTTTAACTAGGTGTTTTTAAAAAGTGACAGCTTATGCTTGATGGAAGGAGACAGATTCAAAACTCTTCCAACAATTCCATCAGCCCATGTTTTGGCTATGCATGTCCAACAACTTGAAACTGGAGGATTCACAATGACAAATGGAGCTCACAAGTGGACTAAACTTAGGTAATTATTTTAATTATGTGTATATATCACCTACATTTTTTATTACACTATTGTCTAATGAGATAATGAGAACTAATGCAGCATTTCACAGTTACCAGTTCAAATAATTTCATTTGTTTGGACATGTAATTAGAGGTACATATACAATAGAATAAAATGCTTGATGCCTTTGAATTTCCTTTAAAGTTTGGGTTTTGGTTTATGCTTTTGTTTTTATCATCAGCAAAACGAACTAATCTTTTTTACCATATTCTCTTACAAGAAATATTGCAAAAGTTGTGAGCCAAGTTCATGCCTTCCAAGAGAATCCTTATACATATGCACCAGATTTCAAGCTGCAGTCTTACCTCAGACAAAGAATAACTCGTTTTAAAGATGGAGACATTTCTGCCTTGGCAGCTGACAACTGTGCCAACTTCCATCAGATACCAGCAGAAAAACATTCTCGAAAAATTCAGGACACACTGCGCAGGATGAAAGCAACATTTCAGTAATTATTTATGTTTCATCTGTTCTATTCTGAGTCTAGACTGTAAAACTGGATTAAGTTGGCTTCATCTACTGGACCAATTTCCAAGCAAGTACTTAAGTGAAACAACATAAGATACTATCTCAAGTTGAAATTATTATATTTCTTAACATGCAATTAGAAAATGCTGACTAATGAGATTTGAATCGCTGGCAACTGGATGGCAGATCAGAAGAATAAAAATAGAGATAAAATTAAAGAGAGTAGAGATGAAAAAGATTATTAATTTTGTTACTCTTCTTTGGCATAAGTAATTAATTAGCCTGAAAACCAATATCTAAAAAATACTGTGGAAATAACTTAAAATTACAGCTTCTGTTGCCAAGTTGGCCTAGGAGATTTCAAAACGTAGTTCATTAAATCTTGAATCTATTTTTATATAAACACAGTACACTTATATCCTGTCACATTGTGCATATAATTCAGGAACACAGGTCCTTTGCTATTCACTGACTGTTGGTGTGTGTTGCTCTTTTGTTGTATATTATGAAAACTGTAACTGACTGAAATAACTGGCCATTTATTTCTCCTACCAAGGAGGGAGAGGAATCCTATCCTTCAACTTTTTGTTTGTTTGTTTGATTTTAAAGTCATCAGACTAACCTGTTTCCAAATGAAAGTAAGATCTGAATGTAAGTATTACCAATTTGTTGCTCTGCTTCTGCACTCCTGGCATTGTGAAGACAGTAAATGTGAAATTGCTTTTTTTATCTGTATTTGGCACAATAGTCACTTTGCCAATTTATGTCTGTCTGTATGTGTGCACATTTGAGTATGGCTTTTGCTCCTGAGGCTATTTTTGTAGATCACAGTGCTCCAGCAGCATCCAGGAGAAGATAACCATGTGAAATTTGGATCTGCAACTTGTAAACCTGTGGTGCTAACCTATTTATGGAGCTTATACTTACAAGACCTTCTAAACGGCCATGAAATGTGTTGCTATTGCTAGAAAATTTGTTGAGCTACCCAGGTTTATGGAAGGCCAGAGTGTTAAGGCTGCAAATTATTGACAAATACAAGTATTTCTACCAGAGGGAGCAATGGTAGTGTTGAATGAGAAGTAGGGAAGGGCAAGAGACAGTTAAGCATTGTTCTGAAAGTGATTTGCTTAAAACTGTGTTTAAAAAAGATGAAAAAATGTTTTGAGAGAAGTGAAGGGCAGATGTGAACTAAGTATCTCCTCAAATGTTAGTGATGGAGAAGGATAATGATGTAAGAAATGGGAGTGTGTACATGTCTGGTATTTTGCAGTTGTACTGTTGTGTTTGACAGAAGTGCATGTGCACATGCTAAACTGTAGCTTTCTCAATGTATAAGGGGAAGGCTTCTCCTTTTCTCTTGTCAGTAACAGCAATATTACATCTCAAGCCTCTCTCATCTTCCTCAGTAAAAACAAGGTGTGTCCATACTTTCCTTTAAATACTCAGTTACTTTTTCCTACTAATACAATAATACTAACTTTTGGCTCTTACTGCTTTAAACACTGGAGAACTCAGTCCTCAACAGGGTCTTCTTGCTTTTGTTCTACTTTTAATATGATTTATTTTGTTGTTTACCATAGGTAGTTTTAACATGTCATTAATTATGGTACTCTGACTTTGACTTACCCTTAAGGAAGTAAATCATGTTGCTGTTTCTCTAAAAATTGCCAAATGTGAAAACATTTAATCTTTACCTCCTACCTTTATATAATATAATGGTTTAAGAATGTTAATGATAACGTTATTTTCAGACATACATTTCACGTATTTTATCTGTATGCATTTATCTTAAATAATTGTTTTTAATAGTTGTTACTTGGGGTTTTCTCAGTTAAACATTACCATTCACTTGAACTCACACCTTGCCTTTGAAAGACAGTAAAATTTTAAATAGCATAAGCTTTACTAATGTAAAGTACTCCACAAAACTTGCTAATCACATGATCTTAATAAATTCATTTTATACAGTTACCAGTCAGACTTTTGAGATTGCTTTTGTGAATTTTTTTATCATTTATATGGCCTTTATTTATATTTTTCACTCATGAAATATAGCTAATATTAGCTCATGTATTTCTTAGCTCTGTATTATTGCATCTAGAAAATATTGTTTATTCTATGACAGAAGCTGGTGCTGTACAAGATTTTAAAAATCAACTCATGTCTCCTGTAAATGCTTCAGTGTATCAAACCTTATATTGGTATTAGTACATAGTATTGAGTTATGGTACTACTTTGGGGTGTTTCCATCAAGCAGACATTTCAGATTTTGTGGTTAGGTACCCACAACAACAGCAGCAACAAATGTTAGTAGCTATTGAAAAAAAAAATCACTCCTTTGCAAGGAAACTGGTTTGGTTTTGTCCATGAACACTGAGGTATCTGCATCTTATATGACACAGATTTCAGACAGAAGTTGCATCTAGCATATAACTGTACTGCTTAGTTATGACTAACAAGCAGTAAGGGTTGAGCTAAAGTTTTCTCTCTTTGTGGGGAATGTCCTTTAAGAAAAGAAAATGGGACAAAACAGATCAAAGAAACATGTTCATTTTTATCCAGTTGGCAAAATATTATCGGCATCAGTAATCATATTGCATAAGTGAGGGACTTTGCACTCTGGCCCTGTGCTTCCGTTCCAACACCAAACTACAATTTTTTGGGGGAAAAAAATGGAGTTTGTTCTTTACGCCAGAATTGCCACCAGCTCTTCTTCATTTTTTCTACATTTCCCTCATCTTGCTTTTATGTTTATTTTTCAAACAGTGACCCATGGATTTCTGAAATGAAGTCTGCTCCTCGAGAGCCTTTCCAGTTGCTTTGTATATTGGTGCTCTTTCTGTGTCCCTTTGCAGATGTTTGCCCCCAGGATCCCTGGGGTTTTCACTCTTCTTGTGAGAGAACTGGGAAGTGTGTCCTAATTACACCAACTCCATTAGAAATAGGATTTCCAGTTCCAGCACCTCCAGAAGCCTGCCAGGAAACAGGGATGAATTCAACTGGATCCTGTGAATCCTATTCTGTAGAACCCTAAACAAAGAAGCTGGGACATAATTAATGAATCAACACTGATTCATGATTCTGACAAATTCCTTTCCTTAGAAAATTTTCAGCCACTTCTAGACTTTGCTTTGTGTATTGGATTGGTTTCATAAGCATTGCTGAGACTCATCACATCTGTGAGTACTCAAGGTGATTTGCAAAGGATTAAAACTTGAGGAAAGTTTGTAAATTAAAAAATATATAAACTACTGTTAGAAAGGAGTGGAAGCCATCAGTTTTTTCAGTGCTAAATGTAAGATTGATTGTTCTAATCCTTGATATTATGACAGTGGTAAGAGTGCAGATAAATTATTTTTTCTCCCTCATCCTTGCTTAAATACAACCCAAAGCATTGCCTTATTTAAATTCCAAGCATTCTGTTTGAAGCTAGCTTTTCCTTTTTTTTTTTTTTCCAGAAAGTCTTTTTTTCTCAAAATATGCTTTGTAAATAATTAGTTTTAAATGTATGCTGAGTTTTGAAGGACCCTCAAAGCATTGGAAACACAGATTTGAACAATATTTGAGAACTAAAGTCCTATAAATCAAGCTTAGTTTAGTCATCATCTTTGGGATTTGACTGAGTAGGAGATATCTTCACCTATAAATGTTTTTGCCTTCATTAAGTTACTATAAATGTAAGAAATTTTCAGATAGCCATTTTAACACTGCCCTCACTACAGTTTGGATTATAAAGGTTTTTGGGAGGTTTCCCCCCCCCCAAGAGATCTTGTAATTATTAATTACCAATAAATTACTAATTTGTGGTGGAATATTCCATTGGCAATTTTAATGTGGTTTCATAGTCTGATAACCCTCTAAAATACATGTGAGAATGAACAATTTCACATTTCAAATTTCTATTTAAAAATTCCTGCAGCAAACAAGTTTGAAGAAACTTTTAATGTGGCTGTTTTTAATCTATCAATGAATAACAACAACTCTGCAAATAGATGCTTATTTGCTGTCATATGTGATAAAATTCATAAACATTAACAGTAGTAAATTATTCACCTAAGTAGCAAAATTCCAGGATAATCAGCTGCACAGTCATAGACTAGGATTACTGGGTTTTTTGTGGAAAAGGGAAGATAAAGTCACTTCTTCTGAGGAAGAAGTGTCTTGATTTCCCTTCAAGATATCTCCTAGTTCTCAGTTTCTTGATGCAAGGAAGGGAAAGGGCAAAGAGCTTGAAAATAAAAGGCTGAAAAAGAGCAGATGACTCCTGAGATGAGAGTACAGATCTATAGACATGAGCAAAGTAACTTTTTTCCATGAAGATAAACTGCAGGTCGAAGGTCAGACAATTCTGTTAATGACGATTGTTGGGGAATACAAAATCCCCCAAATTAGTTTATTTAAATAAAAGATAAATGACTGAAATCTTGAGAAAGATGTTGAGAACTCAATAGAGTGCCAAGCAAAGTTTTGATGTTTGATCAACTAAGCTGATGAAATATTGAATATCCTAGGCTGCATCTGAAATTTGTGAGGATGATGTATTTTGAAATGTCACAAATAGTCCCTCATTTTTTGTTTCTTCAGCCCAAGGGGTGTATTGAAGTACACTATGCTCACATCCCTACCCACACCACCTTCTTATTCCTCTGATGACAGCCAGGATGTGATTTGCTCTGAGCCCGGCATGAGTACACTTTATAGCTTTGTGTATATAAGCTGGTGCTAGAACCATAGGGAATAATCTTACTATTGATGATTTTATAGTGTTTAATAGAGAAACTGTTGAAAATCTGAATGTGGAAAGCAATCAAGATGAAAGTTACCATGAGACAACAAAGTTCATGATTCAAAGGAAAGAAAGAGATGAAAGAAGCAGAATAATAACACAGGACTTCAAAAAAGCAAACTTCAACAAACTCAAGGAATTGGTACATGAGGTCCTGGGGAAGGAATTGAAAGGCAAAGAAAAATTCAAGAGAGCTGAGAGTTTCTAAGAAGAGCTCTTTCTAAGAGAGTTTCTAAGGCTCTATTTTAAGTACAACAACAGTCTATCCACATGCAAAGGAAAGAAAACTCAGAGACCACTGTGGCTGCATTAGGGGCTCATCAATTACCTGAAAAAAATCAAAAAAGAATACTGGAAAAAAAAAGTAGAAATAAGACGGCTGCATTATCAAGAACAAATATAAAAGAACAGCACAGCAGCTTAGGAACAAAACTGGACAGACAAAAGTTTTTGTCAGCAAGGGAAAGGCAAAACAATAAAAATAGTTTTTAAAATATTTTTCTATTATACAGCAAGAGCTCTCTGCTTACCAGAAGAGGTGAGTAAGTGCAGATGGTGCAAAAGCCTGGAGTGCTTGCTGTTCCACTGTCTCTGCTCTAAACAATGTATGTCGTGATCAAAGTTAACCAGGAATGCAGGTCAGAGGCTATCAAGCTAATTAGATGTATCATAACATTAACTTCTGATTGCATCTGTACTATAATAATAATACTGGGGGAAATTGAAATTATCTTGGAATTACTGTATTTTTGATTGAGGAAGAATGAGTGAGTTCTCAGAGAACCAGAAAATAATACTACTTTTAAAAAGTGGGCAAGAGCACAGTAATGAGTGGAAAGGTGAGGCAGAGAGAATGACAGAGAATCAGCCAAACTTTGACACTAGAAGAGTTACTGAAAAAGCTGACTAAAAATCTGTAAGTGTAGACACTAATTTAAAAGGCTGACGTGCTTTTGTCCTGTAAGTAATTTTTAAATAACCTAATGGTCAAGGTAACTGTCCCAAGAGATGAAAACAGCATGTTGTACATTGAAGTCAAATGCCCTTGACAGCAGATCCTCCTGGCCTGATTATATATTTGGTTGCTCAGATTCAGATGATGGGCCTCTAAGGTGAATACACAACTGGTTAGTAAATCATTTCAAAGGGTAATTACCATGCTTGTTACATTGTGAAAGTGAATGGTGTGGAGTTAGGACTACCCAGATGTTACGAGTGAAAAGCAGGTGCCGATCCCTCAGGGACAAGGCACAAAGTAAGTGAAAGCTTTCGCTTTATCAAAAGTGTAATATTCCTACAGTGGGAATCCTGGACCACCAATCAAATGAGGACCCAGTGCAGTGGAGCCTTGCTCAGGAGTGAAGCTTCAGGGAAAGTGCTGTGGGGGTGAGTAATGAAAGCTGTGCTAATTAACATTTCGTAAGTATGCAGTGTCCTGTTTTGCTCATTAGCTGCCCCATGTAATGTAGGTGCTGCTTGTCTTGAATTCCAAGATCTGGCAGATGGCCTTCACCTTGGCACCCATGCAGATGGGGGGAAGCAAACTATTCTGGCTTACAGCACTGAGGTAAAACATACTCAGTTCTCAACACACTCGGGTGGGAAGAAGGGAACTATCACAGTTACGGTAACAACAAGATAAGACCTGCCGGGGACTCTGCGTACTCCGATGAGGGAGGCAAACTATCCAGGGTTACCATAAGGCAGTGTTCTCCAGCCTACTCTGTATGGAATGTGTGGGAATGTCTGTGAATTTTACTGTTGAAATCCAAGGTGGGATAGAACGCACACCTACACAACATACAAGCACAGAATGCACAATAGTCATGATAACAGTTCAAATTTCAGCTTCAAGCCTTATGCTTTTGAAGGATAAATATTAAATGAAAAATAACTACAGAGCTTTAGTAAAAATCTCTGGGGATCGTAACAGATCACAAAGCTGAATATGAATCCATGTGTACAGTTTGCAAAAAGAAAAAGGGTGCAGGGAGAAGATCTGAGGTGTACTACACAAGAGCTACACATGACAGAAGGTAATTATTTTGCTCTGTTTGGCAATAGAGAAGTATCAGCAGGAATACTTTACCATTTAGGCACTGCAGCTAGGATACATACAGCCAAAACAAAGGAGAGTAGAGGACCACAATAAGTATATGTATACAAACATAAACTGAGAAAGACTGAAAGAATTGGATTTTCATAGAAAAGATTGGATTGAGCAGACCTGTGAATGTGAAATGTTGCTGTAAAAAGTTGTAGTAGCTGCAGAGCAAGGGGTTTTTTCATGTTCTGTGAAGCTTAGGCACTTGATTTTTAAACAAGGCTGATTTTTTTTTCAGTTTTTACATTGGAAAGTTTCATTGAAGCACTGGAAGAGATTACTCATCTGTAACCACAACTGCAGGATCCACTTTTCCGTGTGAATTTTTAAGAAGAAAAATGAGATAAAACTCTATCGTAAGTGCACAGGCCCCCATGTTCCTTTGAAGAGAGAGGGACTCAGTAGGGACCTTCAGTAAACTAAATTGGACACTGATTCAAATACTTACCTGCAATCAAGGAATGATATTGGTTTGGTTATTAATTTAATTATATTCTAGTCGCTTCAATTCTCGGGGTTATTTGCATTATTCCACTGATACATACCAAAAATGTAGGTAATGCAGGGGGATGAGTTGCTAGAACTGATGTCAGAGATATTGTAGAGGGATGCTGAATTTCCTTTCTATGCATATGCTAATGCAGTGGAAAAGTGACCTGGTGCTAAAAGCAGCAGCAGAGGGATTAGAGCCCAAGCCTGCCATGCACGTCCCTGTGCTGGGTGAGTTGTCTTAGCTGCCAGGAACTGAGTCACCATCCCGGGAGTACATGTGGCACTCAGCGACATGGTTTAGTGGTGGACTTGGGTTAAGGGCTGGACTCGGTGGTCTTACAGGTTTTCTCCAACCTGAATGATTCCCTGATTCTCTCGCTGCCTCAGCTGAACTCCTACTACTTCTCTTCCCTTGTGTAGCAGCTTTCTGGATGTGAAGTCTCAATATAACCAGGAGATGGCACAAGAGGCCCTCCGCAGCGTTTTAGATGTTGGTGCCGTACCGGGAGCAAAGAGAGCGTGAAAAACGATCGGCCGTCCAGATGTGTGCCCAAAACCTGCCCATTAGAAACAGGCAAACACAAAATGGCAGGAGTTTTAATATTCCGTTTGTAAAACGAAGATGTATTTGCATTCAGCGTTCAGCTGCTCCCTTTAGTCTTTTAGAGAACACTCACACACATCGTCATGGTCTTAAATCCTATTTACCTTCTATCCGTGTGTAATACACTCATTTCTGTAAAACCTGGCAAAAGAATTACACTGCACTATTTGAAGGAAACGTAGACGTCATATTGCAGGTTACAGGGGCAGTGTTAAGCATCTTAACCTAACTACATTCCTGTCCTCACCCACGAAGACCAGCTTTTCCCTTAACAGTAAACTAAGGGAATGTCAGGACATGTCTGTACTCCCTGTTTGGTACAAGTGAAGGCAGACGTGTAGTGTTATTTATGCTCTGTTGCTACAGTTATATATCCTGCCAACGTTATTCTCTTCTTCAGGCAATAGTAACATTTGCAGGATACTTGATGGAAGTGACTGGAATAAAGAAAATAGGAAGAAGCAGTGTATAGTGAGGAATACAGATGAATGGGAGAAATAACTAGAAATGTGAAATGAAGAAAAGCTTTGAAGTCAGAAAAAAAAAAAAGATAAAGATTCTTTCCATTTAATTTGAACAGACTGTTTTTGGAGGAATACAAAGACCTGATTTATTTCAGGTGTAAGTTAGGGGAAGGAAGAGTCAGTAAAACATTTTCACTGCTGAGATCAATGCATTTCAAAGAAGCATTGTATGGCATAGACCAGGATGGGCACAGAGCGTGATAGATGTCCCAGGGCTGCCAGCTGTGACAGCTCGTTCTCCTGCTGACTGACTCATCATGTTCAAATGCTAACTCTAAAATCAAGGGGGAAAATTATTCATTCTTTAATAGCTGAAAGTGAAAAGTTACTTTCAAGAATAATAAATGCTTTGGTCAGTATAATTTCTTTCATTTCTTTCTAAATTTCTTTAGAAAGTATTTGTGGGAAATATGAATATAACAGAAAATTTCTGATTTAATGCATTCTTACTTTTATATGTTGCTAAATGTAACTTTAGAAGTAATCATCATGAAAAAATATCTTTCAGCAAAGACTAACAAAGAAAAAAGCCTTGATGTAAAAGGCAAAGGTGGCCTCTCTGTCAGGTTTTGGGAAAATTGCAAGGTATCTAAGTGTGTCTAATTGTTTTTAAAGTCTAATTTCTAGTCTAAGCAGAATTAAACCAACTACAGACTTCGAAGCAGTTTCATTTGAGCAGCATCCGTAGAGATCTCCCTCTGGCAGTATGATAGCAATGAATGCTGAAGTAGGATTTACATTCCTGAAACTTGGATGGTTTGCCAACTATAATAGTTTGTCTAATAATAAATAAATAAACAAGAGACTCTGTACCTTGCTTCTGTAACAACAGCAGTACGTGTTTTACATGTCCTGCTTCATACTGAATTTGACTTTTCTTTAATAAGCTTAAATTTGGGTAAGAAGCCATTCAAACAAGTAAATGTGTTTCTTTCTTAATATTTGCAGCATGTCTCTGAAGAATATATATATTTTTAAAACATTTCACTGATTCTGTTTAGCTGCTGGTGGCAGCCTTGTGTTAAGGAGCCATGGGAGCTCTTGGCATTTTGAGTACTGTGTTGATTTAGATCAATTCCAAACATGATGAGATATTTAATTTTCATCTGTGCATTGTCACTATGTTTATACCAGGCCCTCCTGGTATTTCTGCACATATGGTCTTTAAATGCCTCATGGAAAAGTAGCTCTTATTCTGTCAAAGATGAAAGATAATAATTGATAATTAAGAGATTGGTTGGAGGCCATTTATAATGTTTTAAGTCCTAAATAGTGATTACTCAGAAACAGAATGTTTGGATAAACACACCAGGGCAAAGACCATGTAAACTGCATAGCAGATGCCAGCAGCCCTGGCTTCCCTGGACAGACCTTCATGGGAAATCTGCATGGCCACAGGTGAACACATATCCCCTGTGTGGCATAAACTGCCTGGTTTTTACTCTTTGAGTTGCATCACCACCTGCCTACTCCTAAAAACCACAGATTCCCTCTGTTCTAGTGTCACAGGACCCTCCAGTGCTATGGGAAAGGGTCACCTGCTGGTACAAAATGACAGTCCCATCCTTTGGTCTTGTGTACCCACTGCAGCAAGGCCAAGTGGTGGCAGATCTCTCTGGTACCTGTGGGGAGCCCAAGGTAGTTGGCAACCCTCAGCTGCTGTCTCTTCAGTTCCTCCATAGCTCCAATAGGGAGGGGATATCTCAGCACAATCCTGCACCTCTGCAGGGCTCTGAGCTGGCTTACTAGGGCAGAGCTGAGCTTTGGGCTGGAAGATGTGGAGCCACAATTAATTCTCAAAGGCTGAGATATTATCCCAAAATATTTCTAGTATCAACTGGCTAGCAGGCAGCCAAGTAGGACTAGGTAGTTCTGCTGAACCTCCTCAACTTGAGACCAGTTTTGTGTGTGTAGATTTCTGCAAAGCTGAAGGGGAAGGTGCTGCCTCCCCAGAGAAGGCAGCTGTGTATTCTGCAAACACCTGCATACAGTATTGCCATTATCTATGGTAAATGGATCTCCAGACTCCTGCTAGTGGTAATCACGTTGGTATGTCTGAGCTCTTTGTCTCTGTCCCCCTGTAGCAGCAGAGTAAAAGCTGCTGTCTGTCCCTGCTCTACTCTGACAAATTTCACTAGCATGAGCAGGTTTTCATCCTGTTGGTAATATCACTTGATTTTAAACGTGGTATTTCTGAATCACAGTTTAGCAGGAGATTTTCAAACAAGCATTTAATGAATAATAGATAGAAACAGAAAGAAGGCAGCTTAAGAATTTAGATAAAATTAAACTAGCAGCTGTTAAGTATTGTAGCATTACATTCAGAAGTCATCTGCTACCTATCCAGGAGACTTATAAATTTTATGTGTAATGGAAATGAGATTTGGTTTAACCTTGTCAGACCATGATCAATTTGTGTCTCTGGGAGCTCAGCATTTGACGCCATCTTTCTGCAGTGCCATTTGCTTCAATACAATGCAATTAATAAACCAGCAGTGTATAGAGATGTAATTTGCAGCTCAGATGGTAAAAAGTCAGTAAAGGCAGATGTATCAGTGGATGATAAAATTCGAGATTTTCTATTTTTAGAGCTCCATCATAGGTCGTATGTTCTTTTTGTCCTATCCTACAGCTTGCCAAGTGTCTTTATTTGTTGACGTAAAGCTGGAAAAAGTAATGTCATAGACATAGACTCTTCTATATTTAAAAAAAAAAATTGTATAGAGATATATAAGAGTGTATGTTATATATAAGGATATAAGTAGGATATAAGTATATTACTTATGCATAATATTCTGTAAGGACTAAGATTGGAAATAATTCTGGGCACATGGGACAAATTTATCTCATGGGGATGGGATTTTGCCCCATCTATGGTGCAGAATGCTGTTATAGTGATCAGAAATTTTTAAGAAGGAAGCTTGCAGAAAAGTTACACTTTCTTTTTCTGACATTCATGAGAATTAGTTCTTGAGAATGGCATTTTGCCTGACTGAGGCTTGGCAGGATTCTGCAAGCAGGCAGTGGCACTGATATTCCCAGTTCTGACTGGAGAGGTTGCTGCCAGGCCACATGTTAAATGCAGCTGACTCAAGGGACTTGTCCTTTAGTAATTCAGTGAATAGAGCAGATTCCTGCCTCCTCTCCATCTCCTGCCTGCTTGGTCTGCTCTGTGAAATATGTTGCCAACCGGACTGTCTAATGCCCAGAAGTTCCAGTATTTTTAAATATATCCTTAGGTTTGTGGTGGGGGAAGTTTTCACATTTACCTAAAGAAAAGAATAGTTAAAAACCTGAAATATTCGACATAGGGTGGGGGAAGGGTGGGGGTGTGTCTTATAAAGCAGAGGAAATTTAAAAGCAATCTTGCACAGTTTGGTCTAGTAAACTTTCTGAACTTTCCATTGTTAATCAGAAAATTGGGAAGGATAAATGGGTGAGAATTCAAGTAATTAGATACCAAACAATTTCATGTGGTAAAAAGGCCCCACATATATATGTAGGGGAGTGTGTGGGTGTGTGTCCCACAGGCTTTGTCCATGCTAGAGCTGTTTGTGGACTTCTTCAGATAGATGACATGTATGGGAGGCATTAATGCTTGAATGTTTATTTACACATTTTTACACCTTCTTCCTCCAGGAAGCTTGTTTAGTGGGCTCAGGCTGCAATGTCAATCCCTACCTACACAGGCCAGAAACAAAGGGCACCAGGAGGGCTCTGGTCATGTACAGTTGTGGTTCTAAATTGGTTATTAGACACCTTTAAATAAAGGTGACAATCGTGTTTGTACTCTTGTTTGGTTAGAGACAAACTCTTGAACAGTGTCATCACTGGTAAAGCAGAGTAGGACTCAGACTACGCCATGAGAATGGACAATCAAGGAGGGACAGAGCCTAAGAAGGGTTCGCAAGTCAAACTTGAATATGGTTCAATTAAACAATTTTCTGGTGAACAAAAAACTGTAGGATTTCCTGATGAATGGGTATAGCAACTGTATTTGGCATGGACAAGAGGCTGAAATGTTTGGTTCAGGAAAAGATTGACAAAGAGAATTATAATAAAACCTTTTACTGGATTAATATAAAGAAAAAATATACATCTTTATAAGATTAAAATTGAATACGTTGGAAGATTTAGACATTAAGTAGGAGGGTTTCAGTCTTCAAACTCTGCCTCACTGAAAGTATAAGCAATAGGTAGAACCATGGTTACAGTAACTGTTATCACAGAGAAAGCGAATGCTGAGAAATGTAGCCAGAGTGGCAGAGTAACAGGTTGGCCAAGTCACAGGGAAGACGGCAGAGCACTGACTTTGTGTGCAGGTGGTGGGTGCGCATAAAGCAGCAGGAACAAGGACAGATAAATAAGACATGCAGTCATGATTTCTGGAGGCAGACTGATACCAAGCAGGGGTGTGATAGGAGTTATCAATTCAGTGGAAGTCCCACTTTGTTCTCGCACAGGAGGGGAGGGTGAAAAGCGGAGGGAATTCATGGTTACCCTGCAGTGAAGAACTGCCCACAAAGCACCAAGAGCCTTTTGTCAGTATGCTACAGAGGCTTTACTACAGCAGCCAAGTGTTCCTGTTGCACACAAAACCCAAAGATGAACAGGAACGTTTCTGAAAGACACACGTAAGGTAGTAAGAGGAAAGAGAGGGATAGTAAGATAGAGAAATCTGGATGAGCTGCGTAGCTGCAAGAGATCTGGGAGGGAAGATATGACATGAATTCTGTAACCTCAGCAGAACTCTCAGCAGAATGTTAAGTCTAAGGCAATAATAGAAACCTCTAGAAGCCTATTGAGTCGTGGAATCCAATGACCTTGGCATTTACCTTTTTGTGTTTCACAGCCTTCTTCTCCAAACGCCTCAGCCTGTGCCTGGTGCTTATAACCTGATGCTGCAGTCCCGGAGAACCCAGTGAGTGAGTTTCTCTGCTTGCCTGCCTGAGGCTGTCTCGGGACCTCAGTGCTCAGCCCAGAGAGGAGCAGCTTGAGAAAAAAAAGCTTTGAACAGTGGACCTGGTGCTTGAAAACGAGTGGAAAAGCGAACTCCAGGGGAAGGGAGATCGGAAGCAGCAGCCTCCCCTCTCCCTCCAGCGGCCGGGCATGTTACGCTCCCCCGGGGGTACATTCCCCAGCGCCGTTTGAGGCTGCTCAACTCCATAAATGCCATTTGCATGGGGATAGGATGTAACAAGAGCTGTAAATCACTGACGGCGGAGCGAACTCCTCAGGGGCAGACACGGCGGAGCCAAGCCTTCGCGAGCTAGGGCAATGTGTGAACGATATCTTTTGTTGGGGGGAAGGACTGATAGCAATTAGATGATACTTATCTGACCCTTTGATGTGTACTTACACAAACAACGTTTTCCTCCGGGAGTTGCGGTATAAAGGAGAGGCCCGTGCTCCCCGACACCCTCCTTCCCGGCATCTCTGAAGCAAGGCAGGATGACTAAGGCCCCTTTCTCCGTGGAGTGGTTGTCCCAGAGCAGCCAAGCTCTCAAGAGCCCCACGGAGGGCTCTCCACACCGAGCATCGTCCGCAGGCTACCGGCTCGGCTCCGGCCCCAGCCTCGGCCCGAGCGAGCGGGGCCAGGAGCAGCCCGCGGGCCCGCGGGACGGGAGAGGCGGCAGGAGCAGGGAGCGCGTGGCGGCCACTCCCGCCGCAGGTACCCGCGGCCCCGGGACATCCTGGGGCTCCCGGGAGGGGGGGCGGGGGGCCTGGGACACCCCCGGGCCAGGGAAGGCACCACTGCTCGGGGGCGGAGGAGGCGGGCGGTTCCCCACGCGGTGCCCGGGCCTGGCTGACCCTTTCCTCCTTGTCCCTGTCCCCAGGAGCAGGCGGCAGGCCGTCGGGAGCGGGGCAGCCCGTGCCGGAGGAGGGTCTCGAGTGCCCGGGCCCCGAGGAGCCCTGCGGGCGCGGCGGGCGGCGGCTGCGCACGGCGTTCAGCGCGGAGCAGATCAGCACCCTGGAGAGCTCCTTCCAGCGGCAGCAGTACCTGGGCGCCGCCGAGCGCCGGCAGCTGGCGGGCCGGATGCGCCTCTCCGAGGTGCAGGTGAGCTCCGGGGGCTCCGCTCCGGCTGCCGCGCGGGCTCGGGGAATGGCGGCAGCGCAGCTCCAAATAACGAGATAAGCAAACCTGGCTGGTGTTGTAACCTCGTCTTTTCTCCTTCCCCTGTACCCTTCTCCCAGATCAAGACCTGGTTTCAGAACCGCCGGATGAAGCTCAAGCGCCAGCTGCAGGAGTTGAGGACGGAGCCGTTCTGCAGCCCCGCTCTCCCTTACGCACCTCAGAGCGCTGTGGTGCCCTTGCCGCTCACATACGTGGCCCGGCCACCACCTCTGCCCCGGCAAGGGGCTGCCTCCGAGGGCTTCCCTTTGGCGGCCCTGCCGGCACCCGCTCTGGACCTCAGCAGCGCCTGCAGAGCACAGCCAGTTGGCTTTTGGGCAGCACCCTGCTTTGTGGGGTACAGGGACCCCAGAGCTTTCTTGCTGGGTGTCTGACCCTCTGATATGGACTCTGCCAAGAGGATTTGCACTACTGATAGATATCTGGGCTGCCCTTGTCTGTAACTGCCTGGTGGAGTTACGATGCAGCACCGAGCTAAACATGTTGTACAAAGACATGTTGGACAATCTGAATCATGGACTTCAGGCCCTTGCATTTATAGGCAACTGTAAAATATAAACGGGGTGGGACAAACAATAATATAAATTGAATCTTTTAATAAACCTATTTTTTCCAGCTTTCATGTGAATTCCTTTCTCAAGGATTGTAGACGTATTCATCCTGTCCCAAAAGAAAGCTCCTCTTCATTAAAAGAGGCATAGACTCCTTATCTTGATTTGTTCTGCCCCCGTGCTATTTACTCTGAGGCTAAGTACAGAAAAGCATGAATTTCCCTCTGTCTTCTAAAGCAGATACCCAACCCCTTCAGCTACTTACTAGATGAGATTTTCTGTCATGGAACTGTGCTTTTAGCCAAATATGTGGATACACCTGTTACTTGATACTGGGCTTCGTATAGTAACTGAACAGATCCTTTTAAGATTTAAAAAATTTCTTTCTGAATAAGTATGATATTATGTCTTCACGTTTTTATGTGCTGCCTCAGTAGGTTAGTAAGGACCTCTTACCTAAAAAGATCATGGAAAGGATCTTGAAATTTCCTACCTACAAAACAGTATCTAGTCATTTCACGTGCAGTTATCAGGGTATGAAGGTGATGATCAAAAGAATTTTGACATTCCAAAGCTGGTTTTCCGTAAGTGGCAGTAAAATTCCTTACCACTGTGCTATGCACTTAAAAATTTAATAAAGATTTAGTAAACTGATGATCAAAATGACCTGATTTCAGGCCAGAAAAAGGGCTCTGAGAAATTATCTTTGACTGATGTAAGTTGACATAAATCTTTCCAAGTCAATTGCCAGCTAACATGAAAAGAGCAATAAAAATTTCCACCCCTTTAGAGGTGATCTGAGGGGTTATTAGAAGGTTTCCGGCGCACTGGTAATTTGGGCTCCTGTAATGAATGCTCTGAGGGTTCTCTGTCAGTATCCTTGAATATCTTTTGTATACAGGGGCCAATTGCCGCTTGAGTACCCTTGTCTGGTAAAAAGCAACATTATGTGCTGCAGTGGGCTGTGCAGTCACCTCTGGAAGTCTCCTTGATTATTTTGTAATCTATGCTGTATTTTTGTAGCCTTTTGAGATACTAGTATTTGATTGCAATTGCACAAATTAGGTGTCTCTAATGCAAGAATTTCAGCTAAATTTAAAAGGGCTCAGGTGCTATCAATCTTGCTGAGATCTCAGGAACATGATGTAGTTATGGATTAAGGAAGTTTGTTGATATGTAAGTAAAATTCCCATTGGATGGAGGTGTATTACTCAAAGCCAGGTATCAGTAAACGGTAATATTGATTTGAAGAAATCTCTCTGACTCTTTCAAACGTCATTAGGGAACTGGGGTGTCTCCAGAAAGCACTGCAATGTTGAATATTTTCCTCTGCTCTAAAGCAGTGATGCTTAAAATAACAAAACAGTCAAGGCCAATAAATACACCATTTACCAGGGGCGGGGGGAGGTATTAAGCATTAGACTCGCTATGGCTATTCCACTTGCAAGGGAGTTATGGTTGAAGGTTTAGGTGTTCCCTTTATAACCTTGTAGGGCCGCAGAGGAGAATCCCACCACTCCTCCAAATGCTCTGCTCAGCCCGTACAAAAGGAACGATGGTAATAACCCTTCCTGCTCTCAGAAGCCAGAGCGGCGGTGTGGGGAGCTGGAGGTGAAGGGACGGAGCAGCCTCTGAGGGCACCGGCACTACCCGCAGCGTTCCGGGAGCGCCCCGCCCCCGGACCAAATGGGGGAGGGTGAAAGGGAAGTGGGCACGGGCAGCACCGCAGCTGGGCCCGGGGAAAGTGAGAGACAGATGAAAAAGCTCAGGAGGAGAGAGGGAGAACAAAGTGCTCCCACCTGCGGAGGGGAACTGTTTCCTGGGAGGGGAACTGCGGGGACGGGGCTTGTGCGGGGGAAGAAGATGTCGTCTTCCCCCCACCCCAACGGTAAAAAGGGAGAGGCAGGAGCACACCTTATCGGGTCCCCGCTGAGAAGTCATCTGGGGCGGCTCTGGCTGAGTCCTTATCCCCTGGGTCTGCCCCCCCGGGCTCGTAACGCGGGGCCGCAGCCGCCGGGCCGGGCCGGGCTGGGCTGTCCCGTCCGACGGGCGAGCGGCGCGGAGCCGGCCCAGGCTCCCCTGCCCGCGCTCGGGCTCGGCTCCACGGCGTCCGGCGGGGCAGCAGTTTCCCCTTCGTGCTGAGGTTTAGATCGGGACAGAGACAACCGGTGCTGTCAGGGGCAACACGCAGTGCTGCATCCTTGCCGTGATTTAGGCCCGCGGGGTTTGCGGGGACCATGCTGGGACAAGCGGGGCTGCGGAGCCGAGCAGCACCGGCCGCGGGGCGGTCTCGGGGATGGAGGCTCTGCGTGCCGGGCGGGCGTGTGCGGCTCCCCGTGCTCTGGCTGAGGCTGGCCGGTGTCGTGCCAGGAATGAGCGATGGTTAGGGGCAGTAAAGGGGCATCCCAGCCCGGGGCGTACGAGCTGCAGAACGGTTGGCTAGGTAGAAGCCGATCTCCGTTTGAAAGGGTGCTAATGGTCACTTAACATAATGACTCCTTGGCCGCAGGTATACTCAGCAAGCACATGAAATGCCTTGCCGGTGTTTTGGCAGGACTAACTTGAAAATATTGTTCTTTTTCCCGGTAATTGCCCAGATAAACGCGAGAGATGATGATCACTTGGCTGAGCCCCTAATGGTATCAGGTTGCCCTGAATATCTACACGAAAATTTCTCTCCTTCCTGCAAAAATCGGCTTTCTCTAGTAGGTAACTACTACATTCCAGTAGTCTAGAAAGCTATATGTGAAATAATTTCATTTTTGCTAGAGCTGTCGAACTCTGGCCCTAAAATGTGAATGCACGTTTTTCCTTTGATCTGGGAAAAAGAAATTCGGACTTCATGCTTTAGTCCTGCTTGTTTGAATTTCTCCTTCACTGCGTTTTAGCCCTGGCAGCAGTAAAGGAGCACTAGTGTCCTTGCAGGCCCCTGCACGGTATCAGCCCCTCGCAGGAGATCGCAAGCCCCGGCGGCGCGGCGGGGAGCACCCCATCCCGTCTTTGTGTCTTCAATCGCACCACAATAACCCCAGTACAGGAATGCTCTCCGGCAGGACAAAGCGGTGCGGGCAAGCCAGCTACAACTGGGGGGGGGGGGGGGGGGGGGGGGGGGGGGGTGGGTGGGAAGAGGGCAGAAGGAAGAAGCCGAGCGGGTCGATTAGCTGGGGAGGAGTAGTTTAATGCTCCTGGGGTGAAATTGTCGGAACCCCCCGGGCCGGCGGCTCTCGGACGGTAGAGGTTGTATAATCTGGAAACTGGGCTCCCCAGGGAGGAAAAGGTCATGGGAGGGGAAAATTGCCAGAGTGCTAACTTCAAAGCCTTTCTCCCCTGCAGTGCGTGCGCGGAGGGGGAGAAACCTGATTGAATTAACACCGCGAGGCGGGGGAGCCGCCGGCAACCGCGCTCGGAACCGCCCGTCCCAATTTGGCTAGAGCAGCCATCAGGGGGCTGGGAATAGGATCGGGGTATACCACCCCCCTGCAGCTCCCAGACATGGTGGAGCCACTCCAGGGACCTCTTTACAAACTAGGTGAAGTTATTCGGCGTTGTGTGCTAATCGAGAGAGATCCCGCACTGTTAGGCCATTACATCTAATTGCTACCCATTATCTCTTTCTTTGATACGCAATTAGATGACAATTAACTTGATAAATCCCACCGACGTGGAGGGGGAAGAAAGAGGAGAGACCGCTTGGTCTTGTGTAGACCTTCCTACTTTTCCTTTATATTTGTCTCTTAAACTCCTAGTGTTACCTCTAATAGTACCTAGTAGGGAGCTAATCCCGGCGTCTCTTTGGTATTCGGGTAGGTTAAGTGATTTAATTCTTATTTCAGCTCTTAGTTACTCTGCCTGGGCAATTCTGAGCAGCTGCGGAGGTGTCACAAGTCTTCAGGCAATGTGGCGAAGGCGTGCATAGAAATTCAAGTACTAGTTTGTTTCGAGCTAACTTGTATCTAACTTATCTAGCTGCTTTGTCCATTAGTTCTGCAAAGCGCACAAAAATATTGCCCTGATAAATAGTCTTTAATCCAAACTGCGTGCCTGCTCCCACATTCCCACAGTCGCCGAATGGGAATATCTGAGCTTTCAGCGTGCGAGTCGGGAGGGAAGAGGGTGCAGCGCTGGCGGCTGAGTCAGTAGCATTTGTCATTTATTGTGTGTTAGCCCGCATTGTTCCCGTGGGCAAAGGAGTGGCGGGGTGATGGCACTGTTAGTGTTCACGGGTACTTCAAACAGAAAAGCATCTATTCCCAAACAATCGATCTCGTTGATGCCTAATTGACTATCTAATAGCACCTATCAGGACATCAAAGGAGACGCTGAATAACCAAGTTAGCATTTCCAAAGGAGAGCAGCGGAGGGTACAAACAGCCATCAGCTGTCCCACCGGCCAGGAGCCCAGCCCGGGCCCTGCGGCTGCCTGTGGGCCTGGAATTCCTGGGGCCCCGTCTGAAATAGAGCAAACTGTCTTGTCTTGCCTGCACTTTTAGCATTGTTAAAACCCCGTTCCTTACAGTGAGTTTACTTACCTCTGAAGGGCTGCCACACTTCTCCAGGCTCTCCCCTCCTGCCCACTTGTGCAGCTAAACATGTTTTTTTGTGGGGTTCGAATGTTGGGGTCTTTTTGGTTTGGGTTTGTTGGGGGTTTTTTTCTTTCTCAGAATGGAGTGGGTAGCGTTGTAGTTGTTCTGACTGAATCCCCTATCATCTCCATTTCTCCAGTCAGGAAGATATTGGAAAATCTGTGCTTTTTGCAAAGCTAAATGGTACCTGCCTATGATGCAGCCACTATCCCAGACCTGGTGGCCTAATACAGCAGCTCTAAATCTATGATAAATGCTATCATAGTTTGGTCTGTATACTGGTTTGGGGGTTTTGTTTGGGCTTTTTCCCCATGGCCTACTTACAGACATGGCTAGCAGATAGAAAGTTTGTAATACAAAGATTTGCCCAACTGTGCTAGCAATTATTGCCCTTGAGAAGGGCTATTTTTCTGTTGGCAAAAATATGCCCACTTTTTCTTATGTTTCCATACAAAATCAATGTGATGGTCTGATGAAGGCCTTGGCATGCCAACAGCATTCCTGGGCAGTACAAGGACTTCAGCATCTGGCAAAGGATGAGCATCCAGTGTCTTGTGCCTGAGTGATGGGCTGGACCTTCCTTAGGCAACACCTTCAAGCTGCAGAGCTGCTGCAGTCCTGCCTGTTCTCACGGGTTTATATTCCATATGTGCACAAAGACCCAGATGAAATATTCCCAGGCATACCAGTGAGAGAAATCTACCATTTGTCCTTAGAAGCCTTGTAGAGCTCACATGAGAAGAGCACTCTGTCCTGACAGCCGTATCTGTAATTATCACATCCTGGCATGAACCACTGCACTGAAATTCAGGGTAACATGCCGAGTTACAAGAGTGCCTGAGTTTTCAGTACATCTCTTGAAGCAGCAAACATGTTTCTTAGGGTTGTAAGGCTTACATACAAATGCAGAACAATAAGTATTTTGAAATGTGATTTGGAGAAATGGGTCCACTATGTTCTTAATATAACACGTGTAAGAAAAATCCATCAATTTTTCAATATAATACAATATTCTGAAGTTCTGAGTCTACATAATTCTATACGAAAATACATAATTTCCACTGAAAGCTTAGATTTATTTTTCATCATATTTATGTATCATATCAATTGAATGCTGTAAAAATTTCAAGTGATACAAAAGAATTGAATGGAAGTAAATTTGTGTCTCGTATGAGCCCCATATTACTGCAAGGTGAGGGGAAGATTTAACTGCAGATGCAGGGCCTCTATCCACCCAGGGTCGTTAAAGATTTCAAGTTTCTCAAGCTGCCACCTCTTCCTAATGGGAGCTACAATAGCCACATAACACCTTCCACACTTTTCCCATCTGTTCCAGGGTTTTGTGGTCCATAGATGCAGCTACTTTCATCTGGAGTGGGGGGATCCTAGTGTTGGGTTTAAATATCGTGCTAAATCGGCAATTCAGATTGGAGTCTAATAAAAAGAAAATCAGTTTTCATTGACTTTCAGCAAACAGTGGGACAGGTCAGCTGCTTTCCTGCATTCCCAAATGAGAGGAGGAAATGGCAGCAGCTCTTCAGGGTTAATAATGGTTTTCTTCTATAAGACACATAATGTATCAATGCAGATGTTGTTCTGTTTAGGCAAAGCACTGAGTGGTCATCTCGTGTCTGGTTTAACTTTGGCAGCTGGGGATGAGGTGTCTCTCCTAGAGGGTAGTCCCTGGGTGTTTCTGTGTGCCCAGGTGAGGGGCCTGCAGGGCATGGGGAATCCAAAGCTGCCTGACTCGGCACAGGTTTCTTCTGCTGGAGAAACGGTGGGGGAGGCTGCCCTGCTGGACACAGGGGCAATGCTGATTTGCTCAGTTTAGGATCTCCTGAATACCGGTGGTTTTAGTGTATTGTCTATAAACTTCTTTTTGGTGAGGTAGTCAGGCTCTGCAGATAGTACACGCTGCTTTACCCAGGATGGTAGAACATGAGTTTCTCTGCTTGGATTTGCCCACATATGGGGTTATTGGGAAATTGCTGTTCTGAAATAAGAGGGGAGATAATGGAGTGATGAGTTTGCTTCAGAGAAAGAGGGACAAAACACAAGTGGAATAATTCAGGAATAGTTATTAAATCCTGAAGTTATCAAAATTAAGGTTCAGGCTCCTAGTTCGTTTAGGGAACAGTCAGTGACCTATCCCTGCTTGACTAAAATGTGTCTAGGGTGTGTTAGTGTTACAGTGGTTTTGGCTGGGTCAGTGGCACTCACAGATATGTGGTTCTGATCCAGGGTGGGAATTCGATCTCCAGCTGTGTTCAACTGCTTGGGCATTTGCACTGGCTTGTGCGTATCAGCCAAAACGACAGTCTTGTGCCAGCAATAGGTGAAACTCCTTTAGTGGCTGTACCCAGCACCCCTCAAAGAGCAGGGAGATCTCTCTGTCGGGGCTGTGCCGAGGCAACAACAGCCTTTCCCATCCCTGCCCTGAAGGGATGGTGTTGCAAGCAAAGCTTCAGAAGGCATCCAGCTTTTGGGCTCTGTGGGCTTGGTAAGGTGTTTGCATTGCTCAGGTGCCTGGGTTTTATCCCTCCCCTGAGGCCAGTGTGGGGATAAGCCGACTTTGTGGGATCGGGATAACCCTCTATCCATTCCCGCGGCCCTGGAGTTACGGGAACACCTGAGACAATGAAAATGAATAGCACGAATATGAGGGGTTTTTTTTCCCAAATGATTTTCATAATAAAGTGGAGAGATGGTTTAGTTGGGGTTTGGTTGAGTTTTGGGGTTTTTTTAAGAGAAAAAAACCCTCACATCCCCCATGTGTGTGGGAATCTAGATTATTGCTGTGTTTTAGAAAGAAACAGACTCCTGCCCTGTTAGACCCAGGTTTATGGTGTCCACTCCTTCTGGTGCTGCATCCGAGCAGGAACTCTGAGGATTTCGGAATCCTCCCTGCAGTTGAGGTCCCATCGGTGCATTTACCCAGTTAGAGGGATTGGCACTCGCTTCCATTCTCCTTTAGGCGAGGGTTAGGATGGGAGTTATTCAAGCGTCGCTACTGCCGGTGTGGTATTTTTTACCGGCGTCACCAAAAGCCCGGTGAAGTTGAACATAAGGAGAACCTGGAGACGGGCTAAGGTGCCGAGATGTCCCTTTCCCCCAACCAAGCTGTGCTGGGGGATGTCTTGGTATCCTCCCTGCATTACAAGGGCATCGTTCATCTCGGGAAGGGCGTGTGGATTGCGGTAGTATGAAGTTGATGAGGTGCGAGCTCCGCTGCCCACTTAATGCTTTGATCACTAAACGACTGGGGAGATGGGTTGCGTTTTCTGGCTAGACAGACGGCGCCAAGTTCAAGCTGAGAAGGCCCGGGGCCCTGTTCACCCCCAGCCTGGCTCTGGCCCCGGGAGTGAGGGCTTAGCCTCGTGGATAGGGACTTCTTGATATTGGCCCCCCACGGCTTTTCCCAGGAAGGGAAAAGGACGGCGGGGCTGGAAGGCTCTACCACAGGTTCCTTACCCCTCATCCCTGTCCCGGCCTCGTGGGTGCGGGTCTCGGGGCTGGTTTCCGGCACCTGTGCAATGTGCGACTGAACAGGGAGTGGTAAACCCGCGCTGCCACCGGCACCCACGGTGTCTTTAGACGCCTGTTTGCGGGGCTGGGGCTGCCCGTGCCCTGCCCTCCAGGGGAGAGAGGCAGCTTTGCACTTCAAGGGGGTCTCCCCGGCCCCGCAGACACGCTGGAGCCAAGGGCTGTAGACATTTGCCAGACGTGTGAACTTTCCTGCTCGCTGGTAGCTGTTATCTCTGCTCGATTCCCACTTTGATGTGTGTTCGCACTTACAAACGACCCCCCCACCCCCGGACGGAGCGCTCATATAAGAGCTGGCCGAGGCCATGGGTCCCCCGTGCCCTCACCGCCATGAACCAGGCCCAGATCCCTTCGGCAGAGACCAAGCCCCACGGGGTCAGGCCCCACATCTGCTGTGCGCCCCCTCCCCGTGCCCCCACCTCGCTGGGCAGTCCCACCCGCCTGGTCACAGCCAAACCCCGACGGGGCAGCTCCCAGCAGGGCCAGCCCGTGCACAGCGAGCCCTGCGCGGCGGAGAGGAGCCGAGACGATCCCCGGGACATCACTGACCCCTGCCCGTCTGAGCCAGGTGGGTGAGGAGGGAACAGGCAGGGAGAAGAGGGGAGCGGGCGAGCGGGCTGGGGTGACACACCTGGCAGGGCCGAGGGGCGGCGGAGGCACTGTTCCAGCCGGGGCAGAGGCCTCACCGCTGCCCCCATCTCCTCCCGTGCAGCCCCCGACGGCGGCTGGCTCAGCGCCGACGAGTCCTCGGGCTACGAGAGCGAGAGCGCGGGCGGGGAGCGCGCCGGGGCCGCGGCGGCGGGCGGGACCCGCGGGCGGCAGCGGCGGGCGCGCACCGCCTTCACCTCGGAGCAGGTCTGCCGCCTGGAGAAGACCTTCCAGCGCCAGAAGTACCTGGGGGCCACGGAGCGGAGGAAGCTGGCGGCTGCCTTGCAGCTCTCGGAGATCCAGGTTAGTCCCGCAGAAGGCGGATCCTTCCCGGCCCCGGCGGGCAGGAGCAGCCAGGGTCTGCGGTTTTGCATCGAGATTTCCTGCGATGAGGAGACGTAGCACTCTTGAGTTAACAGGGGCTGTGGGATCCCTCGGGGATTAACGAGTTAGCACTCCAGGAAGTTTGCGACACTTTCTACGGGAAGTTATTGAGGGTTTTTTATTTCTTAGTGAGGTAAACCGTCCTGGATATACGGCGATCTGCATAGACCATGCAGAGCTCATATCTGGTTTTAAAGACTCTTAAGTGATTAATGGCTAATCCCTGAACGCAGCCACCCTCTCCTGGACATCCCGCAGGTCCTATGCCCTCTGTTAAGTAGGCCAAAAGCATCAGTCCAGCTGTGTCAATTCCATCTGAAGCAGAATGGCAAAAGCAGCTGAGATACGGTTGTTCATAGTTTGCACATCGTCTTTAGGCAAAGTCTCTGATTCATGTCCTGCATCCCCCCCCTTCTTCTTTTTGTTGCTTAGATCAAGACCTGGTTTCAGAACAGGAGGATGAAACTGAAGAGACAGATACAGGACCACCAGCACAGCCTTGTGTCCCCCGTTCCACTCTACAGCTATGCCCCGGGGACCTCACCAGCTCTGTTTCAGGATGGTCTCCACTACTCGTTTGCTGCCCAGCACCAGAGACTCCTGCCTTTTACCCCAGTCCCTGCTGTGCAGTTTGGCTTCTCCTTTCCCAGATATGACGCATCGCAAAGCACCTACCCCTTTATGGCAAATGAACTGCCGTACTACCATCCACACCTTCTTCCTCATCCTTCTTTCCATCCAGTTATTCAGAACAAAATGGACAAGCAATGCCACCGTGTATATGCATTATAATGAAAAACCAAAGGGGAAGAGTGTTTTCTACTGTAATGTATTTCATGCTCAGAATCTCTTGCCTGATTTGGAAGAGTGTCTTTATTATTTTAAGTTAAATGTGAAAATGAATAATTTTATATTTGATAATATTAAAATATTAATAAATCTAGTCTGAAATGTACTAGGTAGATGGTTTTCATTACACATCCCCAGTTTTTCATAAATGTGTATATATATAAATCTGAACAGAGTTATATGTGTCAAGTCTATAAAAGGCTGCACCTGTGCTATGTAAACTGCGATGGTCACTTGTCCTCCTGTAAAGGTAATGGGTTTAGATATTTTCATACACTTTGTTTCACTTTCCTATCCTCCCACAGAGACTGTCTTTCTGTTGTTGAGTGTTTGGTAGCCTGGACAGAGGTAACCGCACCCAATTGCCCTGCATTGTGCTTTAAACTAAGTGCATCTTCCAGGGGGAAGGATAAGCTGTCGGTGAGTTTTGGCTCTGGATATAAATCAAATGGTACAAGTACAATCCCATCTTCCATGTGAAGGCAGCAGACGTAATAATCAAAATTTATTAAGTCAGCATGTCTTTAAACAGAAATTAAATGGATCAGGCCTTCATCGTGGAATTGTAAAGTTTAACAATTTCTAAAACAAACACTAGGCAAAAAAATTTTGGGCGTAATTGTGTCTGGTTTCAAAGCCGTATAATTTGAATGGGATTGTAACCTGAAAATTTGGCCTTTGTCTCACCACTAAACAGCAATTATAATTGCATACTTTGCAATTTTCACTTTTTTAGCAAATTGATCTATTCCCTTTAAACATGTAAAGGGTTCAAATTTTGGTTTAGTAATCCTGAAATTTGTTGGGTTTTTTCAGTTCTTCCTGCGATTGGTGTTCACTCCTCCTGAAAGTGCTTAGTTAACACTACTTATTTCTTAGTCTAGATTTTAATGAAGTTACGTTAATTTGCCTGAAAGGCCTTTTAAATACATTACTTGATTGTTGCATTGTAGTCTAAATTTCCACCCTCCACCCTCTTTAATTCAGGGAATCATGAAGAGTTTCGATTTAACAGCCTAGGGGCTTCTCACTCATGAAAAAATTACTTGGAAGTGGTAAAGGGAACTTTCTGTAGAGTGTATTCAAAGTGACTGAGAAATGCACAAGTTGTCCCTTCAGCTGCCTGGCTGTGTCACCGATCAGCACTGCCCTGGTGGGACACTGAGATGGGGTGTGGTGGAGGAAATTCCTTCCAACTTCCCCTCCTCCCTATTGTCTACCAAACGGAATGGAGGGGGGGAGGCAGAAGAGGGAAAAAGGGAATGCATGGCACAGAGCTGTTGCAGGCCTTTTTTTTCCCCCTTGTGAGCAGAGGAAAGGGAGGATTTGGGTTTCTTTCTCGGTGGTGGTGGTTTTTTATTTTGTTCTGTGGAGATAATTTTTTTCTCTTTACAATTGCAAAGTAGTCTAACCACCACCTAGCAAGCAAGTTAGATTGCTCTGGATCGGGAAGGAGATGTAGCCACACCTGCTGCAGCTGCTTTATACTGATGTAAGGTATCTTGTTTCCCATAGTCTAAAGTTTTGGCTTTTCCATTTTCCATAAAGCTTGCTTTGTGACTTTTAGGAACAGCCCTAAGTGTTCCTAAGAGCAAGCCTAAGCTAATTCTACAGTTTAAAAATCAGGGAGGCTATCAAGTTACAGTTCAGCTTTTGGAAGTAAAAAGTGATTTTTTTTTTTTTTTTTGAGTGTCCCAAGAGACCTGAATTGGTGAGCAATTCGTTTCCATAAGCGGATTTAAATTGCAAGTATGCTTGACATTGGCATCAACATACATGCTTGCCAGTTAATTCCTTAGCCTCATCTCTCTTCAAGTGCATAAATGCAACAAGTCCATCAAAAAACAGGTGAGACCACTTGAAGAATGGTGCAGAATATACACATAAATGAGAATAGTGGACAACTTATTCAGTTTTGTTCACAGCGTTTTTTACCTTTAGTAACATTTTAATTTAAATGCACTTGCTGCAGTTTACAAATGTTTCCTTAAAAACCCACGATCAAGTAGAATAGACAAAGTTTTTAACACCATTGTCTATTAAATGACATAGTTGTTATGTAAATTTCAGTGCAAACAGTACTCCACTTTTTCAGTGGAGATCCCCACATGATTATAGGTTATTGTCTGAAAACTTTTAGACAGGCAAAGTTTACATAGAAATTTCCATACAGCATGGTGAAATCTGTAGGAATAAAGAGAGGTTTCATGTCCTCCACTTCCACTCAGTACAACTTCTCTCATATGGGTAAATTACTTTCTCTGCTAATCAAACTTTTTTTTTATGTTAAAGAAAATAATTCAAAGAACCATCAATTTATTTAATATAACAAAATAAGTTAAATAGTTAGAGATATTTGGCACTTCTTTTTGAGATTACTGATAATCGTTGACATTAACAGGAAGGAAGATCTGGTTGGAACATCAGTCTTTTATGTTCAGTGGTTAGAGTCACTGCTGGAAGAACAGAAGAGCAACAAGATAATCCTGGCCCGGGAGGCAGTAGTAAAGCTGGGCTTGGCTGAAGCGACTGATCTGGAACAGAAGGCAACAAAAAGGCAGGGTTTGGCATAGCTGAGTGAAGGGAAACAGCAGAGGTAGCAGAGACATTGACATCCATCCCATGAGGCTGGCTGGATGTAGCTGTGTCTGGGTAACAATGATAGGGTAAAAATAAGCCTGAGAAAAGAGCTTCGATCCTGGCATCTTGGGTCTGGCGTTTGAACTTCATACGACGATTCTGAAACCAGGTTTTTATCTGAGGATAAGAAAAAAAGAGTCAAGAACCAAACCACTTATCCCTTTTCCATATAGTAATACACCCTGAAGGCAGAATTATTGTCAAAATAACAGGATGCATTAACAGTAAAGGTGTAGGGCTAATGACGTTAGAATAATTGTCTTGACATGAGGAATCAAACTGTGAAGATTCCATGATCCATGGCAAGCCAATACTCAGATTTGGACCAGAGCTGTAACACAAGACTGGTGCAGTGGGGCTATAAGGGCTGGGTAGGGGTAGTTCTGTTAAAAAATCCCGCAATGAACCTGTCAAATGGATACATAACCATAAGAAAGAACTATCCTGAAGATTGACGTTCTGGAGATTGTGGAAGTACTTTCACCCCCTGTGAAGTTTCAGCTTTTGAACTTGCACCCACTATTTTCCATTTGCACCTTGTCTCTGGAGGACTCGGAGCTGCGACGGGCGCGGCAGTGCCGGGCGAGGCAGGGCTGTCAGTCTGCTCAAGCCCGTCTGCTCCAGCTGGGCGAGGCTGGCGGGCAGCCCGGGCCGTCGCACCTGCAGGAGCTGTCACTGTCACTGCCCCGTCCCCCGGTGCCCGTGAGGTGCCTCCCACCCCCGCGGGGCCGTGTCCCGCTCGGGCGGAGGGCGAGCCCGCGCTCACCTGGCTCTGGGAGAGATTCAGCGCGGCGGCTAAGCGCCGCTTCTCGCCGGCGCGGATGTAGCGCTGCTCTCGGAAGCTGCGCTCCAGCTCCTGCAGCTGCGCGGCCGAGAACTTGGTGCGGGACCGCCCGGGCACGGCGCCCACAGACTCCGCTTCGTGCCCGGGGCTGCGGCGCTCGGCGGCCTCCCGGTCCCGGGGCGAGTCTGCGGGAACAGACGGGGGCGTTTGAGGGGGGGACCCTTCGGGGCACCTTTTCCTCGGCGGGCCCCGGGCCCCGCGGGCGGTGACGCGGTGGCGGCCGTGCCCCGCCGGGGCCGCCCGCGGGGACCGAAAGTGCCGCGGCCGCCGCTGTGCGGGGGGACCCAGCGGGCACGGCCGGGACTCACCGGGCATCTCCGGGGCTCCGCCGCGGCTGCTCTGGGCCAGCCACTCCACCGAGAAGGAGCCCTTCTCCATGTCCCCAGCCTTGCCGGCCCTCACTGGAGCCGCCCGGACAAACATTTAAAGCGCTTTCCCCGCCGTGGTTTAAAAAGGCCCAAAGCATCAAATGAGGCCGGGGACAAAGGACCTCATTTAGAGGGGCTTTAATCTCCCCTTTCAGGTGATTGTTACATCCGCCTAATCTCCGAGCGCAGTAGTTTGCAGAACTCAAGGCTGCCTGGCCTGGCGCCAAGTTCAGCGCGGAGTCGTCTCCTCACCACGTAGGTGCTGGGAATTGCAACACGGCCTGGGCTTCTCCACGCTGCCCGAGCTGCCCTCGGCCCCCCTGATTTTCGATCTTTATCTCCTACTACGAAGGACAAGGATTCAGAAGGGACTGATAACGAAGAAGGACAGGGAAAAGCCTCTTTTATGAGTCCTATTCCCAGATTTTGAGTCCCTCTTGCCTGTTTGATGCAAGGCTTGAAAGAATCCCTTTGCCTTTCTATCAGCAGCGGAAGTAGGGACGTGAGGTAGGAACAAGTAAGTAGTCCTCGTCAGATAGAAATCTTGAAGAAACACTGATACAGTGTCTTGCCAATATGCCTGTGAGGAACTCGGTGTTCTTTACTAGGTCTGGGTCGGTAGAGCTCATTTGAGCTTGGAGTTACTTGGAAAGTGAGGGGTTAAATTTTTTTTGGTGCTGTCCATGAGGCAGAGTGCTGCAGTCAGGACTCTCCTCTTCCTCTGAAGTCTTAGGTACACTTGTTGACTCAGTTTATGTAGTATCAGAGATTTTGGGAAGTCTTCAGGGAGAGAATGGTTGAAACTAGAGCACAGCGGCATTCGTTTAGCAATTTGTTAGGTCATTTTCAGAAAATAGGGTGGGAAGTTCTCAATAATTTGAGTTCATGCTTATGAATTTATCTAAGAATAAGATTAAGCAATGAGAGGTTATGAGTCAGGACATTGGACAGGAAACACTGAGAAAATGACTAGTTTGCTTGAATTTATCTGTTCATGTCTTTAAACGCCATCTCCTTTCCCGTCATCCCAAGAAAGAAGTGTGTGCATTTCAAAGTAAACAGTTCTGATGTTCTTATGAAGTAGATCAAAGAAGAGGAGTGTAAACTCTGTTCAGAGGCAGTCTGTTCAAGGATGATTCCGATAAGGGTGAGAAAAGAACCACTTTTACGGTCTGAAGTGGGCCTGGGATGGCACAGTCCTTATCCTCTGCAAACACGGGCTAACACATTTACAGGTTGTCTCAGTAAACAGTCACCGCTGCTTGAGTTTATACAGTCAGAGATAATGAAGCAGCTTCCACGCGGAGCAGAACATGTTTGAGACAACGTGCTAATTCTTAAACTTCAAAGAAATTCATGTCACCTTTTATGAAGGGTGATGTATTTATAGCGAGATGGCAGGAGTAAGATAACGCTACACTCGCAGCTCTCTCTCTTCTTAGGTTTTCTATGTCTGTCAGGTAGGAATACTATTTTCTCCCACTAAATGCAATGGAATTTTGTTAACTATGCTGAAGCATGACACATATAAGAAGTTTTTACACTGATTTTGAATATTCTTCATACATACGTTTAGCTGCTTTTAGGAAGTCTTTTCTTCTTCTTGTGGTAAAAAGAAAAAAAGCCAGAAAGCTCTCTTGAATATCTACCTGAACAGTCTGTTTTTCTTTTTTCTTTTTTTTTTCTTCTTTTTTTAATAAACATGACACTTCTAATAGGTGACCACATATGCTTCGAGGTAAAGAAATGACTGCAGACCTGAAACCTTTTAGGTTTTACAGAAAAGCTCTTCTGACTAAGCTAGCAGGGACAGTAGTTGCATTGTCTTCATGTGCTTCTGATTCCACCCACAGCAATTTGCAGTTCTTAAAAGCAATTAAGATGTAAGTTGGAAGTTACAGCTTTTCTTTTTAGTAAAAACCAATCCAAAGGCAACCCAATACCACCACCCTTAGTTTCCATAACGTTATGGGAAAAACTACAGGGAAATAATTCAGTGTTCAGGAGGATTTGCCTGAAAGGGACCATTACAAATAATGGACCATTATTTTTTAGTTAGCCTGTTTCCTAGTCCTAAAACCCTGCAAATTAATCCTGGAGAAAGTAAAGTTTGGTCTGGAAAAATGAGTAAGTACTAGACAATTCCTGAAGTGAATGCTTGTAATTTTAGTGTTACAGGCAACATCTAACCAGAAGGATTAGCAAGGCATGATTCCTTTGCTATAAGTAATGTTTCTAGTTGTTGATTATTATTGTGCTTATTTTAATAGATGCACAATTGTCTTGAAACAACGAACTTTTTGCCACTATCATGGCAGTTTTAAAATTTGTATTTTATTGTTAATGAAACTTGTGGGTTTGTGGGTATTTTGGGTTTTTTATCCTGCGATCATTGATCATGTTATTATCTAACTATATTGGAATAATAGGTTGCACTGTGTCAGGAGAAAAGCCTTAATTTCAAAAGACACAGGAAGCTAATACAATATTTTATATTTCTCTTAGGAAAGCAGTCTTCCAGACTCATGCCATGGTTTAGCTTGTGAGGCTTCCTTCCTACTTTTTTCATGCAGAAAACCATGTACAGACATACAATGCAAGTGACTCTGGTGGCTGTTTTAGACACTGGCTCTCTTACTGTAAACAGAAGTAGATGATAAAATGACTAAACTTTCCTGTGCTGGCATGTGACTGCACTAAAAAAGATGTGTACTGTTCTATTATGTTAGAAAATCAGTACACATTTTATTTTGTTTTTACTGGGTGTTGGTATTGTTAATGTGATTTTTTTCCCTTGTAGGATCTTTCTGTTATGTTTCCTTCAGTTGATATTTAAAATTTAGAGACTTGGGGTTTTGTGGTGTGCGATTGATTGATTTTGGGGAGGCGGTGTCCTAATTAATAACAAATTTTATTTTTGCCAGTTGTCATTTGACTTGCAATGTTAGAACTAAACAGGAAGCTCAACAAAACTAGGAGTGTCAGTGGCTAGGAAGGTGGCAAACACAAGCAAAAATATGCTTGAAATAAATTATTTTTTAAAAAACGCTAATGTTCATGCCGTTGAGTGTTATTGTGATAATTTACCTAAGATACAGAGCATGGCTTGAGGCAAAGTTCCCATTAAAAGGACTTTGATGGAGTGATTGGATCTCATCAGCGACCATCACGTGAGAGCAATTGCAAGTCAAAAGGTAATTGCTGTGTGTGTCTAGTTAGCAATTAACATTTGTCAGAACCTGTGATGAAACGTTTATCCCATTTTCCATTGATTATTAGCACTTTTTATGAACACGAGGACTACAAAACCCATGATGACCAAAACTTTGAATGTAAATGGTAAGTTGTAAGTGTAGTGAAGGTGCAGCCGACTCACGTTTTACTGTTGGGGTTTAATGACAGCTTTTCTTTAAAGAGCCCTCAGTGAGAACGTCTGGTAACAAGTATGGTGCTTTCTGTGGTCTATTTAAGTGTCTTGTTCAAATAACTTTATGAAGTGTCTCATAGTTGTTAATGCTTTTAGTCATTACATCGGTTGCGAAGATAATTTCCTGCAAAGCAACGATCATTCTTCTGGTGTTGATTTGTGCACAGAAAATATTAATGCACAGAAACTGTAGTAGGATTTGGCAGTATCCTAGCAATGAAAAACACTGGAGACAGGTTATTCAGTTATTTTAACAAATATTGAGGGCACTCATCAGATAGAAATTAATGCAGTTTGTAAGGTTTCTATCTCATACAAAGGACATGACTATCTAAACGAAGCAGGTTGAGTAGTACTACCAGCTCTGCTGTTGGAAGGGATTGATTCACTCCTCCTCCTTCCCTCTTTCTGGCTATGCTTTTTCCCATATGCTCTGAGTTTAGGTGGCCCTCTGATCTATCAAGGAGTCCATTTAGGTTTCTAAGCTAGCAGGAAACAGGGGGGAAAGAAAAAAAGAAAAGAAAATGGCTTTTCTTTAACAGCTTGGAGAAAGGTTGGATGAGCTCTTTAACTTGCACAGAGCAATGCTGGAAGCATGGAAGGAAAGAGGAAGAAACAGGCTGATTCATTCAGTAGTGAGTCGATTTGTTGCTTTATATAAGTAAATGCAGGTGTCTCTACAGCCAGCAGGTCAGTATAATTCCTCACTTTCTCCAGATGGGGAGACTACGGTAGAGCACGGTGGGAACTGGATTGATGTGCAGATGCAGATGTAACTCACTAGTAAATAAATATTGATTTTTGAATACGATTTCTATTTTCAGGGCTTCCTTTTTGCCATCTTTTCGAGCTGTTTGCCCTCTGCTCCTTGCTCCAGCGCTGCTCCAGCAGGGTGTCACTCGCTGGCCACCTCCCTCCCGGTGTCGCCGCCCGGAGGCACCGGGCAGTGCTGGGGACAGGCTCGGTCACCGCGCTGGGGCAGCGCCGGCCGCCGGAAAGTGCCTCATTCCCTGGCTTGGGAAGTGCTTTTCTTCCTTGAATTACATTATACGATAATGGACATCCCCCTCCCCTCACTGTAATGCAAAACAATACTTATTTTTTAGAATTAAAATTCAAATACTGCTTAATCTTAATTCAACCCCCTTGACATTTTATAAAGCATTAAAAAAAAAAATCAAAAAACCAAAACAACAGGGAAAAAACCCAGGGAGATTTAGCTTTAAAAGCTTGACCCATCTCATGGGAAACCTGCCCCCGACAGTAGAAATAAGTTGTTTGCTGTGTCACTAGCCTTTCTTCATTGTAATACTTCTTTATTTTATCTTTTCCTTCTTCACTTGATCTACAGCTTCCCATACCTGTATCTGTGAGGCTTTGGTGCTGCAGAACGGAGAAAGAATATGGGGACAAAAAGTAATAATTTATCAGACTGAAAAGACTGAATTCAGACCGCATCGTAATGCATATTCTATGAACTGGATTTAAGATCGAATAATGCCAGAATGATTTTACTTTTAAGGCCCCGGTAGTTTGCGTAATAGTTACAAAGATTGGTTTTAAAAATAAATAAATAAATCCACAATGTGGATGCATATCAAAGCCGACTATCAATAATGGTAAAAGATGTGTTTTACTGACAGGAATAAGCATTGTAACCCCAAGTTCTGAAGGGGGTTGTACTATTGAAATGAATGGCTTGCAGAAAGAAAAGAGCTCAGAAAAAAACCCGTAAAGGCCCCAAATTCTTCTATCCTCGCAATAGATCTTGTCTTCCAACACGCTCCATAAACATCCAGTCCTTCCTTTCCTTCACCTCTGCTTTTGTAAACCCAGTCTCCCTGTATTTGCCATTCCGTGCCGGCTGCCCCGGGCGCTGGCAGCAGGGGGAGCGCCGAGGGCGCGGCAGCGGCTGCAGCGGAGGGAAGGGTTTGGGGAGATGCTGAATCCCAGCGGGTCCTCTCTGGGGGCTGTGTGAGATCTAACTGTCTGGTCAAGTATTGAGAGGTGGAAGAATTAGAGCTCATTAATTAAATTGATGTAGCATTTGTTTACTAGAGCAAGAAACCCTCGGGTTAGTCCCACACTGAGCTATTTGAGGTCAGGTATTGAGTCAGGCTTTCAATATTCTCTTTCCTCCCTCTATGCACATGCACGGTGTGTAAATTCTCCTTCCTCCGTTTATTACTTATGCATGGTGTGTAAATTATCACTAAATTGCAGTTCTTCAGTGAAAAAAAACCTCTTGAAATTAGCAAAGATAAATACATGAAGTCATTTTGGTGGAATTTTTTTCCCCCTTGTTCTGGTATGTCTTTTTTTTTTAACCCAAGACCAAGAATTTTCCCCTTTCCGTCTTTGGTAAGAATTATCTGGGGCTTGGGAAATTAGCCTGCATTGGTCCAAGGTAAGCAGGAGGAGGAGAAAGTGGTGAAGGACTCCTTTCCAGCATCAGCGAGTTGTTTAATCTGCTCAGTTTTTCATATGGAACTACACCTCTCTTGTTCACATGGAGTGACAAAGCTGACCTATAGGCATCTTCAAAAATAATTTAAAAAGAAAATTTTATGTGTATGCTGGAATAGTACTTGAAGATTTACCTTCAGTTTCAGTAACCAATGAACGTAAGTGTCCATAGCATAGTATGTTGCTGCTAACTGTGTTGTGTTTGTAGCAAAACCCCTGCATTTGGATGCACAGACCATGATTCCTTATTTCTTTTCCACTGTCACTTACGGCAGTGCTGACAGGTGGTGTTTAGAGAAGAATTACATTTACAAGCTTCTGTGAGTCTTTGAAATAGGCAGAGATAAAGACTTTTCTCTAGGGCAAATCGGTCATGGGTATTTTGTGTTAGGCAAACTGGGTACAGGGGAAGGGTAAAAGCTTTTTTCTCATGCTGCAGTTCCAAAGAGGTTCCTAACTGTCCTTCCAGCATAAGCAACTTCTGCTGCTCTTCTTTCATTTCTTCCAGTAAGTATTATACTGATGCAGCTGTTTGTGCAGGTACAAAAGGAATCAGATCAGTGAAATAATTCCACTGAGAGGGGGAGCAGAATTTTTTTTTTTTCTGATACATTCCCCCCTCCCCCCCACCAAGGTAGGTTGGTTCTCTGATGTAGTTTAAAGCTTGCATACAGAGAAGTAAAAGTAGGAATAGGGAGTCACGAGAACTGCAGGATATTAGACATGCCATGCACAGTGTTTCCCAATATGAGGGCATGATTTCTGAAAAAAGACATCTTGTGTTCAATTTTTCCCTTTTCCCAGCAGTTACATGATCAATGACAAAGAGAAACAAGCAGCAGGAACTTTGTTAAAACTTTCACTGCCCATTTAACTCAGGCAGGGATACAAACTGTAATGCACCTGCTGGACAGTACAACCCTTAATACTGATTTCCTTTGTATTGCAAAGTTCTTTGCATTTTTCCAGCCCTTCATTTTACACCACTGAGTATTTACTATTCAACAATATGACACGTACCTTGGTATGTTATTTTCATTACATTGTTCCATAAGTTCATCTTAGCCTGATGTTTTTAGGAGGTGAAAAAGATATTTATAGCTTAAATTCTGTCTTTCTATTTAAGCCTTACAGAATGGGATCATCCTGTACTTACCCTCTAGGCTTATTGCTCCCACTTAAAATAATTATTTTTTAATGATGATTAGAGTGTATCTTGCACTGTGCCAAAAAAAAAAGGGGTAGGGGGAAGGTCTCTCCACCCACATTTTAACCATGTCTTTTACTCTCCTTTCAGTCTCCTTCAGGAAGGTGTTTATGCATAGGGTTGTGATTTGTGTTTGAAAGATAAAGCATAAACTGGATAGAGTTAAAAAAACCCCTGTAAATACTCTGGGCTTCACTGTCTCATCACTGTCCCACCCCTCCTCCAGATCTGCTTGCTCTGGTCTCAGTACCTGCTCAGAGTTTCAACATTTGTATGTCCTGTTGTGTCATCACTTTATAGATGCTTACAGAGACTGGTGTTTGGAGTTTGAGAACCATTACAGGTTATGTTATGGCTAACAAAGTTTTCACTTTAGCTGTGGAAGGTGGGATCAGTAACCAGTGGTATTAGGAGGGAGAACTAGATTTGCTCTCCTTAAATGATTTTAAAAGCATTACAAAAACTCCAAAACATCCAACAACCCCAAATCATACAAAATGTCAAAATCATGTAAAAGAGGTGTTTGTTTATCAGTTCATGTTGTTCAGTTCAGTCTTGCCGCTTGCTTTGCTGCTACCGTATTTGGCCTCGATTTTTATAGATTTCACTCCTAACTCAAACACTTTATTTGCCTCTGTTTTTGGTAATGGCCAACATGACATTATTATTCCTATTAGCTTTGAACTTAAACTGTGCATTCTGTGCTGTAAGAAAAGAAAAAGGATCAGTTGTAGTCCTGCTGCATAGGGATCTGGGATTTGTTATAGGCTGAGTTTTACAAGAAACATATTAAAGGTAAAATATACACTTTGCTGGTGCAATTGCTTTTAAAATTTTATATTAATGTGAAATTTATGTGAAATATGAGAGACTAAGTTATATGGGGAGTTGTCTCTTGTTTATTTATACTTTTGTTTGTTTTGTGTGTATTTTTTCCACCTTTCATGCAGTAATTGTGGGGGTTCCTTTTGACTTGAATAACTATATATATTTAATATTTTTTTAATATTAAAAATAATCCCTGACAAACTCTCTTTACCACAAGCTTTGATATGAAATTAGTGAATAAAGATATAGTTGTGGATGTAATTTTTAAATTGACTTTTAATTTAAGAAAAAAAGTGATATGTAAAAAGAATAGTCCTCCGACACTATTAGAGATAAATTAAAAGTAACTTCTAAAATATTCATTTAATATTGAATGGTAGCATAACAATAACCACCGAGTAAAATGACTTGTAATGCACCTTGTTTTGCTCTTTCTGAGCCCACAGCTTTACAACAATTGTTAAAAACTGAGATGCAGTGTAACACAAACTTTTGATCTGTGACTGAATCACTAGATATTTATTTGACACGCATTATGTACAGTTACATTATTTCATAACAGCAGTATTTTCCCCCCAGAATTGATGTGACACATTGTTATTTAGAGTAAATGAAAGTAATTGAACAGAAACATAAAAATTGTGTTTAATGACTGTTTTTCTACTAAATGAAATGAGCAAAGAGAGCTTGTACTTCCACTTCCAAGATACCTGTGGGTGAAAGAAAGAAAAAGATATTAGTATGTTTTTAATTTGTTTTACTATTAACTGGGTTTTATAAGAGAAGACTTTGCAATTCTACACATGCAGGCATCATGTAAAAGGTACCTAGGATCTTAAAGGATAAAATCCTAAGAATAAGTGATACAGACAACCCACTTAGGTGGCATTTTCATGACTGGGCTTTACACACGTGAGCCAGCATTACCTGGATTCAGTGACAGCTGATTCCCAGCACCTGTGAGACAGGGAGAAAGAGTGGCATTTTTGGCAGTGTGTGTGACTGCATTTCTGTTATTTTCAGTTGGAGGCTTATGGGAATAAGGACTATAGAAGCAACTTATTAGCGATGCATGTGTTTTACATTAGACCAAGGGGGATATGTTTAATAATGTAGTTGGAGAAATGCTTAAAATATTGCTCTTTTAATAAATGGGATTTTAAGAGGAAACCAACATTTAGCTGTTAGATCAGAGTAAATAGTGCTGGTATCTTTTAGTGCAGGTTTTGAGGGTTAATTGGGAGTTTCATAAATTTACCTTTCATTTCTTCACACATCTGTTTTCTCTAAACATTTCTACTGTTGCTTTTGCAATGCTGCTTGAGATGAGTAATGAAGTATCTCAGTTGCCCCATTTTCCCATGCCCTATACCTCTTTAGAAGCAATTCTCAAAGAAGTATATGCATAGGAAAAAGGAACAACGAGCCAGATCGTGATCCACTCCACTTGCGGCAAGAGTAAGCCTGGAATATAAATGTGTATATTAGGGAGAATAAAAATGGTTTCTATTCCTTACACAGTACCATTTCTTTTTAACTATAAGGCTGTTAAAGATTACTGCAGACTAAAACAGAGGTTGAAGTATGAGATAACCAACATTAATGCAAAGGATTCAGCAGAGACTCAACAGTAATTAGTATGTTAAAAATTCATCAGTGAATGTTTTTGAAATACGTACAAGAAAGTGTAGAGTTCTTAGGAAAAATGAAGTGCAGCTCTGTAGACTTGACCTGAAAATTAATTACAAGTTAGTAGCAATATCCCCTTTTACCATATATTGCACTACTGCACAATATTTGAGGCTTTTACATTTAAGACCTGAGAAAATACTTACTTGAATTACTGAACAAATGCAGGAGAGAAGGAAAGAAAAAAGTCTATAAATTACAAAATGTGGCGAAATCATCACTACAAGCAGCAGTAAGTCTTACCTGCTTCGCTGTCTGATTCTTGAAGTGCAATAACTTCGTTTCCATGAGAATTTATGCTTTGCTCAAGACCTTGAAGGAATATGAACTATACAGTGTTACTGTTTTCTTAAGTGATAATCACTTTGCCCCTTGCCAAGGTATTTGCTGCACCTGCACATTGGGTACACAAAAAGTGCTGCTGAAAACATGGGAAGTATCGCTCATGTGTTGGAGGAGTGCAATAGACAACAGAACTGATAGGAATAATTAAAGTGATGTCTTGAAATCTGCGCTGAGAATGAGAATTTATTGTCTGTGTTTTCTTTCACATACGTCAGTGGTGTTTGGAAAGTATAAATCTGTGAGAGGACCTTTTGTTCTCAAAGCCTGTGCTGTGTTTTCAGTCTAACCCACCCCCCTTTTCCCCAGCTCACTATTTTGAGAATCTCTATCAATGTCCTTCACTTGCAAATACGACTTTACTGGGGAGATAGCAAGGTCTGTGTACAAGGCTTTCCTCTGCTTATCCAGGCACCAGTGAGGCTCCGTGCTGGATGCCAAGGCTGGGAAACATCTTTCACCATATTTAGTCCTATTTGCTAACAAATTCATTAACCATTTGCTTTCAAGTTGCTGTCTTTCCTTTAGGACATTAATTATATTATAAAACTGCATCTCCTATGTAAAGATGCTCTGGTTTATATGTTAGAAGTCTGAAGTGATCAGCTAAAATTTTTTTAAGTGGTTCAAAGTAATTCAGAGAACTACAGTGTCACAAGCAGCCACAATACTAATTGTTACATGCTGTTGTTTATTCATAACATTGCACACCCCTGAAACTCATTGTGTGTTCTTTCAGTGTCAGAAGATTTCAGAGTTTCTTTAATTTCCTAATTTCCCTTTTTTAACCTCAGGTTCAGTTTGTTCCTTTCTGTCATTGCATTCTGATATGTATATAGTACCTTGAACTAAAAAACAAAATCTGTTTTTCAGCTTAGGATGAAGGTTTCCCTAGATTTTTACAAAAGTACAATTGATTCTTTCAGTTTTTCTTCAGGTTCTATGTTTGTGAAGCCATCCCAGTTGTGACCTGAAGCAAGTGCTTTGTTTTGTTATTTTTAATATGCAATGCTTGCTTCAACTCTGCTGGGCTTTCTGCCTTCAATCAGACAGCTGTATCACCTGGAAAGAGAAAAATTGCACAAAACCAGAAAGTGTTCAGAGCTGTGAACATTTTCTGTGAACATATTTTAACAGTTTTTCATATAAGAGGTGTGCTAGAGAAATTGTCAGTTTTGGTTTTGCTGTGCGGTGTTCAGAGGGAGAGAGAGAGAAGGTTGTTTGTTTTCTGCTTGTTTGTTTTCCTGGGGAGTTGAACACTAAATTGCTGGATTGGCAGCTGGAATGTAGATGCTGTTTAAGCTCTAGTCCTGAGTTCTAGGTAGGCCATCTAATGCCATTTAGATGGTGTGTGAAGCTCTCGTTAAGGGCTGTATCGACAGAAAACCATAATGAACTCTGGTGTGGGCTCTGAGGGTTCTGATAAGGGTCCTCACTGAGAGTAAGATTGTTCTCTTGTGTGTGAAAGAGCAGTCTCTTGATTTTTCTGGTTTATATTTGTTATTATTTATTTGTGGATTTGGAAAGAACCTGCTACAGGTGATTTGTAATGTATCAATCTTTCTTTAGAACACAGTTAAAGCTGGTTTTCATTTGGATTGCAGAATCAAACCTTTATTAAACTGTGTTTTATTCAGATATACAAATAGAGATGGCAACTTCAAAATGTTAGAAAAAAAATTTAAAAGAACACACTGGTCAACCTTCTGGCTTTGATGTTGAATACAAAGTGGTGACCTAATCCTTTTTAACCTCGAGGCATGTTTTCTGAAATGTACTCCATTCAGGCACTCCTCTGAAAGCCACATAAAGTTGGTAGCTAGTGTAAAACAAATAGCCTGAAATTTTAATGCATTCAAGACTTGATGCTTCCAATATTTTTTGTGTTGTATGTGTAATTTGATATCATAAATATTTAACAACTGCTTCGTATAAAAAGACTCATACAAGCTTCGTGAAGCTAATTTTGAACCATGACCAGAGAGGATAAAACCAAGTTTCTTGAAAAAAATGCAAAACCAACAACTCAGGCCACCCCCCATCCTTCATTATCCCAGTGCACTTGTTATTAATTTACTGATCACTGCCTTGGGGAAGAGAGAGAGTTTGGCATTTTTAAAGGGATATTTAAAATCTAATGGTCTTAGAACATTCTCAATTGCATGTAGCTGCCAACTTTTGAGCACTCTGAACATCCCCTTTCGAATATTAAAAGCTATTCTAGACTACTCCTCTAAAACACTTGTAACCTGTCCTTCCATGAATGATTGCTGCAGAGTAGATACAGCCAGAAGGGAAAGCCAATTGGGCTGTAAGCTCTAGATTTATCTTCCATCAGCTGCATGATTTATAATATTTGAATTGTAGCTTTGAAAGACAATAGTTTGGAATGCAATTCATTGGACCTGTGTGGCAGCATGGAAAAGTATGATTAGGCTGGAGGCATAGTTTGCAGGAAGTTGTAGCAGCAGTTTGAGAGATCACTATTACAAGATGCTACTTACAATGAAACTAAGCTCAAATTTGTAGAATAGTATTTCTCAAAATACTTAGGATATGAAAAAGTCAGGCCTTTTCTATTGAATTTCTCACACATTTAAAATATGTAGAAATGGTGTTTGTTAGCCCTTCTACCATAGCATCTGAATTAAAACTGGAAGACTCATTCATAATTGCACATTCTGTGTAATGACCAAAAAGAGGAAGAGCAGAAATGGAGTTACTGTTTGTGTATTATGAATACACACTGAGGAAAACTGTTAACTGGAAGGGGATCTACCAGCCTACAGTGCTGGCGTTCAAATGGGACATACACATGCACACTCCCGTATAAATGGTTTCTTCTTACCTTTAAGATTCATATTTTCTTTAGAGTTAGTTTCTTGGACCAATGGACCTTTTCTAATCAACAACATTATGACAATCATAGGTGCAATTGCAGACAGTTGACGTGTAAGGATGCTTGGTGTCCACAATGAATCCGACTTTCTTGAAGAGTATATGGTTGGTGTATGTACATTTTTGCAGATATAAGTGTGAGCTCAGTAAGTTTCTGTCTTTTGATTATATTCCTTCATAGTTCTTATCATAGTTAAATGCATATTCTGAAAACAGCTTTAAAAACCTTCTGAAGAATGGATGTTGCTATATTCTAAAAGTGCTTTTGGTTGTAGTGGCCTGAGTTGGGATTTGTCTCAGATCTAAGGCATAAGCACATCGTGGTGTAGGGATGTTTTTTTTGCTTTCAAGGCCTTCCATACATGATCAGTACCTGTATCAATCTCCTTTTAGTCACTACTGAAAAGTTGATTTGTGCCTCTGCTTAACCAAGGATGACAGCATTTGTTGTTACTTTTTCAAACAAGGATCTTTTTCTTTCCACTCTACAACAAGGCTTTGTTCTACATCTACAAAGATTTCTTTATTTGCTTTCTAGAAATCTTTTGTTAAAAATCACCTTTTGCCAGAGTACCTACAAGAACCATCTTGATAGGTTGCATGGGACTGATCATATTGCTCATCATGCTGACTAATTTGTCACTAATTAGTGAGGTTAATTGTCTTGTTGTTTTAACCTCCTCCCATCTTCTGTTTAGTACTTCACTGTGTGGAGCAAGGATTATATTTTTTTCGTTCTGTGATGTATTTTACAGAACCCTTTCAGGGTCCTTCTCTCTAATGAAGAACTGCTCCTAATGAAACTACAGCCCTACATTGCCCTGCGTCATTCACTAAACAAAAATCAACACACAACCTCTTGATAGGTGACCGGGGAAGCTGAAGGGCTTTGCAGACAAAACTGCCGAATTTAAATTAGGTTCTAAGTTTTTAGTTTATTCTGTAATACAACATACTTACCTGGACAAACATATAATTAAATTACTGTTATTTGTAGCATTTGTGGTAAACTCTATAATGGAAAGCATGACTAAAAGATACTGAATACATAATATTTATATATAATGCTTTGGAAGTTTGATATAATAATGTTCTGCTGAGGTTCAGTTTATTTTGGGAATGTAAAGTACTTTACTGTTTGGTGCCTAAAGTCTTCGATGTTTAGCTTAAAAGTATGACCACTGCAAATTCATTTCAGGAAAATGTAGTGCATGAATAAAACCATCAGTGAATGATCCTTGCAAAAAATGTTTATTTGCACAAAATCTGTTTATAGAACATTATATAAGCAGAAGAGAATAAGCATTCTTGTTTGCAAATGCCAAATTATAATTTTGTAACAAGATGCATTATTATATTTTCTTTTTTTTCAATTAAATTGCCTTGAAATGAAGATGCATGAAATGTGAGCAGATAGTTGAAGCATAAATTATAAAAACTATGCTTCTGTCAGGAATGGTAATGGTCAAAGCTGTTGGAAAGCAAGCATGCATATTTTGTCTGGAAGAATGAAGCTGGCAAATAACTGCTAAAAGAACACAAGATATAGTAGTTGGCCTTCAAAAGTGTTTTTTCTAAGTCATGTGAACAAAGTTGTTTGTATGCAAACTGCAGGAAGCAGCTTATGAAAATCAACTGGAATAAACTCATATTCAGAGATCTGATTCAGTGTCCACTGAAGTCAGCAAAAGATTCCCAGCAAAAACACTGGAACCCCAAAATCTTTGGGGTGTTTTTTCTCCTTTTGTTCTGAGGGATATATGAAGTGCCAGTATTTTACACATCAAAGCTGAAACCTTGCTTGACTGTACAGATGCACCAGAATTCCAACACAACTAGTAGAATTATTTGGCTTTTAAATGAAGATGTTTGATCTGATTATATTTAAGTTCAACTTGATAGACATTAACCAATACAAGCATATCTTGAAACTACCCTAAAAAGATTTTCCTATCCTTCAATTGCCTCTTGATCTATTAAAAGAGGAAAGGCTCCTGTTCTTCCCAATATTTGATTTGGGATAAATTTTCTTCTTCCCTACAAGTGTGGCTTTTACTCTCTTTTCTTCATTCAAAGCACTGTTTAGCTATGTGTTTGGAGGGTGATCTACTGGTGGAACTTGAACATACACAGTTATACTTTTCACTTACATGGTACAGAGTTGTCTTAAACCACAGATTGCTCTGGGCTACCAAAAATAATTGGTTTCAATTTTGCACATTAGGGTAGGCTAAATTTGAACCATTTCTGGTGTGCTGATGCTGTCACTCTCTCCCTTGCAAGCGATGCTTCTGAACTAAAATGTGATGCTCCATTATGCATCTATTAAGTGATCCATCTCCAGTATGTGATAAAGGATGCAAGATGCTTTTGCACGGAGGTGTCTTCCCCAGGGTACCAGTGAGGAAACAAGCTGAACAAACGAGTAGCTGACAATTCCCTCCTGTCCTCAGTAGGACAAACAACTTGTTTCACAGTTCCCTGGAAAGGATTGTTGAGCTTATAGTAATGTTATGACTGGGGATAAGCTGCCCCAAGCCTTTTAATCTCTGCCAGATACGTGGAGTATAATGAACACTCCACAAAATGGCTTTGCATTTCTAGCCTCTCATATCTGAACTGTGTATTCCTATATGACCTGAGTGGATCGCTGCAATTAGTTCAGCAGTGTAGTATACTCTAAAATAATTTGCATTTTAAGTCCCTGAAGACTGACTGACTTTAAGGAAAAAAGCTGTGTTTAAAGATGAGCATTGGTAGAAGTATTTGAACCATTGTCACCTTGTTTTTCACTAGAAAGGAGCATGTAGAGCAGTTTCTAAAATTCTTCTCAATTTGTTTTTGCTTGCAGGTGACTGTGCTCTTTTCATTCATTGTGCTTCATTAGTACATTAATTGAAGTACTAATGCATTCAGTATGATACTGGGAATCCAGCATGCTCAAAGATAAACCTCTTGTTCATCTTTGTGGAAGTATAGAGGAGGATGTTGACAGAAGGTAGGGTAATTAAGGTAAATCCTTAATTGAGTCAGTTCTGAATCTCTCTAAAGGTTCTGTTTCTTGACATCAGCAGAGAAAATCTTAATAGAGCACTGCTACCTCTTTGCTTTTCCACCGAGTCCCAGCCACGTGCCTTTGTTGCTTATTCTGTGCTGATTCTGGCTTTTGGTGCTCCTCTTCACAGGCCAGTTCAACTCACCAGTTAGTTTTCAATAGGGGATTAATTAAAAAAAGAAGAAGTGGAAATAGATTCCCCATTTTCATAAAAGCAAGAAAGCAAGATTTGCTGGCCTGACTGCAGCACCATACCTTCAAAGCATAAAAAGCCCGAATTGCAGGAATTTTTCTGTGCCCTGTCTCAGAATGCTGTTACTGCTGTGTGCCATTTCCACAGACCAGGTTTTGTCTCCAATCCAGTTTAAAATCGATACAGTTTTGTAAAAAGAATGCATTTCAGATGTGGAAAAATACCTATGTGTTAATAAAATGTGAGGATTTATTTAACCTGTAAATATATGTATTGGCTCATAAGACTTCAACTACTTGAAGCATTTTCCTGACTGATTAGTAAATGGCTGTAGCACTTCTGAACAATCTGTTAGCCTCAAGTGTAAAATATCTCCTGTAGACAGATTCTCCAGCTGATATGAATGAGTAAAGATTAGTGGGGTGAAATTATGTTGATTCACAGCAGCAGGCCTTAAAGATTTTCTGCTGTTGAACAAAAGTTCATATGTTTATATTTAGGAACTTGTTCTATAGCTTAAATTTGAATCTATTAATTTCGTAAGCAACTAAGCTGACTGTATCCAAAAGCTTCACAGACCCCAAATTAAACAACTCTACATGTTTACACTTAGAAGGATAGTCTTATTTCAGCAGAATTAATAATGTGAGTAATACAAGGAATGGAACACATTTTGAAGGACATGATCTGTAAAGTAAAACTTTAACATTTATACAGCTAATTTAAATCTTCATGTTTGACATTGTGACCAAGAGATTTATATTTTTACCCAATCGATTATACAGCCACAGGAGGAAATACTTTTGACCAGGTTCAAGCAAATCCTCTTCAATTTTAATTACTCTGAAATAGAAATGGAGACAATACAGCAGCTTGCCCTACAATGTTGTCACTGAAGGTATACAACATTCTCAGCAATCTCACTAACAAGAAGCAGACAATGTTTCTTCTACATCCTTTGAAGTATCGGTATTGCCTTTAGAAATATAACAGAGAGACAAATTCAAACAGCGGCCTTGGCAAAATATGAAAACTTCATTTAGCATGAGTACCAGTTACTGATATCAAAGAAGCTGGGAAAAAAATTAGTCAGGAGACAGAATTATCTGCTTACCGTGCCAGAGGGAGTAACAGCAAACTTAACCTTGAAAACTGTTTGGAGAGCATTCTTGTGAAAACAGCATGACACAATGTTGAAGTTATGGACATGAAGAGGTCAACGGTTCTTAACTGATTGTGGGCAGTTACATTTTACTTACTGTGCTTCTGAAACAATGTTCCAGCAGTCCTGTCTGTTCTAAAATTTCTGAGTACAAATACAGTTTGCTCATATTTTCTGTAGTCTGACAGAAAGATTTGTTCAATTACTATATTGTTCACCCATGTTCTAAAAACAAAGTTCCATTCAGGTATTTAATTTGAACGTGACAAAAATACAGCATCCTGATCTTAATCAGGCTTAAAATTCTTGCCTCAGGCTCAGTTTCAGATAGTCAGCAAAATAAAATAATTAAGTGGAGTAAGAATAAAATTCATACTTTTTCCATATATTTGAAGAATTTTTTTCTACTTGTAGCTGAAACCTGCTGCAAAACTGTCAAACACACTTTCCGTTTATGATGATTAGAATTTATATTTCAGGACATGAGATTTTGTTAATATTATATTTAGTTCATTAGGGCATACTAACTTGGACATATTTGCTGTAGACTCCTTGCTAATATTTGGTGGTTATGATAAACAGTCTTCTAGCCTGCTTTTTAAGAACACTATTTTTTTTAATGTCTGTTCTTTCAGAAAGAGTGTGCTCTAGGGCATAATTTTGGTGCCAACATTATATGTTTTCAGATCTTAGTTTAAATATGGTTATGCAATAATTTATATATGCAGTATCATGGGATAATGGTTATACTAAAACTAATAATGATTATACTAAAACAGGCCAGGAAGCATTGCATTTCTGCTTTCAAAACAGAGAATTTTAGCAAGTACTAGCTAAATTGCATCCCAGAATTTCCTCAGTCATCAGTGACAACCTCTCTTCCCACATCTGTGGAGTTGATGGACAGCAGGATGGGGACTGTGGGAGAAAAGTATTCCCCACTGCAAGTAAAGATCAAGGTCTTGATCACCTGAAGAATGAGATGCATCCTGGAGTCCTGAGGGAATCAGTTGGTGTAGTTGTCCATCCCCTTTCCATGATATTTGAAAGGTCATGGCAGTCAAGTGAAATCCCAGGTGACTGGAAAAGGGGAAACATTGTACTCCTATTTAAAAAGGGTAGAAAAGAAGATCCTGGGACCTATTTCTGTGTTAGCATCGCCTCTGTGCCTGGGAAGATCATGGAACAGATCCTCCTAGAAGCTCTGCTAAGGCACATAGAGGACAGGGAGCTGATCTGGGACAGCCAGCACAGCTTCACCAAGGACAACTCCTGCATGACCAACCCAGGGGCCTTCCATGATGGAGAGATACATCAGTGGGCAAAGGAAGGGCTTTGTCTGGACTTCTGTAAAGCCTTTGACACAGTCTCCCACAACATCCTTCTCTCTAAACTGGAGAGAGATGGATTTGATTGTTGGACGGTTCAGTGGATGATGAATTGGCTGGACAGTCACATCCAGAGCGTTGTGGTCAGTCTCAGCCTGCCAGCGGACATCAGTGACAAATGGTGTTCCTCTGGGGTCTGTACTGGGACCAGTGCTATTTAATATCTTCATTAACAACATAGATGAAGGGATCAAGTGCACCCCCAGCAAATTTGCAGCAGACACCAAGCTGAGTGGTGAGGTTGACACTCCTGAAGCATGGGAGGACATCCAGAGGGATCTGAACAAGCTTGAGAAGTGGGCTATGGGAATCTCATGGGGTTTAGTAAGACCAGCTGCAAGGTGCTACACCTGTGTTGGAACAACCCCCTGTATCAATCCAGGCTGGGGGATGAGCAGAATGAGAGCAGCCCTGCCTAGAAGGACTTGGGGGTGCTGGTGGGTGAGAGGCTGAACATGACCCAGCAATGAGCACTGGCAGCCCAGAAAGCCAAATGTGTCCTGGGCTGCATCCAAAGCACCATGGGCAGCAGGTGAGGGAGATTCTGTCCCTCTGCTCTGGTGAGACTCCACCTGCAGTGCTGCATCCAGCTCTGGGGTCCTCAGCACAGGAACGACCTTTTGGATCAAGTCCAGAGGAGGCCACAAAGATTATGAGAGGAATATCTCTCTGGAACAGCTCTCCTGTGAGGAATGACTGAGAAAATTGGAATTGTTCAGCCTGGAGAAGGGAAGGCTCCAGAGAAATCTTGCAGTCTTTTAGTACTTGAAGTGGTGCCCACAAGAAAGATGGGGACAAACTTCTTAGCAGGACCTGTTGTGACAGGACAAGGGGTGGTGGTTTTAAACTGAAGGGGTGTCATTTTAGACGAGATATAAGAAATAAGTATTTAACAATGAAGATGTAAAAACACTGGCCCAGGTTGCTCAGACAGGTGGCAGATGGCCCTGCTCCCTTGCAAGCTCCCTTCCAGTTCAAACTGTTCTATGATTCTATGATTTAAATAGCCTTTACTAGGAAAGAGTCATAGTAAAGAGTGTGCAAGTAGAAAGAGAAAAAAGGGCAACACAAAGCAAAGTGGAAATGTCTGGATCTCATATTTAACCAGGGCAGTATTAGATAAACTAGAAGGTACTTCATGTTGTCATGAAGGGGATTGAGATGTGAAGTTAAAGAAGGGGAATTGTTATTAATAACTGCATGAGAATAAATGCATTTTATACAGATGCTTTGAGACATATATTCTGTCCCTTTTTATCAGCATGACCCCTACAGTGGCATGAGGTCAGATGGAAATGGATGGGCATCAGGAAAAGGTTATGGCTCTCTTGAAGGAAAACATATATATTTCTAGTAGATCTAAAGAGGTCAAGATTTTGCTACAGTCCTCCAAATTCTGATTTTACTGTACTTCATGCACCTGAACCCAGGGCTCTCCTGACCCTTCTGTAGCTATGCACACAGACAAGTTTCAGTTTTGCTTTGAGTGACTCCCCTAAGTACTACTGGCTAATGGCTCATGTGTCCCAAAAGATTCATCCAGTGCAGGATTGCACAATGGTCGATTCTTCTGTCAGAAGATGGATTGTGACAGACTTCTACATCTTTGTAGCAGAATCGTGAGCTCCTAAAAGAAAGAAAACAAGTAATCTATTTCAGATTATGAACTAATGTGATGCATGTCTAGCAGTATCTCTAGCTGAGACTATGTCAAAGCAGCCTCTGTACCATCTGCAGCAACTTTGTTTTGAGAGAGACTGATAAACAACAAAAAGAAAAATATTTTCCTTTTGTGCAGTAAGCATTCACTCTTTAAAAGTGGTTTCAAATCTTAACTCTTTATGCCAAGTTCTGAAGTACGTTGGGTGATGCAAGTGTGTCATAAACATCAGAAAAATATTGAATATTATTTTGGCTAGTGAAAATAAGACAGAGTAACTATTAAAATGGTTTATGGAGGGTTTAAAGGCCTTTCAATATTTTATATTTCCCCCCTTTTTTTTTAAATTTACGTGTATGTTTTCACCAAACTTTGAAAATAGTTTTTTCACAGAAAATTAAATTCTCTTTTTAGTGTGGGTGTGTGTGTAGATATATATATTTTTTCAAATATTCCAATAAAATCAAGAATTTGAAGCTTGTCAGAATGTATATAAAGTGGAACTTTGATAACCCTGACTTTTTCTTTGTGGTGAAAAGTTTTCCTTTTTTTCAGAAAGGATTTATTACATGGAAAGTAATTTCATTCACCTAGGGAATATCAAAAGCTATTTATTTTATGCCCTTCCTTCCCAGCAACTGTAAAACACTTATCAAATCGGGCTCTGAAATCAGGTGAAATACACAAAAATGACCAAAATTACTGTTAAAAAATTGCTCATTTAAATTGGAATATCAACATTTTTCATTTTCAAATCTATAGCCAGAAAATGCATCTTACCAGAAAATGTAGGGAGTAGATTTGTATCTTCTTGTTCAAATGAATTTTCTGTGCAGATGTTAAGCCTTAGAAAAAAATCCCTCTTGGGATTAATTCGCTTTTCTCCCTCAGTTAAGATCTGGCTTAATACAGATTCCTCTCCCCTCTTATGAATACAGTACAAAGTGTTCTGAAACTTATAAAGTATGATTTTTGAAGCAAAATATTGTAAATGAGAAGGAATTCATGGAACTCGAGGCAACAAGAAGCTTTGGAAGGTTTCATAGCAGGTGATCACTTAGCAGGCTCTTACGTTTTACCTCGTTACCTCTGCTGTTGATCCTACTAATTTTGTTTTACTGTAGTTTTTCTTGCAAAAGATTACCTCATTTTGATTTAAAAGTCAAAAGATGGGACCCTTATTTTTCTTGGTAATCCCTGGCCCCTCTCCTCCACTGTGATTAATCACCCTGCATTTCTTTTTCTACTTCTGGTGTTGGTTGTTAGGTTGTTCCTTAGGAATGAGATAATTCGCTGTTATCTAGTATTTTCTCCCCATAAAGATGCTTTGTATCACTCTGTGAGACCGAAGCCCAAACAGCTCCTCTGCAGCTGAGTTACTGCAAAACCATGTGAAACCCTGTTGATCTCTGGTAGCTGCAAAGTTGAAATGCAAACCACTAACAGTATTTACTTTCAAACTTTTCAGTATAAGACTTGTTTTTTCCTTTCACAGTCGATTGCTTTTCATTGAAAACACAAGGATTTCAGTATTTTATCCTATTTCAATAATCAGAAGTTCAATTGTCTACTTCTGACATTGTCCATGTAATGTATTTTTTAATAGAAATGAAATTATGAATTCAGAAATGATGAAGGTATTAATTCTGAATATTAATTTCTTTTAACTATTGCCCAGGAGGGTAGAATGGACACTTATGGAAGGTGATAATGTATAGCTCTTTCTAAGCAGTTATTTAGATAGGAAATTAAATATAGATAGAATATTCTCAAAGTGCTTTGATCTTGATTTTAATTTGGGCCTTAGCCTTGTTTCCAGTGTTGAGGAGTGTTTGTGTGTAACTAATTACAAAGGTAGTGATTTCATCATTCAAGTGAGTGTTCTAAGATTTCAATCCAGCCAGTTCATTTTATATTTTTTTCAGATTCAGTTTGCCAGGTGACCTTGCTCAGAGAAATAATTGCAACCTGCTGTTTTCAGCCTTGTTTCATTTAAATGTACAGCCACCTGAATTTTAAGAGAAAACTGCCTTTATGGATGTTAGCTGAATTACCAGCTGTTCAGAATTTCTCAATGTCTTAGTTCACCTCTCATGAAGAAGTAGTAGATCAGAGAAAAAAAAAAGTAGGCAAGAAAAAATGCCTGGGTTTTGGGTGATTTTGCTCTGAGGAATATAGGCAGAGAAGTGATCAGTATTTCAAAGAGCATTTATAGGTGGTGCTCCTCTTGTATCCCTTATGGCCCTTGTAAGAGAGGAGGAGGCTGCTCTGCTGAATATTTATCCACTGTTTAATTTATTTCACTTTTGCTTTTGCCAGAAGTCAGACTTCAGAATCTTTTTTACACCAAAATTCTTCACAGTCCTTTAGTGGTTTTTGCTGCCCAGTAGTGTCTGACCGTACAAAGGAAATAGAGCACTCATCCTGTTCCAGGACAGGTTTGCATTAACATTGGAGCAGGCTGCACAGAGAACTTGAACAGTCTGTCCTTGGACTTTTTTCAATAACTAAAGGGATAAAACTCCAGGTAATTTCATTTAAGCTCAAAGCTGACCCTGCTTTGAGCAGAAAGACCTGGTTACATCTGTTCCACTGGAAGCTGCATTTTCTGGATCCGGCCGTAACACTGAGCTGTAGCTGGAGGAGTAAAAGGGCCCGTCTCAAGATTGTTCCACCACAGTGATCCCAGCCGAGTTAGCCAAATCCTTTTCAACAGTGCAGTGAGAACTGGTAAGTGTTTGGAGGAGAGTGAGTTATGGACTGACCCAGAGATGGTCACTGCAGAGCTGATGTGTTTGGCCTGGTTCAATATCCGACTGCTGCATGTCCTCAGCTTTGTCAAACTGCAGCTCTAATGTTGCAAGTTCAAAACTTTCTCCTAAGTATAAAATTTAATAAAATGGAAAAAAGAAAACATGACTGTTCCTGTCTTTTAATTTTGAGCATTTTACTTCCAAACTGGAACATAACTCACAACATTTAATCCCTTTTCCTTCTGCAATTGCTATGTAGGTGTTTGCTTAAAAAAATCATATTTATAATAACCAGAAAAAAATTTCCATATACCTTGTGTTACTACTTTTTCAATATATGAAGATACATAGCCCACTGTCATAAGGCAAAATATTTACTGTGTTTTTAATTCATTTTTATGAGATATTATAAAGACTATGATTATAGTGGGTATGTTATTGCTGAATTTTATAATTTCATATGCTGTTATTTTATAATTTCTGGCCTATTGTCTTTATAGGGGCATAGTTATAATAGATATGCCTTTATTACAGCAAATAATGAATCAGTTTAATGAGATTATACTATTTTTAGACTTGACATTTAGCTCAGTCTTGGTTTTTCAATTAATCACAATACGGTAATCTTTTTCAGCTAAGTTTCTTCAATTATCATTACAATGAAATAATTTTACATACTGCTGATACCTACTATTGAAACTTTCAAGCTGTTGGCCTCAGATAATTTCCCGGTTGCAGGAAAGGTTAGGAATAGGGTGGGCTAATATTCTCCACTTACCTTCTAGTTGTCCTTCTGACAAATGATGGCCCAATTCTATCTTCTAGCTGCTCTGTTCTGCTATTCTGCCCATAAATGAAGAAAGAAATAGAATGAAAAGTGAGAATACTGAGAGGAAAACAGGTTTTTCTGATTCTGAGGGAGGCTGCAATTTAGTGTCAAGCTAAACCAGTATGATCGACTAGCCTGGCTTCTTGAAGTGCCTTGGTCAAGCATCTCTGCCACTTCACTAGGTCAGGTTCAGCATGGCTTGTTTGACTTTTTTTTTTAAAGCAATGTAACCCAGTAAAGTATGTCAGTGACAATGGAAAAAATAATGTCTTTTATTCATGACAGTACTCGGGTTGAAGAAGCACCAGAACTGAGACATAGCAGGGTGCAACACTGTATTGATGACATGGAGATGGAGGATTTGGAAGCACAGTTTGAAGATAAAGTTGCACTGTGGAGTGATGAGATGTAAAGGCTCATTCTTGTGAGAATGGGTTAATCACTCCTCAGCTGGGCCCAGCTGCATGATCTCACCTTCTCCCTCACACCAGCTCCAGCACTCCACTGGATAAATTGTTTCAAGTATTTAAATCATAGACAAACTATTCACTTTTCTTTCTTTGTTAAGCTAATTTTCTTCTCTTTCAACAACTTGAATTGACTCAACTCAGGGCATGATGTGTGGGAGAGCCAGAACGGGAAAGAAGGAGAAAGGGCAGTATTTATAGTCTGAAGGAGGAGGAAGGAGGAAGATCTCCCCCTTTTGGTCATGATGAATTTGTAGATTCTTTTCAAGGCCTAATGTCAAACCATCCCATGCTGCTATTTTTTGCAACAGCCTAACAGTTGTTTTCAGAAAAGAAGAATTGTTATTTATTATCTTTATTTCATTTCAAAGTTAAATACTGAGTGTCTGTATTTCCTGGGCTAGTTCTGGGTAACACCCTGATTTAGAAGCAGCTCTTTGATCCATTTCACCGGCTCTGGCAAGTTACAGAATTTTCTGTATGAGCATGGTTTCTGCTTTCCATCCCAACTTGCATTTCTGACAATGGCAGATGACTTCTTAAAAAGATAACTTGGAATGCATACTTTTCCATCACTTGAAGTCATCTCTTGCACTGGATACATTATGACTCATAAAATAGTGTAAGTTAGAATTGTTAGTAGTCCATCAGTTTAGTTAATTTGACAATGATCCCTGAATGCAAGAAGTCATAAATTTTCTAAACAGTATAATCTGTGTATTTAATTGATGATGCTAAGACACATCTGATTACAGAAGAAGCATTTTCTTTCAGTTTACTAAAGTGGCTAGAAATACGTGTTTTGAATATCTGACTGTAATATGGCAGAGTGTATATTTATTAATAGTATTTAAATCTGAAGAGATTCCAGGAAGAATGAAAATCCACTGTACAGAATACATTATCTTGCATTTTCTCCTTTATAATTTGCCTGTTTGTATTGTTACAGTGAGATTTATCCAGGTATCAAAAGCTGAAAATCTAAGAATTAAGCTTTCTGGGATTTTGGAAATGATTTTAATTAAGTTGTCTAGAACTGAGGTTGCTGTAACGTGTGACAATAGGATTACCTTTTTGCTAGATTATCAGTTTTATTTTGTACAGAGAGTTAAGTCTGAAATCAGACTTAAACATACATATTTGTTTCAACACTGAGAATTGAAAAATACAGGAAGACATCTGGTATTTGGAAATATTAAAACAAAATATTCACCAGCTCACTCTGATGATGATAGACAAAGTGTTTTTTATACAATTTTCTGCTAGAATAAAGGACTCAAGGATTACTTAATTTAAAGAATGTCAACATTCTTTAGAGTGTCAAATCTAGGGAAGATACCAAGGAAAGACATCTAAAGGAGTATAAAAACATGCCCTAGAGGCCTGTGGAAGTACTTGGAGGAACATCAAGCTGAGAAGAAGAAGCTAGAAGAGGTCACTGTGACTAAATCCTCAGTGGTCGGTCTGTGAGCCAGACACCTCTGGCAAGCTTGGAAAGTATGAACTGTCCCAGGGTAGAATTGTGTGGGAAGACTTTCTATGTGCAGTTCAATTAACAATCAAAACCAAATCTGAATGTGGCTGATGTGATAATATCAAGCATCAGATTTTGTTGTTAGTATCTTTTTCTTCTATGTGTAACTTGATTTAAACTCAGAAACACTATTAATTGGCTGACCATGCAGGTAAGTGAGATAATCTGACTAAAAAAAAATTAAATGCACATAGCTACAGAAAATCACTAGGTAAAACCAGATGGTAAAAACCCCCATCTTTTCATAGGACTTAAGCTGCCAATTTGAGCCCCAGTGAATTCTTTAGAAAGATTAACCTCGATTTAAAGACCTCAAATAGCAGACAAATAAGAAGTGTTTAAAATAGGCAATTTACCTTCGTGATTAAGATTGTGTGCCTTATTTGCATTTGATCTTCAGCCTCTGGTACTATCCGAGGAGTCAGCTAGGTAGGCAGGAGATTTGGGAAGTGATTACTTTTCAAATAAGATGGGACACTTTCTGGTTTTTGAAAAGAGGGAGAGATTCGCTCTCTTTACTTGATCTGAATTATTTTCAAAACTTATATTGATATAAATAATTATGAATCATTTATTAACAACTACAATTACAGCAATAATAAATTATATGGCCATTTCTAGGGAAATTTGCCAGAAGAGAAGCTGAATACATTATAAACTCCTATGGCTCTGAAAAGTTTTCTGCTTGGGCAAGTATCTGGCTCTTCAAGTACATTCTTATAAAGAAGGCAGAAAAAACATCAACCTTCAAAACTGAATATGTATAAAATTGCATGCCAGCATGGGCCATTACATAACTAAGTAAATGAAGCATAGATTTTTAGAATATATCCTGCACATTTCCAAATATTTTTGATGCAATATAATTTCTAAATGGAAAGTTTTGAATATTGTAAATTATATCACTAGATGGCAGTAATAGCCAAGTGAAATGAAACAACTATGTGAAGAATCTCAGGGTTTTGTTTTGAATTCAATTTCTTAATATCAACTCAAGATATAAATGCTTAGCATAGTCCTGCGTCCAAACCCAGGCCAGACATAAGTTATTATAATTTGTAGATCTGTTAACAGGATACAAGATACTACGAAAAACCATTTTCAATGCTTTCTAGAGCTTTGGGGGTCCTAATAGAGTCTTCAAACTGTTCTATTTTGTTGGTGGTTAAGAAACTACAACAATAAAAATATCCAGGTACCGAATGGCCAGAGTGGCTGTTTCTGAGGCATTAGCACTCAGAGCCTAAAAGACAGAAAATTAACAAGTGAATATAAATTGTTATAAGCAGGAGGTAGATGGAGTTCCAGAATCTTACTGGGAGATATGCTTATCAAAACATCTAAAACAGTGTCCATTTGTAGGCTTTTGAAATTATTTTAGCTGTTCTCAGACAGCCAAGAAGACACTGAATCTAAACCAACCTCCTGATTTGGAACGAATTTTGAGCCTACAGGCTGGAGAGTTTATAAAGCAAATGCTTAATTTCTAGGCTCCCATAGAACAGATCCTCTGTGTGCTTGGTCACACACAACATCTCAGTTTTTGTATTATTCACAATGACTCAGCACTGACACAGCACCCTTTCTTCCCAGGTTCTATGCACACTATCTCTGTGTGTGAGAGATGAAATAATATTACCACTATCCTTTTCATATGTACTTTAATAGCAGTGAAGATTAGATAAGACTTAGCTTTGGCCTTTCTTGCTTGTATCTGAATAGTGCATTCTTCCACAAGCAGCAGCTTGGAAGGAACCAATGAGCCTGAGTATAGATGGTAAGATCAGCCCTTGGATTTCGGAGAACAGCTGTTTTACTGCCTCCAGTGACTGCCCCAGGAGCAGATAAGCAAGAGCTCTTAGAGCAGCCTAGAAGGACAGGGCTGAGACTCAGTCCCAAGTAAACTTGGAGCCAACAAAAACAAATTCTGGGCTTCCCCCTGGGTTTTTTGTTAACAGCATACAGAGCTGAGAGATATTTTTTTTTCCTTCTCCTCCACACCCCCTTAAAAAAGTCAGATATATACACACTAGCTGGTTCTGCAGGAAAGTGTCATACTGACATTAAACTATATTTCAGATTGTTCTACTATTTCTCTTCATTTGAATAAATGTGGTGGGAGGATGCAATTACTGTTTATAATTACATTCATCAGTTTAATTGTTCTCATTCTCCGAATTTTGTAATCAAACCAAGATAGGTCTTTTGTATTTAGTGTCCATATTTAAAGATAATTATAGACATTAAAGTCAAAGAGCATATGCTTCCTGGCATATAGAAGATTCAGTTTATTTAGACCATCTGACTAGCTGTCTTATTCAAATATTGCTATCTTTATTACTCAAAAGGCAGTTTAATTGGATTTTGCTCCAAAGCATATTGTACATTAATGTTATAGTATACAAAGTTTTTCTGCTTATTGTAGGATATTTGGAACGTTAGGCTAATGTTTTAAAATACTCGTATTGTTAGATCTCTGCTTTATGTACATTCCCAGATCCAAGATGAGCTTCTTGAGAAGAGCTGAACTCAACCAAGGGGCCTGCTTTCATAATGACCTTAACAAAACTGAAAATGCAGCACAATAAACTATTGTTGAGTGGACTTTTAATAGCAGGAAGGCATTCTGCCAAGTTGAGGTAAGAAGGCTCTACACAGATATTTCTCCCCTCCCTCTACAAAACCCTGTATGTAATTACCAGCCCTGAATCTAGCAGCAGCAAGTCACATTTCAGTTTCAAACTGCAACTTGATCAGACTTTCAGTGTCAAAATTACAGCTGTGACAGCCCAGGAAGATTTGCCAGCTCAGCAAACTCCTGGTTTGTTTGCTTGAAATAGGGTCTTTGCTACTCCTTTTGCTGTCATTATGCTGAACTTAATTAAACAGTGGAAAAATAAAACAAGTTTAGGTTATCTTGAGGTCCCGATAAATTAAAACAGCAAGAGATAAGCGAGAATAAAAAAGAGACAAGAGAGAGAGGATTGTTTGCTTTTGATATTTAAAATGTATAAATAAAACCCTTTTTACACAAGAAGCTGGATGTTTGAGCCCCAGAACCTGAACTGCAATTATGTTTTGTTTTGACATTGCAATTCACTTTGAAGAAAGGATAATTTTGTCCACATTTAAGTATTACAAATTTAAAATAATATAAACTTGCCGTGCATCTGTTACCATAGGCCCTTAATTTAACTTTTACCATGACCTTTGTTGTAAATTTTGAGGTTTTTACTTAAAGATGAATAGACTGTTTAATGTCTACCCTAATTTGAGTTATATATTGCACTATCTGATGCTTTCCTGTAACAAGAATATGAAGAGTTTAGCATTATTTATTCAATTGTTGAATTCTCCACTCATAGAACTCATACTGCAAACAATAATTACTAAGATGAAGCCAGTTTTGCATTACCTCTTATGTGGAAGTTATTAGTCTGGATGTGTGTTAGTTCCAGAGAAGCTGTTGAAGAGATTATGTAATGGCATATTTTCATGAATATTTTCACCATATTTTCACCATCAACTCTGCATGAGTGATCCTAGTCCCTGACCTTTTCCTATGATTAATTTGGAGCCACCTGAAATGGACAGTGTATGCACTCTCAGTGTATTTTGTCCAGAGAGGAAGAAGTATCTTTTGCAATAACTTTTGTTATCTTTATGCTAGAGGCTACTTATATACCTTATTAATTAGAAAAACTGAAAGGTGTTATTTTTCTCTAAGCACTGACTCTTTAAACTAAAGTAATGGGCAAAACCAGTATCTAGAATATAGTCAAAATAAGTGTTGAGACTTTACTCTTTACAGTCATTGATTACAGAGGGGGTTTTTTTTGCATTACTCAAAGATCAAAAATCTCAAAGGAATGAGCTTCAGGGTTCAAAAGACATGGACTGTTTAAGATTGGCTGCATGCTGAACTTTAGAGCTATTTCCTCCAGAGGAGTTTTCTGGATAGAGTCTTATAAAAGACATACTAAAAATAAAAATAAAGAGAAATGGCCATTCAAAATACGTTTCATTTGCTGTAAATTTAGGCTGTATAATATTTCTCGCTTGGTCCTGTCACAGGCTGTGCATTTTGTGACAAATTATGGGGAAGTAGCAGAGAGTCTAAAATGTCCCCATCCATTGTCACTTAGCTGCAACAATTCACAGGCACACTTACAAACATAACCAAGAAATTAATTGTTGTAATCTTTGCATTTAAATTCCCTTTTTCTCCTCAGTCATTTCTGGTACGTGTTCAATCAATTCTTGCTTATATTTTGGTCCAAACCAGAGAAGTCAGCCTAGAAGACTGATCTCCCCACTTTCACATAAATCCAGCTGTTGCTGGCAAGTGTTGACACAGCACAAGGCAGTGCCATGAACTTGCTCAGATCTCAGAAGCAGAAGAGCTTTGGAAGATCAGTGCTCTTAGTTTGGCTGCTTTGCTGACAAAGCAGGGTAAGTTGCTCAAGGCAGAACAATGCAGTAACTCATCACTATCACATTTGGCACCTGATTTAGCACAGGTATATCAGGACAATCTTGCATTCTTCCACATAAGATGATTCTCCTGATGTGGAAACAACTGACATTTTGCAGGTTATTGTGCCATGAATGAGTGAAATCCTGGCAACAAAGAAACCAATACCAAAAATCCTGGAGCTAATTTCTATCAGGGCGTTGCCACTAGATGCCAATATCATTTTGTTAGTGAGAAAGAACAAAGTGATGTTGAGTGGATGCCTTTTGAACTAGAGATAGCATCAAAGGCAGGGGAGCACAAAGGAGATTAATGCTTGGGTGTTACAGTCCTGGAAACTTCTGTGTTTCTGCATTGAAACTTCTGAGTTTAGGCACGCAAATTAGGTGCTTCATACAATAACTCCTGTTAGTGTGGACACTGAAAATTAGTTTTAAGTCTGTTTAACTTTTCCCTGGCCTGATAGTTACACACACCAGCTATTTGTTATCTATTCTGTTTCTTTACACTGTCTTCTAGACTATGTAAAATGTTCTTTCCCTTTGTGGAAAGACCTTCACTTTTTTCTGAGGCTGAAATGTTTTTAAATCAATCTTGCTGAAGGTCAGCCTCTTAGCTCTGGTTCAGCCTCCTACAGGCTCTTCCTTCCAGCTTTTAAGTTTGCTGTCAAGTCCTTTATCACGCTGTTACCTTGGAATCTGCCTGCTGGGGATTGTACTGTTCCTGCAGCAAATTTGCATGACGACTCTTTTTCCCAGGGACTTTATAATTTCTTCTGGTTCTTTAAGTAAGGCAAAAAATATTGAGAAGCCTTGTGCCAATTTAATCTTCCCACGAGAAATCTTCCTTATTCCCTTCAAATACTGGTGACTCCTGCAACTCAAACCTCTTTTTGATGTTATCTTCATTTATTGGTGGTGTAGCTCATTTTCCTGGCCCAGATTGCAGAAAGAAGCCATTACACACTTGATGCCAAATTTTTGCATTGTCTATCACCTCACTGAGGAAATTAGGATGAACAGAACAGAAGCCGTGGGAGAAATAAAGAAAGTTGAAACTTGCAAGTGGGAGAGGGTATGAGTTTGGCCTGAGCTGAGCCTGAGCAAGGGGGAAGAAAGATATTTCCATAAGTGTTTGTTTAATTACCTATGTTTCCTTTTCCCCAATACTTGAATCAGTCATTGTAAGTTTGTATTAATTGGCAATGAATTAAATTAAGTTAAAATAAATTCCCTGATTGTTAAGACTTGTTTGCCTGTGACAATATTTAATTTCTTCACATCTTGGGTCAAATTCCACAAGGAAGTGTGGGCTCACAAGTTCTGCTATCCTTTGGTTTTGCTGCCTAGTTTGCCTAGGACATCCCAGTAGTACAGAGCTGGAGACAGCTGGGAACAGCTATTTCTGGATGCTCATCTGTGAATAACTCCTCTCTCATTTACATCCTCGGGCTAACTCAAACCTCTGTTCTCTTGCCAGGTTACAGAACTTCAAATAACTTTGTGTGTACTTAGTTGTACTCTAGGAATTGTCTCAGATGACCTTCCATTCTGTAAGTGCATTATGAAATTCTAATCACCAGGAAATAATTTTCTGCCTTGAATCCTAATTCTCCACTGGTTTGCACCTCAGGTATTAATTTGCACATATGCAGAGTTAAATTAGGTGTTAAATGAAACCAGACCAGTTTGGTAACAGATTGCATACCTTCTGAACAGATGTAAATTATTGTGATGAAATTTAAAGAAGTAGGAAATTGAACCCTTTGTGGCAAAATAAAGTGATTTTGTCTGATTGTTTTCACATGATGTGGAAATTATGAAACATTTTTTTACCTGTCTTCAATAAAACATCTATGTATACTATCAGATGAGAGCAGCCAGTAATTTAGGACCTGAAATTGTTGTCTTTCTTAAGATATTAACAACCAGCACAGTATTAGTTCTTCAAAGAAAATACTTGTATTTAAATAATGACAGTTCAGTACAAGCACCAAGGATTTTGTGAAAATAGCTTTTTTTTTTCTTTCTGAGATAATGACCATTGATTACTAAATGGGAGCAGTATTCTGTGGCTCCCAAAATTAATATTGACTGTGTTCTGATGAGTAAATTGCACTAAAAGCTAAATTTTATATGTACTGTTATTGATACAGTGTTTAATATTGCTTTAGAAATCGATAAAAGTGAAAAAAAAGCATTCAGAGAATCATGGACATATTGGTTGGAAAAGATCTTTGAGGGCTAACTACTCCAGCCTCCTGCTACCAGACTATTGTCAACACGAAATAGTCAGCAATGGCTTCTTAATGCAAAAAGAGGGCATATAAGAAGCAAGAATAGGTGTCAAAGGTGCTATAAAAGCATTGCTTAGGGATGACATCTCTAAAGCCAGGCTTAGCTGGAGCTAACACCAGGTAAGGACATAAGGAGAAGCCATAATTGATTCTACCAGTACAGTAGGAACAAAAGGAAACTGTAGCTGTGTTGATGGAAGGGTGCAGTCCTGCATTATGTTATTTCTAAAGCTTTCATTTGCCTGCAGTTGACTAAGCAACAGCATAAGCATTCTTTATGGCTAGATTTACAGTCCATGATTGCATTAATGAATCAAAGAGATCTACATTATCTAATTGTTTTACAGTCTTCTTCTAATTTGCAGTATTGTGTTCTGTCTATGACAGTAGGACTGGAAATGGATTTATAGTTTTCCTTTTCCCTAGTCCTTTTTTGTGACTAATTATACTTCAGGTCATAATAGCACTCTACATCAGAGAGAAAAAAAAATTTGTTTTCTGTTATAAATGCTGCATGTTTTCTGTTGGTTCTAGGCTGTAGATCATGAAACTTCATCTGATTACAGCCAGCTTGAGACTATGTGCATTTCCATCAGGTAAGGATCCGACCCTGAAGAAAACAAACCTGAAACAAGCCTCAAGCTGCTAAGTGATAATGCATTAACAGATTTTTATTAGACTTTCAGATATTTTATCATTAAACAATTAAATCAAAACTAAGTAGTTCTACAAAATACTCAGCATTCATTATGAATCTCTTATCTACTATTGTAGATACTTCCTCTTCCTTAAGAAGGAAGCTATGCAAACATCCTGTTTAGTACTCAGACCACATTGTCCTTCTCAGTGTTTTTTGTGCCAAAAGAAGGTGAAGAGGCAAATTCTCTTGGAGTTTGGAAAGAAAGCCTTTCTCTTTGGCTTTATGCATGCTGCATTACAATTTCTTTGTTCCTTTGCCCCTGTACTTGGAAATACTTGAATTTTCCAGTGGTGGAAACATATTGGCAAGTATGTTGAATTATTGTTAAAACAGAACCCCAGTAGATATTTTTTTTAAACAGCTACAGTTTTCTATTGTGACATTGTTTCCATCGTTAGAGCTCAAGCCTGTGAGAAATGACTTTCGCAGTTTTTGTGTGCACATTTGCTGTCTCTCTGTCCTTGTGCTTGCTCGTGCTCTCTCTCTCTGACACACACACTATTAGCCTTAATTTAGAGAAAAAAAGCCTGAAAGCTTTGAAAAAGAAGTTATGGAAACTGGAACGTGTATAGGACAACAATAAGAACAGGCTTCTTAATTGATGATCAGGGGGCTGGAGCACCTCTCCTATGATGGCTGAGATAATTGGGGCTGTTCACCCTGGAAAACACCAGCACCGGATTTTGCACACTCCACTGCCTAAAGGGGGTCTACAAGAAAGCTGGAGGGGGACTTTTGACAAGAGTGTGTAGTGATAGGACAAGGGGGAGCAGCTTCAAACTGAAAGAAAGTAGGTTTAGATTAGATATTAGGAAGAAATTCTTTGCTGTGAGGTTGGTGAGATGTTGTTACAGGTTTCCCAGAGAAGTTGTGGCTGCCCCATCCCTGGGACCATTCAAGGGCAGATTGGATGGGGCTCTGAGCAACCTGGTTCAGTGGAAGGTGTCCCTGGCCATGGCAGGGGGGTTGGAACTAGACAGTCTTTAGGTTACTTCCAACCTAAACAAGTCTGGTTATATCTGTCCTTTATTAATAGATAAGATGTCCTGTCTACCTTTTAGGTTTTGTGATGTGATTATTGAATGTTTATGGTTATTTATCAAATAACTTGGAATAATGTGCATAAAGTGCTCTAGATGAGTGTCCCATGTTTCCATTCTCTGACAATGTTCTACAGGCAATGACTGAATTATCTAATTGGTTAGCACTTAATTCTGTATTCTTTATTTCAGTTTGTGACTGAAATATGAGCATAATTTCTTATCTGTGCATCATGGTAATCACAGTTCACTTCTAATTTATCCTAAAAATGGAAGGCCAAAACTATTTGGAACAAGGAAAATCGAAGATGTAATGAATTAATGTCCTTTTGATCTTGCAGGGAGGAAAGAAAATTAATTGGTAGAGCTACCAAAGGTGGACATTACAAGGAAACACCACTAGAAAAAGCCATCTGAACTACTTCAGCTAAATATGCAGCTCATTATTTGTAAGACTAAGCTGCTAGCAATAGTTTAAAGTCTTCAAAAGGATAATAGCCCAAATTTAACAGATGCTTGAACTTTCAGGGTGCTACTAAAGGAAAAACTTTAAAAATTCAAAGTATTAAAAATTTTAGGACCACAAGTGTATTTCTGTTAAAATTCATGAATTTTGCTGTGACTTTCAGTGAAAACAGAATCAAGCACTTTTGTTTCTTCTAGTGATTACTAAGTTGCTGGTACTATAACACTGGTTAAAGCAACCCTGATAATGCAACCCTTATGCTTATATTGTTCTAAAACTATTTTCAATATGAATAAATGATTGGAGGAAAAAAATACACAGGTATTTAGAGGGCAAATACTTTTGAAGAAGTGTGTTATACCCAATACCACAAAATCATGGATTCAGTGCAGCAAGTTTTGTCTGTCACCTAAAAGAAGTTTGTTAGTTCCAGAGTCTGCCATGACTAAGAGCTGTCAGTTCTTATCAACTCCAGCTCTGAAACCCAAAGCTCAGAAAAGACAAGGTGACTGTCTTGTTAGAAAAGTCCCTGAGGGCATTTGGGTGAATCAGACTCTGAAGGGCAGCTTAGTTCTTCTAGATGAGTACTTGTTTCAGGCCTGCTTTTCTAGGGGTTAGCATAGATCTGCTTACTGTGGGCTTCATAGCAGATAAAAACATCCTTCCAAGAGTCAATCAGAGATTTTTAAATAAAAACATGACAGCATAACTTAGAGGAACTCTTGGCAGAACTTGGCAGCTTGGTGTCATTTGAGTATTTGAATGAAGATGTCAGTTGATGTGCAAGCAGAGCAGAAACTGCTGCCAAGACAAGGTTTGGACAAATCTTCTGTAGGTATATTCTGCAAGACATCTTCAGAGTGGGTGATCTTTTAAAGTGCATTTAGACTTGGTGAAAATGAAAGAACAAAAGGAATGTGGAAGACTCTTAGCCTACATTAAATTCATATAGGACATTGGGAGAGCAAGAGAAACAATGGAAACAGACACCTTAAAAATTGATATCTGTTCAGGGCAATAGTAGGGGGTTTGAGATTTGTTTTGTTTTGTGGTGGTTGTGGGCTTTTTTGTGTATGTTTTTTGTTTTTACTACCTCCTTGAGGAGACAGGGCTTACTTGGCAATGATGTCTCTCTTTGCTTCTCTCCATCTGGTCACTGCACCCATAATAACTGTTGAAATGACAGCTATTTTCAAACAAATTTGAAATATACTTCAATTCCTATGAGATCTGTGGCATTTACATGCAGCAGATTTATTCAAAATAATGTTGCACTAAATGAAAAGCAGGCAGAATACACCTGGTTCTTTGGAATAAGGGTGAGGTTCTTGAGGTGAGTAAAGCTTGGTAGGGGGAGCGAGTGATACAAATTCATAGGAAGGTTTCATTACTTCTGCTATTGAAAAATTAGTTTCTTTTTCTTTGGAGATTTTCTTAAATTCTGCGCAGCATCTGGGAAGGATACATGTAAACTTGTAAGATCACATCCATTATGTTGTAAAAAGATTGTCAAATACTTGGAAATATTTGATTTTTGGCAAACTCAATTTTGGATTATAATCCTTGCTGCCATGTTTGAAGAAGGACATGGACATTTCTTGAAATAAGTTTTGAGAAATACAAACTGTAGTGAACCATATTATTATTAAAGTCAAAAGGTGCTTGAAATTTTTATCCATTAACTAGTTCTAAACTGGTTATGATATTTTTACGGCCTTAATACAAGTTTGTAGAAGCCACAGCTGGTTTTTTGTCTAAAATATAGAATCACAGAGTAGCCTATGCAAGAAAGAACCTTGAAAGATCATCTGGTCCAGCCTTTCACAGCAAAGGGAAGCATAGATGAGATTATTTCCAACCTGTCCCACCACATCTTGAAAACCTCCTGTGATGGAAGCTCTCCCATGTCTCTGGAGAGGTGGATCAGTGACTGATGGTTCTCACTGGCTTAAAATGTGAGACTAGTTTCAATTATTAATCATGTGTTTTACATACCAAGAAGATCTTTCAAGGATTAATTTCTTCCCTCTAGCTAAAGAATGATTGGCTAAGTCTAATTATTCCAGTTACTGTTTAATAGATCTGTTAAATCCACAGAAGCCTGCATTTATGATTCCCTGAATTCAAAAGTATTAGGTGAAAAGTTATTTATTTAATGAATTGGAAGGTTTATTATTTCTTTAAAAAGGTTTGAGGAAAGCACAGAGGATTTGAAATAAAAACATGTAAAATTTGAATTTAAAATAGAGGCAGTTGTTGGTAATACAATTATGTTTACACAATAGGAATAGCTTATTAAAGAGATGTCATAATGACTGTTTCCAGCAAGTGTAGAGTAATTAGCTTGAGTAGCCACTTGATGTCATCCTGGTGCAACAGAATTTGTCTAAAAACCATTTAAAAACCTTTGATTCAAAGAGAATGATTGTTTTGGTGAACAGTTTTCTTTTGGGGTAACAGATGTTGGAGTAAGGAAAGAGTTAAACAGAAAGCAGCAGCATCTCCCTGGTCAGCGTGTACCTGAGACAGAACTGGATGAACGAATTTCCATGTCAACACAGAGCATTTGTTGTAACCAAAAAAAAAGCTTTAAGGAGTAGAGATGTATATACTGATGCTTCCAAATAAAACCTTAGATTCACCTGCATCTCTGCTGGTGGGTCTTGTCCCTTTGGGTATCACAGTTCTCCGCTAACCGTAGCTTTTCTTCTCTTAAAAATTTATTTATTTTTATTTTTATTTTTCTTGTGGCCATGCAGAATCTGTTTAAGAAGCTTTTTGACAAAATGCTTAGTAACTTCTTTTTTCTTAGGTTTTATATAGCTGTAAATTTTTCAAGAAAATGTGACTTCACTTGTCCCTCGTGTAATTAGGTTGATATCAACAGTCAGGTTAATTTGGCCCAAATACTCTATCAATGTTATGTACACTGAAATGCGTAGGAAATCGTTCAAGATTTTCAGTGATGGTTTTACTTCCAAGATCATTAAGCTGGGTTATGCCACCTCTGTCCTTTTTTTATGAACATCAATAAACTTTACAAATGCAGTTATAATTTTGTCCAGGAAACGTTGCTCTTTAATGCTTCATTCTTGGCATCCAATTTAATTTAAAGGAGCAAAATGTCTCACTTGATCATTATGTATTTTTTTGGTGAGGAGGGAAGAGGGCAGAAGATATAAACTTCAGATAAACTTCATAGGATTCAGAACAAAATTTTATAAGGACTTTGTCAGAATTAATTTCCTCTGATACTTTTACCAGAATAAAATATCCCTGATCTCTCAGTGTCTTTCTCCTACCACTATTTCTCCTTCCACCTAGGCAGGTACCCTAGATCATCTAATTTTCTACTCTTTTTAAAATTTCCTATGACTTCCTTGATGCCTTAGGTTTTTAACTTTCATATTTTTCAAATCCTGTACTGCCTAGTGTGTAACTCTGAAGTTTCTTGTAGCCCGTTAACTTCTGCTCTCTCATGCCAGGTAGACATAACAAAGCCTCTCCAGGCCTGCTCTCCGAGGACACTCAGACTGTCCTAGGCCCAAAACGTGTAAACCAAAAGCCTCTAAAGAGGGGGAAGCTTGGGGAAACGACATCATTAACTGAAGCTTTAATTGGATAATTAACCCTGATATGCAAATGAACCAAACTTATAAAACTGGGAAGAACTGGTGACCTGTGGTCCATCTTGGGGTCCATTTTGGCAGTAGCCTCTAGACTTCCCAGGGTGGACCTTTGAAGGCCCTTCAAATAAATACTTACATTTGTTCCCTTACTCTTGTCTAGTTTCTGGTTTTAGGTGCCCTCTTCAGGCATCACTCAGCTCTTCATGTTCTTTATACTTTCTCTCAGTCCTGTGACTGCTTGGCCTGCATTTTCTATCATACAATTCACAGTATTTTCCCACACTACTCCCCTGGAGTTGTAAAATATTTACTTTGAAAGACTGCCTCTTTGTTCTCGTGACTATATTTTATTTACAAAAGTTTGCAAGTTTGTGTTGTCATTAGAAACTTTCACAGATTCTACAGCCTATTGTGTAATCTAGAAGATTATTTACAGTCCACAAACTGGCACAAGAACAACTCGTTTTTCAAGTCGGAGGAATGAACAATTGCGTGCACGAGCTCATTGGGAATCTGGGAAACTCTACGTAAGAAACTGTTTCTGCAGTTTCTGTACCTGTTTGTGATCCCAGAGCCTTCTCTGGCAGCTGCCTCAGGAAGATAAAGCTGAGACTGAAAGCATCCAGGTAGGTGTAAAGAAGGTGATTAAGGGTATGGTAGAACTTCTATAGGAACAAAGAGTGATTGAAAAGAGCAAGGCTAATTCAGTCTGAATAAGGTGAATAATAGGGATTTGATTGAAGTGAGGAGATTAGTAAGAAATGACTACTGTCTTCCTTTTACCTCTATCTCAATGTATGAAGTAAGGAGATAAAGTGAAATTAAGGACCAAAGCAATTTTTTTTCTTGGAGTATAACCATTCATTAGCATTTGCTGTTTCAGGAGGTCATTGAGGCAAGTCAAGAGCTGATCGTAGCAGCTTTTAAGGGTTCATTAACAGCAGTTAGTAATTTTTTTTTCCTTTGAGTAGTTTGCAGAATGGATAAAAGAGATGCAGGTTTAAAAGCAAGGACCTTGAGCACAATGGCAAATAAAAATAGGCAGTATGTGAATTAAAGAGAATACATTCTACTTGAACTCCCACAATTATTTATGGCCACAACAATGTTTTTGGTTGCCAGAGTGAGACAATATGGTTGTTTTCATCCAAGTTTACATATAAACAATTTTCATTTGCTCTTCTCATTGATAACAATTTGGGTAAGATTCATCTGCTTGAACTTAAACACTTTCAGTGCATATATTTGCAAATGTTAACTCTTATGTATATTTCAGTGAATGGCAGCAGATATCTTTAGGGCATTATTTGTATTCTTTTGCATAGATGTTTAAAATAGGTCAGATGAACTGTGTTCTATAAGTGAATATTTCTTCCCCTTCTGCATATTACTTCTAATTGAATAAAAAAAATCAGGCAATACTTATATGCAGGTAGCTACAATGTAAGCATGAAAATTTAGGTGGAATTAATGTTATAGTGATCATTGCTCACAGTTTCTCACAACTGTATTTCATAGTTGCAGTCTTGCAAAATGTTGAGAGATTATCTACAGCTTCTTCTGCTTTAACTTCATGTCTCCATTCCATAAATTCTTTTCTATTCCCTCCTGAGAAGGTGCTATTACAAAATCATATACTTTTTATTATCCTTGCTGATGGGTTTTATCAGATGTGTATGGAATCATTCCTTTGTTTATATTACAAAGTTTTAAAATGGGACTGGTTTTGGCCTGCTAAGATTGTTAAGACTTGCCTTTTTTGTGTTTTTCAGAATTAGGCAATAGTATGTTTAAATGATGTAAAGTCTCTGTGACTTTCCAGTTTCTGCTAATCCACAAGGAGTTCTTATCTAATGATAGTCTGCATACTCTAAATGAATTCTATAAAATATACTTCTGCTCCCTCAGATAGTATTTGGTATCTTAAGACTTTCATCTATCAAGCACAAAAGTTTAAAAAGTTGGCATATGTAAACTTAGTTAACTTAAACATTTAGATGACTTTAAATAGTCAAAATTTATATGTCCTGGATGAATAGAAATTTCAAATTAGATAAGATTTCTTAGCCATAAAAGAGAATAAAAGCAGAGAATGACAAATGGATGTATGAGAAGCAGTATATGAGATGTGGTTGATAAATTATCTTCTGATCTGTTAATGAATTCCAGATAGAGAAGTTCACAATATGATGATTTATTGAGATTTTAATAAAGTAAATTAAAAATTGAAAGGTGATCTGAATGAAAGAATCTCCATGAATCTTTAAAAAAATAATTAGGAATTTGAGCTTTTAAAAAGGCTTTTTATAGACATAGACCTTTACCCTCACATATGCACATCTTTGCATTTTAAATAGATAGATCTGAAAAATCTACTGATGCTACACTTCTCCTTATACTTACATGGAAATAACAAATTCTAAAATACTTATATAGAAATACGCTCTGCACACTTGCATACACTAAAAAAATCCGTATTTAGTGCCAGATTCTTTATGACCACCTAGAAAATCCTGCAGGTCTGTCTTACAATGATGAGTAAAGATAATACACAGATGCAAAAAATATTTGAACAAATAACATATTTGTAATTAAGACTTAGTTTTAGTAAAAACAAAACAGGCAGGGTTTCTTCAATGAAAACCAATTTTGCAGTGCTCTTTTTTCTGTTTTGCTTTCACAAAAGAAACACAAGCAACTATGTAGAAAAAAAAATAAACTGTTGCTGTGGCAGGAAAAAGTAATTGTATCTGTCAGTTCAGCCTGCTAGTCATTCTAATCAGCTGGGTGAAACTTGTACAGCCAAGATGTATCTTTAAAATCCAAGAACAGCCACCGTGGCTTTATTTTTTCTGGAAAATGTTCTTAATGTCTCAGCATCTGATTCAACATGTTTGGTTGTTAAAGTTCATATTATCATTTTCTATCATTAAAAACATATTTGATAAAAAAAATTCCTTTGAGAGATAATTCCTATAATACAGAATATTTCTGAACCTGTCAGTATTCCAATTAGATTACAGTGAGTATTTAAACACTGATTAATCTTGAGAGGTAAAAATCATCTGCTATACCTACAAACAACAATATAATGAATGAGATTGAACACATTCAAATAATGTATTTACATAAAATACATGAGAAACTGTCCCCCACTAAATTTAATCTAGTAAATGTTCTCATTATGTGATACGTAATTTTTTTCTTTACTGTTTAACTCATTATTTCTTTTCTCTTTTAAAATTAAGATCTATTTAACATTTGTTGATTCAACCCCCAGCATCAAAGTAAATCTGGATAATTTTAACCTTTTCAACATGAAATCTAGGGACCATTTTATATTCCCCATGTATGACAGGAATGCTTTAAATGTTGACTTTTACTGTGGGGATTTGAAATTTCTCCTGGTACAGAAGTTTAGTTGAATGTCTGCTTTTGGAGTAAATAAATGCATGACTTTTTCTCTCTCCTTTCTCAGACCTTCCCAGTAGTGTGATATTCTAGCCCCTGCCCCACAGTATTGAAGGATATGGATCAATTTTGTTTGAGAAATTTGGAAGAGACTTTATTTCCTCTTCTGCTTTTCTTTGTTGTGTGCTAGCAGAAAATCAGATTGATAAACCACCACTGATACACCACTATAGAGAAGAAGCTCCCTGTCCCTGGGGAGGTTTTGCCCACAGCAGAGGTGTTGGCACAGTGTGGCTGTTCTGCCTGCACAGTCCAGGAAGCTGCCTAGGGAATAAGGCTCCTGGTGTCTGCAGCGGTTGGTGCAGAATTCCGTACATAAAGGATGCTAATGGTCATTCACATCAGTAGAGGCATTGCCTGCAAGAGGAGAGTGGCTTTTTAATTTTTTATTTAAAATTCTGTAACATCATGTAAAGAAATTGTTCCAGCAGTACTTGCCTTTGCTTTTTGCAACCTTTTCCCTGGTTAAACGTGCATCCAATTTAAGATCTGCAGAAGGAAGTCACAGTAAATTAACAGGTGGCTGGTAAGCCTAGAGATTTACAGAGAAAACTGCTCCTTCCTCTTTACAAAAAGCTTGGGAAAAAAAATGTAGTTTATTTGGTTGCAGTGATTGAGGTAAGGGTAAACTGAAATAGATGAGAATTGGATGGAGGAGAGATTAGTATCTACAAGCAAACACTACTGGCTTCCAAAGACTGGAAGGAAATTTCACACTGTGATGTTTTACAAAGTGTCAGAGTACAGGTTTTTAGTTGAGGATAAACTAAAGAATTCATGAATTCTTGCTTCTCAGCTCTTTAAAATAATTGATCTCTGATTTGTTGATGGGCTTATAAATACAAGGTCAGTGTCATTTCCATCCATAAGAAAACTGCTAACATCTACATATTATTCATCAAGAAAACACACTCATGATGGCTATCAAATTAAACATTTATTAATTTATGCAATTTATATTTCACTCCTGTATGCAGAATGCCTGACAGTATTGGAGCAATAATACAGCCCTCATCTAGTTTAACTCCTTTATTGCATAAGCATACAACAAAGCTTCATGACTGAGTAATAGCAAAATCCACATGAAATGTGCATAATCTAAAGAGCTCTATAGGGCAGAGTTTGAAAATTTGGAGTTTCTTTTAAATGTGTTTGACATATCTTTTTAAAGAATAACCTGTCTCATTAGAAGGAAAAAAAAAAAGAATGTAAGGAATATGCATCACTGATGATTGTCAACAAAAGAGTATCTTTTCTAGATAATAAAAAATTTTCTGTTCAGAGTTTGATTTCAGTGTTGTAAATTCCTACCATGACCCAAATTCAGATTAAATTATTAGAATTATGGCATATAGCATAAAATAAAATGAGTATCTGATGAGTAGATGATGGCCCCTGTGATTTATAGCTGTGTACCTGACCACCTTTTGCATTCTCTCTCTCTCTGGTGCTGCAGATCCAGATAGCTCTCCAGCTGATAAACTAGAAATAGGAAGAGTGTGATCAATCTCTCTCCCACTTTGCCAGCTTCTACATTTGAAGTTCAAGTGTCAAGGTAATTGCTCTTTTTTCCAGCTATTGAAAAATTTGGAATATACTAGTGTATGTATCTTGCCTTATTCCTTTTTAATTAAAGCATGCATTTATGTTTTCTGGTTATAGAGAGAAAAGCATGGAAATACGACACTAGAACACCCTGAAGGCTTAAACAATAGAGCGTTGTTTCAAACTGATGAGCATAAAGAAACCTATGATTTTTCTTTCAGTCTTGCATTTCTTTGGGATTGGTTTATTTTCCTGAGCTACCTGGGGTGGCAAGTGGTGCCAGAATATTTCCGAACCTAGTTATTTTCTTGCCTGTTTTTGCATTGTGTGTCACAGGGGTCTGGTTTGGTTCCTGCACTTATTTGAAAGCACAATCTGACTTACTGAGAGTTTGAGAGGAAGATGGCCTGAGTTAGTATTAGTGTAATTTATATCCGGTTGCAACTAAACAAGAGTTTTATATGACTGAAGTATGTGATCAAAAGGCAAAATTAGCTGAGCCAAACCCCTGCAGATTTATCTTAATGGTGGATTTGGGCAGGAGCTCTGAAGAAGGTGCTGTTCCCCTGCATGGTGGTGAGGTGCTGTCCCTGAGGGCCAGCAGGTTGTGCAGGCTCTGTGCAGTTACTGACTAGAGGCTGCAGCACACAGACCTGAAGCCAGCTGGTAACTTCACAGCAATGAAAATGAGACCATGCTGCGTTTGAATTCCCTGATCAGAATCACCATGCATATCTTTGTGAAACGGCAGACAGATTAATGGAATACATGTAGCACGTTGGGCACCTTGCATACATGATCTGTTGCCTGCAGCTGGTTCACTGTAATTTTGTGTTGTTGCAAGGAGAGATCGACAGAAGGGGGCGTGACTCCTCACAATGTTTTGCTGTCTGTCTCGGCTGCCTGGTAGCCGAAGGTTTAAGATTCTTCGTATTAATATTTAAAGTCCCAAGAGGATTGCATCCCAAGTGCATTTTTGAGCTTCTGATGCCCTGTATTCCATTTCAATCTTGATGGCTAGGAGGGAGAGATTTGGGGCCTGAGGGCTTTCTGAAATGAGCCTGCTGAGAGTATACAGTATCTTTTCCTCTGGAGTACTGGCTGTGTGGAATTTTTCCCTCCAGAGCTCAGATGTGTGATAAATTTAGTATATTTAAAAATATATTTTCCACCTAAGCTTTGCATGACAATACTATCAGTTGTAATTATTTAACTGTTAGCAGTTATGATTTAAAGTAGCAGACTAAGGAAGAAAGACTGTGGGAATATCCTTGTCTTATTAGAGACATCACTCTTTGCCTTGGACATTGGTTATGAAATATTCCAGTACTTTTAAGAATCTTTAAGAGGCTTTTATGATTGCTTTTTTAAAATCATAAGATATTAAGTACTTCAGACAAATAAGATTTTTATGGTCTTCACTTGTAAAGTGCACAAAGATCAGCTACTAAATACGCTGAGACTCTTTTGCTAGAGGTATCTTTATTACTCCATCTGTATTTCATCTGCCTGTCATAACTACAAGAAGAGTAGGTCCAAATTCATCCCCAGATGTGGGGCAAGAAAACAAAGAATGCTTAGCAATAAGAGAACAAAGACCTCTTGGTTAAGAACACCGACTATTCAGTCAAGGCAGGAGAGATGTAACAAAGTTTCTGAAATGTAACAGGTAGCAGAACCACAGTAGTTTGCAGAAAGAATTGTTATACAAGCACTTGTTTTAAGGAGAAAAAAGCTGATGCGAATATTAGGAACATGATCACTTATATTAGCAGTTAGCAGACACATGAACTGTTACAGTATTGGCTATCCAGGAGCGTGTTATTCTAATCTGCTAGTGAAAATATTAATAAATGTTTTTAATAAATGTTTTCTAGTTGTTCACAGCTGGGGACCATGCATCATTCCTACGCTGGAAACGGCTCCCTGAACAGGGATTTACAATCTCCTAGGTGATCCTGGACCTGCGGCGTATCCCCACTGTACCAACAGTGGCCTTCAGGGATCGCCGAGGACTCCTTTCATCGCTGGCTAAGGAACAGGTTAGCCTTATGAGCGGCCAGGAAAATTTCCCCATAAAAATGGGCAATAATATAAGTAAACTGGAAACTCTCCATAAAGACTGTTTATTGCATATTACAAAGGAACAAGGCTATAATATACAAAAAAGCAAGCTTATACAACTCCTTCTATGGGTGAAAACTTACTGCCCTTTGTATCCCCCTGATGGCTCCTATGACCTCTATCACTGGAAGCAAGTGGGGGAGTCTCTACAGACTCATCAATTAGACAGTCATGAGGCTAACTGCAATGAATTTATTACACGGGGAGTTGTATATTCTGCACTACAAGCTTCTCGCGATTCAGAAGAAATATTACACCCAGCCATAAACTCATCAGCAGACGCTTCCCCTGAACACACAGCACCACTTTCACATCCTGATTTGGTTGTTTTGCGAGTGGAGGAAGGAATGAATGGGGAGGAACTGGAGGGCAATCTCGTAAATCTAAGAGCTATTGATCTAAGACAGGAATGTGATTTATATCCTGCCATAAAGCCACAGCCACTGAAAATTATGGCTGCATCACCATCTACTGATGCAAAGGTGCTAAAACAGCACTTGCATACCCCACCCTCTGAGCCCTTAAGACATATGACTGACAATGAACTTTTGCTGTCCCCTGAGCCAAAACACTTCCTAGACACCTGTCAAAGACAAGCATTAGATCTTGGGGATGTTGAATTTCTCCGTGCTATGCCCACGGTATATCAAGGCAATCAGCCTCGTCATGAGCAAATTTCTTATGAAATGGTTAAGGTATTAAGAAAGTCTGTCAAAGAAAATGGTCTGCAGTCTTCCTATACAATGGGAGTTGTAGAAGTTATAGCAAAAAACTATGTTATGTTACCTGCTAACTGGAAAGCTTTATTTGAATTGATTATGACAGCAAGACAATATTTGATATGGTGGGCAGAGTATGAAGAGCTATGTGAAAATCAAGCATGGGCTAACATGAACACTGGTAATGCTGGAATAACAAAGGATCATTTGGCAGGGACTGGAGCTCAGACAAGCATAAGAGATCAGTTAAGAATGCCCCCAGAGACATATAACCAAGTGAGGGGGCTGGCTATAAGAGCTCTGAAAAGAGTGCCGGACATTAACAAAACTGAACCTGGCTTCTCCGCCATAAGGCAAGGACCCCAAGAACCCTACATTACTTTTATCGATTGCTTGCAAACAGCTGTGAACAGGCAAAGTGATTTACCAGCTGCAGCAGAAATATTACTGAAATCCTTAGCCTATGAAAATGCTAATACTGACTGTCATAAAGCACTTGATCAAATCAAAACCAATCCTAATATTTCCTTAATTGACTTTATCAAAACTTGTGTACATGTTGGTACAGAACAATACAAAGCAGATTTACTAGCAACTGCCTTAGCTCAACAGCTAAAAGTGGCTCTGACAGCAATTAAATGCTTTGACTGTGGAGAGGAAGGTCATGTGAAAAAGCAGTGCTCAAAGAAAAAGCAAGGGAATAGAAATCCTAGTAAACAGTGCCCCAGATGCAAGAAAGGTTACCACTGGAGTAATGAATGCCATTCCAAGTACGACAAAGACGGCAAACCTCTGCCACAATGGGGAAAGTCAAAGCAGGGAGCAGGATCTGGTGCCCCACAACAAAACAGGATCCAGCCACAGCAAACCAACACAGCTCAAGTTACAGCAGGAGAAGCCCAGGCAGTGCCGGCTTGGACTTGGCAGTTTCCACCACAACCACAATAAATAACACATTGGTTCACCTTATACCTACAGGTTTAAATGGACCCCTTCCTTTTACATGCTATGCATTGCTACTTGGGAAGTCTTCATCATCTGAAAGTGGACTTTTTACTTTACCAGGAATCATCGACTCTCCTTCTAGGGGCGAAATAAAAATCATAGCTTGGACTCCTAACCCACCTTGTACTATGCCAGCAGGGTCACGCATTGCTCAACTGATACCACTCCCTATATTGCCAGATATGCAATCAATACCATCTGTCAATGCTGACAGGGGCACTGGAGGTTTTGGAAGTGCAGGCATTCCTAACATTTACTGGTCTAAACTTATTTCAGTACAACAACCTTTTCTAACCTGTGTTATAGATGGCAAGTCTTTTACAGGATTAATAGATACTGGAGCAGACATAACCATCATCAATAGACGTGAATGGGCACCCACATGGCCTTTAACAACTCCAGCAGCGATCGTTGCAGGCATCAGAGGTCAGCGGATGCCACAGGAGTCAGCGAAAGAACTCATGGTACATGAGCCAGAAGGGAAACAAGCACAGCTCAAACCATATGTACTTTCTACTCCATGTACACTGTGGGGAAGAGATCTGTTGTCACAGTGGGGACTGACATTGACAACAAATTTCTAAGAGGGGTCACTGATGTGCAGCTGAGACTTAAACTGACATGGAGCACTAAAACTCCTGTGCGGATTGATCAGTGGCCCCTCAGAGGGGAATGGCTTCAACAAGCACAAAAGCTGGTCAAGGAACAATTGGATCTGGGAAATAGAGCTCCTTCCACTACCCCATTGGACACCCCTATATTTTTGATTCCAAAAAAGACTGGCAAATGGAGACTCTTACAAAATCTGAGAGCTATCAATGCAGTAACAGCCCCAATTGGTGCACAGCAACCTGGAATTCCTAATCTAGCAATGATCCCTGAAACTTGGGAATTGTTAATTATTGACTTAAAAGATTGTTTTTTCACAATTGCATTGCATCCTGATGATGCACCTCGTTTTGCTTATTTATTACCATCCTTGAACAACAGTGAACCCGTGCAAAGGTATCACTGGGTTGTGTTACCACAAGGGATGAAAAACAGTCCTACAGTATGCTAATTTGTGTTAGCATGTGCTTTACAACCGCTGCAGCAACAATTTTCAACAGTTCTATTGTATCATTATATGGGTGATATACTGCTAGTAGCAGATGACTCTTGTTGTATTGCAAAGCCATTTTGCCTTTTTGCATCATTTTCTTGACAAATTTGATCTTTGTATTGCAGCAAAGTTCAAACCGTCCCACCTTGGTAATACCTATGATTCCTATTATTTGAACAGAAAATTGTTCCTCAGCCCATTGTGCTGTGGGCCTCTATTAAAACACTACATGATTTGTAAAAATTATTTGAAACAATTAATTGGCTCAGACCTACCCTTGGTGTCTCCACTGAAGAATTGTCACCCTTATTTAATTTACTTAAGGGACACAGATTTAACATCTCCTCGTGAACTCAATCCAGATGCCTGTGAAGAACTGCAAATTGTGACAGATAAAATTCAGACATCTTTTGTAACCAAACAACAAGCAGGAGTAACTACTGAGACTTTTTGTTATCATAGCTGAATCCCAACCATATGCATTTGCACAGTGGTATGATGATAAACAACAATTGCGGAGGCTAGAGTGGGTATTTTTACCTCACACATTTTCAAAAACAGTAACCACATTATTTGACATGATTGTTAGACTTGTTTCCACAGGATGAAAACAATGCCAAACTCTAACTGGGGAAGATCCTTCTCATATCCACATTCTTTTGCCTGCAGATGCTTCTCAGGATATATTCCAGGAATCATAGTCTTTACAGGCTGCCCTGACAGACTTTTTGGGAAACATTGCTAATTCTTTGCCGAAAAGTAAACTTTTCCAATGTTTAAAAGACCTTTCTCTACAGCCGCGTTTTCTAACATCGTCACAGCCCCTGCCTGGAGCAAAGACAGTCTTCATTGATGGCTCTGGGAAAACTTAGAAAGCTGTTGTTGCCTGGAAAAATTCCACAGGGGATTGGGAAAACTGATTTTTCACCCAGGGTTGACTAGCTAGCAGAATTAGCAGCCACTGTAGAGGCTTTTCGATTGTTTCAAAATGAGGCTTTCAACTTAATATCAGATTCCTTGTATGTAGTTGGCATTTTAAACCATATTGAACATTCCTTTCTAAAGCAAGCGCACAACAAGAATTTGTTTATACTGTTATCTGCTCTGTATGATTATGTTCGATGCCGATCTCATTGTTTTTATGTTATGCATCTTCGGTCTCACTCATCTTTGCCTGGACCTCTGGTGGAAGGCAATGCAGTTGCAGACCCCTAACTATGATGGCAACAGTTCCAAATCAAATTACACAAGCAAAGTTGTCACGAATTCTATCATCAGAATGCAAAAGCTTTGAGTAAACAATTTAATCTTACTTTTTCTCAAGCTAGACAAATTTTCATTCTTGGCCTGATTGTGCATGCTTAACACCTTTAGCTACTGCAGTAGGTCCAAATCCAAGAGGATTCGGTGTCAATGAATTCTGGCAGATGGATGTTACCCACGTTTCTTCTTTTGGCACCTTAAAATATGTGTGTGTATCAGTTGACACATATTCCAAAATTTTTGCTGCCTCTGCTCATAAAGGGGAAAAGGCAAGAGATGTCTTTAAGCACATGCTGTGAGCTCAGGAGTTCCTAAGGCAGTGAAAACTGATAAAGGTTCAGCATATGTCTCACAATCAATGAAAACGCTTTTTTCACTTTTGGGGTATACGTCACTTAACTGGCATACCTCATTCCTCAACAGGTCAAGCTACTGTGGAACACACACATGCCCTTTTAAAGAATATGCTTCTTAAACAAAAGAGCAGCAATAGACTTTTTATTGTTAGCCCAGGGACACGGATGTGAAGTCTTTGATGGAATGTGCTGTATGAACCTGAGTGACCACTATGAATCCATTCACAAAAGCATCCAGGAATTGAAGGAACTGCCTGGAGAGCTGCAGCAAAACCAGGGATGGGATCCTTTCAGTTTATTCTCCTGGTTGGGGAGTTTCAATTTTGGACCTTGGGTTAAACATAGTTGGTTTAGCTATAATAGGACTTAGAGCACTTTTGATGATTATGTTATGTTCACCATGCATCTTTTCTTGTATTCAATGGCTTTTCAATCAAAACATAAAGCAGGTAATGCTTATGCAGACACACACTGTACTCACTTTGCAATGCTTTGTAAATAAAAAAAGGGGAGATGTGGGGCAAGAAAACAAAGAATGCTTAGCAATAAGAGAACAAAGACCTCTTGGTTAAGAAAAACAAGGGCTATTCAGTCAAGGCAGGAGAGATGTAACAAAGTTTCTGAAATGTAACAGGTAGCAGAACCACAGCAGCTTGCAGAAAAAAATTGTTATACAAAACCACTTGTTTTAAGGAAGAATAGCTGATGTGAATATTAGGAACGTGATCACTTATATTACTGGTTAGCAGATGCACGAACAGTTATACTATTGGCTATTCAGGTGTGTGTTATTCTAATCTGATAGTGAACATATTATAAAAGCGATGTACACTTTTAATAAATGTTTCTAGTTATACCGCAACTGGCGACTGTGCATCATTCATACACTGCACCCACATTCACTGAAATTCTGACAGGTTTACTTAACTTGAGCAGAATATAACTGTACCTGAGCTCCTACTGAAGATGCAGGTAGTGTGAATAAAATATCAGAATAGAGGCGCATCCAAATCAGGGGTCCAGATCTGCAACTTCTGCTCAGGTGTTGTGTCTGTAACAGGTAGGATTTTTTTCTGGTCAAAGGCACAGAATCAGGCTCCCATTTGTTTTGTTTATTTTGATCTTCCTATAAATAAGGTAGTGGAAATGCTAAAACATTTATTCGGATTTTTCTGTTGCTCTTACTTTTGGCATTGTATTATACTATATTTAACATAGGTATAGTCTTATAAAATGTTCCAAGCAGTACTTCACTTAAGGCAATTATGTGAAGTTTGGCAGTTGTCCTTGCCCAGCTTATTACCACTAAAAGAACACTGCTGAACTATATTTCCTTGATATTCAAAGATACCTAAATGACCATCAGCGAAGACCAAAGAAATAGTAACTGAACACAACTTTGAATCAAAAGCAATAAAAAAAATCATTTAGTAATTCAGATAAAACATTTTCTAAAGTAAAACAAGACTGTTAAAATAATTTCATTCTGTTATTGTTAGCATTGAAAATACTACATTTATTTTAAGAACTGGTGGTTTAATCAGCACTGAAGGCATGTTGGGAAGTGTTAGAATATATTCTGTCATTTGGCTCAGCTTTAGGCAATTATACATGTAAATATAATTACTATGGTATTCTTTTTTTAAACATTTTGGTCTCAAGTTTGTGGTGAATGAATCTGCAACTTGTTTTCTTGACGCCTTTTTGAAGTGAATTAATCCAATATTAATTTATTTTAGATGTGCCAGAAGCATCATCCTATTACTAATAAGTTGAAATAGACAGCAGGAAATGCAGGTCCCTTCCTAACATTGCCAGAATGCATCTCTGTGTGTTTCCAGCAATCTGGGTGATATGTTGACAGAATGAGGCCAGCGATGCAAATAAAGGAATTCTCCCCCCCTCTTCTCCTTGCAGTTTATTGCTTGTCATTGACTAACTCACTGACTAGAATTTCTGCAGAAAAAATCAAACTAGGAGAGAAACAGCTTCTATATTAGTATTATTACCAAATGTTTAATTTGTGTGTTAGGTGATGAGAGTATGTATGTTTCCAAAAGTACAGCTATTTAATTTAGTTTATCAGCTGCCTAAGACTGAAGTAGTATTCTCCAGGTATATAAATTTCAGGCTGGTTTCTTAACAAAATTAAAGTAGTTTTACTGCAGTTGCTGTAGCGGACTGTCATCAGTGTCACTTTACATTAGTGAAACACATGAATCCAAATGCTTCTGTTAAATAAATACTTTTTTTTTTAAATTGAAGGTGGTCTTTTTTAACCTATCCCCCCAAAGTATCGTTAATTATGCTTGCTGTGTGTGTTAGGATTTGTTATTTTGTCTTAATCGCTTGCAAGTGTGTAATCTGATTCCCTGATGTACTAACACAGCGCAGAGATAAAATGTATTTATTTTTGCAAACCACAGTGTATGTTTCAGCTTTTACCATTCTCAGATCAGGAAAGCTCAATTTAAGATCAAAATTATTTATTCCATAAAAGAGAAAAGCCAGAATTAATTAATAAATGAAAAAAAACCAAACCCAACAACAACAAAATCAAACACAGGGAGAATTTATAGCTAGAGAAAATCAAAGATAGTGGGTGACTGGCAGGAAAGTTGTATTTACGTGAAATAAACATCCTGGGGTTTACTATTAAAGTGAGGTAACATAATCTTGTTCCCTTTGATCACAATACACAGATAATCAGGATAGGGGGTCATACAAGCATATACAACTGTACCCAATTCTTATTTGATTAAAAGGAGTCATGGACAAAGGACTCTAAGACGACAGATAACAAGGTTATGCATTTTCTGGCTCATTGTATCCAGTAGGTACAGAGCCAGATTAGTATATTTTATTCATACTTGAGTAGCTTTATTTATCTAGCATAGTTGCCATCTGTGAAAACCAGTGCTTTGGACAAAAATAATGGAGGATCTAGAATCTAGTAAAAAAAATTAAATGGGTCTTCCAAATTTAGTTTGCTGTTACCAGCGAAATACATACAGCAATTTGGCGAAAATCTGTCTTGTGGGTGACTTGAGGGGTAAAAAGGCACACAAGCACCCTACCAACCAGAAAAAGATTTTTCTCAGATTGAAGCCTGAACCTCTGTTTGATGGAAGGGGAAAACCACTCTTCCCAAGTACTCAAAAACTGTTTCAAGACATTTGACTGCTGAAGGAGCCGTGCTCTCTCTAATCTGGAGCTCGCAGCTCAGTATGATTCTGCAGGTGGCCATTTTAAGTGACCACTGTTACATTTCTTAGGCCATTTTCCCCACTCATCTGGAGTGTAAGACTTGGCCATCTCCATGCCTAATATTTGTAATTTTAATGCAAGTGATGCATATTGTGAACTGTACCCATATAACATTGAAATCAGCTGGCAAAAAAGGTATTTCCTACGAAAATATATTTTCAAGGGAGAGATGAGAGTGAGCAGTGCAAGGCATAAAGGAACTAAATGGGAAGTAAACGGTGTTCTAATGCTGCTAAAGATGTAGTAACTTTTGAATGGTAATACCTTATTTAGGACACTGAAACCAAAGTATTTTTAAATTCTTGGATGCATTTGAATTTTAAAATTCCACAAAATGAAGAGGAGGGTTTTACACTCTCACACACAGACACACACACAATTAAAGTGTCATACATGAAATCCCTATTTGTGCTTGGTCTTTGCATATTAAGTGCTTTAAGTAATTAATTTTGAGTTAATTATTTTTAAATTGAATGTTACAATTAACCCATCAGCCCAGGTACAAAAATCCAGTTCCATTATCAGTGTTTCCATTTGTTTAAAGTTTATTAATAGAGTTGCACCCTTCCCAGTTAAAATTTTCCCAGTTAAAAATCACAAACTTGCCCCTTTTCAAGCTTCAAACCACTGGTACACCATAAGAGTTACCTTTCCTGTGTTTATTGTATACTTTTACAAGTGTTTTCAGGTGTGTTGGATGTATTTTAATACTTTTTGTAGGTGTTTCACTTGCATTTGGATTCCAAGGCCAACACCCCCACCCAGTCTTAATAGCCAGCAGCTATTTTTAGCTACAGAGCCATTACTCTGCAGGCAAGTTCCATGGCAACCTGAACACCTGAATTTTAATGAAGGTATTGTATTCCCCTTATCTCTAACTGATACCACCCCCCTTGACAACGATGAGCCATTGGTGGACGGAGATGATCCATCAAAGGGAAAGCACCAATCGCTTTGGACCGAAGGGGCGGGCTGTGGGCGGGCTGTGGGCGGACTGGGGGCGGAGCAAAAACTATAAAGAGGATGAAGCCGAGAGGCGGGCTCTCTTCTCTCTTCCCCTCTTGCTCTCTGCAGACTAGCTGTGGGAGACATCGGTTCTGGGCATTCAAAGCCTTACCCCTTTTAAGGGGCTTTTAGTAATTTTTTAAGTCAGCCCAGCACTGCAAGTTCTTTTTCTTTACCTGAGGGCTAGTGCTGCCTCAGCCAGAAGATCTCGTATCCCTGCGCTCCTGGGGCATACCATCTACCGAGCCATAGGATCCCAAATTTTTATATTTTTCTGATTTCTGTAATTTTTCAATTTTTCTGTTTTCAATAAATTAATCTTTTTAAGAGTTGTCTCATTTCTCACATAAAGGAAACTAAAACACAGAGAAAGTTTATTTTTTAAAAGTATGAAAGGCAGTTTACTCGAACCCTGTTCTGGTGTGCTTTCTGTGCATAAATAGGCCCTAAGTATATGATCCACTGGCTGGTTTTTCCCCAATCTGTGCATCTGTTTTATTCAGTTGTCCTATGTACACCTGACAGAGAACTTCAGTCACGTAAACACTGGTAGTCTGGCAAACACATAATAAATACGACAAATAATAAGTTACAGATAGCTCATATATAACTGTTACCTCTGGTTTGGTATGCCTTCAACAGCAACACTTTAGTGCACAGCTGTAGATTCTGCCTTTGTTTTAGACTCAGTGTATTTTGTAAGCTGTGTATGATGGACCCGTGTAACTACAGCATATGTTCTTTATGAGCCCTTAATCTTCCTTCACTTGAGGCAGCACTGCTACCCCACAGTTTGCAGTGTTCAATCTGCATCACTTGTCTTGAATCGTAGATTTATATCATGGCAGAGTATAGCAAAGGTATCTTCAATCTTTTCATGACAGCTGCACAGCATTTTTCTAGACTGACAGTCCTTGTCAAATCAACAACAACCCTGCTGCATCTAGTGCTGCTGATTTTCCATAAGGCATTTTAAAATGCCCAACGTTTAGTGAGGACAGTTGTTACTTCCCATCCAATTTACTAGGGTATCACTGCAGAATTTCCCCAAGGATAGGCATAATATACTCAACCTGTCCTACAGCACTGTAGTACTCTCTAATAAGGTGAAATAGAGTATTTTGAAAATGTATATTCATGTATATTTCTAATAGCCTAATGATCATAAAATTCATTCAGATATGGAATACCTAGCTAAATCCCTGAAGTAGCATTTTACTTACTCCTGTGCATTGTCTTGGCAGGCCAATCATAATTTTGATTGTAACTGTGCCATATTGGGTTAACAAATATTTAGCAGAAAAGGGCCTTCAGCTCAGGTTTTATTGTGTTCTAGTTGCCCTTATTTCTTCCTATTGCAAGTTTGGCTGGTACGTCCCTAACAGAAAGTTTATGATGGATCAAAAAGAAAACCTTGTCCAGTCCAAGTAGCAGAGGGAATGGATCCTTAATTACCTGTGCTTCCCTTTAATTACTGCCATTGATTTAAATCTTTAAGGCAGTGGTTTAAAGTGACAATGTGTTTGTGTAACATTTGTCAGAACAAGAAAAATTGGAACATGGTTGTGTTATCTAAAGAAGAGAGAGAAAATACCGAGATTGTTAAACTATTATATGTCCCTGTATAGAAATGTTTTTCACTGAGAACTGTAATAAATTGAGGTAATATTCTTAATTCTGGCATAATAACTTTCATTATTCACATTATTCACAACGCTACTTTCATTGCAGCGTGACTCAAAACACTTTTTTATCTCAGAGGAAACAGTATAAAACTAGGGAAATGGCCTTTGAGAGAAAAACTGTACCCCTGGTTAAGAGTTTACATGAAGGTTATTTTTTTTAAACATTTCCTAAGAGGTTTTTGTAACAGCACTGAAAGAATATACAATGTAAAAGTGTAAAACTATATTGCATCAGAAATAGACCTTGCAGTACTTGTTACATGGGCTAATACAGGAGAGTGTGCATTTTGCATCACATCTATTTTCACAGAAAACTATTATTTTCATTAGTCTGTTTTAACCTGCTGTATTTTCCCTAAGTAGCAGATTCACCTTCAAGGACTAATTTATACAGTTCTGTTAGTGTCTTGGCTTCCAAAATGTTTTCAGGAATTGTGGTAAGCTCTTGTCACTGTTAATTAACCTTAAAGGCAAGACAATACAATTCCTCTGTAATTACAGAATGATACTACAGTCTTTCTAGCACTGCTGGTTGTAACTTTTAAATTAGTTTTAGAAAATAGCAAAACAATTTAGTAAGTCACCATGAAACTTGAAATAATCAAAAAGGAAACTATTTGGCCAATAACTAAATACTGCTCATTAACTATTGCTAATTACTGATTTTATTTCTAATGTGTCTGTTCATAGCTATGAGAAAATTCAAGCTTATGAAGGAAATGAAGATCAAATACACTAGAAAATAATAATCTACAATGGTATATTACTTTAATAATTTAAATACGTCTTTCTCTGCAAGGAAATGTTGTGCAATTCTTACTATGAATCAAAGTATTGAGGGGTAAGTCTCTTTTTTTTTTTTCAGTTAAACTATGTAAGTAAACTGATAAATCATGTTTTTGGTTTTGACCACATAGATTAAACAAGAAATTATAGGGATTATAAAAATATTAAAATTTTTGTCCAATTCATGAAAACATCTGAATTGACAGAGGCAATAAGCAGTCAAATTTGATAGAAAAAACTATTTTTTAAATTTTTTTTCGATGTGCTGGAGACAGAAAACTCCTTATGCAGATATGCTTCCCTACAGTAGTCAATCTGATCAGCTTTCAATAGATAATCTTCATAGGATTATTAACTTTGTATCAAGAGGACAGTGAAGGAGCTGATGTGGAGCAGCATGTAAAGATGTGTGTGCCCTCTGTAAAGTCCTCTACAACAAGAAAATGTCTCTGCTTTAATAGGTATCCTTTAAGAGGACCTCTAAATTTAGCTTTCAAGGCTAAATTGTGAAAGACCAGAGGCCAAAGTCCGAGGCCTTTGAGCATTTGCATACAGGGGATACAATGAAAAAATCCAACCCTTTTCCTGGTAAAATAATGGTTTAGAGTGCAATGCAGGAACTTCTTTGCTTCTTTCCCATTAGTTTAGTACTAGGAGTTTTGGGGGTAAAATCCTAGCTTTTAAGTTTCCCAATACTTTCCTTTATGTACTATAGTAGTATATATAGTACAAATTAAAAAAAAAAAAAAAGAAGAGGTGATATTAGACTCATCTGGATATTAAGTGTGTGCTGCTTATCATGGCTGAACTGATCCAGTTACAGCTGCTTGATATGGTTAATTCTCTGCAACATTAAATCAAAGCAACTATAACTGTGGCATTTTTACTAGAAAAGGAAAGGAACAGTATTTAAAGTTTAGTATTTGTGGAACATCAAAGAGCTGGTCAAATCATCATAAATTCTGCAGTAGTCTTGCACACATAATTGTATCATCTGTTTCAGATGCTCCCAAAAACCTTTGAAACAACTGCATGATTTCTTCAAGTGACCTTCCCACATGAAATTTACTTCTGCAAGCAACTCTTGAGTATCAGAGAATGAGATGAAAATTCTCTGATAAACAATTTAGAGAAAAGTAATTTCTGGTTTACTATCAGTTGTGTAAATTCATGACATGTATGTAATTGCTTAAACTGAGAACTGTCTTGTTAGTAACATCTTTATACTGACTGCAAGCCGACAGGTCTTCCCAAAAAACTGACTACTTTTGAATTCCAAGTGTCAAAAAGTGAGTACTTTTTATTTCAGTATTACCCAAGTATGGCTCAGTGGATTTTCTGTTAAGGTTATCTGATTCCTTTCCTGAGCATGAGGGAAGGAGGGTTTTCTTAAAGACTTTAAGAATGGAAAAGGTCAGGATGGCATGAAAGAGTATTTTTCAGACCAAAAAACGAGAAACTGATTGGAAGCCTGCAATGTAAAATTACAGTCTAACCTCTGTTATACAGAGGTTAAATTGTATGATTTTTGATCATTTATCAAAATAAAATTTCTGATGAGAATCTGATTTACATAAAACCAATTCAAACCAACCACCCCTTCACCCAGATTATATTATGGTTAATATATTTCTCATTATATTAGTAAACTCTAAAATAATCATTAAATTCATTCCATCAATTCTGTTCTTCCCCAAAATGCTGAACAGGAATGAGGAGTGATAACAAATCAAATAGATATAAGCATCACTAATCCATACAGCTCAGCTCTCCTTGAAATGTAAATTCCAGAAAGGGACTTGCATTTTCAAAGATGCATATAGCTTCTGCTAGCTGGTGCTCCTGCATTCAGCTCATTTAAAGATTAGCTGTAAACTTCAGAGAACAAAGAGAAAAGAGAAGAGAAGAGAAGAGAAGAGAAGAGAAGAGAAGAGAAGAGAAGAGAAGAGAAGAGAAGAGAAGAGAAGAGAAGAGAAAGACTTGATGCCTGCAAGCATAAATATAGAAAGACATTAGAATTTTCTCCCTTCCTTTTTCTTGGAAGGCTGTGAAATTTAATGTGGCATATAGACATCTGAATTCTTCAATTACCAGCATCTACCTGAAACTTTTATTAAAGTATACATTGTTTTCAAATTTGCTTCTTGTAAGGAAAAAAAATGAGAAAAGAGGAAAAAGACAAAGAGAGTTTTGGAATGTATAAGAAACAGAAAGTTATATATTTCTGTCTGATACAAGATGCACTTATGTTTCTCCCTTCAATAATGTATTTCTGAAATGAGTGGACTGGAAGGAGTTTTGTTTATCACTGAGATTGGATTGGTCAGAAAGAACCAGCCATGCTAGACAATACTGGGAATCTGGATTTGGGTGTTCTGTTATCAGACAAAAGTGCTGTGCCCACAAAATAGAAAAAGTTATTCTGATATAGAATCACACTATTAATTCAGAGTTCAGAAATATTCTGGTTGAGGTTTTTACTTGACAAAAGACAAAGAAGATACAGTTAGACTGTACAACTGTAATTATTAAAGTTTGCCTATCCAATGTCCTTGTAGAGATGGTAGAAGACCAGCATAAATATCCTGTTCTTTGATTAATTTGAAACAAATACATTTGTATTTCCACAGATTCTTATTGACATTGTACTTTGTAGTGCCTATATTGGATCAATATTAATAATTAAGAAGCCACAATCTCAGAAAAAGTGGCAGAAGTAAAAGAAAATTTGAGCCATTTATAGCAATCAGAGTTGTAGTAAACAAACCTACTTCAGAAAGGTAATTTCAGAGATTAATATATGCTAATGAAAATAATTTTCTCTCATATATACAGTATATTTTCTTTCATACATACATAAGCAAGTCATGGAACAGATAAAGAATAAGAATTATTATATTATTTTTAACATTTTACATTTATTGAGAGAATATTTGATGAAGGCTATTTCCACATAATCTGAGTCCAATTCTATCCAGCTTCAGAGGAATACTGCTATCTGCCTAAGTAGCCCACTCACAAAGTATTAAAAGCCTAAAAGTCAGCCCAGCAATACATACCTTTTAGCCTGGAAGTGGAAGAATCCCATGGTAGGAACATACACTCCTTTAGGATGAGCAGTGACTTAGACAGAAGGACACAGATGCCTGACCCTTGTCAGGGTTCAGTGGGGTTTGATGCTCAGATTTTCTTCTTTGGTATTGATATATAATAAAATGTTTACATGAAAAAGCAGAAAAGATCAGCACAATACTGTTAAAAAAAATTGAAAATAAAATCCTGATGCAAGGCTATAAATGGTTGTGGTTCTTACAGACAACCTGAGTATGTCATACTGAGTGTACTGAACATTGTGTCTGAGTAATGAAATGAGGTTATTTTAATGTTGAGACTATCCCATGGTCTGCATTGGAAATGGCAAAATAAAACTACATCATGCTTCAGGGGGCAAGCAAATAATTTTTTTTTAAACAAGAATCATTGTGCCAATGGAGATATATAAACCAAAGCCAGGAGAACAGAATAACTAGTCACAGAGTACAAACATAATTCATGTGGTAGTACTAAGAGCTTTTCCATTCAAGAGCAAAGTGACATAATTTATATAATCAAATATTTGTACAATTGCTCATATTAGTAATTTTTTGTATTGATTTTTTTTAGTGTATAGAATATCGGTGTTCCTGGGATATTTTAATTTCTTTACATTCAGAACTCTAATTTTAACATTCTTCAAAAAGTTCATATTCTTACTTTGGAGATTTTTTTTGCAAACCCATGATAGTAAGTGTGGTTTAATATTAATGTCATACAGGCAGGTAACTTCTAGTTCACCTATTCAAAATTACAGGTGAAATAGATTCCTTCTATTTTTAATTAATTACTTCAACATATTAAAGAGGATGATTTATTTATTGGAGCTACTATGTATGCCCCTATTTTAACATACAATTTAAACTTATTTTATGCAAAAATCTATAAATCAACACCACTATCGTGGGATATAAAAAATACTAACAACAAAAAATACAGAACATTAGAATAATACCATTTCCAATATTTACATTTTTTACAGTTAAATGCATTTTTCCAAAGCAGCATAAATCTTGTAGAGATATGTCTTTGCTAAGTCTGCTGAAGTTAATGTACTTGCATGATGAGAGAAAGAAGATCAGAATATGACTCCCAGTAATCATACAAATACATAAAACTTATTATTCCCAACATAGAGAGTACCATTTCAATGAGTCAACAGATGTGTTGTTCCAATGAAGCATGTAACCAGGATGTCAATTCTCACAATACAAGTCATTACAGTTTAGAAAGATGAGTCTGAAAGTTTGCCTCAGGCCCTTTTTAAGAAACATTGACTCCAAATACGTTAATGCCAGTCAAAGGAATGATTAACCATCCTGTAAAATTTTGCATTGTGCTCTCTGAAGTAAGAATATAGTTGCTCCAAAACAGTGCTGTTAACAAGAGGGTGGGGACGCCCTTTGGATTCATGTAAACATCTCTCCCTCCCATCACTTCTGATGCAGTAGAATCCCTTGGTCTGGTTAAAATAAAAATTAGAAGACATAATTCGGGAAGGAAGATTTAGAAATCTTTCAACTTTTTGTAATTCAGGAAGAGGGTCCTTGATTAAAGTATTGCCATCCACTATGTGAATCTGATCCAAACTGAAATGCTTAAGCCACTTTTCCATATGAACATCATATAGACTTCTCTGAATAGCTTTGTATTTGGTATTAAGCACTCCATTCTTAATAACAATATCTTCAAAGAGCTGAACAGGCTTGTGGCTTTCTACTCTGTTGTAATATACTTGGGTATAGTCAGATATAACTCTCTCAGTGGGATCTCTTAGAATGAGCAGCAGTTTAATGGAACTATTCATGTCATGAATTCTTCCTGGAGCCTGTGGTGATGTAAAATAGCCTGGTGTTTTCTCAATTGTAATTTGATTTCCATAAGAAAATGGCATCAGATTTCTATACCAGTCTATTCCTTTCACGTAATTTTCATCCCAGTCAAAGAAGTGGACTTCTGTAGCTGCTACCACAATATTAGGATGAATATCCAACATTTCCAGCAAAGCCCTCGTTCCTCCTTTACGAACTCCTATGATGATTGTCTGAGGTATTTGCCGGCTCGTGCCAGGAGGTCTCACCTGTGCTGAATAGTGCTCACTTTTATTGCTGAATAATCCCACTTGTGACTTCAGTGTATCCAACAGTGCCCCATTCTCAACAGGAGCACCCTGAGCATGAGTCAGCAGAAGATAAGCTGACACGAGTACGAAGGCCATGTGGAGAGGAATAATTATTTCAAGATAATGTTTTGCTCGACTAAAGAAAGAATAGGTGAGTCCCCTCTTGAGGTGGTTGGCAGAACCCGTGGTAAGCACACAGCAAGCTTCTGAAGCATCTACGAAATAAAATAAGACAAGTCAGTTTTTCTAAACTCATCATCAGTTGAAAATTCAACTCACAATTCAGTTCGCATATCTGTGATCCCAGTAGAAAATGTATAGGGAAGTTATTTCTTTTTTCCTGACTTTATTTCAGAAGGACAAAAGAGTCCCATGTGTTGGGGTTTTTTCTCCTTACCCTGAGTGACCAGTGATGGATACAGATTTCTTTCAACAGATTTTATTTCCTCTAAGCAAACTAGAATTGTTTACCTGATTTTAAATTCCTGACCATTTGTTGCTTGCTTTGGTTTTTCTAATTATCTTCCATACATACCACATACTTCTCTTGTTATAAATACCGTACCCAGTATGATGACAATAACTCGAAAGAATATTTGAATGTCAACACCTTTCCTCAAATTCCCTGCCAGAATAGTATATTCTTATATAAATAACAGACATGGATGATGGTGCCACCATTTGGGTTCTAGTGAGCTATGAATCATACCAAAAAATTCTGTTTGGTTTGACACAGAAAACAAAACACAGATATAGGCAAAGTTTTGGAATCTGAGACTTTTAGAGCAGAAAACTAACTGTGTCAAAGCAAGAGTAAAGTGGCTAAGTTGGATAGTGGGGGAAAAAAATAAATGATTCAGGGTGGATGGATTCTCTACAACTATCCAAGTGTTGTGATACATAGTCATATAAGTGTTGGAAAAAATCTTGGCAAAATCAGATCTTCAGATAGTATTCTGAAGTTCCTCCAAAGCTCTGTATAAGAGATACCCAGATGTCTTCTGGTCACTCAGAGATTTCTGCAGGAAAGCAAGTCTGCTTGAAGCCAAATAGCTTCTTTTATTTAATCCACATCGCATATGGTTATTTTAAGACGTGGCAAACAATAAATATCTTCAAAATTTGTGAAAACTTTAGGCTCACAGGTATGTGCATGTGCACATGTAAGCGAAAGAAAACGTCTCTGTAAGTGTAATTGTGTTACTAACATTTGAAATCTCTTGGATAACTCTTGTATATAATATTTGAAACAGATTGCTTACAGATCTGCCATCACGACAGCAGTGATAAATTCAGATCAAGGCAACATCTGCTCTAGAACCACTGTGCTTGGGTTTCCTATTGCTGTCTGAAAATCCTACAGGACAAATTCCCATTGAGAGGATTCTTGAGTTTCACTCGATTTCTGAGCAATTATAGAATTTTAAGATTTGTGGGACAGATCTACATTCTTAACTTATTTTGTTTTCAATGTAGCATGCAGAAACAAGCTATTTCATACAGTGAAGCAGCAGTCATTTAAAAAACAATAACCATTTTTGGAATAGATTTAAGTATGGCTAGTATTTTAAAGTAGTCTCAGAAATGTTACTTAGCTCTTTCTTCAGTGTTCACTGTTCCTTTCTTTTTCTGAATATATTGGTCACAGTAATTCATCTCTTAGAAAACACAGCCAATTCCCATTTGTCATGGCCCTGAGGAGCATTCAATATTTCTATTTGAAAATTGTTTACTTTGAGTCTTACTTTACAGGCTTAAAGATTTTAAATTTTTGGTAACAGTCTGGGCAATGCAGCAGACTCATTAGATCTGTTTTCTAAATCTTATTGAAACCTTCTCTATGATACATGAAGGAATGAGACTCACCACCAGCAGAGGTGCAGGTGAATCTAAGGTTTATGCAGAAGCATCAGTATATGTATATATCCATACTTCTAAGAGCTTTTTTGGTTACAGTTTACAGATGTGATCACAGTCCTACAATAAATCTGTCTTCCTGACATTTTCCATTGTTCTCTCCAAGGCCATGGTAAAGGAGCATGAAGAGTGTGTGTAGAGTGTGTGTGTCTTATATTGACATAGAAGTAGGAACTCGTTCCTTCATTTCTATATCAGGTGAACGCTGTGTCAGGGAGACCTTCCGCTGCTTCTGCCAGCACTGCTGCTGTCATTCTCTGTTTAACTCTTACACCAACACCTGTTAACCCAACACTTCTCCAACTTCTTGGATATCTGGGGAATGACTCTTGTCAGCTTCAATGAGCACTAAACTCACAGATAGATAGCAAATATTAACAGGAGGACAGAACAGGTATGTTTATACCAAAACCATTTATAGTTACTATTCCTTTGGATGGCAAGTTTGGTGCTGCTGAGGAATTAAAATGCATTCTGCTATAATGGCAGCTAATGCTGGTTTTGGAAAGCTCTGTAGGGGACAGAGCATGAAATCTGAAGCGTCACAGCCCAGATGATTCCTGGAATGCCAGCTTTCAAAGAAGGGACTCTGCTTTAATAATTTCAAGCCAAATTTTTCATGATTCACAAGGTTCCTGAACAGTTCAGTTTGAGGAAAGGCACAGCTATGCCTAAGATTGTTTCGGAAGTAGCAACGTATGACACTATGGCAGCTTTCCAGACCTGTGATGCCAGCAGGCTGGGATTTGGGAGAGGGGGCCAAGGGAGCAGTTAATCTTCCCTTTAACCTGTTCTGAAATCCCAGTGTTTGTTTACATTCTATTCATCTTCATTGTTAAATTAAAATTCTTTCAGGAAGGCTGAGGAATTGTTTTTGTAAAAATCTTACAATTTTTCTCAACTTACTTCTTTTGTGCTAATACAGCACATTATACATTATAAATACACTTACACATCTATGCATTAGGTTACAAGTACTTTGAACTGAGGCAAGACCAGCATGAATATCTGCCAAGCAAGGGATTACTTATAAATACCAACATGGAGACATACAGTTCATTATTTGATTTAAATTCTGTAACTATCCCATTTTGAAACAGTTTCATTAAATGATTTTTGACATTTCAGGCAACTTTATTTAACCAGAAAGAAAACTATTTTTAGATTTTTTGATAGTAAGTGTTCTTGAGACTAACTAGGTTAGTAGCTTAAATTGAAAAAATAGAAAGGAAGAGGGAAAAAGTAGGAATTTCTCTGAAATAAACTAAAACCAGAGTAAAAAAGAAACAGAAGTAATTGATACTGGGACTCTGCAGTAGTATAGACAGAGATGTGCTCTTCCTAGATCTGGTGACAGGTAAAAAAATTCTCAAATTCACTTTTTAATTTTGTTTAAAAAATTCAAACACACCAACATTATTTCATCCCTAACTAACTGAGTTTTCTAGTTTCATGCACCTAAGAATCAGGTGCAAATACTGAAACCCAAAGAAGACTGTAAGCTGAATGAGAAAGTCATACTTATCACTGAGGAAAGATTGGTCTTCCAAAATATTCTCAGGTTCACTTCTGATGTGAGTGAGAGTCTGCTTAATTTTACCATCTCAGACACACTCAGACACCAAGTAGCAGAAGGGATTCTACATTTTCTATGGACTGAAGTATTGTTTGAAAAAGAATTAAACATAGTTATTAACTAGTTTAACCAGCTTTCAAATTAATTAGTTGTTTTACAAATTTCTTAGAATCATTGCTAGAAAAAAGCCTTACCCAGGAAAAACTACAGATAAAATCAAATTCAGAGTGTGCTGTAAAACTGGTGCCTAAATAGATCAAATATGCCTTTGGGAGCAGTTCTGTCAGAACAACATTCCTGCTTTGGCCTAAGATATTTGATTGATTCCAGCCAAGCTCTAAGATGTTACATCCTGTGGTTAGGTTATAATTGCTAGATAAATGTAAAGGTTTTAAAGAAGATTTATCATATATAATTGGAATGTTATTTGAATAATTTTGTGTTGTTGCTTTTATGCCTTTATGCAATTAAATGTACATTTTTAGAAGATATTAACTGCTTTTTATAATGAAAACAATATATTTTACATTGGTGCACTGCACCAATGAAGAATCTGAAATTATTCTTATGAAATTAACCCCATGACACATGATCAGAATTACAGTGCCTTATTACTGTTTTTCACCATTATTTGGTAGTGTTGGTGCTGTTCAGTAACACAAGGAACATCAACAGATAGGATACTTATTAAGCAGAAATGAACTTCAGAAATAAATTCATGCTGCAGAAAGGACTAATTAAGTAAATAATACCTTGGGCTGTTGTTTGTTTTACTTTCTTAAAACCTTGGACTAGACTGGAGAAGCTTCTATGCTGGCTGAAAAATCATTTTAATATTACAGAAATGTACTAAAGACCCTTAACTGCTGCACTCTACTCTAAAAATCTTCTAAGCAGCTTATGATTTATCTTGCTTTGGGGTAAAGTACAAAATCATAGCGTAAACCTAAATATATTATTATTAATAATTTATAACATTATTAGTTCCTAATAATACTTCCCACTGCCTGTGATGCTTTTAACTGGAGAATTCTGCAGCACTCTGTGTTAATGAATTGCCTCCACCTTATTAAGGCACCATTCTCACCTTACAGGAAATTGCAACTGATCAACCTATAGAGCCAGTTCAGGAGTGCAAATGCTTTGGAAAGTCAGGTTAATCTGATCTGCTCAAGGTCATACAGCAGGTTTATAGTCCAACCAAGAATAAAAACCCCGGGGCTTCTAATTCTCCATCCAATTCCCCTTCCAATTCTAACTTCATGCCATTCCACAGCAGCCTCTCACAACCCTTATGATAACTTATAGCTGGATTATACACTGAACTGAAAAACAAAGAGGTTCCTCAATGTTTCAGCATAACGTACAAGTGTTTTTTGGAGTAAAGCTATTTCTTCCCACTTGCTCCTTGGAAAAAAAAGAAAAGAAAAGGAATCAAGTACAAACTCAGGATTTTGTTGTTTCAAGGTATTTGTGCAGAAATACTTCTGTTGGTGACTGAAAACTGCAACAAGGGGAGGTGGTCAGGGTAAGTATAACAAAACACCAATTTTTGAATTGATTTTTAAGTCTTGATTTTTAAAAATATATTGGGATTCAAAAAAGGGTACCACTTTTCCTGTTAATTCCTATTAGATATGAACTGATCCCAACACAAAGATCAATCACTGTGAAGAGTACAGTTCAAACATGTTAGGGCTTACTGCCACACAAACTTGTAACAGCTCAATTATACCTCTATATTTAAGAACATCTCTAATGCTGACAATACAGAAAAACTATTGCAGCCTAACTGTATTCACAACCAAAGGTCATATAAGGTGAACTGTTTCAGAAATTTTTTGAAGGACAATCATACTGTGATGACAATCAGACCAGTGTAAGGTATCCCTATAAAGACTGGCTTATGTAATAAATAATTCTAAACAACAATATAATTCTTAAAGTTTTGGAATATCTGCAATTAGGCTGGTGATTTTCCTTCAGTAAAACTAGAGTTAGCTGCATAGCATAATAAATGCAAATCTGCACTCAGTATGGGCTATATATTTCTTAAAAACAGGCAAATGAACTATCCAGTGCATATAGGACACATTACTAATAGAATCTAGTATCTATGTATTCAAATCCAATTAAGCAATGACTAATTCTATTAATTCTAAGCGTTGAATATTAGAAGTAATACTATCATCAAAAGTCCTCTTCATAATACCTTAATTCTGATTTATAGTATAATTCATAAAATAATGGACATTTTAAAGTGCTTGGCACATGTCCAATGGTTGAACAGAAAAGTATCCTCTTTAATATTAAATGAAAGCAAATACAGTTCAGCTACTTCTTTCCACACATGTGAGATATGCCTAGGCAGAGCTCAGGAGACAATGAGAGCACATTTCTGAGTGTGAATAATGCTTAAAATTTTGGAAAAGTTTTCCGCATAAAACCAATTGTAAGTCTTAGTTTTATTGCAATTTTATTAAAGCAATTACTTCAGGTTTATGTTAGGCTGAGATCAATCAGGTGCAATGGAATAGTTTTAGAGCTGTGCCCCAGAAGTGAAAATTGATTCAGAAGAATCCCAAATTAACTATTACATGAAACTAAAGACTGTGTGGGAGAGGACAGTTATCCCAGCACAGGATGACCCTTTATAGGGCATGAAACTTTTCTGCTACACTTTTAGTCTATGCTCCATTCCCAGACTAAGTAACAGACTAAATAACTTAGTTCCCAGACTAAATAACATTTGCACTGACATTACTGGGCTTTATCAGAATCAGGTAGGAGAGATCAGTCAGTTCCATGGGTATACAGAGATGGACATGAAGAACATCTGTAGCCATGGAAAATGTCTGCCAACTGGAGAAAGTAAGAAAGGGTAAGAGGTGGTAAAATACAACGCTGGAGTTTTGTAACAGAGCTACAAGTTGAGCTCCAGTGATCTCTTTTCATACAAGGAACAGAGGACTAAGTACAAAAAGGAGCACAGACCCAAAGTCAGATAAATATTGCAGCAGTTCATATTGCTGATAAAGAACCTTAAGAGTCTTGTAGGCACCTAAGAATTCTGTTCACTTTACTCAAACTATGGATGTATTTTCATTAGGGAGATGCACTAAGAATTCCTAAATGACGTATTGCCTAAAAATTCATGATCCCACAAACTGTCCAGAAATGCTGCCTTGCTGTTGTAACACCTCTTTGGGTAATGAAAGAGTTTATAGGTTTCTTTTTAAGCATCAATACAAAAATATATGTTAGCACAAAGAAAGACAAAGTCATTAACATTTTAAAGTCCTAATCTCAGCAGTGAATTTATTTGTGTGAACCTTTTCTAATGAGATTGCAGTTTTATAACAGCCAACAGTTACTACCTTAGAGGAATAAAAAAGAAAATAGCTATTTGGTGAGTAAAGATAGGAGCTGCAAAGTAAGAGCAATTGGCTGCAGGCTTCTACCAGGTACACAGACTATAATGAATAAAAAGGAAAGCTAAGAAATGTTAGCATAAACTATAAACACCATTAAATCATTGGCAGGTGATATTAACAGATAGGAGTTTGGAAAAAAGTTTGCTTCCCTAAGGCTAGCATTACTTTTCCTAATTCCCTTTTCTGATAATTCAAGATAGAAAATTGCCTGATGATAATATGACTGCAAATATGAAGCAGTAGAGTAATATATACAGCATAAATACACTAATAAATTTCTGAGCTAAATAAACCTTCTACTCCTGTAGCTTACACACTTATATTTTATGGTATCTTTGAAAAATATCGTACTCAAACCATCCACATAAAAGTCACTGAATTACAATTTCATAAAGATCTTTAATATGTTTAGTCCATAAAGTGAGGTACATTCTAAGGATACTTCTAAAGAGACATAAATAAAAATTGTGTTCCTATTAAGATGTAAAGAGTGGATAGTGGTCAGATTAGCACAGATGAGAAGGCCAATTTTACTTATCACATTGGCATATTTCAAATGGAATTGCATTACCATTTGGTTGAATTAAACTTACACCTCTAATTGTTAATTAAGCATCTGAATTAATATAAACTGAAGTAACAAAGGTGCCATGCCAGTTCTTCAGCCAAACAAGCAGTAATCATGTAACTATAAAGGTGCAAGATGTAACGATGTGTGGCTGATAAGTAGCTTTTGTGTATATTTCTACAGTACAACAATAAGGTTAAACTTCAGTCTCTCTACCTCTGCTATAATTAATTCAATATTATTAATTTTCCCACACTCATTGTCACAAAGAACAACACCTTAATACTCACTGATGCTTAGGAAATAAAATTGGAATTTGATGAAGAGGATTTATGAGAGACCTGTCATTCAAAGGAAGAGATTCCTCAGAGGGTAAGAGATGGCAAGAGAAGCTTTCAAAAGGGATGAGGACAGGTTAACTCTGTGGTACAAACCAGCAAATTCCTACAGGACATCCATGTCAAATAACTGACCCTAACAGCTTTGATGTTCTTGAAAAGAGCACAGATTCTTGGTATTAAAAAAACAAACCCAAAAAGTCACACACACAAACCCCTCCACCAAATCCTACCCCTGCCAAAAAGCCCCGAACAAAAGCCAAAGAAAAACCACAAGCCCGTGCTGGTTTTAAGGCATTACAACTTCAAAGGCTCCCAAAAGAGCTATCTTGCCTCACAGAGGAGTTCTTCTGGGCAGCACTTGCCAATATTATACCTTTTGTTTGCAGCACTGACCCAGTGCAGGGGAAGAGTACTGTAGGCAGAGCTCATCAGACAGTGGCAGCTGCTCAGGGAGCACCCTCAGACAGCCAGGAGTGACATGTGGGGAACTGGGCAGTAAGAGAAGCCAGGAAGCAAAAGTCCTGCAGGCAGGGAGGCTTCTTTATCCCCACCTTCAAATCTGTCCAACAGTGAAACCTCTCAGATGAGCCTGATGAGCCAAGGTCAGTGTCTTACCCTTTGTTCATGTCTTTTTGAATAACTTTTCCAAGGCTCTGGCACTAGTCCCTGGGAAGTAGTTCTAGGATGTTGTCTGATAAGAAGTGCTCTATTGGGTGTCTATAATTGCTCTATAACTGCTGCATATCCACATTATACAAAGCATGAAACAAACTGATCCTTCCCTTGGTAAGAAGTCTGGCTATCCAACAATCAGCAGGTTGGAGACCTTCTAGTGTCAAATGCAAACAGAAAGAGAAGGATCTGACTTCTTGGCTCAGGGTTACACTGTAAAGCACAGATGTAAAGTGAGCAGGGAATTCACCCAGAATAAAACAAAGCAGCTGAAAGGCCCATCAGAGTTGAAATCTTTTGGCCTTGTAAAGGATGACTGAACAAAATTCAAGAAAAAATAACAGCTCAGGAGCAATTTTTTTTTAAAGAGTGACTACAGAACAGAGGTTGTAAGAGGATATAAAGAAGCTGAAATAATAAAGCAATGATGGATTTAAGATTGAAAATTTAAACTTGAAATTTTGGGTACTGGCATAGGCCCTGATGAGACACAAGATCAAGATAAATATCAGAGAAAAAGTGTGAGTGAGTATGAATGTTTGATAAAATAATGGGATTTACAAACTAAGAAACATGCTAAATCCACACTGAGTTTAGGCATGCTGAGAGATTCTGGGCATCAAAGAATCAAAAATTATACAGAAAAGACCTTATAGTCCATCTTTCCTCAAAGTAAACAAACAAGTACGACTTGAAGTAAGAGACCACGGAAAGCAACTCTTTAGCAATTCTTAACACTGATTAATAAATATATTAGTAAAATATATAAAAATATATTAGTAAAATAAATATATTAGTCAAAACTCTGTCTGACCCTGGTAAACAAATCCTTGCTAATAAAAAAGGTAAATATACTGCAATACAGAACAGGCAAACATATTAGAAAAGAAACAAATAGACAATACTTTTCTTGAATAGAGGCTCAGTGCCTTCAACACATATTCATCATCAAGCTATGTGCATGTTCAGCCCAGTAGATAGCTGTAGAGATGCAGGAATGAAAGCAGCCTAAGAAACATTTGAAAATGCCTGATAACCACAGTACAACACATAAAACAGCCCAGTGTGTGACACTCACGCGGCTCTCGCGCTGCTCCTTGGGCTGACACTGGGAGGCAAAGATGACAGTCTGAAAACATGGAGTAAGTAAAAGGCAGATTATTTTTTGGCTATTATGGGAAGTCAGAAATCAGATCCTTGCTCCTTACCAAACCTTCTTCCACTGCCAAAGTAGCACGTTAAAATATAGTGAAAGAATACTCACCACTCCAAAGAGTTTGAGAACAGATAACTATTACCAAGCAATTCTAATGCTTTTCTCCAGGACTTCTGAGATTTAGTAGGGTCCTATCTGACTGTCTTTTGCACCTTTTAGTTAGGAAAGACAGAACTTAGGAAAGCTTCTATGCAGTCCAAATTTTTCAAACTTTGATGTGCAGCCTGAACCTGTAGGCATGTCAGTATTCCAACCAAAGATATACTTACACATGTTAAAAACCCTTACACTTCAGTGGAAAACAAATCAAATCCCTCTCCTCTTTACCCCCAGTCCAGACATTTATGACAACTTCCCTGTGCGAAAACATTCTCTGCATCTACAGGTTTAAGGTGTCCTCAAAAAAACTTTCTGTTGTTACACCACTGCATTAAATAGCACAGTTAATTCAAGCAGAACATGCTCCTCACCACACAGCATCACTTCTGCCCCACAGCTCAGTGCCATGGTGAACCCAAGCAAGTCTTCTACACTGTTCCTCTAATGCTACTTCACTCCAAATCAGTTACAGCTTCTTAGAAAGGCTCTTTAATGGCTGAGAGTGCCTACAGCAATTTTTTGGCGCCTTTAAGCTCTGTTAATTTTCACCTAAGTCTTTTAGATAGAATCATATTTAGGAGCCATCACATACATTCAGGATGTGGACTTTAAGACTTCAGATTTGTGATACTTGTGACAAATGGTGAGGGTTTGTCACATTAGAAAGTCTGACTAGAAAGAGCTACAATAGATGTGGTTGGAGACAAAATAAGAGCATGGTAAGATTTGCTCTCAGATTCAAATACTGTGTTTGCTATTTATGATAATAAAATATATTAGTAGTAATTTTTTATTTGAAATTGTAGTATCAATTTGGAAAACATCTGTTGCACCTAGGTATCTTATAATGACCTTTTCATATTTTTCTCCTTAAATCTGAATGGTCTTATCAGTATTCAGGGAGTTGTTAAGGTGCTATGAACACCTATAGCAGAGAAAGAGGTAGAGGTAGGGAAGGGCTCTGATATGTTCTCATAACTAACTGCATATTAATTAGAGCAATAAAGAGTTAGAATGTTCAAAGCCATTTCTTAAGACTGGGTAGACTGTACAACACATGCACTTTAATTGATTCTAAATTCCCTGATTTCATCCACTCAAGCTGAAGCCACTCAAAATACAAAGCAGACTGATCTCATAGTGCCACAACAACTGGATATGTCCCCAAGGACCAATACTTCAACATAGCATAAAGGAGAAAGGTACCTCTATTATCTTATATTCTCCCTCTCAGTCTCCTTCCTTCCCAAATAAAAGAGAAAAACCCTCAAAGCACAAAATTTCCTTATTTAGTTCCAAACTGGCAAAAAACCTTTACTTTTTCTGTAGGAGGAGGTGATCATTTTTGTGATCCTAGATCCATGTTCTAGCTCCAGGTAATTTTTTCTTATTAGTATATATAGCTCATGATCCACACATTCCATACTGTTCTAGTCCACTTAATTTTTTTCTCAGGAAGTGCAAAAAAAAGAAAATTTGTTGATCAGTACTCATTTCTCTTTTCCTTATTCTCCACTACCAGTAAAACACTGTTATATAAAGCAAAGATGTAGGTTTTAGTATGCGGTGGTTTTAAACATAAAATACACATCTTGTGCATCCTGATCCTTCTTTCTTTGCCCCATGAACCCCCTCAGCAGTCCCTATGGATGGTGCAATTTTAAAGAAAATAACTATCTCACTGCACTTTTTATATCTGACATTTTTCCTCCTTGTGAATGCATTCTGAGTTTTTGCAGTGTTAACAGTATATTATTAGCAGGTTTTTTTCTGCAGCATCCTTCATCGGTGTCTTAGCAGTTACTTTAAACGTTTTGAACAAATGTCAACATGTGAATACCAGTTAATTTGCAAGTCCAGTGGGATTCATAGAAAAAAAATGGAAAGTGAAGCACTAAACCAACACTTTCAAATCAGACTGCCTAGAAACATGTAAAATCAGAACTACGCTCTGCTGCCATTTTCTGCAGTGACCAGGAGTTTACTCCTTTAATAAAATGGAGATGGAGTTGGATAGTGCTGAAGCTAAGACTGCAATATCTTAATTCACTACATAAATTGCAGTGCAATTTTTAAAGATATTGAGCACATGAGGCTTTTTTTGCATTTTAGGATGGCTGAAAACTCCACTGAAGGTTGCCTGTTTTCAGTCACTGGTACAACAATTTTCCAACTCAGCAACATGGAAGAAACATATGCCAGTATGTGTAAAGATTCTCTGGCAGACATTTGCAGCCTCCCACTTTGCAGCTGATGATGCGTCCAAACTTTGTACCATTTCATAGGAACTTTAATATTTTGAAAAAGCCTCACATAGACACAGTAGTTCAGAAAGATTAATATGAAATTTAATTAGGGAAAGAGGATCGCTGGTGGAATCTCCAAATTACTTCCACAACCTATCCATCCTCCTGCTCTCAGGGTTTAGTACCTCAGTGTTTGGCCACTGCCACATATAGTGGTTTGAAAGCATAGTCATAATACTATTTCCCCTGAGCCCAGTTTGTGAGAAATGTGTACTTCTATTTAAAGCAACATCATGTTTAATTTTGTGACAACAAAGGATTTTTTTTGTGCATTCTGATTATGATTATGTTCATTCCTCTTACCTTAAATATATGCTCACAGGGGAAAATAAATCTGGATTTGAAATTTAATTTGTAACTATAAAATATGGAATAGTTATTTCTGTTTATAGCATACTAAAAAAGGTAGTGCAAATACGCAGTGTAAGGTACTGGTTATTGATGCCAGCTCTGTTTTAAAGCAATGGTAATAGCTTTTCCTCTCAAGGGAGGGCAGTATTTCTTCTACAGACTATAAATTGTATATATTATTTCACATTTTTAATGCTGAATTTTCATCTTAGATTTGTAATTTGACATTTCTTAGCTAAAATGTTTTTACACTCATGTCCCACATAGTCTTAATGGAATCTATCAATTTTAAGCAAAAAGAACAATATTAAGTGAAGGTTAAATTTCTTCTGCAAGGTTTTTTGTCCAGGGAGACAACATGGATGTACTAGGAAAATTGTTACACCTACTGATACCTTAAGAGGAGTTACAGTCAAAAGAAAAAGTCACTTTAAGTTTATAGATAATAAACAGTTCAGAGCAAATTTTGAGATCACAATCAAGATGCTAGGATCAAACAACACTGAAGTGTCAGTGTGTGAGAAGTAAGGGGTTCAATTACTGAATGTGAAAGAGTCTTGATTCCTGTGCTATGGAGCTTACCAAAATTATATAAGAAATTAGAGCTTAGCATGTCAAAAAAAAAAAGTCATAAAATAAAGCTATTTCCTCTGACATTTAAAAAAATATAGCTGATATATCTGTCATTCAGAGTCTGGAAATATTTCAGTCAAGTATAAAAGTACCAGGAGAAATGTCATGAAGTCCAACCTATTTCATAAAACATCATGATCTGCTGTGTATGTGTGAGTATGCAAGAGAAATTGAATGTGAAGTACTTTAAATTATAACACGTAACCATCTTCTACTAAAAGCACTACAAAGCCAGTAGTGAAAGAGGAAAGGAGTGCAGAAATCAAGGGAAGTGATGAAGAGCAAAAAATGAAACATTTGTAGGAAAAAACAGGTTATTAATCATTTTAGTGAGGAGAGTTAGGTTCTATACTTGTGCAAATACGCACGGACACACATATATAGCACACAGAGAAATAAAGAACAGACAGTAATAGAAAACAATATAGGCAGATTAAAGAATTTAAATTACTTGGGTTTATGAGCAATGCAGCCGAGGCTGATAAACATAGATTGTAAAAGTGCATTGTAAATAGATAAATGTGTGTACACTGGAAACATGGTCAGAATCAAATGTTCAAGTGCAGAAGAACTTACATTTGTTACTACATATCAAACCTTAAGAAAATTTAGCTTCTACTATAGTGCAGGTACAAAGGGAGGCAAAAGTGGTTAAGGATGGTACTGTGGTAGATTCAAGTGGAAATTGAATTAATTGGAGTTCAGGTTCCACATGTTCTTGTGGGGACTGGATCAAACATGCCTTGGGAACTTATGCCATAACAAAGTGAGAGGGAGTTTGAATTTACAGTTGATCACATGCTTCCCAGAGAGAGCAACTTACTCAAACTCTGTTTATTCACAGGGGGAGTTAATGCTCAGCAGCTAATATGTTTTAAAATTTACACCTCAGCTTTTTCACAGTATTATCCCCTTGAAGACATGCCTTGAGAGTAACATTTTTCCAAACCATTTAAGCTGGTCTCATTCTAGTCCCACAGAAGTCAGTAATAGAATTATTTACTTAGTAGCAAAGTTATGAACATTTTGAAATGTTCCCCTCTCTTCCTCATCTTGTGCTTTTCAGAATTGTATTTCTCACCTTGTAGTGATATTACAAAGACAAATTCAAACACTTTGAATGTCCAGGTGACAGAAAAGTGGAGGAAACCATAAAATGAATTCTTTAAGATTGAAATGCTGCGTTGCATTGCTACAGCTGAACAATAAAGGAAACATTAAATCACTATGCATGTTTAGAAATACATCCAGGTGTTCTGGAGGGATTTTAAATTACAGAGCTGACAAACTACCAAGCAATATCAGCCCACATGTTGAAAGATATTTTAAACCTGTGAACAGTACCAAAAATGTCATGATCATTGATGTAAATTGAGAGAAATTACATCAAAATTAATGAGAAAATGGAAAGGAGTGATGATATGCTAAAACTAAATCAATTTATTTAGATTATACCTCCCTCCCATATGAACAAACACATCCTATTTTGCTGAGCAAAATTTTTACACTGCTTTTGGATTCCATCGATCATGCAAGCTAAATAGCATGGAGTGAAAAAACAGGTTGGCAAAGTTTATTTGCCCTTCTGACAAAATACTTCACCATTAGTTTCAGGGTAAAAAAGCAAAGACTCAATGTGGATTAAAAAAAATAGCTCAGAAAGCAAAGTACAGGAATACACAGGAAATCCTCAACACCCAGTTAATTCACAACCTTGCACCAGACATCTCTTTAGAAAAAGAGAATGGCTGAGAGCTTCAAAGGAGTCCAAGGAGCTTCAGTTACTGATTCATTTGAAATTTGAATTTCAAATTAGAGATGGACACCAAGATCCCTCAGACTTCCTGGAAAGCCCTACCCCTAGGATTCTTTGCAAAGCACTCAAAAATCTCAATGAAAACTCCAGTTGGATGCACAGCAGTGGTCAAAGGCCAGCACATTATTAGTATGCAAAAGCAGTAAAAGAAAATGACAGTACAATTTTAATGTATTTTGGTAAACTAATGGTTCAGAGTGACTAGCACAGTGTGTTTCATTCTGGTCAATCTCTCTCAAAAGGAAGAGTTCAGGGGTGGCTGTCAACAGAAGATTGCAAGCATAAATAATTTGTTAATATAAGGAGATAGTAAAAAAATGCAGAGTCCGTACTTTGACTGCTGCAGTAGATAAATGAACTAAGATAACCCTTTCTCATTCCCTCACGAGTTCACAAAACCTATTTCAGTGAAACAAAAAGGCAACAAAATTAAAACTGACAAAGTTATGTGCTCTAAACAATGCACCATTAATCTAGGAGTGTCATTGCCACTAAATATTACTGCAGATCTATGTAACATAAACAAAAAGAAAACAATGGCCAACAAAAAAAAAGGACATTTCAAGTTATATTTCAAAGTATTTAATTTCTTATATTAAAAATCTACTATAAAAGAAGATTTTACAAGAGCTCCAGGTGAAACAGAGATCAATTTGAGAAGACTGTATTTCTAGCTTCATAATAACTAGAGGTATATCATACAGAAATATGTAGCAACTTACTAAAGATACTTTTCTAAGAAATTTCATATAAATAAAGTCTAAATAATTTTTAATGCATTTGGATGTGTTTGTTTATTGAGTTCTGTGGAAAGAGGGGGAGAGAAAGATCTCCATTTCTGACTAAATGACCATAGTTTCCACTCTCATCTCTCAAAGCCCAACTTTTGTCTTTCACTAATTTAGTAAAGACTAGGAAATATACAATTAGAGCATACAGTCTGACATTGATATTGAAAGTCCAAGCAAATTTGGATTTACAGAGGACAAGGAAAAACAGAGCAGCATGCCAGACTGAAGTCACATTCCAGAGGAGAAAAGGCTGCAAATATAAAAAGTGAAGCAAGCTAACAGAGAAACTTAGGAATTCAGATGCTTCTATGTTTTATAGATGCCAGGGCACAAAGTAACATGATTAAGTGATTAAACTTAAGAGGACATGTGATAGCAAGCACAGTTCATTTAATTTCAAATCGTGAGTCATGTTTTCTAGATTTTGGCCATTCTCACTGATCTATAAACTTTCTGTTGCTTCATATTTAAACAAGACCCCAAATTCTAGGCCTCTTTCCTCAGATCACACCTCACTAACACAGAGTATAATAAAATTACGGTCCGTGTAAACAATCCTTAAATTCTTCCTGCCTTTTTGCTTGGATGGCATTAATTCTTGGACAGTTTCTAATCCATCAAATCACATGAAATTCTTCAGCGCAGCACTCTTATCTAGCCAACAACTCCACACCTGGGATTTGTACAGTTAAACACGTCTCTTCTACTTGTTTCTATTGAACTGCGGCCTGTTTAATGCAAACCTTTTCTTGGAGATAGCAACAGCATTTTGACACCCCGTCCTGTTCTCCAGTATGCTTGAACCCTTCCTGTCTTAAAGTCGCCCTTGTCTCCTCCAAATCCAAGTAATTAATAAAAGATACCACCTATTGGGTTTCTTATGCTTAAAAATTGTGGAGTCCAATGTGTCTTTTTGCCAATGAACACTGAATTCCTCAGCATAACTTTCAATCAAGATCTATTAAAAAGAAAGTACAGAATTAAATACAAGGCAAGAGTTGATATGTGATTAAATGCAGAAAAAGAGATATGAATATATGCAGTGAGCAAATTAAAATATAATTAGCCATGAAAGGAACATAATTTCATGTGACAAACAACAAACATCTAGAAATCCTATCCCATTCATCTCAATGGAGATGTTAATTTCAGATTAAGTCAAATTAAAACAAACAAAGAAGAAACAAAGCTAGCTCTCCATTTCTGAAGCTACTTGCAAATCGAAGCATGCTTGCATCCTGGCAGTGTTTTTAACTGAAAAATTTGTTAAGCTTCATCTAAGAAAGGCTATACTTGTTTGAACCAAGCATTTACTTGTCTTGTACCACCTCTCTAGCAGTGGCCCATCAGGACACTTAAGGGAGTGTACAAAGCCAAGGCAAACATGCAGCGATTTTTCCAAGCACACTTTCCTAGGCTCCAGCATGTCTGAGCTTCAGTGGCTCTTTGGAACAGAATAATGAGCTTTATAGTCCTTAATGGATAATATTAGTAATTCTGTAAGTCTTACTACTTTTTACTACTTTTTGAGTCACTGTAAATATGGCTTCTGTCAAGGAGTTCCGTGGTGTAACTGTGAAACTGAAAAAATACTTCCTTTGGTTCAACTTAAGCACACCATCTTCTAGTTTCCTCTAATGCCCACTGTCCTTGCAGTAAAGAGCCAGTGAACAATCACTCATAATCTATTTACTCGCCACTCATGGGTTAATAAACTTGTCATAGCCTCCTTCAATTTTCTTCTTCCCAGACTGAAAGCTTGTAGTTCTACTTGTTCCTTGTTTAGAAGATTTATTTAATCATCCTTTACTCATCCTACCCATTCTTCTCTTTACCTATTCAAGATGCAGGTGCAGTGCTGTGACTCTGCTTATAACCATGATGTTCTCTAATTTATTCTATTTCTTTCTAAAAAAGTGTAATATTAAATTTGCTTTTTTTTGCTGCTACTATTTTCATAGCTCACAATGAATGCACCATGAATAGAAAATCTCACAGTGAAGTTCTTAAACAATAATTGTCAGTTTAAAGTCCATTCTTGTGCACAAATCTATATTTTTTTTACCCTTTGAGAACTACTTTTGTATTTATTTACAGTGAATTTCACTTGTCACTTTAGCACTCAGTATCACTGAGGTACTTCTTTGCAGTTGGCTTTCATTTCTCCTATTCTAAATAACTTACTATTAGCTGCAAATTTTCCTATATAAATTTTCCTGTTCTAATGCACTTGAAATAGTGCTGGTCTTATGTCTTTAACAAATAGCTTAGTAAGCTCTTTTTCAGTCTACATTATTGTGGTTTAATATTGTATTTTTGGGCTTTATGTTTCTGTTATTCCTGGATAATGGAGTAACAGGCCTGCCTTAATTTCTTACACATTGATTTGTTGGTGCCTCCTTGTAATACGATTTAGCCAAAACCTAATTTTTAGAACAGACTAAATGAACCTCTAAGAGATGTAGCAAAAGTAGCTGAACAGAGCCATTTAATATATAATCATATGAACTAGAATAATTAAATGGAACCTTTTTGCATTCTAGAAGATCTTAATTTGTTACTGAAGTCCAAGACTAAAACCAACCACAGTTCAAGATGCCAATACACTGCTTTGGAAGTGGCCTAGATGAAAGCATCAGTTCACTTGCTGAGAGTTGCTGATGTTTTTGCAATAAACATCCTCTACAATAAGTATACAATACAAACCCCACCTGCCAGTGGGAATTATTTGTACTCAGTTTAATAGCTTTGGAACAGTTCATAAGAATGGGTTAAATGCCAATAAACCAATAATGTTTTTACACCTGACATTTCATTATTTGGTTAAGGCTACGCAACCTCTCTGAGCAATTATCTCTTGAAGATCTGTTGTCAGTATCTCAGCTAACTTTTAGAACTATATTTTCACTTTTCTCTCTATTCAAGACATGACTGAACAGAAATATTCAATAAATCTCTTAGTCATGTTCTTGAATTTAGGGACACATTAGAATTCCTTGAGGTGAAAAAAGCCATACTTCTGAAGTCTAAAACTGTTTGCTTACATTATTTTGTTACCAAAGAAAACCAGGCTATACATATATTTTCTTTTTTTTCCAATATCATGCTGCAATTTCAACAACATCTCCTTCAGCTGGCAGATCTTCCACATCAAGTCCTGGGATATTTTAACTAGATCGTTGTATCTGGTACTTGAACTTCACTTCAGCAAGGGTGATTCTTAAGGTTCATGTCAATAGCTCCCTTTCAAAATCTGTTGGAATTGCTCACACATCCTTAAATACCTGATTGACTGTGACAAATGAGCAAGCAGAATAAAAAAAAAAAATTAGAAAAAAAGGCTCAAACTAGTAATTTTCTGTAAAAGTTGGATTCTGACACACAACCTTTCAAGACTCCATAGACATGGAAACATAGGGCAACTTTCTCAGAAACTTCCAGTACATTTTAATGCATCCCTGCTAAATTAATATTAAAATGCATTCCTACTAAATGGAGAACCTTTAGTTTACAAGATTTTCAAATGCAAGGCTTCTACAAATATAGCCCATATTAGCAAGAGCAGTCAGGTACACATCACCTGATAATAATGACACAAAACAGCTAAGAATAGAAGCATATATAATTAATAAAAACATGTGTTAAATATTTTTCAAGGCAAGAGAAAATATTTTCTCTCATTGTTTTCTTTGAAAGTGAATATTTGCATATGTGCTTACATTGTCAGTACTTACTATTTTAATATGTCTACTCAGAATAAGAAAATTAACTGTGCATGTACATCTGAGGTAAATAACAGCTTATGTTGCCTTCCTACTACCAGCTTTAAATCTTACTGATGAAAAATTTTTACTATGGCAAATAAAGGCAATGCTTTAGTCCCAGGCTGCAGGGACTTTCACTGACCTCTTAACTATTCCTGTACTAAATTGCTACTTCATTTTTAATGAGTGTTCTATAAATGGAGTAGTTGTTTGTATTCTGAATCTGCAAATGTTGCAAAAATTTCTAAAAATGGGTCAGTTTCAAAACCCTAAAACTTTCAGTCTATTATTTAGGATTATTATTTCAGTCTATTATATAGGAGTATTGAAAGAACATTCTCAAGAGCGGATGTTTAATAGTAGGCATGTATTTTAATGACAAATATTAAATAACAATATCAAATAATGTTGACTTTTAAAAAAATCAGAATTCAGTAATATTAAACCTAAAATAAAACCAATTAAATAAATGAAAACCAGTGTCTTCAACTGAACAACAAACAGCAAACACCGACATGCATGTCTACAGATACAAATTGTTATTAAGCTTGAAAGATGACTAAATCATTAGGCACTGTTCAAGAGTCAAGATACTTCAATTCTGTTCTACCAGTGAAACTACTGCTTTACTTTCATAAGAGATTTCATTTCGGTTAATTCTAGCAATTTTAGCATGGTTTGTAATAAGAAAGCCACATTGTGTTTCTCATACCATCTAAGCTATATTACTTGTACCTACAACATGTACTGGAGATCACTACTGCAAAGCCATTTACATTCCAAAGTTTTCTAATTGATGTTCCTGCTGCAGAACACCAAAACTGGAACACTTAGATACTTAACAAAAGTGGTATGTCATTAGGATGTGTTTGAAGGGCTGCTGTAAGGACACTAGTCTGGACTTTGGGAGAACAGTCAAGCACTTGATTTGTCTGACTGAGAACTAATTTTCCATTATTACACCAGACCACTTCAAGAGCAACACTTGTGTTCTCTCCTCCTTACCCAGCTTTTCTATCCAGTATACTTTTTCAACTCCGATTTAATGAACACCTCCCTTGGGATTTCGGTTTTTGAGACTGTGAAGTTGATAATAAATTGCAGGCATAGCTGCAGAGGCATGAACATGTTTGTCTCCATCTGTTGGCATCTATAGTTTTGAAGAATCCTGAAGGTATCTGTACCCTCGTTCCATCAACAGGACAAGGCAGACAGTGAGAGGCTGCAAATGTATATTTCAAACTGCACAGAGCAGTCTGAATTAGCATGGGATTTGTATCACTAGTTAGTAAAGGCTAAAAACTCTGCTAAACACACTGGCATTTAAATAAGAAAAGTTGCTTTAGCAAATTCCAAGTCTTGATCTGTGCTGCTTTGCTTTTATGTCTTCCTTTCATTTGGTCTCAAGGTAGATCTCGAAATGCATAATCCAATTAAATGGCAAAAATTTCCATAATTAATTAGGAGCCATTCTCCTTTCTCTTCTACTTATTTACATCAATCCCTCAACCTTAAGAAATGGGAGTGGGATAGAACAGTAAAAATAAATGTTTATAAGTGGGTAACTTCTATATACATCTCTACAATACGTGGCATCACAATGCCACAGAGTCACAGAACACTGAAGTGGAAGGGACCTCTAGAGGTCACTAAGTTTGACACTCTGCCCCAAGGCATGATCAACTATACTGAAACCATTCTTGACAGATGTTTGTATAACCTGATCTTATAAAATTTCCAGTGATGGAAAATCCATTGCTTCCTTAGGCAATCTAAAAAAAACATTGTTAGAAATTGCAGCGATTATTTGAGATAGCAAAAAGCCCTTACTGATACTGGTCTACAAGATTAATTCTTTCCAGTTTTAATCCACAATATGGCCCTCTTGAATTCATGCAGATAATGACTATGCACATATATCTCCATGCCTAGGCATACAAAATGTATGTTGGTTTTCAATTACGTAAAAAGAGAAATTCTGCATAACTGATCACAAGTACTCTTAAATTAGTAAATCAAAGAGAACTTCACATCTAATCAAGGTACAGATGCATTGAATTCTCCAATACAGTGTGCTGTATTTTAAATAAATTTAACTTACTTTCATATTGTTTTGATACAGAAGGACAGACATTTTCATGAATATATATATAAATATACACACACATCCCCCGTGGGTAGACTGTTGTTTAATACAAATTTCTAATGCAAAGTATTCCCAAGTGTCTAGGTCTGTTGAAGCCAAAGGTTCTAATGATAAAGAAATTAGCATGTTCACAAATGAGGACTCTATGGTCTAGCCAAGCCAGGTGGTTCTTGTCACCTGTCTGCATCCTGACTTGCACTGAAGGATCAATATTACAGTTTATTCACAAGCAGAAGTTGACAATCCCTGTTGGTTGCAAGAAGGATGAAGAATTAATTCTCTCCTAACAGCAAAAAACCCAGCAGGATTTTACTTGCAAATGCAACAATTCTTTCCAGAATTTAATACACATTAAGTAAGGCTTCTTACTTTTTTCTCCCCAACTTTGTATTTTCTTTTTCCTTTATGAGAATAATTTTACTAGAAAAATTAAAATTTTCATGGTGGTAGAGAGCAAAAGATCTTGCAGTTGTGGGAAAAGGACTGCTTTAAGGCTTTAGTCCTGATATCTGGAAGAAAAAGGGTAACAAAAATAGATCAAAAACTATTTTGAAAAGTGGAAAAATGGACAATCTCTTTTTTGATTTTATATCCCCTAGAAGAGAAGTTTTGAACTTCCTGCGTTAAATATTGACAACATTCTACCAATAAGTGTGTGGGGACCTTTTCAAACAGCTGGAACATTATAGATTTTTGCAAGTTCACAAGCCCTGTGCTCACATTTCCAGTAAAAGCTGCTGTCTAATACAAAGCTAAATGCCCCAGGGACATCGAAGTGAACATATTTTTCTGCTGGTTTAAGCACACCAGCAGTCATTTGTAGAGTTTACATGGCTTTCTTGTCAATACCTGCTGGTCACAGTTGGTGAAGAAGCAGTTTCACTTATGATCTGCTTGCTAATTAAGCATGACAGTAGCTATTCAGAGTGAAATTTTCAACAGCCTGACACACAAAAGGAAAGAATCAGCTGTATTCTCAGAAGACTTCGATCTTTAAATCATTTGGATTCTGTAGTTACTGGAACTGAAAGATAACAGAAATTACTTTGTCAGATTAACATGCAACTTTTCTGATAAACTATAATATACTGTATGTAGGATGAATGCTTTAACCCTGATGTTTTACAACGTAATTCTTTAATAGAAGGAAAGTTAAAAGGATTTGAAGCTATCCCAATATAGGCCAAAAATCTGTATTGTCTTCTGCTTCTCCTCATTTTCTTCAGTGGTTCATAATCTATCCTTTCCTGTTGATATCTTTCATCATCCAGCTGTACTTTATTTCTGTTGTCCATTGCTTTACTTGCATTGTAAAGTTGGTGCTCTTCTGCAAAAAAACATCCTAGAAAGTTATCAGCAAAGCCACTTCATTGCTCTGTTTCAAATTCTTTGCTTCCTTGGCCTTCAAAAGCCAGTTGCTTCTTTGCTGAATGATTATCATCTAACATCTTATTGACGCCTTTTATTACTCCTCCTCCTTGGTTTGTAGCCCTGTGTTGTCCCTTAGTTCATACTTATATTACCAAACTCGTAGGCAAAAGTCTTTGGCATTTGTACAGCCCCACCCCGTGGTCCCAGGCTTGAATTCCAAGACACATTGCAATACAGTAAATAAAATAACCCCTAAAATATTAGTTTCCTTGAGATCTCACTATTTTGCTATGCCCCTTGAGTGCAGGGAGGACAAATCTGGAGTGGCTGGTAACCAAATCTCATAATGAAATAGAACACGCTGGTAAAAGCAAACTTTTTCTGAGAGAAACCTTAAGATGGCAAAGGCTTAGTGTTACTACCAGAGGTGACTGAAAGGCCTCTTCCCACAGAGCAAAAACTCATTCCACAAGGAGCACTATCACATCCAAGCATGTTTGATCATCTACAAGCCATACAGAGATTCTTTAAATAAAACACAAATAATGTTTATTTATATCTGGTTTACAATTGCAACTTTTCAGTTCTTGTCCACCTATGCTTTATATTCATCTCCTCTAAAAATGGACATTTCACATAACTGAAAAAAAAAAAGTTCCTTTTGCAATTTTGGACAAAAAATATAGCAACAAAATTTCATTTTTAAGATATCCTAAGGACAAGAATGCAATAGAAGGTGTTTCCATGCTGCTTGTAAAGGCAACAGACACAGAAAAAGTTTAGAAAGTCTAGTGCTTTAAATATCTGGAAGGTGGAGGCCTTTCCCACACTCCCTGTAAGAGAGATTAGGCCTGAAAAAGTAAGCTGTTATTAGTTACTGAATTGCCTTGTCTGCCTTAGTAAGGCAATAAAGGATTCACAGCTGCTTTTGGCAGCAGTGGGTCGTGTTCCAAAAGGGATGTTCCTGGTGAGGAACCAGGGCAGGCAGAGAAGCCCCCAGGCCGGAGCAGGCAGGTTTTTGGGCGGTGGCTGCGGTGGCCCCATCACTGCAAGCAGGGATGTCCCTGCGGTACTGCAGAGGGGCAGCAGCCCCCCTGCCCGGGCACTTTGCAGTGCCATTCACGTCTGCTCTGCTCTGTCACAATTACAGCCACAACACTTCACTCCTGACAAGACTTTACCGTGTTTCTGTTAGCCCACAGCATGTCTGTGGGACACATGGTTATCAATCTGATAAATCTCAATGTGTTGTGTCAGGTTTAAGCACCACCAACTGCTCAAGCACATAAACATCAGCAACTACCAGACGCTCTGTAGTACTTTATATCCGTGCCCTACGCTCTCCTTCTTGATTTTCATTTTAAGAAATCCATTTTCAGTTTCATTGCTCTGGTACCGATAATCAAATGGCAAAAGGTGTTGCCTGACACTGTGTCCAGTGTCCCAAAAAGATAATCTGAGGAAAAGAGGGCAGAACTAAAACCAATATAAGATATTAAAAAAAATTTTTTTATAATCTATTTGAAACAGAAGGCAATATGGCAAAATTTTACAGTGTCAATAAGAAGGAAGATATATCTGTAATGTGAGTTTATATGTGTATTTTTCTTCCATTTTCCTGAAACTAAATCCTAAAATTTAAAAAAAAACAACAAATGATGACTCCAGGAGAGATTTTAAATACGATTTTTTAAAGTGATAGATGAGATAGAGTTAAAACATTCTTTAGACCTAGTTGCAGGTATAATAATAATTAAGCCAGATGATAATACAGGAAAAACAGAATTAATGATTTTTTCTACTCATTGATTTTTTTCTTTGCTTTTTTTTTTTTTTTGTTGTTGTTGTTTCTAAAAGTATGTTTACAAAGCAAAATTGGAAGAAATGTGTGAACAGTGCTTCTACAGCAGTGACTTTAGGGTGGAGAGAGTATATTTTTCTTGTCTCTTTGAAAAAACAATTACAATAATCACATACCAATAAAAACATTTTAGAAATGCAGAAATTCAAATCTGAGTTAAACACATTTCCTCTAGAAATCTACCTCTACGTAGATCTCTAAAACATCATTTGCCTTTGCAGTTAATATTCTGGTAAATGCATCAAAACAAGCCTCAACAAACTTCATTTCAATTTATATTTAATACCCAGGACAGCAAAGCTTTAAAACTTAGTAAGTGATATGATCAGCAAGGGATTTCCTAGCACAGCTTCTCAATACAGAAAAAAACTTACCTAACACAGTCACCATGGATTGATAATAAGAGAACAAAAATGAAAATTCACTTTCAATGAAAAGAATGCTTTTAAAATCTGAAGGCAATCTTCTATTCAATACAATGTTTACCACTTTCATGGTTGAAAGAGAAAACTTGACAGTACCAGAAATGCTTCTGAGCAGGACTTGTTCTTACTCAAAGATTATTTATACTTTTTTTTAAAAAAAAACCCGCCGTTATCAGATTACTCCACTACAGATACAGATTCTGATGCCACTTCAAGTGTCTAAATCCCAAAAGGTAGACCCTTCTAACCATGAGTTTCATAGCTAAAATATGATCTAGGCTATTGAAATATGTAATGCCTCATTTTCAGAACTTTCAGTAAAACTGAAGAGTATTGTAACAGAGAAAATTTATCTAAGCAGTTGTGAAGACAATGTGAAGTTCATCCAGATATCACTGAGTGCTAGACATACACATACAGGCTGAGAAAACAGGCTGAGAGCCGGGGCTGTTCAACTGGAGAAGAGGAGACTTTGGGCAGACATTATAGTACCTTCCTGTACCTAAAGGGGCCTGCAAGAGAGCTGGAGAGGGACTCTTTACAAGGGCTTGTTTACAAGTTTTTACTTGTTTTACAAGTGATAGGACAAGGGGGAACGGCTTTAAACTGAGAAAGGGTAGATTCATATTGGACATTTGGAAGAAATTCTTCACTACGATGGGCATGAGGCACTGGAAGAGGTTGCCCAGAGAAGCTGTGGATGGCCCATCCCTGGCAGTGTTCAAGGTTGGATGGTGCTTTGAGCAGCTTGGTCTAGTGGAAGGTGTCCCTGCCCATGGCAGGGAGTAAAGTCCCTTTCAACCCAACCCATTCTATTATTACTACTTTGGCAGGGGAAGCATATAGGACAAGCATACCCAATTCTTAGGGTTTTGTTACCCAAGGAGAAAACCAGAACAGAGGTATAAATCTTAATGGTACTATTGGTTTAACTGCCACTTTGGTAGCCAAGTAATGAAGGACTAGAGGTTCAGCTTTTGAAAGAAAATTTTTGTTTCTAGTTTTCACTATTCTCAAAATAACATCCTCATAAAACCCTGCCATCAAAACTACTGGAGACATACCTTCTAAAGTAAAAATAGAAGCCTGAAAATCTTTGCTTGAAGACTTCTATGACAGACATAAAATGATAGGAAAATCTCAGTGTGTGGTTTTCTCTCTACTGCTGGTGCATTTATATTGAATTACTGAGTTTCCCTAAGACTACTTCACAGGTGGGGAAGTGATCTCCAAGCAGAGGAAAGCTGATCTGAAGGAGTATTTCTTAAACAGAGTTTTGCCTTAAGACAAAATTGCTAGTGGCATGCAACATTATTTTCTGTATGTTTTAATTAGCCAGAAAATAATATGGAACAGCTGCAGAAAAAAAAAATTAAAAGATTCACATAGATTCTCTTTTTAGGCTTCGTAGATGACAATAGCTAAGAACACCTCTTTGGGTGGCACAGGGACCAATCTTCAATGAAACAATTTTCAGTCTTACGCTCAGATGTTCTATCTACTAGTACAAGAGGCAGGAACAGCTGATCTGCAAGATACAAAAAAGATCGTGTTTAAAAAAACCCAAACACCAAAAGCAGGAGCACAATGCACTGAAAACTATTTTCCTATTCAAGTTATGTGAGGGAGGAGTCAGGCAAAGATGAGCATGGAATGAACATTCCCTTTCGCCTAAAGTCATTATTTAACTAAAAAGTTGTTCTTTAAGGAGGCATGAAATGAGGAGCCTTTGTGAAAAAAAAGCAGATTGTGTTCCTATCTTAGACAGCTACATTAGTCTCTGAATACACCACTGACTTTGGAGATTCTAGAATTCTAATTTTAGCTTTATTAGGTGCCAAAATTATAGAACATGAAGAGGGATGTTTGAGTAATCACATGATGGAAACAGCTTTGTCTGACTAGCTAGCCTCAACATTCTGAATTATGGATCAGCATTACCTAAATAAAGCCCTTGGCATCATCAGCTCCAAATGATCCTGGAGAGATACATTAGATTGTTGCATGAGACACAACTCCCCTTGTCCTAATAAGCAAGGACTGCTAATATTTCAGTATACATATTTATCTGCAAATAAAGGTCTTAAATACCATCTCAGAACTGTTTGGCAATATACACTATTTTTCAATTTAGATAATAATCTGTAATTCTGAATATCTCCAGTTACAAACCATAAATCTTAAAATGTCTCTACATATTTTCAAGTTTGTCCTCTGGAAAATTTAGTTCAGACTTATATTAAATAGTTATCTTAAAAAACAAACAAACAAAATGTTTGTTCTGGTTTGTGCACCTAGCAGAATAAATTTCTACTAACCTTACTTGCTTTATAAAATCTGAGATAATAAAAACCAAAATAATTTTTTTTGTTATACAATGAGTCAGAATGCTCTGCCTTTTTTTTCTATTGGAACAATAGGAACTGATTGGAGACATAACCCACAACTTTTGCTAAAATACTTAACATTACAGAAGCAAATATACCCAGTGGTTTCAAAGATGGAAAAAAGAACATCAAGATATTTTATTCTCATTTCAGCAGATATGTGCTTCTGAATAAAAGGCAATTAAGAAGACATCGTTCAAAACAATTATTTCTTACAAAAGTATGTTAGCTATTGTTCAGTTGGTTCCCTTTAACTTTCATCTCATCTTTTCATCACCATGTAAAACTTACTTATTTACATGAGATTATTTTTCTTCTTTCCAGATAATAATAAATAAACCAAACCCAAATCCAAACATTTCCACTCCAAACCTCCCTTACAGTAAAAAACTTTTTCTTATGTTCATATGGAATTCATGTGATTCAGTTTATGCCTGTTATCTCTTATTCTGCCACTGGGCACCACTGAGAAGAGTAGGAGTTCATCTTTGCACTCTCCAATTAGATATTTATAAACACTGATAAGGTCTTTCTGAGCCTTCTCTTTAAGCACCCACATCTTTAACAGAGAAGATTAGACACACAGGACAAATTGCCTCCAATACCTTTTTGATATCAGAACAACAAAAAAGGAAGTTAATCTTCTAAGTGAGGCAGAGTACTTTAACATCTATAAAACTACTATTAACAGCAAAGGAACTTGCCTACAAGGAGGTCACCACAAGAGCAGAGTCAGGCTCTTCAGGGTATTGCCTGGTGGGAGGACACAAGACAACAGATGTAAGCTGGGACACAAGATTCCAGTTGTCTATAAAGAAAAGAGTTTTTGCTCCAAGAACAGTCAGGCATGGCAACAGGTTGCCCCAGGAGGTGGTACTGCCTCTGTCCTCAGGTGCTTTCCAGACCAGACTGGGAAAACCCTGAGTAACCTGGCCTGACTTCAACACTGACCTCTTTTTGAGCAGAGGGCTGGACCAAGATACCTCCTGAGGTATCTTCCAACCTGACTTTATTGTATGAGCCTATAATCTATGACAGAAGTATTCACAATTCATTCTAAAGGAACAGAATAAGGTCGGCGCTAGCTCTACCACTGTTAAACCAAAAAAAAAAAAAAAAAAAAAAAAAAAAAAAAAAAAAAAAAAAAATTCCAGTCAAAACACCCCATATCTGTGTTCTAGAAATACACACAATATGATCACAAATAACACACTGTATGGGAATAAGAAAAAGGGTCTTAAAGTAGAGGTAGGTAAGAGAAAGAGATGTTAAATGCTAATTCTGTAACAATTTTTACACACACAGCAAGAGACAAAATGGTGCAGGAAACAACACTTTTCATAGACTCTATTATCTTGAACACTGCATATGCTGCAGATTACAGATTCTTACACTTTTAAGCAAGCCTAGACAAAAAAGCTGTATTACCCACAATATAAAAAATCAACATCCCATTCTGAGAGAATTAATCTCTTCCCACTTTCAATGTGACTAGGTTTGGTTTCCACAATTATACTTCTTGTTGCTCAACAGTTGTTTAACAAGTCAGAGGCAAGAAGTGTGCTCAGACCTCTCCTCGTCCAATACCATGTCTGGCTTCTCAGACATTTCAGTGGAAGCAGGTGCAAGTCTTTCAAAAGTGAGTTAGAGTGCACTGCGCAGATTTAATAGCTGCTTCCCCAACAGATTAAGGTGCTCCTGGTGCTCTAAAAAAATAAATGAGAAAACTGAAGTTCTCTATCAATCCCTTGGGTCAATTACACAGATTAGAGATGGAATGATTCAAAGCATGATGAGCCTGTCTTCTCCATTCTTATCTTGATTATTTTAGCATGAAAAGAGTTGGTTCTTGCTAAAGGTGGAATCAGCTCAACTACAGCTGACCTAGACAGCTACATAAAATTACAGAGTTCTCCAAGTCTTTTCTGATTAAGAAAGGAAACAGAGGATGGACCTTGGCGTCTGGTGCAATCTTGCTTATTTGCAGAGTTAAAACTCTGCTTTTCTTAGCACAACAAATCACAAGCAAGCGATAGTTTTCTGTTCCTTACTATTCCCCTTCATCTACCACTCCATCTAAAAGCTCTCACAAAGCAGTGTCTGAATTCACACTTCAAGTAGTCATTTACACAAGGTCATGAGCATTTGGTTCATTTTTCACTTTTGTGCCGTTTTCTCATTTTTCTAAGAATTATTTCAGCAAACCCTCTCAGCTACATGTATTGCTATTTTACTGAATCACATACCTTTGTTCCGATGCTTCTTAAATGAAAGACAGTAGCTAACCATCTTCAGTTAGCATCGTTACAAATAGAGTTTAAATTATTCTGTCATCCTACCTACGTGTGAAAAATAGTGACCCCATGCTTCTTCAGTGAATATTTAAAACATAACTTCATGTACTAACAGGTATTAGGTAAAAGACAGGTGCTTTGCCTATTTTTCTGTCTGTCCACTTATCCAACTACTCTCTGTGACTGTAGTAGCCAAGAATTGCACTGACTGGATCCATTTCTACTTTTTACTCTGAAGGTGCAAGCAATGAAAACTATGACCACTCTTCTATGACACTTCTGTTACATGAAATTGTTCCTTTGTTAGCTTTCCAAAGAGATAAATTTATCCCCCAATGGGATCCTACTCTCACTGTCAACAAATTCAAACACACTGTACAATAAAGGAATAGAGGTCCTTTCTAGAGTGACAAGAACTAGCTCACACAATCCTGTGCTGTGCTATGTTAATACTCTCACATTAATCTTTCTGACAAATAGAGAGGAAAGACAGCATATACACCAAGATTATATAGAAAAACATAAAACCAAAGGTTTCAATTTAAGAATTAAAATAGCAGGGTGATATTTAAGGCATGCATACTGTCTTCCATGAAAAAAACATTCACAATGCTTGGGGGAAAAAAAATCAAAGCAAAAAGAGAAAGAGAGGAATAAAAGTGAGCTTGTTACTTTATAAAAGCAAATAGCAAGAAACTCAAACTGAACAAACATTATTTCTTACAGTAGGGTCAGAAATGACTGAACACAGAATTCATATCAGATGACCACAAATTAAGTGCAGGGAAAAAGATGAGCATTTGCCACAGTGAAGATGCTCTAGTTTCTAATATTAAAAAACTGAGTATGATGAGCATGCAAGATTAACTTAAAGGTCAATTTTGGGTATCTTATATTTTATAATGGCAGATAGAATTTCTCCTTTGCACCATGGACATTTTTCGATTTCTTTTCTTCACCCTACACTGTTCTCGATATAAGACAGTCAGGGCAGGCAGACAACATCTACTTAAATATTTGGCCAATGTTCCGGGATTAAAACCTTGTCTTAAGGCTCTGCACTTCTCCCTGACTTCTAGTGCTGGTTCAACATCAACACCACAAGATTATCACATTCCTATAGCATCCATGGTTTTCTCCAGGAAATGGCTGTCACTGGTACAGATTGTTAATTTCTAACCTGAGCGATCTGTTAACACATGGCTGTAGATGGATTCCAGACACCAATTATATGGATGATAAAATGCTGGCTTTTCAAAACAAGGCTCTACAGTTGAGCCCTTTCCACACACTGCTGATGGCCAGCTATTGATTATTCACAGCAGAAAGCTCAGCTCTTCCACTGACAGCCAGTCTGAGCCCCATCTATAAAGTCAAGCCCAGTAAATCAAACCAGACTCAGTTCTTGAGTTTTCTGCGCCAAATGAAGATCCAATGAAGGGCAAAGAAGGCCATACTTAGAAATGCAGTGCAATGTACAATCATTTTCTGGTCTGTGAAAGAGATGAGCAGGAAAATAGATGGCACTGGGCTCTGCAGGCAAAGACACTTTTACACTGGTGTCATATGGAGAAATTGGATTACCACACAATAACAAGTCCAATAAGCACAGATTATGAGTGTAGGATAGAAAGTAATTTACCACTAGATTAATCCCAGACATTCCTCTTACCTAGACTGCATTAAAACAGGAACATCTATCTTTCCACCCTATTGCTCAATGTTTCATATTCTTTGCACCCCCCAGAAAGAACAGTACATGAATTTTTTTGTTATATTCTATTTACTCTCTACTAGCCTCTCCAAAATAAGTTTCACATGCAGCTGATTAAACATATTTGGCAAGAAGGTACCACAGTATTTTTAACTTGTCTGCATTTTCACTGGGAGATAATGTGGATCTATGACTTGAGCACATTAAGTAGCTACTCTTAGACAAACACACAGAGTACACCTTACTTTGCCAGATAGGATCTGAGGTCACATCAATACAAGAAAACTCTGGAATATTAGGCCAAATTAAATCTAAAATATTGATCTATGTGTACAGATATTTCTTAAGAAATATGATGGCCATTCAGTGAAATACACGGAAGGGAGAGACGACAGAAGTGTTATATATGTATTGAATTAATAAGATTTAAATAAAAATTATTAGTTCAGTTTAACTTTGAAAGGATTGTCTAGTTACCTTGGAGGAAAACCATTTATAGCTCCTCCCATTTCACTCAGCCTTCCCAAAGTCATTCTCTTGACATTAAATAAGAAGAAACTAATGTATAAAACTTCAAATAGGGAAAATGTTTTCCTTATTACCTTAACAATTAGATGGTAATATTAACTTTTCAGAGCCATTCCACATTAAACAGGAATGTATTAAAGCTAAGTAGGTATTTACTCAGCAGCAAAATTTAAATAAGTTAGATACTAAAAGGTCAAGATGAAATTATTTCATACTTGGATACTTATCTAACTAACTGGAAGGTAGAATTTGTATTCTGAGGAATCCTGAAGCTCCGGTAGTACAATAAATTAGTTCACCTAGGAAGTAAATTCCTCAGATAATTTGTACAAGGGGAAAGAAGTTTTCCCCTAGCCCTTTGTTAAAAAAAAAAAAAAAAAAAAAATTTCCATTATGTTAGGTGAAATAAACTCCACTAATACAGATTTCCTGCTGCCAGCATGGTAAATTCTGCCCTACAACTCAGATTCCTGGAACCTGTAGTTCTCTTAGTTAGGAGTAGGAAGACAGTAATTCTATTAAACATAATCAACATTTTCTCAGGTAATATTATGCTGAAATAGCGTGTGGACAGGTACATTCCCTCCAAAAGTTTCTCACCAATCCTATGCTGATACATAAAATTTCTTCATGCCTTACATAAGTACATTTTAAAGTGCTAAGAACAAGCTCACCTCAATTACACACTACAATACATTTAAACCACTGTACATGAGGCGCATTCTCATACAGAAGATGTCTCATTCAATAGCTACAAACCCAAAACTTAATTCTGAGTCTTACCCAAAGCTCCTGTATAACAATTCACAGTTGGTTGGAGCTTTGGTTGCTCCCTCTGTTTAAAAAGATAAGATTACAATAAGATTGAAAAAATAAATTGAATCATACTATCCACATCAAAATCAACAAAAGAAAAATTATAAAGAACCTCTTGCTATTAATAACTGTGCACAATTAACACATTCCGTGGGACCGGGATGAACAGCACATGACTGAACAGACAACGAATGTGTCAAAATACTAATGCACATGTAATACACCATATGCAGAGACAACTGATATTTTTTGATTCATAATTTTTAAAAATTACTCTATAATCTTAGCATTCTTCTTTTTCTGAACCTTTTTAGCAAGGAATAATTTATAGATAAATGCAAAATCATCTCGATCGAAGCAATACTTGCGATTAAAGACCTATATAATTATTTCCTTCCTCACATATATATAAATGATTATTTCCATTTAATAAATGAGAATACCATAGGATCACAAAAAGTAAATTAGAAACAGCAGAGTAGCCCATATTTTTTATTTATAGTATGAAGTAATATGATCACCTTGTACAGGAATAAACATGTTAAAACATGTTTGGTATTATTACACTATTGGCTGAACAGTTAATTGCCTTAATCCGTAAGTTCGGTATTATCTGATTTTTTTTTTTTTTTTAAGGCAATTTTACACACTGAAAATTAGAGTTTTTACAAAAACAAAACAAAATGTTTTAACAGCATTTCCTTCTAGTGCAAGCTAGCGCAGATTTAAATATCTCCCAGCAGGCAACACAGAGCTCTGTTCGATGCTCGTGTACTTCTATTGGCTTCCATTTGATTAAAGGAAACTGCTTCACTACAGAAGCAAAGTAGAACAATTCCTTGGAGTATTACAGCACCATGTTCTGTGTGTGTGACCACACAAGGATTTAAAAGAAGAATGATACAGTGCTCTTTTCAGAATATCAGATTATCTAACTTCGAGTAATGACTATTTAGTGAAGATTTATATTATTTCCATTTTTTAAAGCTCTATGCATAATTATCATAACAGCTCTCTTTTCAGGACAAATTTAGTTTTGAAACTTTTCTATCACTGGCACTATTTCTACTCTCAGGATACAGGAGATAAAGTACAAACACAAAAAGCCAGCCATCAAACATTTAAATAACTGTCTTAAACTTCCATAATTTTGCAGAGGGGGTATTTAAAAAAAGAGTGAAAGTAACACAAATGTTCAGCTCTCTAACCTGCTAAGGAGGCCTAACCTCTCAGGAATGTTTGCAGTGTACGGGCATGGATCTTACTTTAGGCTCCAGAAACTTGGAGCTAAGATAAGAATGCATCAGAGTATGAAAATAACAAGCTTTTTGTTCTTCTTCATTCTCCAGTGCACATGTCAGATTTTGAATTTAGAAAACCCTAAAAGCACAAAAAAGTCTATGCATTTTGAGGATATTTCATTACTCTACTATAGGACAGGAGGGAAAATACTATAGCCAGAAAATCAATGATACAAAGGTTGCCAAAACTACTAAGAGACTTCACATTCTATAGTACAGAACAAAATCAAAGCCATAAAAAAAATTTCTCTAAATTAAGCAGATAGATTTAAAAATCCCCAAAAAACACCATCTAAGTAAACTGAACTATTTATTTGCAGAATAAACCAAAGGTAGCATGTGATGCAAAGGAAGCAGAGTCGTATCTTTGTGAGACGGAAATAGCCTAATGTTTGGGGATTAGGTCTAAAAGATTTCTGACTGTGGCAACCTAGGAAAAAAACCCCTTGAATGTTTATTTTTATATCACATCTCAAGAATCTAGCACTAGAAAGTGTCAAAGTTGACAATTGAAAATTATTTTCTATCTTAAACTTGACAGTGTTTACCTTTATAAACAGTGCAGTGGAAAACACAGTGCTGTGAGAATTAATGTGAGTCCAGGCTGGAAGATGCTCAAGAATCTGGCTGTTATAAGATATGAACTTCATTCATCCTGAGAATTACCTACATGTCCTTCATATATGACAAGGTCACAAAATAAAATATTTCATTACAATATCTGTGTAAGGCTTAATTGAAAGAATTTGTTTATCTAGAAACAATAAATAGCAAATTCTGAAGTTCCAGTAAAAATCTAATTTTTAAAAATTTTGTGTTACAAACTATTGTTTGCAAGGCTTGATTGCCTTTATTTAATAAGGTCTGCTTACTGTATAAAATGCAGTGAACAGCTCAGCTGAGTAATACGGCATTTTTGTGGCTATGATTTTAACTAGTTAAGCCACGGAAACAGATGACAGCTACTTTATTTTTAATCTTACTGCTGAAGTAAAGCTGTAAACTTTTTCCTTCCAGAAATAATCCGCAAACTGATTGCTGTCAACTGATTGCTGGAGGGAAAGTCTGATAACCACGGAGGGTGGAGACAGGAAAGACAAGCTCCCTCCTTCCATGTGTAAATACCTTTCTACAAAAAAAGGGAGCTAAATCTTATATAATCTTTGTAAATTAAAGATCTATTCCGCGTGAACTTTTAAAAAAATGTTCTTTATAGTATCCAACACTTTTATTCAGGAAAAGCTACATCTGACTAGACTTTGTTATCAAAGAGACATGATGTTATTCAAGTGTTCTGAATGAAACCCTGCTTCTTTGTTCCTTAAAAATGAAAGCATACCTTGTAAGAGCTGATTCTGGATTCTGAGGGATATAGTCTGCCCTTTAAAAACTTCAAACATGTTTATACCAAAATTCAAACTCTTAGCAGATTTCTAGGTCTAAAATATATTATTCCTATACCATTAATTTGCAGAACATCTACCTGCCTTCAGAGAGTGTAATGAAGATCATTAGCAGCTATAAGGAATTTTTTATGTTGTAAACACTATATAAATGCTAAATTATGACAAGGATAGAAGTAGCCCAGTTTATCTTCATCCAGAAACTAAAACGTTATGCTTGTATTTGAATTACCTTATCAATTCATGTCTAAAATCCAGTATCTCTACTAACTGATATTTTGCCATTTATCAAAACAATCCCTGTTTATTTCCCCAATTTCCTATTGTAATCCCCCTAATATCTTGCTTCAATTTTTTTTTTCAGATATCCACTAAGATCCCATTGTAAATAAATACAATCTTAGAACATACATTTCTGTTATCAATTTCTAGGGGGAAAAAAATTTTACCATTTGCAGTTAATAAAGAATTAAATTCAACACCTTTTTTTACCTCTTTAAACAGTTTTTAGGATGACAAAATGTAAGACTTCACTTGCAGAGACTTAAATGTCACAAAATGGTTGGTTAGCAATCTGGAAAATCGTAGTAGGAGAATGTTGCTGTTGTCCGCAGAGACGGTGCAAAGAACGCCGCGGAATTCCAGTCCAGGATAGAGCGGGATCATTTAATTAATTATCACCTCATATATATAACTTGGTTTGCAATAGAGAAATGACATTATTGGGTGCTTGACCATACACCTCCCAGAGTGATTGGCTGAATGCTATGACGCCCATTTCAAAATATTTTCTTCAGTGTGGACAGCAAGGCTATACATAACAAGTTTGCACCTGTGAGATAAAGTCTTGGTTTACAAGATAGCAAACTGTTTCTCAGCTAGTTTGCTTGAGAACAGAGACTTTCACAGGAGGCAAGCAGGAAAATTTCTCTGCTAGCTTTTTTAGCATCCATAGGAAAAAATATTAAACTATTTTCACCATTGTTCTGCAGATAATGTGTAACATTTTACTTAATAACTACATCTGCACCTTTTACAACCTCAGTTGAAAAGGATTTGCTCTACCTTTGCTCTACAAGTTAAACAGATGTACACTGTTAACAGGAAGTTTTACAACAACAAAAAGAAGAAAAAACAAAAGCAATTATTTTCTGAAATTCAGATGATGAGCATATGCATTTATATTGATTTTGGAAATAAAAGTAAATGTTAGAGCTGCATACTTGTACAGGTGCCCATTCACAATTTTTCAATTCCCACCTCTTCACTGCAGCTTAGATGCCAAGAGTCATTTCTTTCCAAATTCTGGAGGCATCCTGAGAGGCCTTAGCATCACACAGAGAAGCAAAATTCTCCCATTTTTCTGATGGAGTTCCTACAGAATGTGAATTCAGAATCAAACTGCAAAGACCAGATTGCTTCTCAAAATCAGTGTCAAGGTATTAAGTTGAAAGTACAGTTAGCTCATCACTGTTCCTAGGATATCATATCCTCATTTCAAGGAGGAAAAAGTAGAGAGTCATCATTTTCAGTATTTTAAGTGCTATCTTAGCAGTATTCTGTAAATGGAAAGCCATTTGAAGAAAAAGTTCCTTTTCATCACTCTTCTATGTGCACACACAAACAAAATATATATTTTTAGCTAAAAGCAAAATATCGGTCACTTGCTAAACCAACAGAAAACTCCTTCCCTTCAAGCGATATTGAATAAATTTTCCTGCAACAAAACATCTTGATTCTAGACCAAACTTAAACAATCTGAGCTTAAACACAGAGCACTGAGTCTCACCCTAGAAATCTTATGTATTGTTTGCAATGAGGGTATTTCAGTCTCTTTTCTCACTGCTGCTGGCAAAGCAGGTGAGTGTGGATAGCAAGAGAAAATATGGAATACAGAAGCAATTTTTCTCAAAAAATATTTCTGCTATTTGAAGAAAGCATAAAAAAGCCCTTGCATTTTTTAACATATGGTAACTCAATTGCTTCATCTGAATGAAAGGCCATTTGGCTTCAAAAACTTCAGCTATAGAGCAATTAATTCACCTCTACTTCGCAATCAATTTCAAGATTACACATTTCAAATTCCCCATAACTATAACAAGCCCTGAGGTTCATTCTCCCTATAAAAATGAGGTGGGGAAATAAATGTAGTGCAAAAAAACTGCGATGCCTGTGTGACATACAAAATAGTATCTTGCCTGTGTCAAACATATGGTATGAGTAATTCACAGTCATACACTCAAACAGACCAAAAGACAACTGTCGATTGGTGCTATTAAACCAGAGCAAGGAAAGATGGTGAAGCAATACTTTTATCTGTTAATTTTCCCAGCCACACAGCAGTAGTAAAATCATTACTGATGTTATGTTACTAACCATTACTACTAACAATTACATTATTACTAATGAAGCATGAAAGTGAGGTGAAATGGAAAGTGGTGGAATTGCTGGGCTCAGAGGATTGTGATCCGTGCCACAAAATTCATCTGGGAATGTTACTAGTTGTGCACTCCTGTTGACACTGGGGCCATTTTCTTTAAAGACCAGAATAATGGGACCAAGGGCACCCTTGACAAGTTGGCAGAGCATGTGAAATAGGGAATAGTTGTGTTAAAGGCCCTCAACAGGCTGGAGAAATAAAGTCCAGCAAAAGGAAATACACATTCCTAACCAAGAGGGGAATAACTGTGTGCACTGGTAAAAGTCTTGGGACCAACCAAGGGGAAAGAACTGGGCATAAAAGGATGGGGGGAGGTCCTGGTGGGCAAGAAGTTGAACATGACTCAGCAAAGTGCCCATGTAGCAATGAAGGTCAACACTCTTCGTGTCAGGAAAAACAGTCCCAGCAAGCTGAGAGGGATGATCCTTCCCCTCAGCACCAGCAAGATCACATCTGGAATATTGCCTCCTGTTCTGGGCTTCCCAGTACAGAAAGTACATGGACATACTGGTGTACATCCAGTATGTACATCCAGGACACAGAGAAGATATGGATCTTGGAGCATCTGTCATATGAAGAAAGGCAGGAAGAGCTGAGTTACTTTATCCTGGAGAAGGCTCAGGAGGGATCTTAATCAGTATTTATAAATACTTGGTGGAAGGGAGAAGCCAATCCTTTTAAAAGCAAATATTATGGGAAAGAAAATTCAGAATCCACTCTCTCCAGATTTCAGTAAAGAATTTGATATGGTATCACCCAGCAATTATTTACTGAATTGGAAATATAAGCATAACACAAAAATAAAGTTGATATAAATGTGACAAATGATAACATAGTGAATGGACTTCTTCAAAATCATTCTTCACTCTCATTATATGTCTGTGAACATGGTGAAAAGCAGAGGTGTTTTGATAAAAACTGGTTACGGGAAGCCCTCTTGATACAGGGGAGGTTCTCACTAACCTACAGAAGAAATTGGAGGAGCATCTGCACAGGCGTATTAGAAATGGCAAAACCTTTAGCAACTCTTCAAAGCCACATGATTACTAATAGCAGAATTTCTGTGATTATTTCTGTGATGTTCTCTTATCATTTGAGAGCAACACAAAAAGAAATCACACACCCATGTTTACTACTAACAGATTAAACCAACCTGGCATATCTGTAAATGAAACTTGATATTCACCAGTGTCTGACAAAATACTTTCAAAAGACCAGGTGGAGAATTAGCATTTTTATTCAAGACTTAGAGCAAACGCTTCAGGTACAAGGTTTGGAAGTCAGGAGAACCAAGTTAACTACCCTCTGTATCTTCCTATTTATTCTGTTTTGCCAGACAGACTAAAAGGTGCTTGCTCTGCTTGTTTGATCCTAGCACAAAAAAGCTGAGGAAGGCATATGATCGATGTTTATAATTTATTGAGGGCTACCCACCAAGGAAGGAGTTGGTTTTAAATAACAGTCTTGAGAGATTAAAAATTAGGAATCAGAGAATATATTTAGGCTGAAAGTTCAAAGAAAGCTCTAAGCATTAGGAGAGAGGTTTTGAAATACCTTTCCAGAAAGAGCAACAGGGCAATGTACTAAAGGTAAGACTGTGATGACTTTATGACTGGAATTAGATAAGATTGTTGTCTAACTCAGAAAGGTCTTTTCTCCAGCCCTGAATTACTATGGTGATCAACTACTCCCTGTTCTGCTCCCCTCCTTCCCAGACTTCTTGTTCACACTATTCCCACTGAAGTTCAGCTGGGGCTATGAGAGGACTTCATGCAACTTTTTATCTCTAAGAAAAAAACAATCTTAAGACTTAAACTCCTACCCCTCTAGTTTAAATGGTTTTATAGAATATTGCATCAAAGCAGATGACTAAAAGCTCTCCTTGAGATCAAAAGATTTAATCAGTAGCTAAACAGAGCAGTGCACTGCAAACATAGTGAAATGAAATTGCCTCATTGGGTCTTCATTAAATATTTGTCCTCCTTGCCAGTTTGATGGATTCCTGCTTACTATATAAACAGCCAAAGAAGGAATTTGATTCTACTCAAAGCATATACACCTCAAACACTGTCACTATTCAGGATCTTGGAATTTAACCTGTTAGGACGTACAACTATCCCCACCCATCACAATGTGGTACTTTTATGTTAATCTTTGAACAACCCATTCAGAACTTTTCTATGGCAGTGCGTAAAGCAAAAACAGCTACAGAAAATAGAGAGGGCATATTCACATGACTACAGCTACTGGCCAGTTGTCACGTAGTTATTTGTATAGCAGTAAGTGAACACTGAGCAATGCTGCAGACAACTAACTCTTCTCCATTCAGCTCCTTTCAAAGCTATGTCCATCAATAAACAAGCATCACTGTGGTTTCCTGACCCAGAGAGCATGCTCAGCCTGCTGCAACTGTTGAAAAGGTAGGCAGGTCTGTCATTCACTGAAGTCACCAAGCCCACAATCCCTTCTATCAAACACAAGTCAAGATTGTAAGGCCAATAAAGTCTGGTGAGTGTAAACACATTTACCCACCTCCCTCTGGCTGACAATTTATTTTTTTTCATTTTATTTCAGAAAAGAAGCAAATGCTTTTCCAATATAAGTTGATCCAACACTTGACAGCCAAACAAAAATGTACACTGGACCGAAATTTAATCAGTGACATATATTCAAACACCAAATCAGAACTTCCATGTTTTACTTACAAAGCCAAAGCACTGGACAGAACAATGACAGTTAAACAGAAAAAAGTATTTCTATTATAATGGTATCTTAGAATGAGAAATGTTCACCAATTAATAAACTTCAGCCACTTTCTGGACTAGTGTCCATGACAGCATTTCCAGTTAGAGACAGAAGATTTGGAAAAGAAAACAAATTTTTTCTCCTGTTCCAAGTTCAAAGATGAACTCCACTTTTATTGACTGTAATTTGACCTCTACCGCCTCTTATTCTGTGACAAACCAAATTCTCAACAGCTGAATCTCTTTTAATCAGTTGGTTATAGTCTAGACCAAGGATCCCACCTTAAATGCAATAAAAATGCTGTATATGTGAGTATGATTTAGTTTAACAATGACCTGCATTCTTGGATTTGACAGAAAGACTTGATTTCAAAATGTTTTTCCCCATCTGACTAGTCTCCTTTTAAATTCTTGTCTTTTTATTTCTGGCTTGGGCTTATTTTTTTCTCCCTTATTTTGTTGCTGTAGAACAGTGATATGAAAACTACTGCATACAGGCTTGCTTTCAAAGTAAGCATATTGAGTGGTTAGCCTGGCTCGTATGTTCTTGCTTACCTCACAGATTTCTGTGTTATTATTAGTTTCTTCTACTAGCATAGCAGTCTTTTGCCACACACATACACACACTTTTACAATAAGCTCACAACTTACGAAACTTGCAAATCACACGTGCTGTCAAAGCACATAAACTCCTTAATTCCTTCATTCTGATGCAATGTACAGGATCCATCTATAACACATAACATCTTTTTAATCAAAAAGCAATATTTTTACATAAGTGGAACAAAAGAACTTAATAATATTTGCCATTTACAGTATTGTCAAAAATATGTTAGGCGACTAAAGCAATTAACCCCAATCTAAATTAGTTCCATTTGCAATGACAAAACCTCAGTCTACTTTTGCCAGCAACAAAAGTAGTGAAATATATGAAAATCCACTAATGTCACAAAACTAAAGTATGAATAATTTCTGCAATATGAAACCATTATCTCATCAGACTAAAGCAAAAATCATTTTGCATTTTATGAAGAGATACCTGGCACAGGAATAACACAAACATCTTACTGAACAGTAGGTCTCCCCAGTTCAGCTCATTTAGCAGGCAAGTGTCATGAACTATTACAGTATTGCCTTAGAGGCAGTAAGTGAAATTCTTGGAAGTAGCTTATGACATTTTTTAAAGCTTTTTTCCAAAGGGTGGAAATAATCAAAGCAGACATCACACAGATTTTAGTTGCTGTAGTTGAGAAAGTCAACATTTTCACTGGAAGTTGTGCTATCCCTTGTCCAAGTTTTCCCCATCCTGTATGACAGAAAATCTGGGTTTGTACATACTAAAAACAGAAGGTAAAACAGCCTAGTTATTCTCAGTTTTTTCACGTGTGGCAAAAATAAGAGGACATATGTGATTCTAAAGCACCATCCTTACACTCAACCACCTCCAACTCTGCAAGAGATTTCAGGCTATAATGTGTAAATCATTACTACATGCTCTAATAGTACTTTCTATTTAATCAGGAAAAATCCCCTCTTGAATTACAATAAATAACTACAGTTTTGTTTTAAATGAAATGACGTATCTGACCTGAGTTTCGGTCTTTTCCTAGTGGGAAATATAAATTCAGCATTTGGATACATAATCCTACAGCTCTCAGAAGAAGCCGACTCCACCGCGAACACTTTACATGATTTATAGCTCTCCTCCAGATTCAGATGGCAAGTCTCGGCGGAGCAGGTGCAACGGGGTATTTTTTCCTTCCTTCAGACATCGTTCCCTCGTATGTAAATTAATTAGCAAGTCTTCTTCACTTTCGTGGGGAAGATGAAGCTAATGGAATATCAGCGTTTGGTTTCTCACGAGGAACGGGTGACCCGGCAGAGGGAGGGAGGGAGGGATGGAGGGAGGAAGGGAGGGGGGCTCGCTGCTGTTACTGCTGGAACCACAGCGATTTTGACAGCGTCAGCGGCGATAAAGTGAGCCTGGCTCCCGCGCACTTGTGCCAAGAGAGAGATTTTTAAACCACGGGCAGGATTTGGGGGGATCTCTGGGACGCGAAGCGAGCACACCCCGCACACCTCCCGCGGCAACACGAGCATTCCTCCCCCCCCTGCCGGCAAGTTGGAGCTGCCCTGCCCGCTCCACCTGCCCTGCCCCTTTCCTGGCTGCCGGGGGAACGGGCAGCGCGTCCCGACTCCCATTACCTCCTCCGGAGCCATGGAGCGCCGCGGCCGCGGCTCGCCCGGCGCGGAGCGGAGCGGAGCGGAGCTGAGCTGAGGGGCCGGCGCTCCCCGCGCTCCCTCACCCGCCGCGCCGCGAGCCACTGGCACAGCCCGCTCCACATAAATGCATTAACAGCAGCCACATCATGATTAATTCATCAGTCCCAGTGACCAGGGGAGGAGGCAGGCGCGGGGGCTGGGGAGAGGCAGGGCGCACGGGACGGTCCCTTCTCCCGAAGTGCGCCCCCGGCACAGGGCTTCGCCAGCGCGGAAGGAGGGAAGGGTGGATGCCGCGCCAGCTCCCGGCTCGCCGCGGGTGCCCGTGCACTGCCCGGTCTGAGGGAGGGCGGGGGGATCCCTGGACAGGTCACCGGGCGGCACCCCGCTCCCGGCCGGCGGGACCGGGGAAGACCGAGGTAACCGTGGGAAGTCGGGAAGGCGCCGCGCCACTAAGCGGGCTGCAGTCACCGCTCCGCTGGACGCGGGAGCATCCTCAGCTCCACGGGAAACGGGCCGCGGGCGGGAGCCGCAGCCCCTCCTTGTCTCCTGGCTGCCAGAGGCCCGCCGGGCGCCTTGGCTGCGGAGCAGAGGCCCGCGACTCCCGAGCTGCCGGCACGGAGGGGCCAGCCGGGCAATACAAGCATCCCGGGCATCCGTGTGGCCGTGATCACGGGAGCAGGACTAAGGTCATTTGCACAAATGCGTCCAAAACCGCCCCTTAGCCTTGTTGAAAACAACTGCTCGGCCACGCGCCAGTTGCTGGAGCCAGGTTTTCCCATGCAACACATCACTGGTGTCCATGTGAGCTTGCCTTGGTCTGCTGAGGCAGCAACACTGGCTCCTTCCTCAGACCCCCGGCACAGAGCTTTGCTGCCCTCTCTTCTGAGGGCGGTGCCGGTTTCTTCAAATACTATTTGTTAAATTAGCAGTACGCTGGACTTTGAGTTTCCTCACAGAAGGGGCAAAAGACCACTCTGACTTGAAGGGTTTCAGAACAGCTGTTAAATGCAGGAGCACCTTTGCATTTCTCTGTCTTCGTTTTCCACTCCAAACCCAGGTAGAAGTCCTCCAACTCCACCATCCCTGTCCAATACTTAGTACAAGATATACTTTACAGCACCAAGTAAGAAGCCACCTTACCTTCTTAGTCAGGTAGCTCCCTAGTCAAGTGATGAAATTTGTGTAGAATAGATGATTTATCACCTACTTATTACTGCCTCACTTCATCTATAAAATCAGGTTTGCCTACCTGGTAGCATTGTCATGCTCCAAGGGACTGTATTTGAATAAGGTATTATCAAGGTTTAACAATTCCTTATTGATCTTGTGCCAGGAGCAAAAATCACGTCTTGTGAATTTTAGATTAGCAAAGAATTTTCAACCTGACACGGCTATATATAGAGATTTCCAAGTATCAGACAGAGTTCATAAGCTTTACATAGAGAGATCCTCCAAACTGTCACGAGCCCTAAGATAGATAATCACAGGCAAAGAGGTTTAAAGCTGTGTAAGGAGGAAGAAGAAAATAAATGAAAAAGTAGAGCAGCTTTGTGGGGAAAATTCATTTACGTGACATGTTAATTTTCCTTTTGCATTATGGCATAGATTTGTGTTACACACAAAAGAGTAATTAACTCCACAGTCAAGGCTGTGTTGTGGTTTGCACTTATAGTGGGACTAAAAATCTGTAGGCTCAATACTGGAATGCTGCATTTAGACTGCACAGCACAATAGCACGTAAGAATTACAGTTGAATTTTCTTTTAAAAAGTAGTATTTACTTGCCTTCTAGAGAGAAAAACCTTAATTGTCCTCTTTTTCCAAATTTTCCCCATCACATCTGTGAATTATGAAGGTTCCCATGTATATTCAAAGCCATTCTTACTGTAGGAAAAGAACACAAGTAAAGCCAATTTTGAACTTTTAAAATTAAGCTTGTGAAGTCATTATTTGTCACAGCCCAATTAAATTTGACAGAGACTTTTCAAAGAAAGCCATTTCTGATTTTGTTTTTAAAATTGTGTCAACTGAATTAATATTTTGATGAAGCAAAATTTTTATTGTGGCATCTGGTTTTCAAGTAAATTTAATTTTCTTCACTGTTTTCTGTCTACTTCTGGCTATATGCACCATATTACTTCATTGCACTTAGTACTGGTGTTCCAACATAATTACATAATAGTAGATTGAATTGTTCTACCTACTTTTTTCGAAAAAAATTAGCATTTTATCAGAATCAAAAGTTTCCTGCAAAAACTGATGTACTCATCTGAAAAAGTAAAGAAGTGGAACTTGATTAAAACCTCTGAATCGCCAATGCAAAACTCTGCTTTTTAGCAGACGTCACCTAATATTTTCTGTGATCCAGTGCTTCATCTTAAAATCAGTTAATTTCAATCTTCCTAGTGAAGGCAGCGCCTGAACATCACTCCTCTGATTAGGAATTGCCCCATTTGTTTCTCTCCCCCTAACATTCTAAGTATTATTCTCTTCTCTTCACCTATTGATATATTTATATATGACACTCACGTTTTTCTCCAATTGAAACAGATCCTCTTTTGATCTCTTTCCATAAATCAAGTTCTGGATTTCCCTGATGATGTCTGTGACCTATTACAGTTCGAATTAGTAATTTTTAAACACTGACAGATGAACAGAGTTTTATACATGGCATTCCAGTAAACTCTTGCTAGTAATGCCCACAATGGTCTCTTCATCCCCATTTAAATACTGATAAAGGTGGGATTTGCCTCACTTTCTTTCATGACTTTCCTGTGGAGGTAGCTTTTGGTTTTTCTTGTGCTCAATACCAACAAGTCTTTCTCATGCCATACAACTTTTGACTCGCAAATTACCAGTTTATACCGAAAGTTTTTACTGGGCTGTGGTGCATAATCTTGAATTTTGTTATCCTATTATACAACACCATTGCTTGGCTCCAATATTTTCTGTGTGCTATTGACAAGTTGCAAGCAAATTACGCATTTTCTTTTTTGCTAAGATTATTAATGAATTCATTAAGGGATACAGAAATAATAAGGATTGAGTCTTAACAAACCTAGCAAATTCCATTTTGCATTGATCTCTTTTCAGCATAAACTCTCTTCCTTTACAGCTCCTTATCCACTTCACAACTTTTATACAGGTTTTCTTGTCTCCCATTTCAACAGTTGCCCATATACAGATGCCTTGCTTCCAGGTTACTAACCTTGAACTCTGGAGAAAGCAAAGGTGTTAAATGAGATGATGTATGAGGCATCAACTGTTACAGAGATTGGGATAAAAATGTAGTATAATTAAAAACATAAAGGAGAAAAGCAGTCATGACCAGCCTGGTGAAAGTCCAGTCTATCTGCTGTGCTAAATTTCCTACTTAAAAATGGTCTAGTACTACAATTCAATGAAAAATCACTGCAGCTAGAGAGGGGGGAGAGTGGACCTATTTTCTATGCTTTTCACTTTTTTCTTCTATTTTTGGAAATTCTCCAGGTTCCTTATTACAGAAGGATTGCCTGGGCAATTTTATTCATATGTCATCTCAGTGACAGTGGTAGAACTATGTAACTGTCAAAGTATGCAAAACTTCAAAGCCGGGATTTCTTATATTATTGTTATTTATTGAAGTACAACTTTATGTTTCTACAAAATGATTAATATCCTTGCTGACACCTTACTGGTATGAAAAGATGGATGCATAGTTTCATTACTGCAACATCTGAAGTCATATGGACACAGATTAATTGGAAATATTTCAAGTAATTTTTTTTTTTAATATTGTGAGTCAAGTTTCAGTGCTGCCACATCTAGATGTTTGGTCTTGGTGTATCTCTAAAACTTTGGATAAAATCTCAATCACACCAAAAAAAAAAAAAATCAAAGAAATGCTGCTAGTTAATTCATTAGAGCTAGGATTGCATTCACTGAATTTTCTCTAAGGGTTCACTACATTTGACATGAAATCTCTAATTACAGTAGCTTATATAAAATATAAACATATATGTTTCTAGGTTTATTTCTAGAAAATAAATTATATTGAAGGAAGAATACTGCATGATAGAATCAATCCTGATTTAGTAAAACTAAAAGAAAATTATAATAGTACATCTGTATGAAATATCCCTGGCCTGAAGGCCATATGACATTTTCTTGATTCAAGGCTTAATATTCAAATCTTTGTCACAGTTACTCATCCGCTAAGGTTCATGAAGTTGATCTGATTTATGACTAATTCTGGCCACTACATGGAAGCTGTGGTTTCAGGTGAATTATTATTTTTTTTTCAGTCTGAGGCACAGACTAAAACTCAAGGCATAAAGAGTGTCTTTTCCTTGATTTTCAATTAATTTTCAGTGCATTAAATATTTGACAAATAAAGGGGCAGATCTACCTTTTGGTACTCAAGGCACTAGTGTTCATTAAGAGTGAGTTTGACTCAACTTTTCCCCATTCTCCAAAGAGCTTTTCTTCTCATCTTTATAAAAGTCAGATTATCTAGACAAATGTGGATTTCAATCTATATAAAACCTATGGGAACTTTGTCATATAAAAGCTCAGGGCTTGACATAGGCAACTTCTGTTATTCAATACAGTAACAACCTCTGAAATATTCCAGAGAAGTGCATCTTCTCTCATGTTTAGCTGGTCATCGAGTATTGTAATTGCTGACATAATTTAATTTTCATTAAATGACTTTTTCTTACTGAAGCCAGAAAGACTGTTAAAAATCCTTCTTAACAGTAAAGCAATAGACACAAATTACTGATAGGACATCAATGATGTTGAAAGACGACAGATTTATTTTCCTAAAGGGGGGCAATTCTGTCATTCCTGAAGGGTTCTGAGGCATTCCAAACAAGTGTAGATAATTTTTGAAGCTGAAATGCTTTGCTATATACATTATTTCTGGTTGTCAAAATTGCCCTCGATTTTAAATACCCTCAGTCATATGCCAATTGCATCACCCTAAATTGTGCCACCAGAGGAAATGAACTGAAGGAGGAGAGAAAATAGGAAGGGTGACTGAAAAATCACAGCTAGAAATAAGATGATCCAAAAAACCACATTACTCCAAATTGCTGGTCCAGCTGAGTTGTACCTTCTGCAGACTCAGAGCAGACTGTAACTAGAGTGCAATTGCTTTTGTAGTTCTCTCACCCTGAAAACAGCCCCAGATGATCTATACAAAGGTAGGGCAAGTTGCAGACAAGGCTGGTGTCTACAGTACACAATCTCTGAGCATCCTCCTGAAGCTGTGCAATTTGCCAAAGAATAAAGCACATTGCGGGCTTGCCCTTCAGAACCTCTTTGCACTTCCTGCTTGTGGAAGAACAGACATGAGATCACTGGAAGGAAAACTCACTACACCACAATACTGAACCAAGACTGTTATTGTTTTGCTAGCCCTGATGTTTCAGCTGAAATGTGGTTTATAATGCTGTAAAATTATGGGTCAGGTAAACCTCATTGCAGCTCTCGGGTATAGCTGTCCCTCTTCATTTAAGATAGATGTAAGAAGTCATTATGCTCCTTTGCTGAAACAAGTAACTGAAATGACTTTAGTCTCTAAACCCCAAACACAATTACACATCTCTGTACAAAACAAAAGCTTGAAAAAGCCAGGTCAGAACATGAATGAAGTGGGTGAAGTGGTTTTGCCGTTTTTTAAGAAGGATACAAATAAAATTGACACAACACATGTAGGCTATGCATGTAGGACATGCATAAACATGGAGAAAGAGGAAATATGTAGAAGCTCATGTTAAATTACTTCCAATGAACAGGTACCGAGGAGTAAACCTAGACAGGTTTTGGGCTGCTGGCACAAACTGACACAGGCTGAATATCTGAAAAATAAAAAGCTTTTTCAATATGTATAATTTCTGCTATGCTCAAAGAAACAACATTTTTTTAATGTTGCTTCTTAGAAATAGGACTGCACTGATAAAAGATCAATCTCTATTAACAGCTTCCCCTTCTAATGGGAATAATCTACAAACCTCCAAATTTTGACCAGCTATTGGGCACAGTAACAAAGCTGTGTGACAGAGTGATAAATCTCAGATGTAAATACACATGTTGTTATTAAAGATATAAATCTCAGCTAGAAACATACATATCATTATTAATTGATTTACAGAATTCCCACCCCATATTTTCAGAAGTGTGCCTTCTCTCAAGTTGTTCCTAAGAATCATTTACGCTTTGAGAGCTGTAACTGCTGTATCTAGCTATCTTTCTAATACCCCAAGGACCTGCTAAATCAAAAAGTCATTCCTATATAGGAGAAAAAGATTTTAATTCTCAACTTTTATATGAAGATTTAGGTGTCCGTAACCTCCCTCTCTAACCTTCCCAACACACCTACATCCCCTCTCCAGCAAGCCTAGGAAAAAATTAGAGACAATGGAGGCAGGTAACTTTTGATGCCCCCAGGTACCCTGAAAGAAGCTTTAAAAAGGAGAGAGCCTTTTGGGGTAGTGGGCTGAAAGTGGCTTGGAGCAAGGAGTGAAGAAATACTCCAGTGCCTTGTTCAAGGAAATAGGATTTTGTAGTTTCCTGTAAGCAAACAGAAGCATCTCAAAGAAACAGCCATACAAGAGGACCTAGTGTTACAAAAACCATCAAGCTTTGACCCACTGTTAAACTCATCAAAGTGTAAGTACATTCCTGACTTATACATACCAGGAAGCAGTTATCTCAATTTGTCTTTCCCAAAGAAAACCCTAAGATTAATCCAGATAGTGCAAATTATTAATTTTCTCAGTGCACATATAACTGCTAACTTCATTATTAACCAGTGTGGTTTTTTCTATACCTGTAAATCAATGAAAAAACTTCTGTGGAGGATGCAACACACTCATGAATGAAGCAAAAATATTTAAAATGTCCACCCCTAAGCTTTCTAAATCTCACAATATCAGTCAGGACTCACAAAATCCTTAAGGTTAACACCCAAGCATGGAATGCATTTTTTCCACTTTGCTAAATAAATGCACAGTGTAAAATGGTCACATAAGGACAGTCTAAAATAAACACACACATGCATACATATCATACGCAACAGCTAAAAGAGACATCTTGCAGAAGACAACAGTGGTTGCTCAAGTGCTCAATACAAAAAAATTGAATAGTTCACATGCTGGAACTGATCAAAAGTCCAGTACTCTGCCTCTGGTGTACAGTTCATCTACTTTCCTATCCACGGCCAGATGGTTAAAGACTGTAAATGAGTGTGTGTACAAAGTGGTCCTTTCAGAACATCCTCCTACCTTCTGGCAGTATTAAAGTATTAAAAGTATTATTTTCCAAAACAGATTTTCTGCACAGACCTGTCATGTTTCATAGCCACTGATGGATTCAATGAAGGAAGAACAACACAAGCAATGATTTACCCTTTCTGAAGAGGAACCATCACAGATACTGAATTTTCTGTTCACCACATATAGCACCCTGGGCTTTCCTCCGAGGTCTCCTATCTAATTACTCACCAAGTTCAACCTGCTTAGCTCATGAGATCTGACAAAATCACAGCCTGATGTGGAGCAGCTGGGATTTAACTTTCATTTATAAAATTTAATTGGGAGATTTTTTTCTTTCTTTCCGTTTTTTCCATCTCTTCACTCTTAAAATCACATAACATCCACATATGCACATACAAACACACAAAACAAAGAGTAAAAGCAAACCACAACAGTCAGTGAAGTTACTTGCTGTAGAAATAGCAGTGCTGGTATTAGCACTTCAAAGGGAAAAGCTATTTTAAAATTTAACTGCCTGGCAGATGCAGCAGATATAGGACAGGAACTGAAGAGATGCAAGGAGGGAGGGAGAATAGGAAGATGAGAAAGTAAGTGGGGAAGGGTAGGAAAACAGATGAATGGTACATTAATTAAAGGTAAAAACAGCCAAATTGCATACTGGCAGTGAAATGTTGGCAACGTGGAATCCAGTAGAAAATTCTAATTGACTTCAGGGAAATCTATTTTTCACTCTGTATCAATAGTATTACTTTCATGTACTACAATGTGTCAACAGAATTCCTCAATATATTTATTTCCTTTTAGTTCGTTCTTGCCAGTAATTTATTCTACAGTAATTGTACAAATGTTGTAAAGACAAGAAGGAAACTAACCCTCACTACTAAGTTTTCAGTACTAGATTGGAAAATCAGGATAGATACCTGTTAGTTTGTATGGCACAAATTGCTATTCACACAGATGGTATTATACAAACCATAAACAGCCATTCATCATATGTTAAACTCCTGTATTTTGAAGCAGCAGCTACAAAGTTTTATACTCCTCATTCTTGGGATTTGTTATCATCTACTACACTGCTGAACTCCAGAGGCCAAAATTATTTCAAAGGGAGGGATTCAAAACCATCTGTTTAGTCTGTAATGCAAGATATATGGGATGGCTAGTCAGTCTACATTGATGCATAACTGATTATTCTTCAGGCTGAAAAATATTCATGGAAAAGTGTTTTATATACAGTCAGTCTGATTGCTGTGGTAACACTGAATAACCTGAGATGGCTCATTAAATCCACCCATGATAGAATATTTTCTGTTTTAATTCCTTGACAATAGTAGTAATAATCACATAGATAAGTCATTAGTCTATTACAACTCTAATTTGCTCTTAGATCTGTTCTGAACAGAGTTCAGGTAGCACAATTAAAAAGTTACTATCCCTGCCACTGTTGTTCCAGGAGATTTTTCTGATAAAGGGCATTACAGCAAATATGAAGAAATATACCCACATCAAAATAATTTACAGGACAACCTTTGCCTTGATACCAGCAGTCCATTGTGTAAGCACTGTGTGACGCCACTTCACAGGAAGCTTTGAAGGAAAGGAGATGGATCCTTTCTCAGGGCTCCTAAAACAACCGAGGCAGATGCAAACACTTCTACAACAGGGAATCAGACTCCATGAATCAATGTAAAGTTTTCTTGGTATATGGGCATATGGGATCAGAAACAAGCTCATAACTCCAAAAGTATGACCTTGTGGAGAAGCTCTGAATACAGGGAATAGCAAAGGTTGACCCATAAACTTATGGGATCATAGTTGAAGGACTGTACTTTGCACTTTATAAGGTCTGTAAAATGATGATGGGCACAATTCCAGGTTAGGCTTTTTTGCAGAGGATTTTGTGTCTTTTTGATAGACAGAAAAATGAGAACAAAGTAGTCTCTTAAGAAATCAGAAATTCCTTACCGATTTTGTTTGTTTGTTTTTCTGAAAGTTGCTTTAAACTCAGCTTTCTTCCTGTAGGTGCACAAAAATAGTTAGATGGGGATTTTATTTGTCCAAACATTATGGAATGGTTATTATCTTCTTATCAGGATAAAAACTGACTATGGCCTAAGACAGTAAAAGATACAGAAGAGACTAATACAAAGAACTGAGTAAATCTACAGTTTTCAAGTGTGTAGTCTTACCAATCAAATGAAACAGAGACTGAGATGATTACATTCAGAATAATACCTTTATCTTATTCACTCCATCTTTTATGTGTTTTCTCTTACTTATTTCTCCATGTTTGTAAAGTTCAGACCATTTAAAGCTCCTTTATCCGTACAGCTGGGTTAACAGTTCTTTAATTAAATTTTTTAAAAATCAGTGGTTTTGCTTCATGGCCTCAAATGTTGAATTCCTTGGCTGAAAAAAAGGCTTTGTAGCAGATAAGTTTCAGGGAAAAAACTTTTAAAATTAAATGTTCATGGTTAAAATAAAGAAATTTCTCTAAAATGCCAATTATTTAATGTATAAAATCATTTGGCCTTCAATTTTCAACTTTTAAAATTAAATGTTCATGGTTAAAATAAAGAAATTTCTCTAAAATGCCAATTATTTAATGTATAAAATCATTTGGCCTATACATTTCATTTAATGTATAAAATCATTTGGCCTTTCAAATTTAATTTAAAATTAAATGTTCATGGTTAAAATAAAGAAATTTCTCTAAAATGCCAATTATTTAAGGTATAAAATCATTTGGCCTTCATTTTCACATACATAGCTGTAATCATTCTGGGTTAAATAAATCTGAATGAATGTAGAAGGTTCTAACCATAAAATTATGAAAAAATAATACTTGTAATACTTCTAAGTGAGGTATACTTCTAATACTTTGTTCAGCTCTCAAACTACTTTATAGGCTTAGTCCATTTTATGATAGCCTAGAGACTGGAGCTGCCACATCTTCTTTAATACACTGTAGATTTCAAAGTTAGGAGTTCTCAACTCTTGAAGTCCTGCTTTCCCATTGAAAACACTTTTATTTGTTTACACATATGTCACATCTCTGTCTACATTTGTAGAAGTCAGCTGAGACTTTGTCCTTGAAACCCTTGGACACTGGAGGTGAATGAGGAAATACACATATTTTATGTTGAGGAAATGACAGTAATTTTAAAAAGCATGACCTTTGACTTCATTTACATTTTGATATTTGGTCTCTTTGAAACAGTTTTTATGTAGTTTTAGATATTTCAGTTAGATTTTTTTCTTGGTAAGTATATACAGTAAGTGGGTAATTTTAACACTTCAGAGCACTATGGAATATTTTTACTAAATAGAATCCACCTCTCAAATGCTAAACCAACAAGGAAGTCTACTCAGTGATGATTTCAGTCTTTAAAAGAACAGGTTAACCTTAAAAGAACAACTTATCATACTTGTCAAAGAAAAAGATATCACCTGAAATGACAAAATAATGGTATCTGTATTCTTCTGATGTTAATTATATGTTTTGTTGTTGATTCTACTCTCAAATAATAAACATAATCCTCTACAGAGCAACCTGGCCTTCAGTTTGGGATACATAACTCATGTCACAGTCAATTCTCTCACAGCTGTGCCTGTAACAGTGGAGACCTTCTTAATTAGACCCCCCCTCCAAAAACTACAAAGAATAATTGCATTCCCAGGTTTTTAGGTACCACATGGTGCTCTGAACACAAAACTAAAGGCATAGGAGCAAATAAACCCTCCACTAGTAAGACATAATATTTCATGGGCAAAGGCTACCATGCAGGTTAACACAGAAAATAATGGATCTGTTTGCCTCAGAATTTTTTTGCAGACCAACTTAATTGCTTATTAACTTTACAGGTAATTACAAAGATTTAAATACATGCCTTCAATTTTGACACGTCCAACCTATGCAAAACTGAGGCCTGATTTTTCAGTGGTTTGTGCTTAAAAACCCAGATGATGTTGAAGTGATAACTGTAGGTACTCATCCCCTAAAAATAATATTCTTATACTAAATATAAATATATAATAAATACATTAACTAAGTATAAGTATATTATTCTTATACTAAGGCATTTTAACTATATTAAGCACACTTAAACCCCACAAATACAAGCAGTAAAGTTTAAATTTTATTTTTGTTTTTTTTTTGTTTGTGTTTATTTTTTTCTCTGGGTGCTTGAGAGTTTTGGATATGCAAGGTTGTCCTCCATATCCAGAGGACCCTATATGAAAAATCTCCAACAAAAGAAGCAGAAATCTTCTGACTGGAACTAACTAATAGACTGAGTCCAGGCCTACTGAATGACACACTAAAATCAGATGATATTAAAAGAGGATATGTCAACACTGTATTTTACCAAGAGATGCAGTGTCAGTCTCCAATGTTTTGAGCTGAATAGAGGAAAGCATCTCCTAAACAGGAGCCGTGGACTGCTGTGATGCAGGGTGTTGGAGCTATGCTTAGTGCTGTACTACTGAAGCTCTACAGCTGCTGGATGGCTCATGTTTGTCTCATGTTGCTCCAGAGAAAGGGCAGCAAAAATCACATTTGCCTTTAAAGGCTCAAATTAATATATCTAACAGTTCTTCTAGTTAGAAGAACTAACCTCAGAATTTTTGCTGAGTATGAATGACCAAAGCTTATTTTTCTTACTATGTTTTTTTTTTTTTTTAATTACTGTTATTATGTACCTTATTTTTCTGTCTGCTGGGGAAGTGGATGTTTTGGTCAAATTGTAATGTGGGTAATTTAGCTGAAGTTATTCACAGAAGTTTATTTCACGATGTCGGTAAAATCATGATCCAAAGCAATACTCAGATACCTAAAATAGAAAATTTTAAAAAGTAGATTCCTCCTCTACCTCAAAATAAGCCAGGTTAGCAAGAATAAACTGTTTATTTCTCTTGGAGATGATATATAATTTATGATGCCAAGTACATATGTCCCCGGGTTGACGATGATTAGTAATACGACATTTTCGGGAATATAACAGCAGTTAGACTGTTACCAAAATGCATTGAATACAATGGGCAATTATGGTAATTATGTAGATAATCACAGAAAACACGGTGAACTGAAGATGTATTGGTTATTTAATTTATGTACGTAGAATCTGAACAATTTAGAAGAACTCTTTTGTCTATTTAGAAAATGTGAAAACATTCCATCACTGTGATTCTCAGTGCATATTTTAGAACAGTATTTCAAATCTGTTTCAATATGAAGGAAAAAGGGAAGTACTTTTAAATATTTGCACCCCAGATCCTACAAATAAAAGTCTCTCAGTTTTCACTGCTTCTTCATAAGTGCAATATCTTTCAATAGCATAGAATATGACGTATGGGACTGCAATTCACATAATAAGACAAAAGGAACCAAGATAGAAGGTGCTGGAGTAAAGCATCTAAGCTAAATACACAAGGCCACTGAAGTCATGACAAAAATTGCTTCTTATGCACAGAAGAACCAAGGCGACTTCTGGACCAAGGGGCCTATCAATAACAAATTAATGCTCTTGAATTTCCACACACAGGTATTCCGTATATTTTTAATAGCACTGTTGCTTTTTAAATTTGTCAAAATCTTGAAATAACTCCTTCTTACGCATATTTGATGTGAAAGAAAACCTCTAATAGAATAGTTGACACAAACTAGTAAGTCTCTTTTAGGAATTTTTTTGATTTTACAAAGTGTCTGGAAGCTGCAAACTACAGATCAGGTGCATTTAGAAGAGAAAGGTTTACATCTTAAAGCAAAATTAACAGTCCTAAAGCTTCAGGGGAAGAAGGAGAGATCTTAAACTTATTTATTTATATTTCTGTGGTCCAGCTAACTAAAGAATTCAAGTTTCAAAGCTGAAGTATTTTTCTGTTGTTTGGGTCATCTGGTTGTGTTTTTGTTTGGTTGGTTTTTTTAAGACCCCTGGGATCTCTGAGACAATCTCCACAAAGAAACCTTGCTGATTTTTCAAGGACACCTTTAAGAAGTCAAAGTTCTCAAATACCAGCAACACTATTCTGTGCTCAAGAAACTCAGGAAAAAGCCCTGTTTGGGAGACAAGTTCCTCTTTCTGATGGTCTAACCCTGTGGCAAGACCTCATTGTCAGCTGCCTTCTCTGTAGCAGTTGGTGCCAGGAAACACTTTCTCTGCCTTCCCTTTTTTCATCTGGCTTGAGTATCTTGTCAAAACTATTACAGCTACATTGTCACGGTAGCACCTTGGGCCTGAGGATGATGAAGGAAGTGAGATAAAAGTTCATGAGGAAGGACAAGAAAATTCCAAATCCCTTTTATGATATACCATGTCAAAACTGTGTTCATATGATGCTTCAGGAATCTGTCATAAAGCACTCCACTTCAGCAGGTTTTGAGGTACCTTCAGATACTGTCTTGGCACAAAAGCTTAGAGTAAAATAAAACTTTTGCAGCAATTATTTTCTGCTTTGTAGAAACAGCACATCAGAAAGATTCCCAGGACAGCTGATGATTGTGTGGCCTCTTCTTGTTAAAGTCAGTCTTAACATTTTAAAGTTTTTAATAAGCATTTTAGCATAGGTTGGTAGCATAGAAGCTGCTCATTATGAGCTAATTGTTTCAAACAGTTGCTGAAAGTGCTTAAATGTTAAATACATGCTACTGTAAGCAAATATTCACAAGTCTTTCAAAACAGATGTTTGAAAAATGGTAGGCTGTCTGCTCATGGTAGCAGTACGCAAAGGACATGAAGAAGTGGGATTTAATAATAAATATGCTCACAGCTACATGGATGCTAATCCACAGTGGGGTTTTTTTAAATATTCAATTAAATGTATAAGCCAGCAGTAACCCAAATACTTTTTGTAAGCAAGTTTACTGCAGACACCAGTAATTCCTGGTTTTCCTCTGTTCTCCCATTCACCTCTCTCCACTGCTTTCCTACCCATCCTGTCTGTGTGTGGCCCTCCCAGTCACAACACCCACTCACAGCCCTTGTTTTGTTCTGTTAGCTAGGGCTCTGCCTGTTTTCAGTCCTTGTACACACACCCTTTGTCTTTCCTTCTTCCTTTCTTTTTCATCCTTCCTTCCTTTTCCTCCTTCCTTTTTGTCTTTCTGTCTCTCCCTCTCTTTCCTCTGTCCCTCTCTTTATCTCTTTAATTCTTTCCTTCTTTTCTTGATAATAATTTTGGTGTCAAGATGTCTTAAAATCTACAACACAGAGTGGCAAGGTCATGTAAGAAGGCATTAAGGGTGCCATTCATTACAAACTACAGAAATGCAAAAGCTGCCAAAACACATATGGCACATTCTGCAAAACACATGGCAAAAGCTCCATTGTCTTCTCTTTTGCCTTTTGTTCTTGTTTTTCCTCATATATCCTCAAATCAATAGCATTCTGTTGACTGATTCTTAGAATATTCCCTCGTATTGACTGGATAGGACATTCAGCAGACACGGCATTACCAAAAAAAAAAAAAAAAAAAGAAGGATGTCATTACGTCGTTAAAGTGGCCTTACAAACTTTAAGAACTGGTATTTCTTAATTTCCTGGTTTTACTTTTTGTTCTTGTGGTTTTCAGTTGTTTTCTTGTTTTACTTTGCTTACAGACAGTTTTATTCAGCAATCTGATATCTGAATATTATATGGTTTTATTTATGGTGGACACATTTGCTGGTATTGAATCAGGTAGCACAGCATAGTACTTGGTGGTCACTAAAGCATCTGGGGGAGAGAGCTCAAAACAATCAACTGCTACATGAGTGTCACATTCTACTCATTAAACAGAGGTGATTTCGGATGTTAAAGGACTAAACACCAGATTGAAACAGAACTAGTTGTTGTACTTCAGATCTGTGACTAATTCATGTCACAAAATTCACATAAAATACATCACTAAATAAATACATGACTACACTTATATACCTATCCTGAACTTATTTTTGTACTTGCTGAACCTGGAGTAGTTTGGTTGGTTGGTTGGTTGACGCTTGTTTTGATTCTTTTGTTTGTTTGCATTTGTGGATTTTTGGAGGGGGTTGTTTTGATTTTATTTTTTTTACAGGTAATTTCTTATTTTTTCTTTCTCTCCCCTCAGAAAGTTTATCAGCCTTTTATTATGTTTAATTGGAGCTAAGATGATCCTTCTGATCTTGTTCCAAGAGTGAATTGGAAGGGCAGATTTGCACAGACAAGCAAAACCTGACCTCCAGTTTCCTTTAGCTACATTTTTCTGTATTTCTACATTTTAACCAGAATCACTCATTTACTATAACCTCCTATAGCTTTTGAAGTACCCAGAGCTCTTTAGCTTGTCTTCACAAATTCTTCATGACTCTTCACTTCTGTTCACCTGCATGCCACTATCATTTTTGTATTATTATATCTCTTCTCACAGTGAACCACCCACAAACTATGTCAGAAGCTCGAAACAAGAAAGGGAACTTGCTGAATCAGCAAGTGCCTTGAAAAATACTATTGAAAAGTACTTTGCTGCTAGGGCAACAAAGGAGAAAAGTTTCTTTCTTGCCCAAATGTCCAAATTATACTCCTTTGATTCCTTTTAATACGAGGACATTCGCACACTAGTTTTCTCTGTTTAACACTTACATCGAAGTACACATTGATCAAATATGCCGTCATTTAACTCTTCCTGGTCTCTTTAGAAGATGGGATTGAACTGTTACAACTTAATCCTATATTCGATGATTTGTCTGCTGTAAGCTGCAGAAAATAAGAGACATCTTTTGCAGGCAGAACTTTATCCATCACCATGGCATAGGGACTCCTTTTATTTTTAAAATCGAAAATACCAGTCTTTAAAGTAGAGTTTGAATAGCAGAGATGAATCAGAAATGCCAGTCATTTTCTCCCTATGGGCCTAGTTCCATTAGGAACTAGGCAAACACTTCTGTGTCTGCAGAGATGAACCCTTAAAACTTTTTATTGTTTTATAGAGATACCACTGAAAAGAAAAGAGACACTGCTGTAGAAAACATCTCTAATCGTTGCTTACTTCATTAACCTGATCTGCCACCAGAGGGCAGAGGCTTATGTCACTCAGCTTCATCTACTGTCACATGAGAATGTCAGAGATCTTTAATGGGAAAATTTATCATGTTTAAGTACCAGGGTGAAAAATGAAATTCCATTAACTAATTTTAAATGGCTTTAGGCCAAAAAGCCAAATGCAGCAACAGAACTCTGTCGTCTCTGTTGCAATGACTACAGCAGCCATAGCTTGTTTATAAGGCATTAATTACTGTGGATTCATTAATTATGCAAAATGCAAAAAAAAAAAAAATTACCCATACACACATGTATAGAAAAATATGTGTATGGAGTAAGGCTTTGCTAGTTTGAAAAATGTGTCAAGCCAAGATACTGAAGCCTTTATGTAATTGCTCACTGTAATAAAAAGGTGGATTTTGAAGTGTGAAGGTGTTAGAAATCCAAAACTAATATGCCAGTCTTAGAATAGTTTAAACTCTCTGTATTTGCTAAGCAAAAATGAGTGAATCTGCTACTAAAGGCATAAACAGGCTTCTTTTAGGAGAGACAGTGAAAGAAACAATGGACACACGGTGCTCTGACCTGCCATCATTACAGCACACTGCTGGCTCGTTGCTGAATGGGTAGCAGAGAAACTCAAAGCAATAATGTGTTATATTCTGCACTGGTACAATGGTTTTTATGGAAAAATAAGGAAATGAAAAAATCCAGCTCACTGTTATCACACTGAGGGAATTTACTGACTTCCACCACCTTAAAATTTCTTATAAATTGAAGTTAATGGAACTACAACTTAAGGATTTGTGGGTTTAAATTCTGACAAAGCCCACCCCTGTTTTCTACTGCTCGTAATTGCTTATACTTATATTAATACTTTAAAAAAAAGTTTCCATGACTTATCAGATGATTCAACTACTGAAATTAAACCCTCAATACTACTCATTGATGCATTTGTCATTAATAGACACTGCCTAAAAAGCACAGGAATTTCTTTTTCTTCTTGCTGATATTGCAGCTGTAAAGTAAGAGCAGTTCTTGCCCTTGTCATTCTTTTATCCTGAGCATCAGCTTAGGAAAAGACTACATTACAGAAGCAAGAGAGGAAAAGATAATTCACTTTTCAATTTTTGTTAAAGCATATTTTAACAAAATACAGATTTCTGTATAGTGAGACAGCTATCACGCTCTTTGTTCAATGCATTCTTAAAGATACTGTTAGACACAATCAGTGAGAGAAGATACAGCAAAAATCCCTGCACATTTTCAAGCTCACGAAACTGATGGTGATGATTATAATTATCAAGGACAGCATGAAGCAGGTAGTTACAAAATTCTGGTAACTTGCTCAGTGCTCAGTCTAAAATGAAAACCTATATATTACAGGAGTAAAAAACTCCAACAACCTTTTCTCCACCTTCAAGGATTTTGGGAAAAAAACCCCAAAAAATCCCACAATTCTTCTCTAGGTAAAGAGATTTCATATTCCAGAATCTGGAATATATCCATTTAAAAAAATTTTAGGTTGCAAAATACTCCCCTTTAAAACTGCTGGGGACTTAAAATAAAAAAAAAAAAAAGGAAATTATGTTTTTATGATTGGAAAACTAAATATAGTCCATTATCTGGGAATCCAGATAACCCACAGTCCCTGGCTCCCCCACAGTCCCTGGGTCTGTAATTTCCCATGGGCTACCACGGAGACAATGAGATCAGGTGAATTGTTGGGAAACTAGATTTTACCAGAAACTTGTCTGGTTTCATTAAAAAACTGAACACAATTACTACATTTCCAATTTTTCCTGACAAACTAATACAGTCTGATAGAAATGTTCTGTTAGAATTTTTCCAACCAGGCCCAGTCTTTGTTATAAATTAACTTGTTACAGCACTAACACAGTTAATACAACAGGGACAAAAATCGAAGGACTGATTCCAGCTTATTCTCCTAATTTCAGATCAAGCCTTGGACAGCTGTTACTACCACATCAGTTTTGATTATCAAGTTAATCTGACTTACTTCCCTGCAAGAATATTAGTATATAAAAATTCTTCTCCCCTTTTTTTTTTTTTTTTTTTTTGGAACAACAAATGTAGCAATAGACAGTGAGAAAACAATTTCCTGAAAATCAAGTGTATTAATTTAGGATGAAAAGAAATGGGCAAAGTATTTTCAGTTTAGGCAGCAGCAAAAACTTAGGTGGCTGTTTCTACCAGGTTGATCCAAGGAGTCACAAGATGATCCAGGGAAGTTAGACACCCAGGTTTCCCTCAGAAGTAAATACAGACAGAAAAACCTCAGAAGAATAGCAGACAAAGAAACATTCTGTGAGGGGAGGTCATGGGGTTGAAGATAACCAGTTCTAGCCACTAAACCACTGTGAGCATAGCAATGAGCCAAAAATGCCGCCAAATGTACCAGTAGCATATCAAGGACCTTCACACATGCATCCTCTGCAGACTGGAATAATTACCCGAAGACAGATACTTAATTAGTTGGGACTCCCTTTTTTCTGAAGATTAGCTGGCTGATGATACCTTCCTTTTTCAAATCAACTCATAAATTAGGCTAATCTGTTCAAAAGCATAAAAACTGTTTGTTCTCCTTAGCTTCTGCAAATTCAAATCTATGCCTCCCACTTTCCAAGCATACATCCTTGGAAGGTGAGTGTGGGAAAGCTGCTTACAGCAGTAACAAAAATCAGGCCCAGTAAACATTAGTTTTGGTAGAATACATGAGGAAGTCTATTTGCATAGTTTCCAAAAATAAAACTGTACAACAGACACCTTAAGCTCTTCAGTCAGTCTTTTTCCCATGTCAGAAGATGGCACATTTTGCTGAGTTAAAATCAACTGTAAATTCCCACAGATTTCAACTGAGACAGGTTATCACTGCAAAATAGTAATACCAAAGACAAAGAAATGATATGATGTGTTTTCCTTTTATAACTGGATTAATCTGTACTTTTTAATATTTTTAAATGTCATTTCTATATCCAGAAGGTCAGCTCTCATTCTCATACCCTTTAGAATAAGACAGCTGTGAAGGGGACTGATTAAAAAAAGCTGTCATTTTAATGAAGTTTCCATTCTCAATTGGTTTTCTTAAAGAAACTTGCACGTGCATAAAACCTTAGAGCCAGTCCTGACTCATAGCCATTAGTTCTGCCAAGTATAAAAGACATCCATAATCCTTCACAACAATGTATCAGACATATTTCTGCCGAATAAACTTTGCCAGTGTTATTAATCTTTTTGCTACTTAACATGCCTTTATGTTAGACATCTACTTCTCATGCTAATCTCTTCAGAATTTCTAATTTCTCTGGACAATTTTCAAAAATCTAAATTGGAATATTCTTCCCCAAATATTTAGTATCAGTGAAGCTGTAAACACAGAGAGGGATCTGAAAGGGCTCACCTGATGCAAATTTAGGACAGGACTACTATGATAGCAACTAGATCATTATAGTGAATTATGAAAGAAAGTGCTGAAAAAAAAAGATTAAATTGTTAGAAAGCAGTGATTTAAATGAAAGTCAAGTGAAATTCACAAAAGGAGCTTGGCCTTGTTGGGAAAGGAGAAAAATGTGATTAGTAAAGGGATATCTGTGATTAGCCTACCTCCACATTTTCAAAAATTTATGTGACATTGCCAGTTACTGGTTTGATAAGAAAATCACAAGTCACTTGGTGAAAGAAACTAAGAAAATTACCTTTCACAAGTAATCCAGGACTTGTGAGAGGAACAGTGTGACTGATCTTCATTGGTTTCAATACAAAGTGATACAGGTTCACTGGAACTTAGGCAAAGAAAGGACGTGGAAAACACACACTTCATTGGTGAATCTCAGCTGAGCCACCAATAATTCCCAGCAAAGTGAGTGAGAGGTAGTAAAATTGCAACACTCTTACCATTCCCATTCATCAAGCAATCCCCTAAACTCACGTTTAAAAAAAAAAAAGACCTGACGATATCTGTATCACACAGTGAAAAATTATGTAAAGTCATCTGAAACAGCCCTTAACAGCCTGCTTTGACTGGAAGCTGCATGTTACTGCAGTGGCCTGATGGCTACAGACATATGTTTGCATTGATCTCCCCCAACATGTAAACCCTGAAATCTCACAGGTAACCTGGGTCTGCAGTAGCTGTGCTCTTCCTTTTGCAGGGGGGGTCTACAGGTGACCAATATGAGTGTCTTGGGGTGACTGGCCAAACTGGAACTATGAGCTAAAGACTGGCCAGAGTTGACTGAAGCTAGAAATGTCAGAGAACATTCTCCTAGACTACTTCTGGATGTCACTCTCCATTTGCTGCTTCTTCTGCGGTCCCGGACTGCAATACAAAAACCTTCCCATTTAAGATATGACCCAAAACCCAAAAGCATGCTGATACCAGTTACACCTTGTATAAGTGTTCCATGGGGTTTGCACCTGGCAGGTGGCATTCCTTCAGTCTTAGAACTATCTGATTCCAAACTGATACCAAAGATGTACAATTAACAAATTTTGCTGTGAGAAAACATATCATGTCATGGCTGTCTCTGTGCAGTATTACAGTTTAGCTCATTTGAAAATATGTTGCTTAAGTAGGTTTGAGAACTCAAATTTGATACATATAAATGTAAATATTTTCAAGTAATAAACTGAATTCATAAAGTGTCTAATATTATCCAATACAGAACCTAGCTTTAAGGGAAATGATGATTTTACACAGTGTTTGCTATTGCACAGTAAACCAAAGCAGCTGAAATAATTTAAGTTTGAGGAGTTCCTTTCAAAGCTGCTAGGGCTGTGCACTTGCAAGTTCTGACCTGATATTATTGCCATCTTCTTTTGTCATGCTTTTAGTTGCACTGAGAGGATCATACTTTTATGCTTCTGTGTTGGATGAATTTTAAAAATTATTTTCAGAGTTGTTGTCTTAACACTTCCATAGCTTCAAAACAAAATATTTCAACCTGTTGTACTAAACTTTTTTATCTTATACACTGATTTCAGTATTTGCTTATGTATGAGGTGCTATGAAAACTATACATTAATTAGCACAGCTCATACATTTAATCAAGGACATTGGTTTTTTTTCCATTTGTGGAAGAAAGTCCTCAAGTAAAAAATATTTAATTGCAAAATAAAATTAAAACAAAATAAACTACTTTAATCTCTAGTTTCATGTAGTAGCATAGAAATCTATACAACTAGAACAATAATTGAGAAATGTTTTTAATATTTTTCAGACTTGATCTGACCTAAATTGTGGGAACAGTTTCAAAGGAAAGTTTATCCAGTGTGTTAATTTAAGTTCAATAAGGCAAAAGAATTTAATTTTTGTAGGCAGAATTATTTAATTTCAAAAGATATAATGAGAAACAACACAAGTATGAGGTATTAATGAACAGCACACTGAACATTTTAGAGAGCATTGAGAGGATTCCAAGTATCTTCCCCTTTTAATAATTTTACAACTAAGAATTAACCAGAAATGTAATTTAATCAATATTCTTCAAACCTACATGAACAAAGGTTCTTGCCTAAGAATAAGAAATCATTGACGTTCAGACTACTACCCTTTTAAACCATCTGATGAAGGGAGAAAACTGAGATTGCAATACAACTCCAGTTATAAATCCTTAATTTAAAAGACTTTCTCTTGGAAACCTGGGAAATGCTCACCTATTACAGCCCTGAGTTTTGGGCATTGGGAGTCTGTGCTACAATACTGTGATTTAATTTTTTGAAAGAATCGATCATAATGCTATAGAGCAACAGTGAAAAGAATTTTACCAAGAACAAAAGATAGTTGGGAGATCCTGTGAAACACTAAAAGATTGTAATTATACGGAAAATATCACAAAGACACAATAAAAGCAAGACACAAGAGATTTCACCTATCACTGAATGAATTAAAAACCTCCACAAATCCTATGAATTGTTACAACAACTTCTATGCAGTACAGTTCAGAGGGTTATGTTTCAGGAGCATGTGTACTTGTCACCCTCATTATAAATCTCCTTGTAAGGATATGACCTTCATTTAAGGTTACTTTGCTCGTATTCCTAATTATAGAAATTCCCATTTCCATTCACACTGAGCTTTTAGCTTTCTAGCTGTTATTTCAAGCAAAGACACAAATTTGATTATATTGCCTGAACACTGATGCTAGTTGAAGCCACAGTATCTATGATACTACAAATAAAGATATACCAGAGTGATTTTATCAAAGCAAAATTCACCATGAAAGAATAAACTGGGACCAAATCTACATTGTTCTGCAAGATTTAAGAATATTTTACCTCCGTATGCAGTGTAATACATCATCAAAAGACAAGTTGAAATATTTCACGGAGCATCTCTGAATGCCTGACAATAGAGATTTAGGCCCAGTGCACTGTGTTACTGCATTTAGAATATACTTAAGCATACAGACAGGAGCCTGTGTTTTAAGAACAGCATAATCACAATTGTGTGCTGAGGCTGAGGACAGTATATTATACTGCTGCTTTCTTCCTGGAATAGAAATTATATTTAAGGGACTTCTGTCACCCATGATTACTGGTTCAGAACAAGCACAGACATATAACGAGCCTTGCATTGTGCTGTGGGACTCATCCAGAATTACTCGGTCACCTGTATATTGCCAAGAAGGAAGCTTTCAACTGACCACCAGAAATCCCAATGTAGGGTGCTTCTTTATGAATGAAAATACAATTGAATAGAAATGGAAAGAACTCACAGGGAAAAACCTCCACCACAACAACAAAACCCAAAACACAACAGAATATCGTATCTTAGAGGAGAAAGTGATAGGAAAACAAAAGCTGGTTAGTATATTACCTTACACCTGGGCTTTCAGCACATCCTCCTAACTGTGACTTCTGCTATATTCTTATAGACGTTATAGGACTTGTAATATCCTGAAAACTCAATATTTATTTAAAATTCTCTATGCCTTGCTTTAAGAATTGTAGCCCATTTTTTGAACAAAGTTCAGTTCTCTTACAGAAAAGAAAAGTTACTTATTTATCCCAGCTACTTAGGCAGTAATTTGTCAGCCCAGCCTCGTTATCCAAAATCCATAGAACTGGTGCAGAAGCCCAGGAGGGATCTGGGGCGAGGACCCTAGGTCTGCCCTAAGCTCCAAATAGGAAAAGACACTTAGTAATCTCAGTCATCCATTCTTCTGATCTTCTACTATGCCAGCCTCTAGCACAAAGTTGCTTCAAAATTTGTTCTTAATCTCACCACAAGCTGGGGAATGCCAGAAGAGTTGTATCTGCAACACCTCTTGGCAAAGCTTTGGTTAGCTAAGGATATGGCCAGTTAGTTCAGCTCTCCATTTGTTTTCTGCTGCCAGAAGAATGAAAAAGGTACAGAATCAATGCTGTTCTCTTCTTATTTCTTCTAGGAATGCTTCCAGGAATGATCAGGAAACTGATAATTCAGGAGATTGCCCCAATGGGAGATAAAAATGCACATGGTCAGTCCTGTAACCTCCGTATTACCTGTAGCTCTGACTTTTGGAACAGAGTGTCTCCATCATCTCAACTTCCTATTTCATCTTCTTTGATTCAGTTAAAAGTGATGAGGATAGAAAGCCCAAGTGAACCCTGCTCCAACATCTTTTTTCTCCTTTCACAGGAAAAAAGACACAGTTCCAGCAGATAAAGTGGAATTTATTATTGTTTTGCTGTCTAAAATGCTTCCCAATGAAAGTGCAAGTGTGATTAAAAAAAGTAGTTCAGATTAAAGATAACATTCACAAAAAATCTAAACCCAGCTCTATATGAAATATTAAGTCACAATCCTTTTACCACTCATATAACAATTGTCACTGTTTAAATCAGAAAAGATTAACAGCATTTGCAAGATGAGATTTAATTCTCAAATGAATGGTCATGATTGTAAATGAATACAGTAGACAATATTGAGATAAGAGTGCTCATCTCTGCATTTCTCCACTTCAACCAAAGCATTTACAATCACAAATTCTACTCTTCCGCTCATCTTGTTTAGGCTTCTTCTATAATTATAGCTGCATAGATAAAGGTAAATTTTCAGTGTGAAACCATTTTTACAGCAGTTACAGGATGGAAATTATTAGAAACATGGGCTCATATTAGAAAATACAAACAAAATTAATTTATTTGCATTTTCCTTATGGAAAAGCAAATGTTCTATCAGTTTCTATAACAGAATTCTTGGGGTTTTCTTGGTTGTGTTAGATACCTAAGTGCAATTCCTACCTTTGAAACTCTTCCTGTAAATCCTTAAGGATACCAGATATCATATGTAAACAGGTGGAGGAAGTGATTTAGTTATCATCTCTCCATCTCTGTATGAAAAACATAGCACATTGACATCTCTGGAGAAAGAAAGAGACTAAGGATATTGGAATTAAATTTGGCTTAGTTTACAAAATTATAGCACACTTCATGAAATACAAACAGGTGTACTAAATGCGTAAATCCTAATATTTTATTACAAATATTTATACTCGGCCTTTAACTAAACAGGCAACAATAATTTACAAAATCTTGAATCTCATTCTGTGTAGTTTTCAAACACAGATATGAACTTAGATGAAAAAAGAGTAATCATCTTAACAGACACTTTTTGAGGTTGTGTGCAGCAGTTAGCCTTCTGCAAATGCATATGAAAATCCAAACCTGTCTGAATCAAACAGACAGAAAGTCACATCTCTCTTACCTTATCACAGGGTTCCCTCATGTCTTTTCTCAGAACTTGGAAGGAAAGAGCAAAGAAGGGAAAAGGATCAGCATTCAGAAGTGCTCCCCAGGACAGAATGACAGAATATTTTGCTCTGTATAAGTTTGAACTGCTGCTATGCGAGAGAAGAGAACCATTCTCCTAAAGAAACTCCTAATGAAGTTACTTCCTTCCAGCTTCCTGACTTACAAACCCCCAACACTTCAGATATTTGCCTAGTGGTGGGGAAAAATCTTCACTGATTTCAATGGTTTATTAGACATAAAAAATTCAGAATATGAAACATAGTACCACTTAATTACCTAAATACTGTCCCCCTTATACCAGTGTCTAGGGCCAAACTAATGAAATAATATAAGCATGACTATTGTTCTATTAACAATTTAAATTTTAAAATTGCTTTTTCTCCAATTTATTATTGTAGACTAGAGCTCTTTATCCTTGATGTATCGTTAAGGAATCTTGAGACTGATGTTAAATTTCTTCTAGCTATATCAATTGTCCATATGGATCTTTGATTGATAATACAAAGAAAAGAAAAATTAAAAGTTGTCAGGACAGGCATTGTTTATGTAGCTATAAAAAGGTGTCAGTCAGTGATTATTTATTAGACATTTCTTGTTTACTACTACCGAACAAAGGAAATGCAGACCATTATTTCTCACATTTCATACAAATCTATATATATGCACAGAGAAGATACATCCATCTATCATCTATCTATCTATCTATCTATCCATCTATCTATCCATCTATCTATCCATCCATCATAAAGAAAATCTTGGTAATGGAATAACCAATATTATGTGCATCGTGTGGTCCAGTACCTCAGTTCCTCTTCGGAAAGGGAAAAGGGAGGCTTGGTTTCTCTTTGTTTCCTGTTGCTGTAAGGTCTAACAGCCAGTGCTGTGGATGGGAGAGAGTGCTGCAGGGTGCTTCATTCTTTATGATGCTTATGCTTATTCATAATTTTAAGGCTGCCTAGGGCTCAGCATAAGCACTTCTTCATCTATTTGTATGAATCTAAATGATACATAGGTCTCACAAGTCTGTGTTTTTGCTCTGTCCCAAGACTTTCTCCCTGTTGTCCTTTATGAAATGTGAATTCTTGTAAGCGTAACTCAGGATTATTTTGCCTGTGTGCATTTGTTTGCATTCTGCACCAGTATGTCAGCTTAACTTAGTTCTGAAGACGTCTCCATTTAAGACAACATGGGATATAATAAAGAGTATTATTTACACAATGTCTCCATGGCTTATTTTGGCTTATACCCTCTGAGGTAAGGCAAGAATCTGTGAGGAACATAAAGAGAATGGAATAAGAAAATAGTGTCTCTGATTTTCACATGTCATTTCCTGTGGCGAAAGTACTGAAAACAGGTTACTCCAGAGCTTCTTACGCCTCTACAGAAATGCAGAAAAACTAAAAACATGTTATTTTCCTGACCAAAACCAGTATTTTTTTTTGTTTCAATTGATTTTAAAATAATCATCAAGATGTTCAAATTATAAAACAGATCCTGACAACATGCTGCATGGTGCTCAGAGAAGCAAAGTCCTGTTGCAAAGCATAATTGATCGCAGCCCAGAAGAGAGTCCTCTATCCTGTGAAACTACCCCATATGACAAAGTAAAAAACCTTCTTGAAATGAACATTGTGGAAGGAGCATTTCAATGTTGAAACTGAGAGTGGTGGGGAAATTTGCACACATTTCTTTTTTTTCACTGATACTTCATTTCTATTCAACTGTGAGTTACTACATTTACTGGTTCCAAAGTTTCACACCAGTTGAGTGCAATGAATTCATTGCACACCTAACATGTTTATGGAAAAGGAGAACAGTAGAGAGGAGACCTCTACTGAGAGTGTAAACAATGAATGAAGAATCAGATCACTCTCTGTAGAATTATACCACAATAAGAAGAGCTTAAATAGAAGTATAAAAAATAAAAATATAAGTATAAAATCTTAGGACATCACTCAATCAAAATTAAAATCTATTAGTAGCTTAGATGATGAAATTTTGTTTCTGTTTAATTTTAATATAGGTCATTTAAATGAGTTGTAAAAGATAATTAAATAGTGTGTCAGTTAATTTTAAAAAAATATTCCCCACAAAAATTAAAATTCACAAAGGCTGTTGTTTTGAAGCTGGGTATTTCATAACGATTGCCTTTCTTTTGGGGGCATATGCCCATGAGTATCACCTAAGAGTTCTGCAGTAAGGCCTAGAGCAATAAATGAAAAGAAAAATCAGTGTAGGAAGAGACTGCAACTAATAAATATTTGATCAGATACACAAATTCACACAGTTTGATAATGCCTTGAGGAATTTGCCATGATTTATTAGCTCCTGCAATGTAAACGTATGGTATTGTGTTCCTTAAGAAACAGCAAGCCAATAAAGAGCTATTAATTTTTTCAATTAATTTTTTCCAGAAGTACATACATCTGAAATACTATAGGCTTATATTTGTGTGAATAAAAAATGAAAACAATAAAATATAAAGAGAGGTGTCTTTCAAGCATAGAAACTGTAGAATCATTCCCACTTTTCTGAAGAACGATACAATTTGAATATGGGAATTAAAGGTGATTTAACAATTAAATTACTTTGGAAAAAAAAATCAGTCTGAAAGTAAAAAAATGTCAGGAACAGAAACACCTCTGGACACTTATCTTGACTATTTAAATGCCAAATGCTATTTCAACAAAATGCACTTGGGGTAGGTTTTACATTTAATTCAGGAATAGCTGCCAGAGTCACATGACAGAATCAGATTGTACAGCACAAAATATGGCTTTCATAGTTACTTTCACAATGCTAAGGTATTCCTGTAGTGAAAGAATCTTTGTACAGTTTCTGTTACTGAGGGTCAGGTAGTGCTCCTGCTAAAGAGGCAAAAGTGCTCCTTACCACTCTAAAGAGAAAGAACAACTCGGTGTTTGTGATACAGACACATCACTGCAGTGCTACCAACAGATGGTGAAAAGAAAAAGATGGTTAGGCAGCAGGGTGAGCTTAAAGAAAGCATTTTCCATTACTGTTTCATTGGAAGTGGAAGGAAAAGACTTCAGTTGTTCTCAGGACGGATTAGAACTTCAGACTTCTCATTACCAAATACAGCAACTGGGAGAATCTAGGTAGACTTGATCTTTAATGTGGATTTTTCTGTGTGCCTTTGAAGATGTTCAGTATTCACACATACAGGGATATTTATTAACCATATCATGTCACCCTTTGCCCTTGCAGTTATTCTTTTGGCAGGGGGCCTTAAAAAGGAAAGATCTTTCTTTTTCATCACTCTAAAATGAAATCATGAACTGAAAAGCATTTCAGTCTGAATAAATTAATCTTAAACCAAGCATGAACAGCACATAAAAAACATTCATCATCTTCACATTTCTGCACAGTACAATTTCCTGCCTATGAACTCTGTTCATGTCTGCAGGATACAACATGGAAAATACTCTGCTTCTGCAAAACTAAAAATGCTGTACATAGAAGGACTTTTTACAAATCAGATACCACTGGGAAATCCTAAATGCTGTTAGGAAGAACTGACTATGAAGTGGTGTATGTACTAGATAGTTTTCATACATTTCAAATTAAAGTTTGTCCTAACTGATCCTAGTGAATTACATAACATTTTTTAGGAAAAAGAATAGGTAACATTTTTTCCACAATGTCTCAGTCACTGAAGGAGTCAGGAAGAGCAATGCAGTCTGTTAGTCTATAGTCTATGTATTTACATAAACACATTGAGTCCCACAATGAATTACATGCAGGTTTTTTCTCCAAATTGTACCTTTATGAAAACAAATATTAGCACAGGAAACCTTAAAGTTATTCTGTTTCATTTAATGGAGGGTAAGTATTTAGGGATTAATAATAACAAAAGCAAATTGCAAACACTTGAAATATTTCTATTCCTGTTAAATACAGAATTTTAAAAAAAAATCTGTCTATCCATGATGGACAAAAACCCCAAAAAATCTGGTTTGACTGATTGTCATGCACAAAGCTAAGGAAACATTAATGTAGATAAAACATTCTTATTTGAGCCATGCAAGTTTCTTAGATGCTAATTCTGGCAGATGTTTCTGTTGAGTTGTTTGGGGTACGAGTAACCCAAATGATACATCCATCTTTCCTTTGTTTTAAATACAAAGTCTTCATATTGTGGCTGGGATCAGTTTTTTCAATCATATTCCATGTAAACTTTTCTTGATTTCATGAATTTGGAGGAGTCTATAATTTTTGATAGGCAAGTTTTAGGTTAAGGAATCTGTCTCAAGCACTGACCTCTAGTATAAAGAGGAATGATTCAATGCTTGAAATCTACAGTAATTTCAGTTTTGCAGAAACTGGGCAAAAAGGAAGCCAGTTTAAACAAGTTGGAAAATGTAGTAGTTTATCAACTCCTTGTTATTATTTTATACAAATAAAATGTATATGCATGTTCAATTTTCCTAAAAGTATAAATTGCAGTAATAAGACCTTGTCACATTTTGAAGTTCAATTCCTGAATTTATCAAAAGCACAGGAAAGATACTGGCAGAGACCTTTACATATAATTCTGTGAATGAAGAACTCAGTTGCCACTGAATTTCAATATCTACTGTGTACTCCTTTTAGTCCCAGTGAAGATTCTTCAGAACTAAATGTATATTTCAGCACTTTATACACAGAGACAAAATCAATATGATAGCTTGAATCTTCATATAAAATTTGGTCCTACAAGTTAATATTCAGCACTAGAAGAGGCCATGCAAGAGGTTTCTAAAGAAATACTACATGAAGGGGCTAATATCTTTGAAATTCACGTAAAAGATGGCATTGCAATTAAGCCAGAGATGTGCCTTGTATGAGCCATAAAACATGATTGTTTAGAGAGGAGATATTCTCCTCAATATTCACCTGAATATGGGTGGTGCAGATTTTTCTGACCACACAAAGGAATTAGTCAAGCAGGGGGGTTGTGTTGGTGGTTTTTTTGTTTGTTTGGTGTTTTGGTGTTTGTTGGTTGTTTCTTTTTTTATATGTATTTTCTAACTTAACAATCATACACGACCAAAATTAAACAGGTGATAGGCAGTGACACAACAAATGGATTGAGTACTTTTTAAAGGTTAATAGCAGTCTTGAAGCTCTAAAAACACTTCTTAAAAGTCACTGTACATGATGTGCAATTAGATGGCTGAGATTCTGCAAAATTTGGCATATGTCAGAGATAAGATTCCCTGCAGAGTTGCTCTGACTGCAAAATAGATGTGACCTTTGAGGGTCTTAAAAAACAATAGTAGAGTTAAAAATCATGCATTCCCAAGTATCTAAAAAAAGTTCTAAATGCTTTAAAATACAAAAATATGTTGCCTCAAGAGCCAATCAAGTTTAGTCCAGAGAAAAATGCCACAGAACTAAACTCACCTTGGTGAACTTGGTGTTGCAAGATCTCCAGGGCCCTTTACCTGCCTGGACAGGGCAAGGCAATCCAATGCTTTCTTCTGATTGAGCTTTATTTCAATAACGTCTTTTACTTTGGCTTACTAGAACTCTAAAGAGAAACAGATAATATAAGAAACTAATCATTATTCTTCAAAACTTTTTATTTCTCCTCTGAACTTGAGCAAAAGGCACCAATAAAGTGGATTTAAATTAGCATAAACCATTGTACGAATAATAAATTAATCCACTGCCTTCATTTGCTTGTCTGGTAAACTGGTAGGTCTTCAGAGTGAAAACAGTTTTTTGATTGAGAATATGCAGTACTGGTCAAATAAGCTTTTGTAGTATTTGACCACAGATATTTCTCTGTTTTGTTTCCAAGGTATTTCTTTGTATTAGAATAACTCAGTTTTTCTAATACAGGCCCATAGCGAGAGGAGAGACTGGCTGTGGACAATGAAAACCCACCAAAGACGATTACAACCCTTCCACTGACTTCAGTGGGTTTTGTATAGGACAGCTAGGGAAAGAAAAACATGATGGCACTGGCTGAAAATATGATAGCAGACATGGACTATCTTAGAACTGGACACTGCAGACAACACCAGAGCAATTGCAGCTGAAACTCTAAACTGTACCTGAGGATACCCTTTAAAACTTGATGCATAGGGCTGGAGGATTGATAGGAAGATAGTGAAGTTTTCAGAACAATGAAATAATTATGAGTGAGGAATATCAAGTGCTGTTTGAGATCAGTTTCCCTTTGCCATCCTGTATGGTCTTAATTGCACAACAAAGTAAACAGAACATATCAAGTATTTTTTTTTATGGTTCTTGTCAGAATATGAGAGTTCCTTTTGCAGAGTTGGCCTCTTCTCCCAGGCAACTAATGATAGGATGAGGAAAAATGGCCTCAAGCTGCGCCAGGGGAGATTTAGGTGGACAGCAGGAGGAATTTAGGAATTTCATCACAGAAAGGGTGATTAAACATTGGTATGGACAGCGGGGAGGTGCGGAGTCACTGCCCCTGGAGGTGTTTGAGACCGGACATGTCACATAATGCCATGGTCTAATTGACAAGATGACGTTCAGTCATAGGTGTGACTTGATGATCTCAGAAGTCTTCTGCAACATAATTGATTCTGAATTGCTTCACTTATTTTTGGCATCAGAGTAGGTTGATAATTATTTCAACTACACTGAGAAAACAAATTCACTGCCTTTCCTACCCTACTAATGAGATGTGAATGAAAAGTGAAAGAGATCGCCATGAAGTGGGCACATTGACCATCAGTCTACCCATAAAGATAGTGAAAAGCAAAGGGTAAATTACAGGAACTGAGGGGCTTTGAAAAATGCATTAATGTCTTTGCTGCTGCTTTGAAAAAGGTATCATTCTCTTAAAAGGCACATTAAAACCAAAGAAGTGACAAGACATAGAAGGTATGTTTGGCCTCAGGGCAAGTACCATCTGTCCCTCTTGTTTAAAATGAGAATGAAGCCGTTAGAGAGCTTTGGAAGTGAATGTTGTAACAGGAAAAATGTGATATACATTTCAAGAGAAGGTCTAAGTGTGAGAGACTTTAGATTTTTTGCTTGTTTTGTTTTAAGCCCTGTGTACATTTTTTAAAAGGTTAGTGCATGATTTCCAAATATCACTGCACATCAATGCATTGTTGCATTGTTTCATAAACCCTGGTCCCTTTCACTGTTTTAGTGACCTATCAGTGCTGGGAATCCCCATCTTCAGAGGTTTCTGAACTGATCTGAACTATAAGTAATTGAAATGTCTTTGAAAATTACATCATGAAGGGGAGAGGATATGTATCCCACATTGGGAAAGATTTTCTAGCAGTGAAAGTATGGAAATTTTACTGTTAATTGGGAAACTAGTGTGAAGCACAAAGAACAAGTTTGTGGGTCACATTCTTGTGAGATGATTCAACCAGATGAGAAGGAACTAAATAAGCAATGTTATGAAGTAAGGAGGCAAACAGAATACAATCCCAATTTCAGGTGAGCTCAGACAATATCTGAGTATACTAGCCTAAGCTGAATTTTATGCTGCAGCAACTTAGTAGCTGTTGACACCCAAGATAGCTCGTTTACAGCTAGCTTGGTTATCACTGTACTAGATTTAAATCTGCACCCTCATCAATAAACTGAACTGATGTGAAAAAATCCCAAAACCCACAAAGTAAAAGACCACCTTTTTCAGTCACTTATATACAAATCCTAAGAGAATTCACAATAACTCCATAATAAAAGGAATGAGAAATTCTCATTGTGGAAAAGAAATTGAACATAACTGGCATTCCTGAGACTTGATGTGATGATTCATGGCTTCAACACTAATATAGCTGGTTATTGCATATTGAAAAAAGATAGACCACTTAAAAGATGTTGTATGTATTCAGCGTTCTACATCTCTCTCTTTTAGAAGTCCTGGTAAATCAGAAGTACAGGCTTTGCATGCATCTAGATGAAAATGTTAACAATGCCAAAGTAGGAATCTGTTACAGACTATCAGATCAGAAAGTCAGATGAGTTTCTTTCGAAATGCATGTCAATAATGTGTTCCAATACGGAAGAAAAACTGTTTTTACATAACATAGAAGCTATACATTTGAAGTTTTGTGTATGTGGTGATAAAGAAATATTTAAAACAAAATATTTAAAACAAACAAACAACAACAAACACCACAAACAAACAAACAAAAACCAACAAAACTTTACCCAACACGTAACCATTTTGGCCCTCAAAATCATGGATTAAAATGGATTACTCTCAAGATAGTAATCAAATGGTTGCCTGGGGAATAATTATCATCATCTGGTTTTATTAAAAACAAGACAAAGAACAGGATGCAGCTTCTCCCCTGCCATGTGACAGAGAAACCACGCTGTGTTGGGCAGGGTTGATGTGGGAAAGAAGGCTGTCTAATCCATGCTTTTACATCCTTGGTGGCAACTTTCCTAAGATGCTGGAAATTATTCATGAAGCGACTACACAGAACAAGTCAGTGAAAATTTATTAAATTACAAGATCCGTAACATAAGATAGTGGAAGGCCAAAATAATCAACACAGAAATAGTTCCTTTAACTATGGCTTCAGTTTTGATGAAAGTTCATGGTACCTGAAAGCAGCAATTTTTAATGTAAGTCAATATATCAGAAATAGGAAAAGAAAATGTTTACTAGCAGTAGAAACCAACTTGGAGTTTACTGATAAGACATTAGGAAAATGTATGGCTGAACAAAGGAAAATAGGGATGGTATTTTAATTGTATTACATTATATATTAGATTGTATCATATTAGGAGGGAAAAGAAGACATTTTCACATAAAAAATGTGGAATTGCTAGAGATGAGGTAGCAAATGTACAATATATTCTGTCTTGTCAAAGTGATTTCATTCTTCAACAGAATTTGATAAAAATAACTGAACAGATGCACTTACACTAAATAGAAAAAAGTTACTAATTGAAGGACTAGAAAAACACCTTTCTGATGACATTCTTGATGTCAGTATAAATCCTGAAGCTACTCAGTACTTCTACCAATGAACTAAAAAGGAATAAAAAATCTTCTGATAAAAATCTGTATATGGTGGAAGGAGTAGAAAAGGTATCTGATGATAAAGTCATGGCAGTTATATATATTGGTGCTCAAGTATTCTGTGTGTGTATATATATTCTGACAACATTATAACCTCCAAAGCTGATCTGGTCACATAAACACATAAGACTGGAATAAGACTGTGTCTATGCAGACATAAAAAATACATTTTCTCTCAATTCTGGGAAAAACTGATGAAAATATTTGCATTTTTATCCTTCCCCAAATGTGCTCTTTTCAGAGACAAAAATGCGTTTTGATTTTGATATACATAATGTTTAAAATACTTGGCTGTTTTGATATTACTTGGTTTTGTTGAATTGAAATTTCAAAATATAAAATGTAAAAGTGTGGATATAAAATCTGAAGCATTTTGTGTAAGAAGAATCCAACGTTATAATTTTTTTTAAAAGATCAGTTATGGAACACCTCTATTGCTTTCCACAAAATGCTCTAAAGTTTTCTAATATTGTACAGCTAAAAAACCTCAAAGTTCAAAATTCTAACTTACAGTGTTTCTGCTTCACACAAGATTATTTGAGGACCATTAGTGCAGCCTGGGATTTTTTACCCTTCTCCTGCTATTCATTTCCTGTCAGCAAACTCTCTTCTCACTCTGGCTGCTTCTCAGCAGTATATCTGTATTGTTAGACATGTGACTTCATTTAGCTGCCTTCAGAGTGAAGGATGGCAGCTCCAGTAACTGCAGCTCCAAAGTTTCCAAAGTCTTTTCCACGTAGGGGAGAAGCATCATTTATCTTTAAATTTATGTGCGTAAGATACAAATCAGCTTCTACATGCAATACATCTTTCGAAACCTACAGATATCTTGTATTTTGATAGTGCTCATGGATAACTGCAATAAACCTTATCCTAGATGTGTTATTCAGACACCAGATTTCCCCTTCTAGGAACTGTCAAACAGAAAAGGCACTGGGGAGAAGCAAGTGCCTTTCTGCTTCTAGCTACATAATGACTTCCTAGTAAACTGTGAGGATACCTGAGGAAATTATGGACAGTATCTACTTGTGACTCCAGTTTCTGTGGCCTGTACCCTTGTTCTTGGTATGCATCACATCTGTCTCTGTGGCATTATAAAAAAGCATAACTGGTAAGGAAATGCTTCCTTTTGAGATTTGTCATCTGAGTTAGCATGATTTGCAGTATTGTACCATCTGGAGCTGAAGAATCAATAGCATAATACAGATCTTCCTCATTCTTTTTTCTCCTTCTAAACATTATTTTCTTTGCTAATGCATGTTAAGGCATAGAGGTAAAAATCATCACTCTTAAGTGAAGAGAATTCTGCCCTTCCTGTCATGAAAATAAACATTAAGTCTTGCACTTGTATTTATATGGAGCAGAGAGGTCAGAAGGGCTAAGATTAACTATTAAAAAGAAAAATCACAAAAACCTTAAGCAGAGAGGATTATCTGTGCAAAAAAGACTGACGTGAAAATAAATTAGACGGACAGTTTTCTCTCCTGTTTACAAAAAACTATCAGAAGTGAGTTCTTAAAGATACTGGCAAGCCCTACAAAATTGCTTTAATATCCTGGGCCCTGATATGTGATCACAAAAATGCAATGAAGGTGCTGGTTCTCTGCCTAATGCCAAAAGCTGACTGAGAGCTTTGGAAACAAATTCACAGAAACCTCTCACATTAGCGAATAAATTCTTACATATAAGTTTAATCATATGAGACCTTATAATTTTACCAGCCTGTACAGAATTCTAGCCCATGTTGCATCTTCCTTGATCTTCTCATATATTTCTGTCTTCTGCCCTTCTGTTATCCAGCAGTATGGAAAACACTGTGAATAAAAACAAAAATACAGATTTTTTTTTTAATAAAAATCCAGACTATTTCTTATGTATTTGCATATAAAGGACTGTCCATGGCTGACCATGACAATATTGTCAAGCTTCACTTGCATACTTAAAAGTAGTTTTATGGGGAATAATAACTGGTCTGACAGCAGAGGGTGGTATCTGTGAGTTGTATCACACTAACAGCTACTATGGCCATTGTTACCCCTTGTCACCAAAGTGAGCTATGCAGGATGGAAAACCTACTAAAGCACAACCAACTTGAAATCCAAATAATAAGAGTGAAATTTGTATCACAACATGATCTCCTTTAATTTTCATCCATTGAGCTACATTATGCATTCACTTAATACCAGGGCAGCCTAAATTGACCAGGATTAAATGACAGGAGAACTTGGCTGATTAAATTGCTTTAAGGTGATTCACACGGTGCTAACAGTGTAGATATCAACAAAAAATGGTGGTGAATAATGAAATAGAGACAGACAAATAACATACAGTTAGCTGAGGCTAATTTTACCAGCAAGTGCTGAATACAGTCCATAGCTATTACAGTGCTGAAAAAAATCATACAGTAAATGTCTCTAATGTTGTAAGTTACAGTCTGCATGCTATTTAAATTATACGCAGTCATCTTGTATTCTGACGTGTCAGCAACAACCTAATTGCTAGCCATTTGTTCTTTTAATGTTTACTTTGAGAGCTGTTTCTGGGGAAAAAAGTAAAAACATTAAAAAAAGTAAAAAAAAGTAGAAGGAATTATGCTTGGATGCACAACAGAGAGGTCACAGGTACTTGGGAGTATTTACCATCTGTTGACTTTAGTTTCCATCTGTGTGTCTTATTAGCATTAAAATCCTTGAATCCATAATAAAATTGATGAAACAAATACAGTTATAAAATCATTATATCATCTGATGGTAGCAAAATTCTATATGTGGGAGAGTGGTATTTTGACTCTGGATGTAGGCAGGACCAGCTCAGTCTCTGAGAATACTGGGCTTGAATCCCCTCAGGCAGCAGAGAACCTCAGTTTTAGGTCTTAAATATTTTTGAGTAGGGTTCTGACTTCTAGGCATCATATTTACAGAGGAATTTAGATTCTCCTGGGTTTCAGTGGGAGTTAAGATAAATAAGATTAAGATAAATGAGTTAAAATAAAAGATAACTGAAGAATTGAACCAAAGCTTGTTATATGAAAGGGACATTGTCACTACCATGTTGTCTTCTTTTTGTTCTACTCCAGCAGTTAAATTTTGAACAAAGATTAAACCTACGTGAAATATTCAAAGAAATATTAAAATGCTATCTACTGGAGAGGCATACTGGTTGTTCACAGAATCACAGAATATTCTCCACATTCTGTATATTTTCTGATGCCATTAGTGTTTTGTAAGATTTTGTGTAATAATATCAAGTTCACTATTGATGGTGGCAACAAAGTTTATCAGTTATGAATTCACCATTTCAGTTGTCATGGGTAATCCAGTGGAAAAAAAATCACTGCTTTAAAGGCATTTTTTTATTCTCACTGCAATTAATTGAAAACTAGGTCAACAGCCACTCCAGACAGACAGTAATATTAAATGTGGGGAAATGTTACACAGAAATAATTAAGCACTTGCTATATTAAATCGTGATATCGTTCTTTCAACAGTAAGCACTGACATGTAAATTTGAGAGCAGGTTCTTTTGCTTCATGTTGCATGCAGTTTCAGGACTGAGGCACAATGAAAACGTCACTTTTCTTTTGTGCCTCAGTAATTGCTACGTGATAAACACGCACGAGACAAACATGCACCCATCCCACATGACAATGAGTGGACTTATGTATAGAAACTAGTAATTACATTTTTCTTTTCTTTTTTTTTTTTTTTTATTACCTTAATTGGTAGTTAATTTATGTGCCTGATTTTTCAGGTACTTGTACATAGTCATTAAAAATGACCTCCAAGATAAGCAGGAATGCTGAAAAATGAGGCAGGGTAACAGGCTGGCTCTTACTAAGTATAGCCCTTCTCTGTGTTGGGAAATGCTCTTGCAAATACAGTAATTACATATGATGGAAAATTCAACACTATTAAAATGTTAGTAACAGACCTCTCAGTACTTCTCTTCCAAATCCCTGTTTACCACTTTGTTACAGAATTAACTATAGGCTGAAATCTGATGTTTACCACATTAATCTGAAATATTAAAAATTTGTGTTGTTCTGTTATACAAAATCTGCCCTTTTCTCTCAGAATCCTAAGAAATTGTTTATTATGTTCCAGTTTGAAGAATGAAGCAGGAAAATGAAAAATAATTTTGGTTTAGTCAATGCCGAACAAGTGGACTAAAAATTTAGTCTTAACATACAACTGTGAGGTTGCATAAAAGTAATCACAGGACATGAACAAAGACATCAACTTTAACACAAATGTCCTGAAAGCTGGCAAGTTTTGAAGCATTGGCTGCTTCCTATTAAAAAACACCTTACAGTGGGGAGCAGTGCATAAATATAGGTATTCATTTTCTGGAATAAATTTATCGATAATATTTGAGATTCAGGAATGCCAGTGTACATTTTATCCACAATGGCTTTATAGATGTAGGAATCCAAAGGCTACATGTATTGTCTTATGGGAATAAGTCTACCTCCCAGTACTTTCACAGAAGCTTTAACATTTTCATGTGCTTCTGGCGTCAGGGAAAACCACTTTCCTCACTAATAGCCCCACTAAAGTTACATAAATACACTAAAAGAACTTTCACCTGCAGCCTTCGGTCAACCCAGAGTGTGTTCAGGATTTTTAAAGTCTTAAATGACCTTCTCCTATCATTGATTCACTGTTGCTTTACCTCTGATACACTTTGGAATACACTTGTCATGTCAAGGATGTCTGTGGAGATAGATTGTGTGCTTGATAGAAAACTCAGAAACAGTTTTTCAGTCTTCTTCTCACCATGACTGAATTCCTCGCTGCTAAAGGGAAGGCCTGAACTCTGCAGTGTTAGGAAGAAAATCCTTCAAAGCTGTGTAATGTCCAGTACTCTACTGTGTAGTGTCAAAGGTCTTTAGAATCACTTAAAAAAACCCCACTAATTGCAACAGGATGATTTCTTAGGTATCCTAAGGTTTGGCATCCTGTTACATGAACTGATACAAGAATGCGAAGATGGTGGACTGATCAATCTCTGAATGTTCAGGATAATATATGAGGAACAAATAATAACCAGTCCTCTCTATTGTGTTTTACCTGTCTCTTTCTAATCTTACCAAAGCTTCATAATTCAAACAGAAATGCTGAACTTTAGATTGGGGGCCACATTTTCCTCAGTACTTGTATGGTAGCTAATACAATGGACTATAGTCAACACTTTATTGAAAACTAAATATTAAATAGCAATAGCAACTCATATAATACCACCATCTCTCTAGAGCACAGCACATTGATTGCCTTATATATTTCATAGGAGAATTTTAAAAGCAAAATAAAACTTGGATTGATTTTACTTCAAATACAGAATGGCATTAGGTATGGTACAAGCACGGCAAAATTTTTTCTAAAAGAAAATGCACACTAATACCCAAAGCCCACTCTGTTCTGCTTCCTTTTTCATTATAGCTGATGTTTCATTTTAACATATACATTTGAAACTCACTTTTAATGGAATGCTCTGGGCCAAATAGTTCCCTGGTGTAACATTGCTTGTGCATGTCAGACAACTATTACAATTTTTAATGGCATGGATTTGGGATGGCTGCATTATTCATATGGGGTATGTTGATAAAAAGGTCATACAGGTCACTGCATGAATTTAAAATACTTCTGCAGTTCAGAAATGTATTCTTTACATACATTTGAAATGTGTGCTGATAGGTTTTGCTTTTTTAATTGATGAGTACTGATATTATTTATTTTACTCTCTCTCTGTGAGGTCAAATTTCATTAGCTACCATTTGCAGGCTCCAAATGAAATGAAGACTACAATAAGCTTTAAATTAGAAAGTACCAAAACAAAATTCCAATGCTGTAGCAGATTCTCATTTTCTTAAAAGATTAATGGAGAAGACTTGTAGAACAATTTCTGTATCCTGTGGCTATTCATTTAGCATACTCATTACGCTGGACATCATGTCCTGTTTGCAAGAACTTGCTCTATTTTTTAGCAATAAAGCTCCTGAATTTTCTTCATTATGAAAATAACATTAGGTTCTACAGGGCTGCCTATAAGAAATACTTGAAAGAGTTCATTATATTTCTACATCATTATAACAATATCCTGGGGTTCCATTTTATGTGTTCTGGTGACTCTATACCCTTTCTTCTTGCAGTTCCTGCAACAGGAGATGCAGCCAAGGAAAAATTACATCCCCTCTATATTGCTCATACGTTATTCCTGTTCCCCCTGGAGCTCTGGTTTCAGATGTGAACTGGAGGAACCCAAATAGGTCTTGTAATTTACATCATGGACTAGACCATCCACAGGCAGCTCTTAGATTTAGTATGCAGAAACATGAAGAAGAAAACCATCCCAGAATTTCACAAACTACCATCTGACAGGAATAAATGCTTACTTTGAGTGGAGGGCTATAGAAAATGTCCTTCATTTCACATGGCAACATCATGGCTTTGCCTTAACCAAGGCCTGAATGACTCACTATAATGAGCCATGGTCAAGAGGACACTGCAAACAAGGCCTGAGAATAATGAGCCACATCTGACACACAAAGAGGATCTGAGCCTTGGTGTGGACCATGGATCAAAACTGACAGAGAATGGTACCTGAAACTGATGGAAGGGCATGCTGAGAGCTGATTGCATCAATATTTGGCTATAAAGACTCTTAGTACTAGAGGCTAGGGTTGAGGAGAATGTTACTATGTGGACAGCCAAGTGTAGAAGCAGAGTGCCTGAGATAGAACTGCTTATGAATTGGTGCTGAGCCTCTGCCCAAGGGCTTGGCACAGAGACTGATCAGAGTGTCACATAACCCTGGACTTCACCGTGCTGACTCACTGAGCTGGTTATTAGGGTCGGTTAGTAGTGTGTATGTGTGTGAAATTTTTCTGACACAGCCTATTTGTTGCTCTGTCTACTTACACTGAACTCAGCAAAGTCATAATATTTAGTGTGACATCATTCCATAACTTTTTGCAGTGTTTAAGGATAAAATGGACAATTTAGGTTCCGATCACTTTTTAGAAGCCATTGACCAGCACTTGCCTTCAATTGCTCCAATCATATTTATGAAAAACACCATACCCTACTGAACTGGAGAAACCTGAGCTATTTCCATGTGTTAGGAGCATCTTGCGACATTTACATACAAAAGTATTTGGAAAATAGAACATCAGTGAGAAAATGAAGTTTTAAAAGATTCTATTGACAGATACACAGCTACAGTTTAGAGAACTGGAGCAGCTGGTGGTAAAGGTGTATTGCCAAAGAGCAAATGTCACTTAGATACTACTTTGAAAATTCTCCTTGTTTTGAGCATATCCAAAAAAAATAGCTAACCAAAATTCTTTGTAATCCGGATAAAAAAACCCTGCTGATCTTGTTTTTCAAGAAATTATCCTGTGTTAATTATTGAAAAGATGACTCACTATTTCCACAATTTCCTGTAAACATACACATATTTCATGAGATCCTGTGGGAGAGGAATATTTTAGAAGCAGAAAGTCATAAACTTATACCTCTGCACTTTGGAAATGTCTGACACACGTGGGCCAAACATTATTTTTTTAAATGAAGATTTACACACTAGCAAGATCAACTCTTTTTTTTTTTTCATAGCATTGTGTTTTATCCATAACTTCTTTAGCTGTGCTTCATGTCATCCAATTAGTGTATGTTTGCAAACAGAATAGGGGATACAGAAAGCAATTTGCTAATCAAATTTCTTCTCACTCTTTTACTCTTTCCTCTAATGATCCCTACATGTTCTTGGTATTAATCACAAAAAACTTAAGGGTTGTCCTTGTTAAAAATTCAGCTCAAGAATTCAGTATGACTTTTTACATCTAGACCCTGATTTAAGAGCCAACACAGCTAAAATCATAAGATAGTATGCTGCTGTAGCACATTAAAAGGTCAAACTTAAATGAGTTCAGGTTGACATACTGTTCTTTGTCTCAGGGAGCAATCAATTATGAACTTCAGTTAAATATATAACTCGCAACTTTTTCTCAAATGGCATATATTGATAAGTTTAGGCTGTAATTATGCAAGTATTAAGAAATACTTAACATCTAAGTCCTCATCAGTCATATCAGAATCAAGAGGTATTTAATATTTGCAAAATTAAATATATGCATTGGTGTTTGGGGGACTGATGTCTTCTACAGCCAAGACCTGATTTGCGTGCAACAGTTTTTTCCAGACTACCTAGTTCAAAGGGAGATTCCTGTCCTCAGCAGAGAGTAACATTTACCTTACACTGATTGCTTATGGTAGCTCTAACAGCTAAGAGACTGAAGGAAGAATGACTAGTAATTACCTTCAATGAGTCTGTCATGGACAAGGGCTGACTCCGAATGTTGAGTTCAAAAACTGTTTCCTTCATCTCCATTTCTTTGTATGAGGTATCTGTGTCACCTGTGAGTGGTCCAGAGAGCAGGCATCTATGGAGACTTCTTAATATTGTCCTACCCCTGTTATAAAAGAATACATCTTTTGTGTTCAGATGTTGCAATGAGATCCATTTTGCCCATGGAAGTTCACAGCAAGGTCAGTGTGTCCCTCTAAAAATTTCTTTTCATGAAGAAATTAGTCCCACATGCTTAAAGTCCCAAATTAAAAACATATCTCATTTGCCCACAATCCGCTGTGTGTCCATATACCTACCTATGCACATGTGAGTGTATATGTGTATCTATACATACACATATATACACACTAAGACAAAGTGTAAATATGGATACAGGCTCTAACCATAGTTTCAACTTGTTTATTCTGAACAGCTACATTATGCTCTAGTGGACTTTTTTTCAGTGTTGGACTTTTTCCATTGACTTCAAAAGAATCAGATTCAGGCCACTGGAAAAAACCCCCAAATTTTGAAACCAATAAGATTTAAAACGCCTGGCTTTGAAAGTCATGATATGGAGCTCAGAGTTTACTCTCCCCTATGTAGAAATAACCTGTAGGGGGGAGAATGGGACCTTTAGATAATTAACTATTCAGTAAGTCTTAAGCAGCTCAATAGTGCTTTTTATCTTCAAAGTGCTTTTTAAACATTAACTAAGTAATCCTCTCAATCCTCTGAAGTAAATAATTTGGTATTTATTATCCTGGTGAAGAATTGCTATAAATGAAAAGAAAATGCTGAAAATAGTACTTTTCATGTATGTTTTTTTAAATTAAAAAAGAAAAAAAAATGCAGAATCTCAGGCTCTGCATCTGCATTCCTGTGGTACTTACTCCATTTCAAGTGTTACTGCTCCAAAGTAAATATAAAATCTGTATGACTGCCCATTGGCAGAGATGGAAAACCTACTGCAGAAAGTAGCTGCCTCTGAACTCTACTACTCTCCCAGACAATTGTACTCCTAAGCAAACTCTTCTAGCACATGCTTCAAATATTGAGCCTTCACAGTCATGAACTGCTCAGATTTGTGGAAGAATGAGTTGACTGCAAACTCCTACAGTGGAAAAAAATTTGTATAGATAAATGCAAAGTAGTGCACCTGGGAAAAAAAGCCAAGAGATAGCTGGAAGAAAAATGTTACCAAAAAGGAGTAAGATCCCGTGGTTGTGACACACAATTCTGTAAAAATATCATCTTGATAGCCAGTATAACTAAGAAAATAAAACAAATGCTAAGAATTATTAGTAAATGTTCAGTGGAGTTTCCTTTTAAGCATATATTTCACTGCATAATTTCACCATTGCTTTATGTTTACAATTACATACACAAATGACTGGAGAATAAGCACCTTATATAGGATTTCAGGTTTTGGTGTTATTTCTTATCAACGGAATTAGCACATTTCCCACATTGTTTTCCAAGCAAATGGTGTTTAACAACCGGAGTATCATGCATACCTGAGCCTCTCAGATTTACAGTTGTATCAAAAACACTGAGAAAGAAGATAAGCTTAGATTGCATCATCCAACAAATATGTTTGTCTAGGTGAACTTTGAAGGTTTGTAACTTTTTTTCTGTCTCTATGGCCGCTATATATGTAAGGATTTTCAGGGTTTTCCCTCTAATACTACCCCCTTACCCTCCCAAATTAAATCAATTAAAACTGTCCATGTTGCCAGTGTTTTCTGAGAGGTATACAGTTTTCCTTAACATTGTAATTTTTAATTCAACATTTATTTCTATTTCCACAAAAACATTTCCACCAAGACCTATTTCCCCCAGCATTTTAGTATACGACCTTATTTTGGTTAAAATGTCAAAACCGGTAGACATTTTAGTAAAAATTAAAAGAAGCCCACTATCTAAAATCCTGCACAGGGAAAGCAGTTTCAATATTAGAGGCAGGAAAATGATGTCTTCTTCCCCCCCAGGTTCTAGTGTTAGCCATTTAACTGATAACAAGCAAGATACTGATGAAGTGTTAGCCGTTAAAAGGAAACCACAATGGTCCAGCTCACATCTAAAGTTTATCTACAGTTTACTTTCTACTCGACAGTCAGTTTACAAGGTAAAATTTTCTTCAATTCCAAACATTCTAAAAGAAGGACCAGAACAAATAATTTCTTAGAAATGTCATTTCTCTAAGTCAGCTCGTCCAAATTCTACCCCAGAGCCAAGCTGCCATGCTGTTAAAGGTTTTACTATTTGAAAGCCTTAGCTACTAAATTTTTCATCCCTAATACACATTTACAAGTAAGTTTGCCAATTGATAGAGATGTTAAAAGTACATATAACCTAAAACCTCAGAGAACCAAGGTTTTGAAATTATTCAGCTGTAGAGAAGAGTAGAAGTAGAATTAAATCTGCTACAATTTTAAATAATTGAGTTTTCAGTAAGGAAAAATCAGTAAAAAATCATAAAAAATTCCTCATGTCATATAGAATAAATAGATTTTGGGGGAGTGGTATACCTGCTAAACTCTTGGAGACAGGAAATAATTTTAATATACTTGGGCTTGAGATATGTATGTCAGTTCTTACATTCTACATAAACTTCAAAGATGAATACAATTAATGGAATATCCTTTTTCTAAAAGGCATTAGGAGAAGTTAGAGAATGACTCAAAAAGAGAAACATTACTTTATAAATAGTAGATAAGCTTCATGTTGAAAAGTAAGTCAGTGCTTCACAAGTTTTAAAAAAAATTCCCTTTTGAACAACTGTTTCACTCTTCAACCAAACTTCTGACACTGCCCGCTATTAAAGTTATGATACTGAATTAAAAGGACTCATTAGTTCTGTGACTCATGGAAAATTCATCTACTCATAACTAGAATTCCCACTGTACTTCATAAAGTTCAGATCTTGACCAGAATAGTCACAACAAGTCCCCCTTTTTTAGATATACTATCATACAAAGAAAAAGACTGCGTAATTACTTAAGCTGTAGCATTAAGACTTGAGGCTTAGAACTAATAGAACCAACCATATTTATAAAGGACTTCCTTAGCAATGGGACAGCTGATTCAACATGTAACTAATCTATAAAAGACATTTTAGTATAATCTTCCATGAGCAGAGTTATGAAATATTCTTGGGGTGCCTCTACATCCAGTGTGTAACCAGGATACTGTTTCTGGAGATGCCATTACAGAAATATGATATTCAAAATATGAACATCTGGTAATCAAATGCATGGCATTGTGGTACTTACATGAGAAACATGATTTATTCCCAAGAAAGTATATTAATTCCAAACACAGGGCTTCCAGACTTTCTGGAAGACAAAAACATGAAAGAGACTGAGGGGAAAGTAGAGCTGTGTGAATCAAGAGAAAAATCAGATCTGAAAAATTGCTATAGTGAGCCTCAGAGAAATGACTGGAGAATAACCATAATATAATGAATCAATCTGGGATTAAGCTACTAGATAGAAAAAATAATAAGGACAGCACTAGGGATGTTGTAGAGACCTCTAGGGCAAGAAGAGAGGTGAGAATAAAATTCTGCTTAAAGATGAGGCAAGAAAAAGAAGGTAAAAAAACCCCAAAAGACTATCTGAATTCATAATTCCAACCCTCTAATTACCAAAAACCTCAGAGATGCAGAGAAGGAGAAATATGGGAATGAAGATGTAGTGAATGATTAGATCTGAATTAATTAGAGACACAAAAACATGTTGAGAGCAAAGACCCTACTGCCGAGCGTATTTGTTTGGCATTAGATAGTGATGAGGGTGGTACTAATACTTTCAGAAAATTGAAATATTCTTGAAAAATAAATTCAATGTGAGGAGATAGCCATCTGTGTTTCAGTACAGTAATAAATGGAATAAGATCTTCAAAGGAAAACCATTTCTACAATCTACTTATGCAAACCAGTTGAAAAAAATAGGAAAAAACGTGCTGAGTAATGGACATGAAAGACGGATTCTTCATCTCTGTAAAACAGTTCAGCTCCATTAACTTTTTCATACAGCTCAAGACAGGAAGGATCCATTAGATCATCTATTCTGACCCTGTATGTCATAGGCCATTAGATTTCATTTTCAATTCTACTCGGCTTAGTAGTTTATGTTTAACATCTTACAGAAAAATATCTACTCTTGATTTGAAGGCAGAGAGATGAAGAGTCACGCTGCCCTTGGCTTTTTGATCTGAAGGTTAAATACTACTTCTGCAGTGAAATTGTGCTTTATTTCTCATTTGAATTTGTTTGGTTTCAGCTTCGAGCCAGAAGTTTTAATTTTTTTTTCTGCTAGCTAGCTTAAATAATCTTTTGACATTTAGCTTTTATTTGCTTTTTTTTTTTTTTTTTTTTTTTTGGTACTTCTAGATCATAATTAAGTCACTTCTTCTTTGGGAGGCCATGCAGAACAAGTTCATTTTTGTCATGCCTCTCTATAAGTCAACTTTCTCCAGCTTTAATAAATTTTCCTTTTTTTTTAACCCTTCTGTTTTTAGCAATCCATGCCCCCAGTTCTTGAACTGGTTAAAATAAAGCTAACCTCTCTACCCACGTTCACTCACCCCTTGTGCATAGTTTGCAGTAGCAATTTTCACAGAGCATTGTACTGAAGTCCAGTTTGAGCTGCACTTCTGTTGCATCTCTTGAGACTCTGAAACTCAATTGTCTATAGTTCCTATATAAACAAGATACAAAGAAAAGTTCCTTTAGAGGATGATCCATATTTCAAGTGAGCTATCTTCATTTATCTTGTGTAAAGACAGAGTGAACTCCTCATTTGGAAACTCCTTGGTATTAATAAAAGACCAGGAGTAGGAGTGGGAGATTACACAATGACAATTCAGCTCTCTGCAATGAACCTGGAATTTTATTACATTTCCTTGCAAATTCTACAGCCAATAGGATGAAAAAACTCTTCTAAGCTCATTATGAACTTCTTCTCTGGGTCTACCACTTCCTCTGTATTTGATAGAGGGCTGTCTGAAAATTTTGGGAAACAGGATCTCTGTGCTGTTTGATAATACACTTGCAAAAAATTACGAACAATTTGTTTTCTCTTCAAACTTGTCTATCTTTGCTTGTGTTAGCAGTAATAGTTTCAGGAGAAAGGGTAAAAAAATACAATACAATCCTTCGTTCACCTTCACATGCCTGCTTATTACTTTTTTTGAAACCACTGGCAATACCACCCATCAACCTTCAACCACCCTTCAAGTGCTTCAGCACTTAATAAAAAATGTTACAGTCCATCAATGAAAAGTGGTGATCCATAAAGAGAACTGGTAGAGCAGACTGACTCTGTATATGCTATTTATTTCTACGGATAATTTTTCCTAAGTCACTTCCAGTTCTGTTTTGCTCAATCACTCATAAGTTACGAGGTCATTTGTAACTCACAGAAATAAATGATACAGCATGAGCTACCTATGTGTAAAATGCTGTGTTAATATATTTAACTTGTATCATTTGGATTTTTTCTCAGAAGAGGATATACATTTGTTTAGGACATATCAACTCATATAATTATTGCAATACGTATTAAAGTAACAATAAGGTAGCTCCAGTCATAAGTACTTCTACCACTAAATGTGACTATGTAAATAAATATTAAACTGATTTTTTTTAACAGTAAACTTCAAAACAATGTGTATGAAGAAATCTCTCACTGAGCTGGAAAAAATGGCTACCTTAGGCATTTCCCCAAGTGACCTCTCTTTATTGTTTGAGGCTTACATCCTGATTCTGTCACTTTTTTAATTCTTCTCAAAAAATTCACTTCTCTCCTGCCCTGAACTAAATGGTGCCTGGAAATGAATAAAGGAAAACTCAGTGCAGTCTGTAATGTTCTTCTTTCTCTTTTCAATTCCTTGACTAATCAGAGGTATTTATTTATTTACTTAGAGACCTTACTAAATCTGCCAAAAACTAATAAGCTGCCATGTCATAAATTAAACAATATGGTGTTTATATGGCCTGCAACCAGCCTTTGGTCCTACCCAGGCAAAAATGAGTTTTCTAATAAATCAGTTACAGCTCTGAGGCCAGATAGCTCAGCTCAAAACACTGAATGTGTTTGTCCTTTCTGATCTTGGGTTACTTTCTATTATCTCATGATTCAATTCAAGCAACATTTGGGTGACCACAATTTTGGAATGCCAATACAACGCTGATAAGACTGATGGGAGTAAGAAGGATATGTAAGCACTGGGCCTCTCTATTGGGTGTTGCTTTAGCTTCTTCCCATTGTAGGATCCCTGTCCCCTGGCCAGCCCACAATTCACAAGGGATGCTGAGCAATGCAGGTATTGGCAAAATAACCTGAGAGAGTTTTAGAGTCTTTTTAGTGATAATGACTGACCTCCAACCCCCCATAATGCCACCTATAAAACCCTATATGGGTGATCTAAACTGAGTGATAGTGAAAGAAAAATAGAATGTTGCTGAGGTAACTTCTGTTCAAATCAGATTATAGAAATACAATTTCTTTAGGAATATTCTCTGTAAATCTCTCCAGTGAAGATGAGAGAAAGTAGTTTCATCCCCTTCATGAAAACAGAAAGTACCCTTTTTTGATAAGGTGGTATATTTTTCTGAGTGTTTTGGTCAACTACGGAATAAAACATCCAGAACAAGGATAAAAACAGAAATTGTAGGTAATTAAAAATTTAAAATGAAGGAATCTATTCTCAAATGAGTGAATAAATTGAAAATACTTTATAAAAAGTAGTAATTTTTTAAAATATTGAGAATAAAATAAGTATTTTTATTACCATAGTTGGTATTGCATCAATTTATAAATTTTATCATTTTAAAGTAGGGACATAATTATTTTTTAAATTTTTTACAAATATTATTACTTAAAGACTGTTTTTCAAAGGCTGTCATTAATAATGGCACAGAGCAACATTATACACTCGTAAAGTTCTCACTTCAATCTCTTGTCCTTAATCATCCAGCACATCTTTGAAGTGTACTTAGACACTGCTGATCTCTTTTCACTGGAAAAAAGAGCATAATTTCTAAAACAACAAAACACTATTCCCTGGCACTCTACACCAAGCCATTTAAGACTTGCAAGATTTAAACTATGAGTTCTGGTTAATTTCTACATAACTTTCTTGATCAACATTGCCTAGAGCACTTAGTGAATTGTCTGCAGAACTCTGAAGGCAAAGTACTAGAAATAAGAAGCTCCTGAAATAGAAAGTTGTCGTTTTCATACTGCTGGTACTCTTCCCAGTGAGCCCAAAGGAGGCCACAAAGATGATCAGAGGGCTGGAGCCCTGTCCTGCGAAAACAGCCTAAGAGAGCTGGGGCTGTTCAACCTGGAAAAGAGAAGGCTGCAGGGAGACCTTGGAGCACCTTCCAGTACCTTAAGGGGACCTACAAAAGAGCTGGAGAAAAACTGTTTATGAGGGCATGTAGCGATAGGGCAAGGGGAAACGGCTCTAAACTAAGAGACGGAGATTTAACTTAGATATCACGAAGAAATTCTATGCTGTGAGGATGGTGAGGCACTGGCACAGGTTGCCCAGAGAAGCTGTGGATGCCCCACCTCTGGAAGTCTTTCAGGCCAGGTTGGATGGGGCTTTGAGCAACCTGGTGTAGTGGAAGCTGTCCCTGCCCACAGCAGGGGCATTGGAACTAGATGATATTTAAGGTCCCTTCCAAACCAAAAGTTCTATGATTCGTCTGGATACAGGGATGAAGAATCATGAACTCCTCATCTTCTGACAAAGAAGTGTTTGAATTGCAGCTCTGGATATAGAGGCTTTCATTCATGGGGCAAAAATCTACTTTTGCCACGTATTCTTGGAGCCAAGTCTCATCACACCCTCTAACCTCTTTGCAAACAGAAAAGGAATTGTGCTTACAGGAATAACTGGAGGAAGAGGATGTTTCTGTCTGACTACTGGACTTACAAGTACCTGTTGACTTGTTTGGCATGTGAGGAACATCACTGGGTGAACTTGGTCTGGGGAGTGCAAAGCAGATTATACTACACTTCAGAAATTCACAACCATGCAAACTGTCTTGTAAACTATTCTAAGTTGTGAGGGCTGTTTCAGACCCTGGATAAACTGTAGGCAAAATGGCAAGCAGATGACTTTTAAAATTGATTCTTTGCTCCTTTTATTTTTCTTTGCCTTCCAGTTTGAACCATGAAGAGTCTGAGAATGGTTCATACTTGTTTTGAGGCTATCTCATCATACAGAACATAAAATCTCATGTTAATCAGAAGAAAAGCACAAGCTTCTTTTTAAAGATTGGAAACCACTTTTTTTACTCTTAAAAATTTGAGTCAGATGTCATCTACATCTTTCCAGGTAATTAGCAATGAGAAATAACATTGAAAAAATAAGTAGGTAGGAGGTATTTCAAGCATGCCTCTAAGGGATAGCAATAATTTAATAAGGGATAACTAGCATAGTACAGCATAGGGAAAACTCTACGCAACTAGCTTTGTGGATATTATAGTGGAACTTACAAATTTTAACAGCAGACGACATTACTGATTTATATTTTTAGAAACTCTTTGATGAAGTTCCTAATGATAAACTACTACTAACTACAGAGTTCTACAGTCAGATAGTGAGAATCAGTTAATATCTAATTAAAACAAATTTTAAAACCCAGCTCAACGATATAGCTCACTGGACACAGTTCTTGTTCCATTGAAACCAATCTTCAAGACTTTTTTTTTCTTTTTTCAAACAAACATAGATTAACAAAGGAAGGGCAATTTTTTCACCTAAATTTAGTCATCTTGAAACAGGTTGACTGAGCTTGTTGTCTATGATTCCTCTTTGGGTATTTAAGATGGAAACACTGAACCTTCTGGCAGCTCCTCTTTTGCTCTAATGGTTACCAAGGGAATTTTGGTGACTAACAGAGTGACAAATAACTTTTGCATGTCTAAATTAAATCTGCTAATGAATCCAGGCTTGAAGTCACTGAGTCCAATGAGTATCAATAATAATCATTCCTTCTGATTTTGGATTTAATTTATCTGTATAACCATTTTCAAAGTGGAAGATGCAGATAATACAGTTGTACAAAAGAGTTGGTGTACTGCAGAATGCAATTTAATTTGTGTTAATTAGGCCACCAAACAGTATATTCTCCATTTATTGTAGTATAATATATTCCACTAGTATTGGGGTATATCTGAATATAAAGGAAGGAAGTGCACTAACTCTTTTGTCACACAAACAAGTAAATTTACTTTTTAAAGACCAACACTTCTAGGAAGAAAATGTGCCATCTGTAGAGGAGAGCAAATTGATTACAAAAAGGCTCAAGACTGAAGCTTATTTATTTCAAATTTTTGAAAATCTAGAATTACCCAAAATCTGTATGGAAAAGCCAGCAAAGGAAATTTCCAGGTGTGTGAACCAATCTAATGCCAAACAGTGATTTGACAAAACTGTCAGAACATCATCATGCTGATAATTTCTATCTAAAGTAGTCCTCCCATATGCTGTTAAGTAAATAAAAAATCAGAACTTTGTGAGATCTCTTCGATCATTGGGTGCAGTTTCAAAATATATTGAAGAACACCTAAGAACAGGATGTTATCAACTAGTTCCCACTTTTTCCATCCTTCATTTAATATTCAGATCCAGTCTATTCAATTTGTGATCACATACAAAGTTACTCTGTAATTTCAATATAAAAAAAAAAAATACCACAAAGGCCCCAAAACCACTTGTTTTCCATGAGATCACTAAATTGAGAGAAAGGGGAAGAGAAACACAACTGCCCCTTTTGAGGACATCCCACTGTTAGGCAGGTATAACACCTACTATTATTCAGTCTTAATAATCAGATACTCAGTGATTTGGGCATTTAAATTTCTACTGCTACCCACCGTCATCCACTGAGCACCTTTCAACTGTCATTGAAGCCAATGAGAGATGAAGAAATCCTGTACCACATAAGGTAAATTCCCACTGAGCCATCAGCTGAGATCTGATACTTTAGAAACAGCAGATATTCATGGACTTACAGGCTGTAGCCACTCTGATTTCATCCTAAGTTTTGCCCGAGTTAAGCATAAAAAGGCTGAATTTCTGAGAACATCCTTTGAGATACTGAGCACCTGTGTTTCCTTTTAAGCATAAGCCACACTGAAATACAAAAAAGAAATAGATTCTGTCCAGTTATACCCTGAAACTATCCTGTTTTAACAAATATGCAGGATTGAGGTCTAACAAAGGAGTATTTGCATAAAAGTGCACACAGATTTACACAGAAAGAGGAGAAGGTAACAGGAAATGGGGAATAAAACCCTGATTTTGACTAAATTTATTAGCAACCTAATCACATTCTGTTACTTGTATCAAAATACATCTGCAAGCTAACGAGATACAGCTCATTATTACACAGCACCTAAAGACTGCTGGCAGCTTGCAAAATAAATTAAGACAGAGGATTTGCCCCCGAGGAACATACAGTGTAACTTCTGGTATGACACAGAATAGCAAAATGACAGAGAAGAAAATTTGGAACAAGAATGATAAGTGTTACATAGTGTCATGGTGTGCATGTTATGATTGCACCAGATACTTAAAATACAATTATTTCCTTTGTCCTCTATCTCTTTAAATGTTACCCATCTTCTTTGACTGACACTTGATGGTGTGTAGTCACACCTGAATTGGAAGAGTTTTTCTGTACATGCTCAAATATGTGGAGCCAATCGTCATCAGACGTGTTATTTTTTGATGTACAGTTGTTTTTCCTTCAGAACTGGAGCTCTAACACAGCTGTTTCTGCTACTGTTATTGCAGCCCCAGTCAGTTTATAATCTACAGAAAATGGAAAGCCATATGAAAACTACACCTGCACTTAATTAAGTGCAAAACATGGAATTGTTTCAGAAAAATGACCAAGGAAATGTCCATAATATGATATCTGCTTAATTTGAGACACCAGGAATTTCTGTTTTCCTTTTACATATTTCCCTCCTTTAAAATACCTGTAACTTTTTCCTTATAGACTTGTTCTTTCTTTGCATAAAATGATATTTTTGCCTTTTAAACATTTTAATATACCAAATCTGCCTTTTTTTGTTCAGTTGCTAAATCATCCATAAACCCGTTGTGTTTAAAGTGCATTATTCAAAGATATGACAGAAGTTACAGTCAGAAATCTCTTTGTATTTATAGCCTTGTGTAGAAGGCTAAAGAGTACTCACCCTCATTCTATTTTTCTCTAGTCCAACTTTTATTTCTGTGTTTGAAATTGGTGGGATGACTGACAGATCAAATAAGCAATTACAAGGAAAAAATGGCATCAATTGTGCTTATTCTGGAGAACAATTTTCTCATTGTTGTCTAACCAGTAAAAGAAAGGGATAGATATTCTTTGAGATAGTTTAAAAATGAAAGGCAGACAAAAAAGATAGTAGATCAATAGAGAAATCAGAGACATTAACTGACAGATAATAAGAGACCTTTGAGTGCTGAAAAGCTTACAAAAATCCATTTTCAGGCAATGTACATAAAGAGCTAGATAAGGTAAAAAGAAAAGAGAGAAAAATATAAAATTGGAGATATTGTTAATTATATATGTATTTTGCAATACAAAGGGAAAGACACAAAATATTTCAAGTGAAATTCACAAACAAACTTATCTAAGAAAGAGAAAAAGGAGGGAAGTATCTAAGTGGGAATGCTTATTAATGAACTGGACGGTATGGTCTTGAGACTTCAGTCAGGATCATCACAAAATCTTTGTTCTTAAGAACTAAATTGCTGACCTTGACTGACTCATAATTGCTTGGAATCCAGAACAGGACAATGACACTACGACTTTCTCACTGCTCTGCTTTCTTCACTGTTTTTTCTCTCTGAATACATAGATTCTGGATGAGCATGGACCTGTTCCTCAAACTGAGGAATAAAAAAGGAGTGCACAGCCAGTGGAAGCAGGGACATGTGGCCTGTGAAGAGTACTGGGATATGGTTTGGATGTGTAGGGATGGCATTAAGAAAGATAAGGCAAAGATGTAATGGGACTTGGAAAGGGATAGGAAGAATAACAAGAGATTCTATAAGAACCTAGATCAGAAAAGACCAATAGATCTCACCTGTCAACCATTCCAGGAAAATTGCCTGGAGTGTACCACAGCTGCTTCCCGGCCCTTTAATGCCGGGTAGGCTCCAACAGCAAGTAGTGGGAAAATAGATGATGTGCCCCAAACTTACATAAACAAGCAGGTGAGCTGTAATGGGTGTCTGCATTTGCGGTGAAGGGCTGCTAAAACCAACAGTTTCAATGTTAACCAGACACCTGGATGTAGCACTTATTATACACTCTGTTATGAAGAAAATATGTAGACCAAATGAACAATTCATTTTGGAAAAAAATTTTATATTAATTTAAAATTGTGAACATGACTTGTCTTCTTCAATAGATGAATAGACTATAGAGTTTAGCCAAAATTACTGGGTGAAAAAGTGATGACAAAGTAATAACAATTGCCTACAAATTACTCTTAAAAGAGTGAAAGTCTGTATTTTTATAGCAAAAGTCCTTCCTCCAAAATTTTGATCCAGTACAACAACAAAAGCTACTTAAGCACTGCACTATGAATAGCAGGTAGGTAGTTTGCAATGGAACTCCGGCAGTCAACACACCTTTGGAATGAAAACATAGACAGAAGATACACCAAACAAAAATAAGTCTTTGCTGTATTAGTTAAATGAGGCTATCATTTAAAAATGCCTGGTTTAACTCTCAGATTATATTGGGAAATAATATTTAGCAGAAAACAGACAATTTATGCATATCTGTATATTCATGGACAAATAAATGCTAAAGATGTGCAAAATCTTGTAGGATAAATTTATAAAACATGGAACCAAGTGTGGCTTCCACACAACAGAGAATACCAGTGATTTCACAGTCCTCGACTTCTACTAAATCAAATGTTTCTTTTAAATGCTGTATTAGGAAAAATTTGAATCATGAGTGGCAAAACTAGTCCAATTTTAAGGCTTTTCTTTGCTTGGATCCTTGGCTAACAAGCTAATTTTTCAACAGTTGTTGGGTGAAATCTGAAGACATGGAACATATGGCCACAAAATACTTGAATCCTACAGGGCTTTGAGGGGGGGAGGGCAGGAAAGTAACAGTTCTATTGAACTCTGACAACTGAGACTATGATTTTGATTGTACAAAGGGATAATGAGGGAAGTCCAGAATAGCACATGCTATTCCTTCCAATTTACTTGAATAATTTTTCCTGCTATAAAATGGAATACCACTCCATAAGTATTACATACAAAAGAGCATAGAATTAATTTCATATAGAAATAAAATCTGAATTATTTAATTATTGATACAGTAGTCAGTGGAGAAGCAATATAGTCTATATGCTAAAACTCAATCAATAGAATTAAAAATTAGAGGTGTGTGAGCTGGGAATATACCTCACCTACTGCTCTCCTAACACTTCCTGTCATTTCAGGTTGAAAATAACCAAATGAATTTTCACAGGCAATTAGTTGCTAGAAATACCTGTGAAAGGAAGTATACTCCCAGTGTCTCCAAGTAATTTAGACCAGCAGGTGTTGAGGAGGCAGTACATCTTCAATAGCACACAAAAAATTTCCATGGTACGGCTAGTGAGGCTAAAATAAATTAATTTCAGGAGGAAAAAGATAGCCTATTGTTTCTGTCTTATATTTAACAAAGAAACAACCAAGTACAAAACCTACCCACATAAAAGCCATGCTACTCCTCAGAGACAAGTAAGCCCTTTTCAACCAGAAGACATTTCATAATGCAGCACTCAGTGTTAATTACACCATAGGAGTAACCCATTAACATACACAAATTTATTGCAAGATACATAAGTCTTTTAACTATGATTCTGCTCATCACTCTGATTTCCTTATATGTAGAAAGAAAAAAACATAGAATTTTTATCAGAAAATAATAAGGTGGTATGATAGTGACATACAAAAACAGTGAAAAAATTAGGACAAGCACACTTTTTGATATATGCTTATACTTAAACGTATGCATATGTAGGCTTGCATATAGAAAACTTAGATAAGGACTGTTGTGATCTTGTGGTGGGTGCAATATCAGATTCACTAAAACAAGTCAAGTTGCTTTCTTTTATTTTACCTATTTTAAAAATATTAAAAGGCAGCATTTCAATGTGCATCTACAAGATATCTGTAATTTGGGGGTGACCAAAGTCAATTGAAGCTCAGAACTTTGCCCAGACATCTTTCCATATATCATATTACAGCATACGATTTTTTACAATCTGCATTACCTCCAGGTATTTTAATCTTGAGTTCTTATCCTTAATTTCTTAAATGGATTTTTACTTTACAAGGAAAAAAACAAACAGAAAACAGTCTCATATTTCCATCCCTTCATTCCCAAAGAAAACATGAAGGCAAACTGCTGTGCTGTGCCATTATGTCATCAAGAACAGTAACCTGAGAATTTGTTTACTAAATACTTTTTCCTTTTAGTGTTTATACAAACTGAAATGCATCAGAATGGAGGAATCTAGTTCTAAATAAAGGAATACAACAGGAAAGCGCAGGAGTTTTATTCTGTGGAGAAAGGATTGCTATGGTAACAGGATTTAACTGTGTTTAATAAAGCATGGTGCACTTACAAAATTAAACAAGAATCCCATTCAATCTTTAAATGAGGAATGGCTTCTGATACTTTCTTCTAAACTTACTCCATTTACATTTTTAAGTAATTTTTCTTCAAACAGAAATTTATGATTGACTTCTGCAAAATAAATCTAACATGTAACAAATATCACTTGATCTTTACTTAAGCTATACATCAAAATTCTGTTTCAAGAACCGTAGAATGTGCATGAGATTTATTCTTACTTAGAACTGCTAAACATCTTCCGAAGTACAATCAGAAAATTCATATCAACATGATGTTGAGAATTTCCCTCTGCATAGTAAGCACAGCTAAGTATTTGATTTCTTGGGTCACAGATATATAAACCCAAAATAACATAATTAAAGGGGGAAAAAGCAAGAGAAAGGACCCTCTTGGGATTTAATAATAATCCTTTTCCTCTCTGTCTTTCTGATGGTGAAACTGTATGTCAGCTCAAACACAGCAAGAACATGCTTTACAGAAGAAGGTAAGAATCTATTGATTAAATGAGGAACATATTCCAGAACTGCCTAGATGAGATCCTGTGGAATCTGCCCTAGGACAACCGTGCTTGAGCAGGGAGGTTGGACTTAGATCACCCAAAGTGGTCCCTTCTAACCTCACCCATTCTGTGATTCCATGAACAACAGTTCAAGAATTTCATTAGCTCCAATGACTGCTAAAGAGATTTCTGAAATTTTTTGGTAGTTATGGGACTCATTTAAGGTTGCATTTTATATAGTAAATTCTTTGTTTAAATTCTGTATTTTGTTACATGAACCACCTCTTATTTAACAGTCCTACAGCACTTGCTGGGTTTGGTGGAAATTTCTTAGTGTCTGATATCTGCAGTTGTTGGATTGGATTCCTAAAAATGTATCTTTAAAGGGAAAACATCAGTCAGGTTCTGGCATTGCTGTGAAGACAACTGCAATTTTACATGGTATGTTTGCCAAGAATAGCAAATTAGAGGGGACCAAATATAATGAAGTTGGCTGTAATAAGCTTACTCTTCTGAAGTCAGAATCTGGCTCATCTTTTTTTCAAGGAGAAATGCACTCTGAACTGATAACATCTTAAAAACCTTTATTTGTAAAACCAACACTGAACCCTCACAACACAATGATGGGCATACTAGAACAGGCTAAGAATGAAAAGGTGAAAAGAACAAAGTTATGAAGTCCACCCTTCTCAAAATTAAACTTAAAATTTTAGCAATAAGGCTCTCAGATATGTTTTGGAACCTCAATTACAGAAGTACAAAGTTAAGAAGTTTAGTTGATTTTTTTTTTAGTTACAGTATCCACAAAGCTATGAATATTAGCAAATTATTTTAGGGGACTTGGAGAAATAGGCTGAGAACTTGATATTTAAAACATCAGAAATCTATTTCTACATAATTATAATATAATCATTTATCAGCTGCACATAGTTTCCCACATCAAAGTATGGTAGATACAATTAATTAATTTAATTCAAGCATTAAAATATTATGAATAATTAAAATGATTAATTTCAATAAATATCTCATCACACGATCTGTATTATTTCCGCTATTATCCTTAATACCAAAAAGATACACTGGTAGAATACTTGATTTGCAAGTCTTAGATACAATCACAATTTACAATCTGTTTGAGTTTTTGTATGTTTACTATTCTAAGAGTACAGCTAAAAAGTTTTTAAAATTTTTTTTAACACATAAATTTTCTGTAATTCTTGAAGGAAATGCTCCATCATTTAGAATGTAGTGTAAATAAAACCAGGAATGCCGAGCTAGCATTTAGTTGAAGAAAGAACATGGGATATAAAACCATTTTTCTTGTAATATTGCTGAGTTTTACTTAAGAAATAGATGTGTTTTTAAACAATTATTTCTAAAAATTAGAGGATTTTCTACCACACCAGTGTTGTCTGATTCCTCCTTTACCACTGAAATAGAAGAGTATGTAAGTTTTATCTAAACTGGTAAAATTTTAAAAATCCCTTAAATTTGTTTAGCATCCTTCATTTTCAAGGCCTTGTAGTGATGCCATGAAGGTTTTTGCTTTTTCTTTTTTTACCCCTGTTATACCCATTATACCTTTTTACAGCTTCTGTATTCTCAGTGCTTTTTGCCTACATTCTTGGACTTGTTTGTTAAGCTAAGAGACTAAACATTTTAGAAGCTTCGTAGCTAGGGATCAGTGTGCCCCAGACCCCAAGGTCCTCTCCAGAACACATTCTGTAAACCAAGATAGAACCATCCAGGGGAAGGTTCCTTGGGGAGGGGGGGCTCACTTGAGCCTCTCATTGGGGAATCTTTGATAGGTATGCTAATTAGTAAAGCCTATAATGTTATACCCAATGTTGGGGGGAAGACACGGAGGAGGAGAGACACAGAGACACAGGGAAAGACTCGGTGGAGTACATCTCGATGCATATGACCTGGACGTGTACACCTAAGGATCCTTAAGAATAAATACCAAGGTAAAATCCCTTTTCCCCTTCTAACCGTGTATGCCTCTTGATTTTAAGACCAGGAAAAGGCATCAGTAGCAGTATATAGGAATGTGTGGAATGCTAAAATTTAAAATTGGAAGTTTAAAGGGAGTAAAGAAATATATTTGGAAATAGGGCAAAAATTTTCTGATTCTTCCAGTTCTTCCTCACTGTTTAATATTCAATTTGAGCATTATATAAGCCTTGTCAACCTTTCTGCCTTAACTTTCCATCTACTCTCGACACAGTGCTTTGAATATTTTCTGAATATCAAGTAAGAGAACACTTTCTTTACAGCTGTGTTGTACAACTAATTGTTCCCACAGGTTATCCCATTCACCAAAATAAGATAAACTGTCTAGATATACTCTATCATGCAAGAGAGTCTAGAGACCAGTCAGTCAAATCAGGAAACTGGTCTGGTTTAAAATTACAGTAATCTAGAAGAATTGCTGTTTTGGTATAATTATATTTTCTATTCTGACTAGCTTTATCAAGTTCCTTTTAACTATAGAAGAATGTGGGTGAAATGGAAGAATTGAGAAACTTAACTGTTTTTAAAAACTCTCCTAAAATATTTTTACAAATATTAATTGAGTAATATTCTTACAGATTTAATATTATTATTGGACATCTGGAGCCCGTGACATTGGTATATATAGAAGTCCTAGGCAAGTGTGTAGGTCAGTGCACTGAAAACCAGCTGAAAGTCTACTGTGAGTATTCCATCAGACTATTTTACTCACTAAGTCTGTAGGGATTAAGAAAGGTATGCAGTGAAATCTCAGAGTTATGATTTTATGCAACGTGATTAATAGTAAACCACTGCAATTTCCTAAAAAGACAGACCAATACTCCAATGCACTGAATGAGTAAGTTAATGTTAATAAGCAACATAACATTGTTTAATAACATCAGGCTAGGCTTTTGCAAAAATACTGGTCATTGTATGTCAGCAGCTGAATAACTATGTTCATCATAAAGAATTTAATTCTATCTGAAATACTACTTTAGTGCTTTACCTTCTTTCCCTTGAGAAAGATAGAGTAAACTAATTATAATATGCTGTATTTGAGTATGAAGTTATATCCCTCTTAATTCACTTTTATGTGAAAGGCAACCTTTCCTGACGATTTATTTTCTAAGCTTTCTATTTCAAGCATTTGTTTTTACTGTAATTTAGAAAAGTAGCTATCTGCACCAGTAAATTCCATAGAATTATTTCAAGAAAATAAAGAAGTTTTCAGTAGTTACTACTGCTAGTACTTATTCTGTTGAATTATCTGGCAGCTGACCAAAGGGTAGTAGAGGGTGATTAAAAGCGGAGAATAAGTAACTACATAATGTATATGGTTGAACATTCACCTAGCAAATTTTAACTATCTCCAAGGATGGTGTTTTCAAGGTCTCTCTTGGCAACACTCCAGATCTTAAACACTGTGATTTTTTTTTTCTTATATTCAACCGGAATTTCCCTTGTAGTTTGCAATTGTTACCTCTTGTCCTTTCAATCTGCAATTCTTAGAAGTGATAGAGGGTGGACAGTTGGCTCAGCACCTTTTGTTTTTTGGGGGGGTTTTTTCTGTCTTCATGGTCCTATGAATTTTTAGGTGTCTATTTTTGTATTCTTTTTCTTCCTTGAACATCAAAACATTTTTGTGAGACAAAGAGTAACCTTCATCCAGTTAAGTGGATTTGAATATTTCTACTATGCAAGTATGCAGTGGTAAGCCCATACCACATATACTGGCATTGAATGATAAACCATGGAAATATCCATTTTTCTACTAATTATTTCAGTCACCTATTGCTTTAGAATTCAAAGGTTTATTTCACAGGCCAAAGTTTCATTTAGGTTGCAGCTTCCCTTCGGTTCTGCGTTACTTTGGGCTGAAACCAAAAAGACTCTCCCCTCCTTCCTTGTGATTGCAGCAGAAAGGGAACAGGAGCTTCAGCTTTATTTCTGAGAATAATGATGAAATTCAGGTAGACAGAAGCGTGCATGTATTAAAGAATGCGAAGATTCTCAGCCTCCTTGTCAGCTACTGTTGTATTTTCTGGAACTTTGCCAGACAACATTTTGTTGTAGAAAAGCAATTCAAAATGTATGAAAAACCTCGCTATCCATGACTACCTTCACACTCAATCTCTACTTAAGTGCAGATACAGAGCAACAAAAAGAAATCTAAATCTATTGCAAATCAAAGCAGCAAAGTCGTAAAAAAAGTCTAAAAATACATCAGCTTTCAAGGTGAGTATGTAATTAAGTTCTTTATAAAAAGCATGTATACAGACAGATGTAAAAACAGCAGATATTTATAAATCACTTTTCCTGGTACTTATTATTATTTTGATATTTCAGAGTTTATTGATGCTTCATAGAAATCCATCATTATATATGAAATTAGAATATAACTATTTTCCACTACATAATGTAAATGCATTCCAAATTCCAGATGTGATTGCCAGACATATTTGATTTGTACCAGTAACTGTGAACTGGCAGGGGGGAAAAAAAAGAAAATATTTCAAGAGAACAAGAAAAACCTGCAAAGTCTGTAGACATCTTTAACTGGGCTGTGAATGATTTTTATAAGAGATGTTCTCAACCAAAATCAAAATTGCCTCTTTTCAGTCTTTCAGAACTGAGTCAAAATAGGGCAAAGCTTTACCAGGTCTGCTTATTAGTCTGTGCCTAGTTTGTCATAGAATTACACTTCAGTTACAAAAAAGAAATTTTAGCACAAGGAGATGCAAAGAATTACATTGCACTCTTTTCCATCTTCTAGAATTTGTCTTAGAAATCCAATTAATTTAATGATTGATATTGTCAGAACTCTTTAAGGATCTGACAGTCCAACTGTCCCTTGCCATCATCTAAACATTGTAAGATTTTTCTGCCAAAAGAAGTTATAAAACCCCAGAGGGCTGGACTGAAATAATTCCATGGCATATATGTAGCTCTCTTAAGATAAACAAAATATGCCTGAGGATGTAGTTGAATGGAAACCTCTTGCACTGATAGGAAAATGGCAACCTAAAAGCACCCTAATCACAGCCTAATAAACCTCTACTTTACCTAAGTGTATCAAGATCCTATTGTTCCATAATACAGAATGTATTTTTGATAATCTGAATTAAAATTAATTGCAAAACTACTTCTATACCAAAGAAGCATTTTCTATCATTACAACTACAATGTTTTTAGAATTTACATTGTAAAAAGAAAAATTGAATAGTTACAATGGCTATAAAATGAACTGCGAATCAAAGTTTGCCAAGTCTCTCTTTTCAAATCATACACCTTTTATTTATTTTACAACCATGTATCTCTTAGTGAGCCCTAAAAAAAATAAGAATGAACTTTCAGTGAAGGAACTGGACTGTGAAACATAAAGATCAGTAAATGGAACTGCTTCATTGGAAGAGTTTAAAAAAAAAGTTGAAGAAAAATGCCATTTTCTTTTTAACAGGAATATCTGCAGATTTGATGATTTTGCACAAACTCAGTTTACTGAAAAAAAAAAAAAACCCAAACCAAACATTTCTTCTGTAACTGCAAAAAATCAACCATTTTTTGAATAGGACTTCTAATTTGTTTAGGTTTTTTTTATGTACAAAACAATTTCAAAAACTAGCTTGAGGAAAAATACTTTAACAAACCATAATGGTGTTATCCACATACAAATTTGTAATAAATTTTCATAAGAATTCTCAATTGCTTTTGTTATATATTCCAGAAAGAAAAGCTTAAATTAACAGAATAAGTATTTGATTTTCTTTTGGCTCTAGTTAGAGCCTACCTCAGTCGTAACTTTGTGCATGACCTTGGGAAAACTTTTTAATCTCACTCAGCTCTATCTGGGAAAATAATAGTTCCTTGTGAGCACTACAGATTGTAAATTAATTGATTTTCTGAGATGTTTTGATATAATGGTGGTATCAGCACAGCATACCAGAAATCATTGGAGAATAATTCTTCAAGAATTCTAGTCCCACAGTTTTTTCAATAAAGCCATGTCATAACAGGTCTCAAGCAAAATATAACTGGAGCACATTCTCTTCTGGCTTTCTGCCATGAGTAGATTTCACCCTTGGTGAATTCTAGCTTTTTTCATGCTAATAAATCCATAAGACAGCAGCACTCTAAAAGAAAGGAGAAGCCCACAGTTTCTGCATCTTAATAGTGTATTCACTTGCAAATTACTGAGATGATATTTGAGGAAGGTAAGAAAGGAGGATTATTGTCATGTGTCATCACCTGACACCTGCGTCATGTAACATAGTTTCACGTAAACATGTCCATAATCAATCCTGTAACTTTTAACACTTCCTTTTTTAAAAACAAACAAACCCCAAAACAAAACATAAAAACACCCCTCCAGATTTAAATACTTGAAGTGAAAATGCACCCACTGTTTTGCTTTCCCAAAGTTCCCAGGTAAAATCTGAATATTTCTACCTTCAGATTCTTATATCTTTATCAGATTAAAGAGCTCTTTGCCATCAGAAATTTTCTCTCCATGGGAATATCAATAAATACATTAAATTACTTCTCAGGGTTTTGTAGGGATTTTAAAAATAAAATAACTAAATAGAGCTCCTTGTCTTTCCTTCCCTGGCAGGTTTTCTGACCTTAAATCATTGTTGTGGCTCCTGCAGGAATGTTTTCCAATTTCTCAGTATCTGTTTTAAAGCAGAGGACATAGATATAATGGTCTCATTAATGCAATGTAATACAGTATCACTTATTTCACTTATTTGCGTACACTGAAACAAGGAACTGTGCTTGCTACAGCATTACTTTGGTAGATCTTATATTTCTGGCTGGGCTCTATGATCCATAAATTATCTTGGTATCCGTACTTTCTCAGAAATAGTTCATAACCAGTAAGTAATTTACATTCTTCCTCATATTGTTAAAAAGAATTGGTGGGGGCATAATGGGGTGTGAGCAAGTACCACCTGATAGGGGGAGACCATCAATGTGGAGATTCACAATTTTGCTCCCACGTAACCTTGGATATTTAGGTTGAGATCCTTAACATTATTTAGATGTTGAATCCAAGGGAAAATATGTTAATGAGATTTTGTTACCTAAATACTTCTGAGACAAGGGTTCTGAGCTTTAGGGTTGCAATTCAAATTCAGTCATGAGACTTGTCACCCAGGATCCCCAAGGCCTGCTGTGAGAGACACCGCTCCTGTGTAACCTGGCCATCCATAACCTGATTTGTCCTCTGAAAATGTCTGTGTTCTTCCACTGACTCCAGACTTCTAAATTCCTAAGACCACCACAACCCACACAAACCTTCACACACTGCTAAATTAAATTCATAGAATTTAGCCCTTTTTCAGATGTTATACCGGAGATTTATTGTTCCACTTCCGTACATTATCAAAGAATGGTTGCTGTGATAAAGATTGTAGTAATAAATCGGGGTGATGCCATCAAGAATATACTGGAGAAAGGCATTTTATGTTGTATTTAGTCTAAATTAGAGCCTTTTAAAAAAGTTACTCTATGAAAACCTTTTAGATAATTTCAATACAATAACATAGTTAAAAGTTTAAAAAAAAATTGGATCTCAAAGAATCCCTCATTCCTTAGGAATTTTCCAGAGAAAAACTTTTTGTTATAAAAACAATCAATAGTTTTTACCTATTTAGCAGTAATTTTATTTCAATTTGGCAGTATTTAATTGCAATCAGATATTTTGTTCTTTTGCATCACAGAGACAGGAGTGTTTTCTTGAACTGATTCCAGACCGAGCTTCAAAGTCCTTCATTTCCAAACTTACCACCACATTCATGGGTCTTCTTTGAACCTTTCTAATATTATGACATATAATATTCTAATATTATAACATTTTTCTCAAAGTATGAATTCCAAAAGGGATCCTAGTATTCCAAGAACTCTATTGTCCTGCTCATACAAAAATAGTATCCATCTTTTCACTGCCTTTTGATATTATTCTGCTTCTAGGCCTTAAGTCACATTAGCCCTTTTAATTTGCCATCACCACAATGTTCAACTAGTTTTCTACCCTGGCTCCAAAGAATTTTCAAAACCACAGATTTCCAGCATGCCATCTCCCATGTCATAGGCGGAGCCAGCATTCCTAGTTTCTAGATGGCTTAACATTTGGACAAAAGAAAGTCATGTTACTTCTCCTGACTGACTAAGAAATACCACAGTTGGGGTTTTTTTTACTATAATAAAGCTTTTTATAACTACTTAATGGAGACTCTTGATTTAAAACTAAGAACTATATAAAGAAACTAAAAATTACCTTGCTTACTTGTTTTGTTTTCTGAAGCACTATAAAAATATGTAATTAAACAGAATCAAAAATTTTGCCACAAAGGGAGTATTTTGTGCATATTATACAATGGTTGAATTAATGTCAAAGCAACCTGCTGAGCAGTTCCCTTTTTTTTTTTCCTTTGTAATTCATAATAAAGTCCAGTGACTTTATGTCCCTCAACAGCCTGAGTAGTTTTAAGAAATTGTAATAGGAACACTAAATCAATTCAATTCCATTTATTTAAACAAGATGAAAACCCTGAGGAGACCTTCATGCATTCATTTAAATGACAACCTCCAAAGTTAGGATGTAAAAATAAGCAGGGGGAAAAAACCTCAAACTCAAAACCAAAAAATGAAAGTAGTTTAAAAAATATATCCAGTAGGTGTTTTATGTCCATTGTGGAACATCTAGGACTTTATAAAAATGATAAGTCAAACGCAGATGACTGAATACCAGTAAGTTACTAGTTAAATAAATTACAATTAGGACCGTATCTCAGAAACTTGCAGTCTTACTTACATGCAAACATGCATGCTTCTATAGATGAGTCTAGGAGCAAATGTAAACTGACACAGGTAAAATCCTCGTGTCAGCGCAATCAGTTCAGTCTATTCATGAGTCCTTGTGGAAATCACAAAGGTTAAAAACAAAATAAATCAAACAGAAATGTGGCACATTGTTTGAATCTTAAGTAAAATGACAAAAGTTGCACTGTGTACATGATCACTGAAATGAATGTGTGGCAATGAAAAACAGGAAATTAACCCTAAATGTCTTTCACAAGAACATAATCTCTTACTAATGTAGAGAAATAATCATGTCTTATTCAATAGTAATTGATAAATTAAATAAATGCATTAAAAGCTAAAAAATTACGTCTATAAAAACAAATAAGCCAAAATCCCTAAGCCCTTTAAAAAAATACATATATGCAAATCACATATTTTGCAAGAAATATTTCAGAATTTAAAGTCAAGGTGAAGTAGAAACAACTTGTTAAAATCCATTTTTTAGGCAATCAATTGTACAAGGTTCAAAATACATTTTACTTCAACTGGAAGGTCTGTGACAGATGGCCCACTAATGCAGATTGCAAAGTCATCTGCATAAAAGCAACACTGGAATCTACAAGGAATCACAAGGGCCACTAATGTGTCTGAAGAGAAAAGAGTATCATAATACATGGAACCCTCTAGGGCACCTTGTTAATTATTACAGGGTCACATTTCTGTGTAATATTTTGTTCTTTAGAGCTAATTTACAGTCAGTTTGGTGTATGGTTCTGAAAGCCCAAGGCCAAAAAAGAAATTACACTAAAAACTTGTGAAGGACGATTTGAGAGTTGTCATTAGTGGAAATCAGTTTGCCATAATTGGTGGATAACTAGAGACTGAGAACTAGTTCCAATCGAGAAACAGCAGATCATGTGAACCTGAGGGCTAAGTTCCAGCCCACAAATACAGGAAAAAAATCCGATTCATGTTAAACGCAGTTGTGCCATTCATTCCTAGCCTGAATTCAGTCTGCAGTCTGAAATACGAAATTTTACGTCACTCAGCCCTTTAATTTTAGGTCATGTGTTACATGCTTCCAATCTACAATTTTTTTTTAAATTTAAAATAAATGGTAGTTTGATCACCTGGAGAATGGCTGCAGTTTTCCACTGTAGTGGTTTGGTCCAAAATACTCATTACTGTTTATCTTCTGTGAGATAAGAATTAGGAGAAACGCAAAGCAGGCACCAAACTTGAAAGAATATAAAGAAGTTTATTAACAGACCTAAAAGAAGGAAAAAAAAAAATTATACCACCTTCAGAACTCTCCTCCTCCCCCCACCTTCCTCCCTTCTCCCACTGACAATGTGAAAAGACAACCCTTAAGATGTTCAGTCTGTTTACCACTTCCATAATAACCTTGTTCAGTCCATTTAGAAAGAGAAGTCTCTTCTTACTCGTGCTATGAAAACAGTATCACAACGAGACAGCCGCCTACTTCCAAATATTGTTCAGTCCATTTAGGAAGAGGAGTCTCTCTGCTCGCATAGGAGTCCCTTCCCTCGACTTGCAGCTTTTCCCACAACTGCTTTCAAGGGTCCACTCTTGAAGTTTTTTGGGGTACAATTTTAAGGTTGAACCGTTCAGAAACAAAAAACAGAGGCCCTTCTCCTTCCCTGGGAGCAAAGGGTCTTCCTCATCTTCATTGTTAGGATTATCTGTGGGAGCATCTCTAGGAACTGAGGTTTCTCCTTTCCCGTTTGGAGCAAAAGTCCTCATCTGGTCCATCTCTCCCTGTCCAAACTTCTCATGAAATTACAGCTGCGTCAGCATCTGCCTATCTCAGCGCAGGTGCTTTTGTTTACGAGCTGAACACTCTACCCCCCATATCTTCATGGAATTACAACGGGATACTCTGATATATCATAGCTTCACAACAGAATTTCAGCTTTAAGCTTTAAGCATCTCCTCTCTCTCTCTTCCCTCAGGTTTTCAGCTCTTCACACCTCGGCCTTGCAGCTGTGTGCCTTATCGCTGTTGGTCACCTGACCTCTGCCGGACAGCGGTGCCACTTTGCTGAAATCTTGGACACAGTGGAGGTGGGGGGGGGGGGGGGGAGGGTGGTTCCGGGTCATCCTGGAGCCGTGGCCCGGCCTGGCCCGAGCAGGGGCCGGGCCCGCTGGCCCCCACACGGGGCCCGCAGCCACCTGTCCCAACACCGGAAACGAGAGAGAGCTTGGGGGGGGAGTTTGTCTATTCTTAAGTGTAGCTCACAGAGGCGGTCACAACTTTAAGTGGCTTAAAGAATTGTCCATATTCAAACTGGCCAGCTGATAGGTTCTATCAGTTCCCAGAGGAAGCTGTAAGCACCCCTTAGCAAGGACATCCCTTCCGGGACTATGCTTGCTAACCCATGACATCCACTTTGAGAATAGGCAGTATCTGTTCATATCCTAATGACAAGAGGATGAGAAGGAATAACAAGATCCAAAATACTCCAAACACTCTTTGTTTCGAGCTGACATCAGAGCAGACTGTGTTGCTGATTTCACATTGTGTTGTAACCATTGAAAACATGGTTCCTCTCCAAATTATATGCACCCTCATGCCATCAAACTGTACCTACAAAAGGATATAAGACATTCTACTTATGCTGTTTACTACAACAGGATAAAGAAAAACATGTGCACAGCATGAAAGAAGGGAAATGCTCTGCATTTTCAGGGAGGGACCTAAAGGAAGAGGAAACAGACATGAACAGCAAACACCAACTGCATACTATCCTAGGAGTTAGCAATAAAAGAAGCGTTTGTTATCTCTTCCTGAAGTCATGGGGAGTTACAGACGCTGAGGGCATTTTGCCCCAGTGCAGGAGAGAGCTACATTTATAGCACCCAGCTGGGACCTTGACTGAAGACTTTTTTTCCAGCCTCCTCGAGACAGGCAATAATTTTGTTGCAAAAGTTCAGAGGAGCCGTATCAAGACAGAATTTAACCACAATTTGCAAATAAAATCTTTCTGAATATCAAGTATGAGACCAAATCTTCCTTATTAAACTGAAATGAATGGAGCCTCATTATTTACTTCACTAGGAGCAGTATCAGTCATGTAAATCTGTTTCTACTAATAGGTAACTTAATTTTTCATCCAATTAGGTCACACAGTCCAATTTGTAAGACATCAAAAGATACATGTGGCCCTCTTCTAATCCCCTCCTACTCAATTTCCTGACTTTCAGCTCTGAATTATTTTTCCAAAACAAGGTTGCTGCATACCAGAGAGAATATCCAACAGAGGATTATTCTTGATTCACAGTTGTCTTTCACCAAAACTTAGATCATTTAGCCTATTTCTTTTATTACCATATTGTCAAAATCATACTGCACAAGTGTGGATTTTTGTAAAACAGAAAACAGAGAATTTTAATTTAGCTGTTAGACAATGATCATCACTCATGCTGTTCACCGATATTCACTGAGATTTCTTTCTCAGTTATTATTTCTGGATTACTGTCTGCAAGACAGCACTGGACTGATAATCTAACAAGAATCATTCCCACAGATCTGAATGCAAAAAAGGGGACTTGAAATATTTTTCTTTTCATACATAAGCTAAGTTAGAAGTGATGCTGTGTCAAGTTGTTTTGAACCAGCAGAATCTGACCCCCTCTGTTGTCAAGATGACACTTGAATTGATGAAGCTGCACTTTAAAGTGGAATGGAGAGCCAAAGGGGAAGCCTGTCAACTGAAAAGTATGAAGAATATTAGCTACTCATATTAATGGTCGAATTAACTCTAATAAAATGAGCTGGAATGTTCTTACCAGGATCAAGAACAACATTTAAGAGTATGCCTCTCTAGTATATTATTGTATTTCAGAAAACACTATAAAAATAGGAAGAAAAAGGGAACAATTTATTCCTTACTGCTCTTCTCTGACAAAAATAACGAGCTGATGCCTTTTGGAAGCAGCATATTCTGTGCAAGTTCTCCTAAATTTTGAGAGGCATTAATATCAGCTATTTCCTTCATTTTTTTCAAAGGTTTTGGCAAAAGCTGGAGTTCCTGCACAGTAATACCACTTGCAGCTTATGGCTTGACAGGTTAAGAGCTTTGAAAAAGGCCAAAGTTATCTTTTATGTTATTTATAATATTATTAGGTGTATTTTTAGCTAGACATTTTTTGCTCACTTTTTTTTTTCTGCAGGATTAGAAGCAGTGACTAAAATGTACTATGATAAGAATATTTAAAGGTCATTGCTAAACACAGTCTACTGCATCTAAAAGAAAATTGTAACTGTCATGTTATGGATAATTTAAAGAGAACATCTAGTAAACTATAGTAAAATACATTCTCCCTTATTATTTCTTTAAAAAGTGACTAACTGAACAGTTTCAAGAGTTACCAAGTGTGGTCTCTGATAAATGTTTTAATCAGGAAGATGAATACAGAAATTATTACATGAAGCTTAAGTGTGGCCAAAGCCATAATTCTTCATATGTATATAATGCAGTTTGTTGTTTGTACTGGAGAAAGGAAAATCATTTGATCCCTCTTCCACTTTTTTAATAATATGCATTGTACATGTGCTATGGAGGTGGAAAATAACAGGGTATTTCCCTTGACAGAAGTTTCTGTATACCGTTTGGAAAGTGAGATGCTGTCTACACAAAAAAGTTATGCAGGGACTACAAGGTAATAATAGTAATCACTGTTAAACTATAGAAGATGGCTGCTAAGAATGAAGAAATACACACTTCTAATTGGTATCTGGGGGCAAAAAAAAAGGGTGTTTTTAAAGAGTTAATCCCTTTTGAAATAAATTAGTTGTCCCTTATGAAACTGTTGAAAAAGAAAGTTTGAAAATCTTGTAGGTATATTTATATGTCTCAGAATAAACTCAGGATGTGGCTGACTTACACTGGAAAGCTTTCATGCCTACAAAATATTGCTTATTAAAATAGTTAGTAGCAGACGTGAAGGGTTAAGAAGAAGGAGAATGATCTACTGAAATATAGCAGGGATCTAACCTAGATGGAAAATGTGTACATTCCCTCTGGGCTCCTTCCATGCCCTTGGGATGCCAAGCTAATACTATCCCAAGTCCAAAGATGCCAGCTCCCCAGAGGTGGAGCACAGTACAAAAGCATATTCCAGCAGACAAATCTCAAAAACCCCTCCTCTTCCCTCTATTTGATCCATGAACATTGAAAAGCCTAAACTGCACAGCCTGTCACCCCAAAACCTGTAAGGACTATTTCCTTACAGGTACCCATTAGTGTAGACTCAACATTGTTTTGCTGTATTGGCTTACAAATTCATGAAGCAGTCTGAGATTCACTCTTTGCACAGTACTTACTCTTACTAAGCCAATTTTCTGCCTTTATGAATATTGAGAGAATGTTGGCCATTAACACAGTCATTAACTCCTTGCTGTAAATCAGGAACTTCAGCACTACTCTCAGTAGTGAGCTGAGAGCACTGCACCAGGGCTCCTGTCCCCGGCCTGGCTTCCTGCCCCCAACAGGCTCCTGCTTGCTGGGCACAGCCTGCCAGCCTCAAATGAGCCTGGTGACCACACGAAGCCAGTGCCACCTGCCCTTCCCACGCAGCCCAGGCATGGAGGTGGGTCTAAGGAGAGGATCCCTGCTCTGCACTGCCACAGATACCTGCCTGCCACCACCTCTTCACAGCCCAAGTGAAGGCCTGCTGCAAAAACACCTTTGGCACTGGATTTTTGCAGCAACTCTGCTGCAAACCACTCCTCTCCCCCAGAGCTCCTCTGTACTCAACAACACCTTTCTTTTCAGTCTCCGTCTGCAAATCACAGCTACATGAAATAATACCCTTTTCACCCTGGTCCAGAAGCAGGGTCCCCAAACACAGCAGTAAAAATGGTATTTCAGCTGAGAACAGGATTGATAGAGGACAGATCTCAACAAGTATCAGTATCGTCTGCTTAGGTAACTGAAAGAGAACAAAGTGAAACTAGTTCATTGAGATACAGTTAGGAAGCTCCATTTACACAAAAAGTTTGCTGTACTATTTAACTAAGCAACTATCTGTCAGAGTAAAAATCTTATTAAAAATGTATTAAAAATTTAATACGAATGAAGTACACATCTACCAGTTTTTTTAAGTCAGCTGGTATAAGTTACAAATGGGATATAAGATATGGCAAGCATATGAGATAGGGAAGATTAATTTTGTAACATCTAAAAAACTTTGAGTTATGTTTGAAATGTTTTAAAGTGTGTCTGTTGACAGATGTGATCCAGTGGATGAAGCATAATTTTTAAAAAGTGTGCAGAGCTCCTTCAACCATACTGGGGTTTTGCTGAAGTGCTTAAAATAATTTTTCATAGTTTTTAAAAAAAAGAGAAGTAGATAAATGAATGTATTGATGACACTACAAAGAGAATCTGTTATTTATAAAGCTGTAGTACATTACCTTTGTGCTTCTCTCCAAAGGGTGTCCATGAAATAATTATTATAGAGGTAGGTTTTAATGTTAAAATATTGCAGATGAACTTTTCTAGGTATTGAAAAACTCAGTGTATTGCAACGAGGTCCAAATCTTTTCATCTCAGCTCATGATCACTATATTGTCTTAATATCTTTATAACCAGAGATGTGTAGCCTTTGAAAGTTGTGTCAAAAACTTACAAAAGTTTTTTTTTTCCAAAAGTTTTCAAAAGTGTCTCTTCTAAAAGTGAGTGGAGAGCCTGCAGAACCACCTTGCAACATCAAGTATGTGCCTTCAAGTCACAAAAAGAAATTACAGTAGGAGTGATAACATCTTTTCTCTTCGTGGTAATCATTCCCTATTTTCCTGCCACTGTACATCACATGGCTTTTTCTGCTAGCAATAAAAGGGCTGCATACTACAGCCATTCCTACAGACACCACACCCACTGCATATACAAGTATGGTACGATTTGCATCCCAGTGATTCCCAGAATCACTTTTAATGACTGCATTAAGAACAACCCACTCTCCCATGTCAAGCTCCTAACTGATTCCTGTCTTTGTCTGAAAGGACAGGGGTCGGGTAGGAATGGGGCAGATAAAGGCCACATGAACTCTTGCAGCTGCAGGTCTCTGTTCCTGACTGACATTTATCCCCACCAAACCCTTATTGGCTCATACAGCAAAGGTCATTCATTTCTGATCTTTTCATTAATTTTTCTGTTTTCTTCATAATCCCTACACCTTCTTTTTCCTTGCAGGAGAAATTTGTAACAGGTAAAGCGTATCAAATTCTGGTCTCACAGAAAGTTTATTTAAACAGCCCTAGATCCAATAAAGAAGAAGACCGCCTGAAAGAAACTGCATCTTGCAAGAAAAGCTGATGGTAGTTCAAAAGATGCCCAAGACCATAACATAGTATTAATCAATTAAAATGGGGCCACTGGGCTGGTTATATAAAAACAAAACAAAAATCAATTCAAAGCACTAATCAGTTATTCTGTGCCATTTCAGTACTATAAATTGTGATTAAAGTAATTACATTACATCCTAGTTTCAGGTAGATATCTAGTTAGTTAGTTCTTTCTATTACATCTGCTTTAAAGGATTACTGAGATTCATTAAAATCTAGTTAAAAGGCTACTAAATTCTAATGCAGAGGAAGTGAGAAAAGCTTACAAGCAGTCCAAATTGTAGTGAGCGCTTTACACGTGGCTGAGAACGGGTTTCGATCCAGGTTGTTAAATTCACTAACATCTGAATGTTTCGGTAGTTTACTCAACATTTTTCTTCAAGTTCATTGTACAAGCTCTGCATTTCCTTCTCTTCTGTGCTTAGTATAAATTTTTAATAGTTCCAATAAAAAGTCCAGAATACTATTAGACACCCTTCTGCTCTGCCATGTAATCTGACAATTTTCAGAGCAGCTCTTAACACAGGTATTACAATGACATGCCTGAAGATATACAGTGTGAATACACATTTTAGCATTGGCTTTTTGTGAAGTACATTGGAAGCAAGGGTTGTAAATAAGCACACAGAATATGCTATTTGTTCTTAGTTGCTTCTCTGTTAAAAAAAATAAATTAAAAGTCTTTCACAGAGCAAAAAGCAGTATGTAAGTAATGCACCAAAATACACTATAAATATTCAAAGTTACTACCCAACCAACCAGTGACCAAATTTTGTTCAACCCTACTGCTCCTATTTACTGAACAGATACTCTATCAGACCACAGCCAATCACATAAATTACAATAAAAGAATACTTAATAGAGAAAAAGGAGTACTTTTACAAGATTTATTACATTCATAAATAAATTTTATTTGCCCCAGTTAGTCTGACTGTTTAATCAGTGTCTGGAGACAGTTCATGTTAACTAGGAAATAAAATTATTTTGCAACAAGATTGTGCATTGCCTAATTCCGCGTGAAGTATGAAATTAAATTTTTTATGGCATAGGCAGATAATTATTTAGTACCTGTGCAATGCAAAATAAAAAAAAATAAATCCCCAAATACCATACAAGTTAACATCCTACAGATATAAAGTGTCTTTAAAATGCAGTAATGTACAAAATATAATAAAACATGAAGAGAGAAAAGTACAAACAAATCTGCCATACCAAGCACATCTCTATTAAAACATCCTTCTCATTGAGGATGTTGAAATTATGAATTATTAAAAGCTACCCAAAAAACATTCACCAAACGCACAGTATGATTAAGGTGATTACTCAAAGTCAAAGCACAAAGAAAATCTCAGAAATAAATACATTCAGATGCCACACTTGAAGAAACCCAACCTACCTACACATATTGCTGGCATGAGTGAACCACGCAACAACATTTTAAGGCATTAAAAAGAACATTAAATTGCTTTTATCCAAGCATGTTGTTAAAAGTAATATTGAATGAAAGAGTAAAGCAGATAGGAATATAAAATCTAGAAACAGATTAGTTGGGACATTTGATGAGTTACATATTGTTTTTAGCCACATAAGACTCCTGCACCACCATCAGAACTGATTTTCATCCAAGCAGTCTGTCTCCACACCAAATAAAAGGAAGGACAGGAATATCTGCTAAAGAAGGAAAGCACTATTAATAAAAGAAACCACACACCACAAAAAACACTTTGACATTGTGGTAGAACAGGAAAGAAAACATTCAGTAAGCTCAGAAATATCTAATGCAACCATTAATAGAACAACAGGAAAAAAGAGATGCCAACTGCTCTGCCAAGCTACGACCGGTTTTCTAGAGTAGTCAAATATCTTTAAACAAATAGATAAATAACTAGTGAAAGCTCATGCAGTTCACATCCCTTTAGATGGCTATTGTTTCTGTCAGAAGAATTCAGTAAAGCATCATTAACAGCATTATCTGTACATTGTAAGTGAGAAAAGGTGTTCCTTCATTAAAGAAGAAAAAAAAGTTAGAAATTTGTCATGGTGCTGGAAAATCATTCTGATCTTTCGGGGACCCAAGCAGACCTCTAGAAGTTTAGCATTGTCTGCGCTAGAAGGAACAATTTGCAAAATACATCAGGTGAATGCAGTGCTTTAAAAAATCTTTTTATTATTTAAATGTGCACTAGCTTCCTTTATCCCCTCCCCTCGAACAATTTTCCCATTTATAGATTATTTCCTGTATAGATTGAAATTAGGCATATTTAAGATTATTTTTCTTATTTACTTCTCTGAAAATGTAGGACTTTCCAATACACAACGTTATTGTCAAAGAAACTGACATACACCTTTTATGACAAGGCTTATTCCCTAAAAATATTGTATTATCAATTCACAAATTATTAAGAGTTAGGCACTTGGATGTAATTTGACTAGTTACACATTTAAATATGTTTTTTGCTCTTGAATGTCTACTTAATTGCTGACTTAAGAGGCCTGTGAATGGAAATAACCTCACTAACCTCACCAAGATTCAGCGCCTTTTGCAGGTGTTTGCTCTGAACTGCAAACCAATAATGTCAAGCTTTGCAGCAATGTAAAGTGGAAAATCACTAGAGAGAGGTCTTATATTCTCCACCTTACAAACAGCAAGGTTGTTAGAGCCATACAGAATTCAGGTTTTCAGAAATAATACAAGATTTTATGCTAGAGCAAAGAAGATAAACAGTCCATTATTTTAGAAAATGAGAAATACACCATTTGTATCCTAATAATACTGCTTTTATTTGGTATGTTTCTATTGTGCTTTTGGTAACTCATGTAATTAATTTAAAGTCATTTCAGAGCAGATGTTTTTTAGCTTAGGATAATAATATTTTGAAAAAAATTTTTTTAAGTATGGGGTTTTTTTGTTTTGTTTGTTTGTTTGTTTGCTGGTGGTCTTATTTCTTGCAGTTTACAAGGAAAAAGTTAATAGCTGTTCAAAAAAATTTACTACAGTTCCTTCTGAAAGGTACATGGTACATTATCCACTTTCATTTTAGGTTATTGACCATTTATCTGCTATTTAGTCCTCATATTTGTGCTTTGTTGAACTGAATTTAAGTGTCACTTAGTCATTTTGACTTCTGATTGCCATTGTTAGAGAAAATGATAGGTTTCAAAACATAAGTAGAACAGCTACCCACACAGTTCTCTGCAAATTACTGCAGGAAGGGCTGGTGTTTCCATTTGTCTACTTTTCATACAGGTTTCAGGAAAAAACAACCTCCTAACACAAAGATGTTTTTATTTTGTTATATTTACACACATTTAATTACATAATTTCTTGTTTTTTCTAAATGAATGCTAATTCAGTAGTATAGGAAAAATAAATTATATTAAACCACAAGATGGTGAGAAGGCAATTTACAGAACTGCACAAATGTACCGAAATCTGGGCTTCAGCTGGAGAGAACTTGCAAAGATTCCTGCTGAGTAGCAGAATAAATTTCACAAGATAGAAAGTTTGTTGTGTCTGAAAATATCATAGAATTATTGGCATTTTATGAAAGAAAGCACCATAAGGTGATAGAGGAGCAGAAGCAGACTGTGAAACGCTCGTTAGCTGTGGCATTCATCCACACCTTCTCCCAGTTCCTGCACATAAGTGACTCACAACTACGGGCTGGGAAATGAGAAGATGTATGTTTCTTTACAGCTAAAAATGAACATGACCGAGAAGTAGATTTAACAACAAAAATGGTAGGAGAATATCTGGTAAGGTACTGATAAGTTTTGTTTAGGCAGCCTTAATGCTTCTGTCACTCTTACCAGTGAAAACCTCCCCCTCCAAAATCCAGCACCACACCATAAAAGCCCCCAACATCCAAAAAATCAAGTAGCAAGGACAAACAAAGCAAACCAAACAAAACCACTCAAGCCAAACAAAAAACAAACGCACCCAAACAAACAAGACACCCAACCCTTGAACTCGTGACTGGAATAAGACATTTGTTCAAAAGCAATAATATAGACACCTTTTGTTTTACAAAATTCCAGTCAAAAATCCCTTACCAGTTGTTAGCTTTATAATTTGCAAAATCCTGCCAGAGCTTCTGAAGCACTGGCTTGTGCAAAGTCATCTCAGGAATATATGGAAATTTGGGGAGAAGTGGTTAAATTCATACAAGTTTCAGAAATCTATTTCTGAGAATATAGAGATTATCAAAAATGAAAATCAAGATGTCTAAATAGAGCTTGCAGTTTGCTAAAATAAACATTTTTCTAGAAGAAGATCCATACACATCAACAAATAAAAACCAAACAGGTATCTTGAGGTGACATCTCTGTGTCTTGCAGACAACTTAAACATGCATGAAATCATCATGCTACTCACTGAAGAATGCTTATATGCACAAGTCTCCTTATTCATTACTTTTAACCCAAAGAAATGCTTTGGGAAATGTCTTTTAATAATGAAACAATGACTGCCAAAGCTTTACCATGGTAAGATGCAGACCATGAAATTAAAAAAAGAATTTTAAAGAGCTGGCCTCAAACATACGATATCAAGCAGCCTGTGGAAGACAGCCTTAGAAGAGAAAGTGGCACTGATCCAGTAAAAGTGCAGTTGTCTTTAGTCTCTGCCAGAGACTCACAATTGTGAAGGTATCAAGAACCTCACAGCAATATTCTGCACAACTGACAGGCAACCTGACCTTCATAATCCATGAACACTGCCAAGGCAAGGCATGGGGACAAAATCAAGATTGATTTGTGTATATGCTCTGTTCTCATTAACTTTAAGAGACTAATTAAGATGTGGGTGCCTGAATATTTTGTAGGAGCTGGGCATAGGCCAAGTTACAGTTTGAGCATTGAAATAAGCAAAGTAACACACAAGCACTTGCTAGTACAGTTCCCCTTGCTAATGATAGGTTTCTTCTGATCTACTTTTTCCTTTCTGGTTTTTCTTTAAGTTTCACATTGGGTGAGAAAAAAACCAATTACGGAGCAAAAAAGTAAGCACATCCTGAGAAGATAATGCGGTATGAGTGAGGAAATCAGGTCTGAGGTAAATGCTTCAAATCAACATCCCCATGTGAGCTAACAGGTAACAGTAACCAGTGCAAAAGAACAAAATGTTTTGAGTGGCTTATGAATTTTGAGGACAGGATGTAAGTTATTCTAAGGATTTGTTTTAGGGTTGTTCTTGGTTAGTGAAATTTTACAAGACTGAGGGTCAAAGCAACTCATGGAAATTAGCAAATGAGCACAAAATAGGTGATAGCAGTCTAACACTGGTATGCAGTAATAGGTGTACTGACTATCTAACTATAACTTGAAACTCAAGTGTTATCAGCTTCCAAGGGTTTAGTATGGCAACCTGGCTCCTTCTTTCCAGAATGCATTCCACCCTCCATTTCCAACCTTTCACCTTCACTGGAATTATCCTTTTTCAAAAACTCACTTTTCCCATAAAACTCACGCGTTTCAAAATAGATTTCTTCTTCTAGATCAAGAACAGATCTTCCGTTTCACCATATCCTTTCCACAATACTTGTCAAATGCTCAGCCACTTAAGGCTCTGTTTCTGTCATCTAGTGCAAGAGGCAGACGGTATGAAAATGAGAGCACAGTAGAGGTGAACAGCCATACTAACACCAGTTAGCCATGGCATAGCATAACAAGTGGCTGAATTTTAACATTTATTTTAACACTTCTAACCTCTGCTAAACCTTCTTTTCAGGAATTATAAATGGGCTCTGTCCTGTACACCATCTCCTGTACAAGAAATCAAGGTTTTTCTGTGTGGTCCTTGCTCCACTCTGGTACAAAACACATTTTCAATACTATTATAATTGCATTTGGCAGAAAGTAAATGACACAATGTAAATCTATAAACGTATTTTCTATAAGGCCTTTATTTTTTTCACCCTCTTTCCACCAAAATATTTAGGCTTATTTTGTATATGTTATACTGCCCTTTGTTTTCGTCAAAAGCCGAAACTTGCTGCTATGGTAACAGTACTTTTGGTCATAACCTGAAAAGAGCAAATTTGCAATCAGGACTTAAAGGAAAAAGAGCCCTCATATGTAAAAGATTTCATCCAAATTCTACTAGCAATTAACATTAACATTAGATTGTCAATTGCATTTTCTCAGCTTTAAGGTTCTACACACATAGGTGTGCAGATCTCCTTAGCTGTGGGTCAGTGACATATTTACAGGGAGCTGTACAGAAGGAAGGCATACAGCTGAAGTTAACCACTGGACTCCCTTTTTACTCAGAGTAACACTGGCACCTCTAGATGCATTTCACCTGAAAAGTAGGTGGGATGAGTTACTCTTGGGATGCCTATCTTTGCCTCTGGTAAAGAAGCATTAAGTATGTGACTTGTAAAAAGCTACAGGAAGGCAATCCTAGCATCCCCCAGAATCCATCCTCAATAATCACTGTCATTCACAAAAGATTTTTGGTGCTGTCAGAAACAACATATTTTTAAGGTTAAATATTTATTCTGATCTTTCAGTATGCACAGTAGGTTTCCCCCTCATATTTCTAGTTAATTGTCCCTAAGCTATTTTTACCAAGTGTTCTTAAAGCAGTTTTGTTTCTGCTTAAAGCAAGTGAATTGGAATGCCAACTAAAATTTTTTCTTATGTATATCACAAATACAATTTGTCTTATTCCAAAAGAATCAAAATCTACATTAAACTGATTATCCTCATGCATTCTTCTGGTGAGCTATTAACATAAATTTTAGGCATTATTAAGCTGGGCTCCATTAAGATTGACAACACAGACGTATGAATTTCAATGAAATATAATTTTTCCCCTCAATATTCACAATCTATGACTTTTCATGATCATAGTCTTTTGAATTTCAAGAAAACAGACTGCAAGAAATTCCATAAATAAGAATTAAAACAGAAAACTTTCTGGTGAGCAAGCTACAGCATATACACAAGAATCTGAGGATGAGGGAGACAGGGCCAGGTCATCTGAGTTAACATAAAGTAGAATCAGATGTTAAAGTACCCATCATTCTTACAAAATAGCAGTGAATACAGGGCACTTGCTGGGTACATGAAAAAAATTCCTATGTAAAGACTGAAAAGGGTTTTAAACAGGTAAGTAGGTACTTTAACTAAAAGAGACAACATGGAATATGTCTAATAATGAAAAATTAGTATCAAATTGATGTAGACTCTAAAGTAAAAAAGAGCTTTTAACACTTAATGAATTTTCTGAGTAGCACTGGCATATGATGTCTATGATGATGCCTGTGTCAATTAATCTCCCCTAACTCTAGGACTTGGAAAAGACACTCTGTGTGTGTAAGAATAAGACACTGTGTGTCTGTGTGTACACACATATACATGCATATAGAGAGGAATAAGGCAGCAAAACATCTTTTCCCTCTAACCTCATGTTTTAACAGCCTTATAAATTGCAGAAATATTCACTATTGTTCTCCGTCTACACTGTCTGTACTATATACATTTAGCTGTTACTGGATAGTGAGAGGGTGGGGGAAAAAATCACATTTTAATAAGTACAAACACAATGTTTCAAAACTGAAATTAAATTGCCAAGTACCTTAGTTGAGTGCAAGGGTAAAAGTGGAAGCTTGCATGTAAGAATAAACCTGTAAATAGTGAATCCTTTGAGGCACAAACTTTGCATAGTGAAACTACTATGAGACACTAAATTAAACACAAAGAAGAAAAGAGCTCACATACATCACTTATATGAAATTAAGATCTGATACAGCTGAGGCATCCAATCAGTCAAACAGTCAATACCAATCAAAATGTATGAAAACGTGGAAAAACATTCAGACAAACAGTGAGAAGGAAACCTCAGAGGAACATACTGTGTCTAATACAATGGTACCGAGATCCTACATAACTTTTAGATCCTATGAAGATCAATGATGCACAGCTATCACAATTATGTTTGGATTACAGACAGGGAATCATTCAGAATCTTCCTCAGGACAGAACTGCAGAACCCTGAAAAATAAGACTGAGCCAACAACAGTAAAAGAACTTGCTTACAGTTTGAGGAGCAGCTATGAGAAAATCCCACAGTTACTGTCTTTCTTGTCAACAAATTATGTCCCTTTCTTTCCTAAAAGCAGAAAGACAGAGTACTTTAGCTACCCCACAGCTAGCAAGGTAGAAGATGAGAGGTTTGCCACTTTGCAGTTCTGAGACCCATCAGCCCAGACATCCAAAGGTAAGAATGACATCCTAGTCGCTCAATGATGAATCTCTGATGCAAAATTTAAAAAAAAAAAGAAGAAGAAAAAAAAATCCACTAAATGGGTAACTTGGCATTAGAACTTGACATTAAAACCTAGACTCATAGCTCATCTGTCAGAAAACTTCAGTCTGTAGCCAGAAGACTAGATTTGATCCCCAGGTAGGTCATGGGTCACTTTAGAGCTTTCTACCTCACATACACTCAGAATCAGAAAAAAACCCAATACAACAGAGTTGCAAAACTATCATCCTAGATCAAGAAAATACAGACTGATTCTGTTTCATTTTTCTGACTACACTTGATATGAGTGAATAGATAGAAGGAATCCAAAAGAGCTAGTGAGGAGAGCTTTGGAGAACTGAGGTTTTACAGTCTGAAGAAGAAAAGGCTAAAGGAGAATACAGTTGTTGCCCTCCAATACCATAAGGAGAGGTGCAGGTAAGAATGAACCCAGCTCCCCTCAGATATGCACAGTGAAAGGACAGGAGGCAGTTATCTATCTATCTATCTATCTATCTATCTATCTATCTTTAAGCACTGTAAAGTTTCCAAGAAAAGTTGCAGAATTCCCAGTTACTGGAGATATTCGACACTCAACCAGATAAGTGGCTTTGCAAAGCAACCTGACTTGTGATTTAGCCCTGCTTTGTTCTGGGGTGGGTCTGGGTGACCCTCAGTATGTGTCACAACCTATGTTTCTGCATAATTCTAAGTTACAGCAGACTTAGACTTCACTACTACTATCATCAAGTGTGAAAATACCCTCTAGGGACCGAAGGGGTGAGAGCATGAAAACAGTCTTCTGACTGAAAAATGTATTTTGAATATTTCTGCAACTTCATGCACTCTTACAATAAATACCTTACTCTGAACTGTGCAATTTGTGGAACAAATGATGTCTCTCTATTTAGATAATAGACTGCATTTTAAAGACAAACTCATGACTAATACAGGGAGCACACCGTAGTTGTACTGTCTCCCTATGATTTCTGGAATCTTCCCACTTGTGCAGTTTCTGAAAGAAGATGTGGACTTCTTCCACTTGATACTTATATCAATGCAGGCTTTAGATCAGTGGGTGATAGGACCTTTTATAATATCTGAAAAATTCCAGCCAGCACTGATCAGATGCTTTTTATGTTTTCTTCCCTACTATTTTTGACACAGGTAGTGAAAGCACCAGTACTACATAAAAGGAGAAAAGAAAAACTGTAAAGTGAAAAGAGATTATAAACCTGCTCCTAGCACACAGAGTGGGAAAACAAATGAGCTGATTATAGCCCTGAGAAATGCAGAAAATGTGGTGGACAACTAGCCTGCATAAAATTCTATAGTAAATGCAAGACAACAATTACTACCATAAGCTTGTAGGCCAAATTCAGCAGGTCAGCAGTCAGTAGAAATTTACTGCTCAACTCTTTGGCAGTACTTTTAGACCATTAGATGCATTAGTCATCAGGTGAACAGGTAGCAGTTTCAGTTAGCTTCAGGAAGTAAGATATAGTAAATATCAATAGAAGACAGAAAAGTGAAAAAAAAGACAAAGAAAGAGCAATGGTGGAGACGCATCACATGGATGAATCCCCTGTATTAAACAAACTGGCAGCAGCTCTTTGGAATTTTGGAGAGTTGGAAGAAACTCCAGATTTATGAAAAGGCTGAGACACAGCTAAACAGAGCACTCAGAGCTAAATACAAAATATTACAAAATCCAGACTTCTTTAAAAAAATAATAAAAATTAGGCCTGTCAGCTTTAAAGGGACATAAGGAGCTTCAAAGCCTTCATTCCACCAGCAGGAAGCAAGCCTATTTGTCATGGCCCAACCAGCCACTGCATCATAGCAAGAAATAAAGGCAATTCTCAAAGACAAGTGAGCTAGTGCTGCTGGGTTAACACAGCACTTGTTTGGAAAATGAGTTATCAAACTTGCACAGCATGCCTGCAAATCTTTGTGAGAAAGTTTAGCAAGGTGCAGACAAGTCACATAAGCGCTTTTCTACAACTTTGGCAAATAAAAGAAAAATCTGACTTAATAATAGTTCATAACTACTCAGGCTGGTTTTATTCATGTCCTTGAGTACTATAAATGTAAATTTCTATTTATACATGCCTCTTAATATATAAATTTGTATACAAAGCAGTAGAATTCCAATAATTGGGCTGAGCTTTTCAGCAGCATGCAATCCAGACGGGATTTTTATACATTACATTTTGTTTCTGCATACAGATATTTCAGCTTTAAAGAGGTTAGTAACAGGTTTAAAGAAGCATTTTTCTCCTATTTACAATTATAGCCAATAAGATTTAAATTTTTAATGTTGCAAATGTTTATTTATGTACTTCAGAATAACTTGGAAGTAGTTCTCACATCTCATCATGTCTTAATTATCTGCACAGAGGAGAAAGAAGTAGCAAAATTCACTCCTTTCACTCCCCAGTCCATACTACAGGAGCTGGAGAATGAATACCTAAAGTAGAAGGCTGAGATCATGCACATGATAGTGCAATGAATCACAACTACTGAATGAACACGGATGGCTTATCTCATTGCAGCTGAAGTGGAAGTGTCCTGCCAGTCCCCTAGGTGTCCTCCAGATGATGCTCCCTGTCCTGCTGTCATTGCCTTGATGGAGACAGCAGTGGCTGCTGTTTGAGGAGGACAAGCAGAAAAATACACATGGCTTCAGCTGGTTCACAGCTCAGGATTTTGCAAAGAGAGGTCTTTCAGGTCCTGATCCTGAACAGAGTCAGTCACTTAGACCAAAGTGCTACTACAGGCATCAAAAGACAACAGTTCTACAATGGTACTTGATTTCCTTCAGAGAGGAGACTAGACCAGCCTGGAACCCCCACCACAGTGAGCAAAAGGCAACCTGCACTGAAGCCAGGATTCTAAGATTTATTTTGTAGTCTGGCTTCAGAGCCATCCACCACGTTCTGGCATTCAGAGTGATCTGTAAAATTAAAATTATCATTTTACTTCAGACAATGTGATCATCTGACTCATCCTTCTGATTTACAAATAAGTTTGAAGGTAGCAGTCACATTGTGGCCAGTAGGACTAGAAATTCTAGAATTACTCTGCTGTAGACTTAGTCTAATGATGTCAGCAAGTGATCTTTAGGAAATTTTGGCTAAGTCTTTGCTCCTTCTGTTTTTTCTCTACTGTGGTAATATTCTAGGTTTTGGATTTAAAAAATAATTGCATTTTTAAGGTTAATAGTTCGGCTTTCTTCCCAATTTAAGTATCTGAAATATAATACACTGTATTTTTCTTTCTCAAGGCTGAATCTACATTTGGTACTTTAGACAGGGGGACAACAAAGTTAAATATGGATGCAAGTTCATTTTTTTCACTACTATTATTTGAGGACATGAATTATAAAGGTATGTCACATTAATGAACAGTGTGGTTCGTGCCACCTGCATAGAAACATTATCAGCAACAGCAGCCCTGCAGGTCTCAAAATTTCTCGTCACTTTGGAATGTAGAATCAAATTAGCAAAGCTGCGCTCAAAGGATGAGATTCTGTAAGCTTTTAAACATCTCAGACAGAAATTCGATTAAGATTAATTCAAGCCAAGCAAGCAATTTTAGAGGCGTTGGAGGCAATTTCCTTTCACATCATGGTTGTGTGCTGCTGACATGAGTGCCTGGAGAAAAATGTGCTAAGTTACCAGAAACAAGATCTTACTATGGAGCAGTAACTATGTATGTCCTTGTAAGTTCAGCTTTAAAATATTAATACTAAGGTAGCAAAACTTGTAAAGAAACATACATAATATTCTTCATAAATCATAAATAAATTGACTCTAGTGACAAGGCATTTCAAATACCACAATCACATTTTCAAGCTGGTTTGTGTCATCAGCTTCTAAAGGTGAGACTCTTCAAAAGAATTTGCTGGATGAATAAGATTTAATCTAATGCCATTTTAGAAAAATGATAGCAGTGCTCATCAAATTATTAGTGCACTGGTAAAGCATTTTGAATCTAAATCCTTCACCACTTCCATTTATTTTATGATGTTGAAAAGGTTATCCTTCAAAAATTGTCAACCAATTCATATGAAAGATTTAATGTTTTAAGGATAGATAAGATGAAAACATGTCATTATATTTTTGAAAGAAGATTGATTCTAACAATGGTAAAATTATCATTTTTCAGAAGATGGAAAAAGAATACATGGCTTTTCACTTCAGTCTCAATTCAACATAGGGAGTCTAAAGCTGCGCAATTATTTCCAAGACACTAACAAATTCAAGGAAAAAGAGACCAAATTTTTTCCTATTGAAATAATCTTGCAAATTTGAACCTAGGAATGCTTTTTAGCCATTTTCAATTTGTATACACACACCCCCATCGCTTTAGGTTTTGTTTGGTTTTGGGTTTTTTCAATAGAGAGGCAGAATCCTGCATGTCTAATTTAAAGGTACTGACAAGTTGTTCCATTTTCTTAGTCACCATTCAAAGAGTTTTCAAAAGTAATGGGTGGAAAAAAATAAAGGCTGATTAATAAAAGCCCAGCCTAACAGCCTGACAGTCATTCCCATATAGACATAAGAGACTAACTTCTTATGCAAAAGAGAACTTGCTTTCAAGCAAGGATAAGTGAGCATGAAAAGAAGAAATATAGGAAGCAAATATACAAAACTGAAAGACTGGAATTAATAAAAAATATGTATAAAATTCTAAGAAATGTTGACATGCCTACTGGTAGTCTACAAGTTGGTTTGCATCTATCCTTGCATAAGGATTAGCAAACACATGAAACAGAGAAATGTTCTCTTTCACCTTTATACCGAAAGCACTCTAAGAGTGTTTTCTAAGTGGCTACACAGACAGGTAATACAAGTTAAATACACTCTTCAAGAACAGGGTGGGTCTTGAAGATTATTTGCTCCACTTTGCAATGGTTGAAGAATTTAAAAATAATTTCTTAGCAAATTCAAACGACTTACCATGTTTGCCACAAGCAAAGAGTTATTACTGAGTTATGATTTCTCCATTCTGGATCGAGACATAGCACTCAGCTTTCAATTTCTTCGATCAGAGTCTGTCAAACTGTGACCAGTGGATTCTTTATGTCCTTAAATGATTCTGCTAGCAATATTTTTAACTAGGCAAGATCTCTGCAGTGTTAAAATACCACTCAAACTGTTGTTCATATTTCTTAGGCTTTGTGCTAAGCTTTAGCCTCACCACTCTTAAAATTAATCCACACAGCCCTTTATTAGAACTACCAGAAAAAAAAGTCATGGCACAAGAACCCTTAACTGGACAACATACCTTTACAGACTTAAGAGATGACAACTTACCTTTACAGACTTCTTGTGGAAGAAATAAGGTGGTCACTTCCTTTCCAATTCACTCCTCCGCACAATGAAAAAAAAGCTTTTGACACATTCTAAATCTGGAAATTCTCATTGGCAGAAGGCAGGAGATCAGCATTCCATTATAGTTGGATGGAAAAGATACAATGACCTTTCTGTATCAAAAAGAAAAGTGTTGGCTTCTTCATGCCACTAGTTCTGAGCAAGATGGTCATAAGAGTCCAAAATTGTGCCAGCTAGCTCCAAATATATAGAATCACAGAAGCACAAAATAATTTCGGTTGGAAAAGGCCTCTAATAATGAATCCAGCTGTTAACCCGGCTCTGCCAAGTCCAACATCCAATACTAAACCATTGGCCTAAGTACCACATCTACATGTATTTTAAATATAATCCCCTCCAGGGATGATCACTCAACCACTTCCCTGGGCATACTGTTCAAAAGTCTGACAATCCTTTTGGTGAAGAAAGATCTTTTCTAACATCCAATCTAGATCTCCCCTGGCACAACTTGTGGCCGTTTCCTCTTCCCTATCTCTGGTTAATTGGCATAAGAGACTGATTCCCACCTCCTACAACCTCCTTTCAGGTAGTCGTAGAGGGCAATAAGATCTCCCCTGAGCCTCCTTTTTGCCAGGTTAAACATCCCCAGCTCCTTCATCTGCTCCAGACCCTTCACCATCTTTGTTGTCCTTGATGAACTATGATTAGACAAAGGAGCTCTACTAAAAAATGTGAATGACTAATCAGGCTGTAATCATAATTTCCCAAAGACTGTCAGTGCTATCTAAAAATCAGCCCAGTGCTTTACAACTTAATTTTAGTGATAAATTTTTTCCATTACTATGTATTGTCTACATCCTTTGTCATCATCTAGGAAATCAAATGCATTTTGAATTACCAGAGTTAGCAGACAAATGTTCAAATGGCAGTCTCATTCTTGGTGACACGTGTAATTCAGATCCAATATTATTCCTGCAATTAATGCTTTTTTCAACAACAGGCATGGAACAATTTAGTTTTCAAAATACAGAAATTGATTATGTTCAAATGATGAGGTTTAAAATAAGAATAAGTGGATAAAATGAAATGGTTTTGTGCTATACTGCACTAAATTACTGAATGAGTCCTCCTGGCTTCTATGGCATTATGACAAGATTGTAGACAAAATAACTCTAAGAAGAAAACAAAGGGTGTTTAGACAGAGGCTGGAACATCATAGATTTACAAACACACAAAATTGAACAGCTTCCTTCTATCAGGAGAGAAAGATTGAGAACATGAGAGTAACAAGCTTTGGATGTGAACATAACTGAAACAAGAGAAGTACATGAGTTATTGATTCATTTGAAAGAAAAGTTCAGGCAGTGGCCAAAGTGGGCAGTGTTACATACTGGTGATCAACAAATTTATGGGCACAAGGAAAGCAGAAGCAGGAGGATTGAGTACCAGGAAAAATTCAGAGCTAAAAATAAATTGAATGAGTCAATTTATTGTTTGTATTCCCCTGAATTCTCCTCCATCTTTATTTGATAAATGCTATTTAATTGAACCCAATTTTCTTCCTAATTTCTGAGGGTTTTGTACACTGATCCAACATCCTTCAGTTCCACAATGTTATCTCTTCTTAAGCAGTGCTAGGAGTGTTTGCCAACCCTAGCAGTTCCAGGCTCTCTCCTGTGAGATTTTTTTATTTAATTTCTACAAAACAAAGTAAAAAAATGAGGAAAAATGTAAGCAGAAGAAACAGGGAACGGAAGTAAAACCATTAGGTACACAGTCTTAACCAGATAAGAGCAAGAACAAATTATACCCTTCCTCAAACATTTGAAGGTTGTGCATAACAATGAAATCCAACAATGAGAGAAATAGTATTCCTGAGGAAGCTCTGATAACTTCTTGTGGTAATACTGATCTACACCATAGGAAATACATTTGCTTTATCCTAAGGAGAACAATCAAAGTGTAAGGGAGAATGGGTAGAGGATTTCCTGGTTCCGAATTTCTATGCATACCCTTTCCTAAGTTCTCTACATTTCCTTGTGTGGAAGCTATTCCATCATTTTGATCATCCTGCCTGTCTCTCAGAACCATTGCCAGGTCTGCTAGATTGCATTTGAAATAGGAGCAGAACAGTCCCACATTTACCAAGGTAAAACATGGATGTAGAGTCTGCACTTTTATGTTCTTTGTTTCGTTCCCTACTCCTCCATGTTGGCCTGACATATTCATGGACCTACCATAATGCCCAGTTCTCACTGCTGTGTAGCAATGGCCAGTTCAGAGCCCATTATTTTGAGTGTGACATAGGACTTTTCAGTTTCTTGCATGATTTTATTTATCTGAGTTGGATTTCATCATTTTACTTTTCAGTCTTGTGCCTTGCTATATTCTTTTGAAATTTCTTAATAGATCACCTTTTTTCTTTAATACCCTGAACAACCAGTAAACCAAAAAAGCCAACAAAACTTCTCATAAAGCAATTTGTGAAGACTTTTGAAGAACACTGGTCCAAACACAAACTTTTGAAGAATTCTGCTGGTGTCCTGCCTCTAGTGTTAAAATATTTCATGTGAAATGATTTCAGTAATTTCTACCCAGCAGTTGAAATTTCAGATGGATACAGGCTGAAGCCCAAGCTAAAACTTAAATGGCAGAAAATAAATTTCAAAGTCACCATGTGTCTGTAACTAGAGCCAGCTTTTTCATCCAATGCTGATTTTCACTTGTGCTTTCATCCTTATTTTCAACAGAAAACACAGACAAGCTCAGTAAAACTTATCTGAATACACAGCTTATGGAAAGGGGAAAAGACAGAATCCTGTATTGACTTGGCATCTTCAGACCAAGAAGGAGAAAATGTTACGGAGACAAGCCCTTGACTAAAATTTACTCACAGAACAAGACTAGATGCCCCCAAACCTCATCTACTCTATACTGTAATGTTTTCATCAAATGTATTGAGAAGAGCAAAGAAAAAGGCAAAAGAATTGGGGAAGCTTTTATTTATAGTATACCACATTAAACTCATCATACCGCATTAAACTTTGTGAATCATGAGGTGTCCTAAGAGTGCTTTGTAAGAAAGTAAAGATATAAAAATAGATAAGACTGTCTCAACCTATTTCCTTTCAGTAAAAGTGTCTAGGACCAGAAGTAGCCCTATAACTTTAAATGTACTTGCACAATTTGGAAATTAAGGATTCGAAATAAGATAGTCATTCAGATAAATACACATGTTTATTTCAATGTGAAGATCCTCTCTAAGAAGTCTGTTTTTGCATAAATGTCAGACTTGATGTAAACCAAAAACTTTAAAAATTAAATATTAATTTCTGGTTTCATTTTTCCAAGATCTTCATATAGACTCAGTGGTGTGGAAAAGTGACTAATACAAGATTTGGATGTGTCTTTTCCTGTCAAAACAACAGAACAGCTCCATGCATGGAATAGCTGAAACTGTTGATCGAAACTGAGATGCAGAGTCATCTATGAGAAAAATTCTATGTAATAATGTGGCAGAAATCTGTGTCTATTTGGAAACATGATGAGAAATCAACATGAACATCACTTTTCTAATCATGCAAAATTGCCAGGTTAATTTTCAAGTCATTATCCCTGTAATCAGATAAAAAATTTTCAACACCAAATTGTTTCCATTTCTGGTCCCTTGATCATAGCATGTCTAGACTATTCTGGTAATGCATTCTGTTTAGAATAAATGGTTGGACCATCTGCACTGTAAATGAATAGGAAAAAATGGCTTTAGAACACTACCCTTCATAAGCTTTGACTGACTGTATTCCTCCAAGAACTCAGCTTCGCTACGAACACAGGGACACATTCCTCAGAAGTCAGCTTACTTACTCATTTGTATTTGAGGCACAGACTTTTCTCGCCACTGAGATATGCCGTTTCTACTTTAACACAGGGAAAATGTGCTCTCCAGCATAAAATGATTCAGACAAAGTGCACAAAGAGGATTGCTTCATATATCTTGAACTTGAAAATAAAATCTTCCAATTGCTCATATTCCTGAATTCTTTTGTTAACCAATGCCACACACCAGTAGATTCTAATCCTAGCTTGTGTGAACCAAATATTTCTTCAGTGGCCTGTGTAAATTGTTTGCTTTTATGTGAAAAATTATAAAAGAGATAGTAAAAAAATTCTTGGAAAGATCAGGTTTGTTTTCAAATCGTATTTGACATTGTCTGTGAATATATTGCTAATTACTGGGAGAAAAAAACATAGAAAAAACATCACTACAAAACCCAATTCCCATTTTACTATTCCAGATGCAGGAAATAATGGCTATTTAACAGAGACAACTAAATTTAAGCCCTGTGTAAGCATAAACTTTTTTATCCATAGTGGATTTCATTGTAATAACTGATCTGAGTGAATAATACAGATAAAAGTGGTCATGGAGTACACAAACAAACAAAAAAAAAATGCATCTTACATCTAAATATATAAAAATAGCATATGAAATGTATTGAACTACATGTTTAAAAGTAGTTTTAAGAAATCAACTATATTTATATACATTGCAGACTTACACTGCCAACTGCCTACCTCATTAGTTACAAAAACAAACTAGCGATGGTGGTAGTGGTGGTAACTGGTGATCAAGTAGCAAAGACATAGACTGTCCTGAGGAGCAAACTTGTTTGGAAACTCTTTCAAATACTTTTTTTCCCTGCCTTTGGTCAGCCAGAAAGAAATGGGTTTTGGCTAACATGCCATTTTTTTCTCAGCCTCTTTACCCAGGTACAAATAGTCTATTATCCCTGGCCTTTAGAATTTTCCAGGTCTATTTAGTACTGTGAACTTTCTCCTGTAGATGTGTTCTAGAAACCATAGGCCTCTCTGGTTGTGACCAATCAACTAATAACCCAGTCTTGCAGTAAATAAGCAGTTTCCATACCACATCAAAGTAGCGGAGGCCCAAAGCATATGTCAGAACAGTTCTTGTTTCCTTTCTTTGTAACAGTCTGTAAACACAGATAAATTAAAAAAGAAAATGTGTAGGTGAGAGAAATGCATTGTGAATTGCAGAGATCATGGAGCAGAGACATGTAAGAATTCCATTCTGCAGATCAAAGCTCACTCCTATCGTTTGTTCTTTACAAGTCAGAAATAAAAATCTAACATTCAGCTTTATTTTGAGCATAGCCTAAAATTAGATGACAACCAATTTCTGCCATTAGAAATGAAACCTCATGAAAGCAAGAGGTACTCCCCAGCAGTTAGGATGCTCAAATATGGTTCTGAATTCAAATATGTTTTAACCCATTTTACGAAGCTGATGTGGAACTGTGAAGTATTATAACACTTACATTGCCACTTAGTATTTTAATGTTTTAAAAGAGCCGTGGGATTATACAGAAAAAAGTCAAGAATCATACTTTGCATATAATTTAATATACTGGGGTACAGAATGATATACTATATACAGAATATTCAGTGATAGGCAGAATATGAAATATTCTATGTAGCTATGTTCTTGTATGTAGAGACACAACCATGACTATTTAGGATTATCCTGCTTATGTTAAGCTTAGAATATGGAATACTAACAAAAGTGTGTTAGAGGCACATGTGAAGCACTTACAAAAACTGTAATGTGTGAAAATCTCTAGCCACATACAAACCATAAATGTGTTCTTGAAAATTGCAGCATTTGTCTTTCCAGCTTTCATTATCAAAGCTGTGATTTTCTCAGCATGTTCACTGGCAAACTGCACTGTTTTGAAACTAATAAAGTCAGTAACACTCTGCTATCCCTGGTATTACAGGAGGAATACTGAAAATACTAACAATAGGTAAACTCAGACATATCTGTCCATGAACAAGGGATTTCTCCCATCATATTTTCCATTTCTAGGGAGAAGGCTTAATCTTTAGTAGTTTTGAACAATATAGATTATATATCTGCAGATTTCAAAAAATAAAATATCTCTAATAAAACAGATGTTTAGAAATGTTCCCATCTACTTCCACTAATGGTAAAAGTATTTACAGATTTTTAATATGAAATATTTACCAAGAATATAGAATTTGTCATGTCTTGAGAAAATGGATAGGCTTCACTGTACCACATACCAATTTATGGCCATACCTCTAACCACAAAGGAGATTATTTGTAACTACTCTTCTCATACAATAGTTCCAAATGTTTAGAGTACCTGCTGACAGAATTTTTGTGTGCTTTTACTTTTAGAATAAAATTTCTGTTTATGAATAAAGCATTGAGTATTCAAAGTTACAGACAAATACATTATAATATTTATTATTGCCCAAGCATTTCAGAAACAAGCATGCATAAATCATGTCATACAACTTCCAAGAAGCAACAAGTCTCTCCTAGCTGCTCTTGAAAGGTAAAACAGTGTGTGTATGCCTTATTAATTATTCTCTTTACAAGAACAATGGATTTCTTATCCCCCATATAACAGTACTTTTATTAATACCAGGACATGCAAGTTGTAACAATGCACATATTAACTAATTCATCCAGCCTCTGTAAAATCCAACTTAATCTCCAAACATGAAAGACCGCTGTACTAAAAAATTTACAGGAAAATATTTCAACATTTCCAGAAGCTGACAAACTCTATTACTTAAACGAGTGTTTTGCGCAAACTTCGCTATCTCATTTTCTTCAATCTGATAAAAAACTTTATAATGCTTCCCAATATAGTGTTCTAATGCTCAAATTAATTCTGATAGAATTCTAATTTTAATTCTAATATCACATTTATCACGGATTAGAGAAAGTGACTAAAGAAATTGATCCACTAGACCATAAATCTTTATTGAAACCTTTGTTGAATTTCTGTATAAACACCTACAGAAATATCTCCTTAAATATTTTCTGATTGCTTGAAACTAGAAGAACAGTTTATGCAAATGCAGAGTAGTGGCTGAGCGAGCTGAGGGTTTTCTATACAGAACTAAATCCACTCAGAGTTATAACTGGAAAGTTCTTCTCCTTATCCACAGCTCTGTTACATCTGGAAGCTTCCAGGGGAGTTACTCTTTTAGCCAAACAGTTGCAGTTTGTCACTGTTACCACATGCCTTCCCCTCATCTCCTAGGCCACCCCTTGCCCAGAACCTTACAGAGGATCAGCCCTTCTGGAAGCACTCGGTGTATTGGACAACAATACAACACAGACAACGTTCCTTTCCTTTCCCCTCACTCTGGCCTCAGAATTGCTTCAGCCTGACACAGAACACCATGGCATGGATAGCTGTGGCCTCTCATGCTGTGCATGTATTTTCAAGCATGAACACAAATGTCATTGCTATACCAATATAAATCACTTTAAAAATTACTGTTGTTTGAAAGCCTTCAACCCACCAGATTTGCCTAAGACTTGTGGTCTTCATAAGAACATAATGCACTACACTGGTCCAGCTGCACTCGTGATTGTAATGATATAATTGTAAACTGGTTAGTTAAATTGAAAACCTAAACATCGTCCCTTCTCTTTGTTAAGCAAAATACAGATAAAAGAATGAATTCTGCTAAGAATAAAGTGAAGTATATTCTAAAACAAACAGAAATTTAAAATTATGTTTGGTAGAGTGACTCATCCACCCCTAACCAGAAAGATTCTGTAAATATTTCTAGAGTTTTTAACTGAGGAACAGATTAAAACAGAGCCCCTGTATTCTTTAAGTTGCAAAAGCCAACTTAAATGTATCTTAATGCAGGTGTATTTTTACAAAATCACTTCCTTTGTGTTAAAAAGTCTTAATAAAGCAGTTTTCCTAAGAACCTGGCATATCTTAAAAAGCAGAATACACCAAGATATAACATGTCTAGCTTAAAATATTCTAAGTCTAAACACAAACTAAGTCTAAAATACAAATTTTGTTAAAAGCAGATTAATCAAATGCAATGAAGAATGTTATTTTGTCCTCTTTGTTCTTTTTTGTGACAATTTTATTGATGTTTTATTCAATGTGCATTTATAAATAAGGGTTATGATTCTTTTAAATGGTATTATTTGACTAATAGCTTTACACTGCCATGATAAGAAATAGTTATTATTCTTTGTTAGAGGAGAATTACAATGCATGGCTCATTAGCATTATAATTCTCCTTAAAAAGGAACCTTACAATGGAAATTAACCTGTGAAAACGGAACAGGACAGTCTTGAAGGCTACAAATCTACACAGGCTTCTCTAAATCTAATTTTTTCTTTGAAAAAAGCAACAACGGCTTAATAGTAATAATTGTAAAAAAACAGAACAAAATAGTGTCTAAATATGTGCAGAAAAATCACCTTCTCCAAGCATCCTAATAACTCAAGCCAGAACATTTTTAAAATTTTAAAAGAAAGCAGATCTTTTAGATTCATGTTTCTGATCTAGTTGGAGTTTCATGAGCTAAATATGAAACAAAGTCCTGAAAGCTTTAATGTCATCTATTTGTCAAGATGAAAACCAAAAAAAAGCTAAATGAAACAGGTGTTCTTAGTAATGTATTTGTTTAATCTTTTAGACTCATAACAGTTGAATACTGTAAATATTTATCTTTTTTTATCATTCCAATTTCTGCTGAAGTTATCTTCACAGTAGGAATTGCTACATACACAGGTTTGCAGATTTCTATAGGTCTTTCTCTCTCTAAGTGTTCATGTGAACCTTCTTCCTTTATTTCAATTGTAGACACTGCCAAACTGTGTCTGTTTATATGCTAAAAATCAAAATAATCATCCCATAGTTTCTATTCTACTCTAAAGCTTAGTATTTTTCACACACCTGATTTCAAACAGTGGTATGTGAGCCAGACCTGTTTGCAGAAGGCAGAACAACTGTATGACTGAAACCATTTGCCAAAAAATGGCCAAGTACTGTCAGCTTGCCAAATTCATTGTTTTTGTGTAACCTGAATGCTTCAACAGAAGGCTGTGGGAAAATTTTAAGCCAGTCTCAACTGTAAAAAGAAATCACCATCTATTTAGTAATTTGTTTCCTGCATGCAACTTTAACTACAAAAGAAGTGTACTGCAATCATAACTATTCACTGTAACAACAATTTAATTTCCTTTCTATTTACATGGGAGCAAAACCAACCCCTTAAACACTGTCCCCTCTACAGTATGACTCCACAGATCCCAACTGTAAAGGACTCCAACCTCCCTCTCCAGGGAGTTGGTAAGTATCACTTCCATGAGAAAAACGTATTTCCTAGTTTCTTCTGTTCGTTCTAAACATTCAGTGGTGATATTCAGCTCTCTTGCAATGATTATACTCTCCCATATGATCAGAAATATGTTTCAGAATCCCTAGAACTAAAACTTTCATTTACTGAGCTTCATAAAGAAGAAAAAAATGTCAGCACACCCAAAGGTGTAAAACTTCTTTCAGAATAGTGCTTGTATAAGTTACTGCTAGGAAATCAGACACTTGTGCTACCCTAAAGGTCTTCTCCATTTGATTCTCCAAAATTACTTTAAATCAGTTTTTCAAATGAAACTTTGTCCAGAAAATAATACCTTTGTCACTTCAAACTGGTATGACATGATTCCTTGTCAAATTCCAGTAAAAATAATTGTTTTTAGAGCTTCTCTCTGCTGCCTCTAATTTAGCAATGATTCATTTTTCCTTTCCAACATGGAGGAACTGTTTAAAAGTTCTGTGTGGGTTCTGTTTTTTAACAGAATATGTTGCTTTCTATGGAATTTTCTTTATCTGCACAACAATGATAACAACACCTTCTCAAATGTTACTCACTTACTAAGGAGCTTTCAAGGCAATGGAAATTCTGCTGGCCATGGGTGTTGCTAATTCTACCACTCTTGGTAAGGGGAGGAACTTCTTCTAGCCTATCCTACAAGGAAAGGTCATGATTGCAAATTCAGAGAACCAGCAACAGCTGGAAATGGTAATTAGGAAGAAAGCAAGATGAGTTTTCCATTATAAAATGTTTCCTTCTCATGGTTAACCAGTACTAGTAAAGAAGTAAACATGTCAGAATGAAGTCTGGCCTGTCTTTAACAGAAAGAGAAAACAGCCACTGAATTCACTGAAGTTGACGTTTTACCCAAGACATGATTAGACACTGATGAACAAGAAATCAAAGTAGTGTTAAGCTACACAAGATAAATGTACAATGCACCTTAAAAGCTATCCAAAGACCAGGTTTTAACCTGCCCAATCATTTCAGCTCTGCAAAATCAAATCATCAGCATGATTTTTACCACCAAAACACAAGTTTTTTTCTTCTACCTTATTTTGACCATCAGGTTTCCCACATGCTAATTTTCCAAATTTTATTTCCCTACCTCATGCATATTAAAATTTTTTTCCTGCTCTTTATGTTTCACATGTTTCAGACATATTTTTTTTTTACAGAATAGTATGTATAAATACACACAAGGAACAAAATCCCACAATTATCTACAATTATGAATTGCTAAAACCTGTGTTTTTCCTCACATGTGAACACTTAACATAAGACTCATCAAATCTGATTGATCTCAGTTCTGTTTACACAATTAACTCTAGATACCCAAACAGAGGAAGTGTAACCCCAAACAGTTACAGGAGGGAGAAGGAAACAACTATTCCTTGAGGAGAAGAAAAGTAACTTGGGTGAAGAATGAAGAAATAATTTCTTGATAAGGTCCCAATTATGTCTTTAATTTCAAAAGCTTTTTTACACAATTTTTCAAATTATTTTTATTTTATTTTCAGAGTTTTTCACCCGACACCTCTGTAAATAAATTTTTTCATTAAGGAAGTCAGAAACAGAAGAGACAATGTATTACAAATGCCTTAAAATAAATGAAAAAGTTTCCATAAATTCTTCATTAAAAATCAGATCTAACTAAGTTCTACATCACTGTGTGGCATCACATGCAGTTCCTATTGTTTTTTGTTGGCTGCAAATGGCAAGTCACATCTCTTCTGGTAATTATATGCCACATAAATATTTTATGCCACAATAATTATGCAAACCCTATTTGTCTGATAGAGGCTGCCATGTACGTAAGTACAATTTCCTGCTCTCTGTAGGGTAATTTGAACAACCCAGCATGCCTCGATCAGCATAGGAAATACATGCATTTTGTATATATTCATGCTATAATTCCTCTCAAAAATTACAAATTTAAATTATCACATCTCTTTCTAGCCAGGCTTCTGAACAAAGCAGAAATCCATGTCATTATTTTATATAAATGTATGCTCTGTCAAACAATGGTCTTGAAAGTATATATTTGAATATTGTATAAGTTTTACAGTTGGTACATCACATGTGAAGTAAATGAATTCCCATAGAAAGGCTTCACTATTTTCTTAATTTCTGCTGGGAGTCACAGAGGTGCCCTTTTCTTTGTCTTTCACAAACAATTAACCTTTTGCCATGTATGCAATTGGCTGAGAGAAATCCTAAGTGGCTCAGAAAATAATTTACAGCAGAAACTGTACAGAGTTAATTAGTATTAGTCTAAGAAGGTTATTCATATATTATCATTCCCAGAAAGTGGTCATCATGACCCTCACGGAACTTTAAGCAACAGCTGAGTTTTCTCATCATCAGCTGCAGAGAATAAATGCTAATCAGGCTCAAGTATAGGCACAGGTCTTTTAACCACGGCCATTTTAAGTCTGAATATTAAAACTCCTGAAAGTACAGGTAAATACAAGCATGCAAAGTAGATAACTATGCTATTACTCACTTCTTATGTTAAACAAAACAGAAACAAACAACCAATCAAAACCAGAAGTACTCTCTTTTCATTTTACCTGAGAATGTTTTTCCTTGTTCTCATTTTTGGAGATCATTCAGTTTTTACAGACTGTTTCTGTCTAAAGATTAAGCCCCTTTAGAATTAATTATGAGCATGATTACTTCCAAAGGCAGAATCAAGGCACAGAGAACACCGTCTCAATTTTAATTTTGGTGAACCAGAAAGGGAGCTCTCAGTGTGGTTATTATACTACTCGAAGTGCACGTTATGGGATTTCCAAATATCTGCACTTCTTGCCATGGAAAGTTAGCCATGTATGTGAGAGACCGGAGTGTTATGGGTTAGTGACTCAAAATATTCCCCAGTTGTGAAGGTGCCAGAGTACTTTGTTGGAAATGGGTTCGGAGATGGAGAAGTTGAGCTTTTGGGTATTGGTATTAAGAGCTAGTCCACACTTCTGGACACTCTGGCAAGCGTGTCCATCAGCAGCCAGCCTGTTACATGGAATCCCTTTCTACCATTATAGGCCTTAGGTACTCAGTTAAATTTAACTGACAGTCTCACAAAGTAGACTTACATTCCCTATTTGGGGACATACCTCTGTAAGTTGCTGACTAATTAAAGGTCACTCAGAAATCCTAAAATACAGCTACAATGGCCAACAACCTTCCTGGGCTCCAACCGGATCACAAGGTCCCCAGGTGGGTGTTTAATGGGAGCTCTGTTTCATTGGCTCCTGCACATGGACACAGTTTGCCTGGGAAGAATCAGACAGCAGATGGTCTCCAAAGAGGAGCCACGGACAGGCCAGGTCCTGACAGGGATTCAGTCATGGCCGTGTCAACACCACCCACACTGCTGAATGTTGTAAAGGCACCAGCTTTGCCCTGGCACTGCAGGGCAGGAAGAACAATAGTAAAATCCTTGTTTCTAAGGGCAGGGAGGAGAGGGGGAGGAAGAAAAATACCTTCTGCATAGACTGCTCATGTCCTGGCTTGCAGGCACGTGCGGCAGCAGACTGTGAGGCAGCCCCTGGAGCACAGTGAGCCATTTTTCCATGGTGCCAAACACCAGAGACCACTCTGGCCTCCCTCACACTCAGCCAGCAGTGCCTGCCTTCGCCATCTGGCCGGCACAGCCCACAGAGACATGGCCACACCACAGGTCTGACCTGGACTCTGGGAGCAGAATAAGCTCAGGGACTGGTTTTAGCTGGTATAAGGCTTCAGGTAAGGAAGGCATTTGATCAGGGTAGTTATGAAACACTGGGTCAATCATACCAAGGGTACAGGTCATCACCAGAATTTTACAGCCACAGTGGATACCTGACTGAAAAGACACTTATCCTTGGAACAGTGATTTATTCAGCAAAGGTCTCCAGCCTGCTCTGGAGGTCAATGGGAACGAACCAAATAGACCCTTTCAGCTTTACGATCCATCAGTCTGCGAAGTCTAGTTAAATTTTAGCACATGAAGAAGTGAATTGGGTAGCTGGTCAAAAGAGCTCCACTTTGCAGATGACTTACAGTTATCTTGTGGAAAATTTCTCATTGCTGATCAGAGAGCCTCTTAGATTCTTTCTGCAACTCACTTCATATCTCAAAACTATGTTACAGCTTAAATAAGGTCTACTATAAACATTGTCAAGCTGAGTCAGTATCTCTGTGGTTGCTGGAAAGTAAAAAAGCCTGATCCCTGATAAAAGAAAAACTCAAAAGGTCTGACATATTAAATCATTGCTTTAGAGAAGAATTAATATCTTTTTAAAAACAGTAAACCCTCAGAGATTTCCTTTTTGATTCCCCTGAGTTCTTAAAGATTAAATATAATAAGGAGTTTTTTTGTACTTTTCCCAGTTTTAAGCTTAAGAGGAAAATGTGATTTTGGAAGTTAAACTCGGATTCTAGTATAAAGAACTACATTCCACTGAAGTTCAAAAACCAAATTAACAAAAAAGACAATATAAAGGAATGAAAATCAAATATAAAATAAATCCTTTAAAAAATTGAGAGAAACACAGTAGATCAGCAGAACACAGAGCATGTGAAAGGAGAATGGTGGTTTGGAAAGTTGGAAAAAGAAGATAAAATTATATCTTGCTTATACATTCATAGATTGGAGATATTTGCATCTGGAATAATTAGGTTTTTTTCTTTCTTTTTTTCGCTAGAAAACTTCTCATTTGTTATTGACTCCTAGAAGAATATGAACATTTTAACAACAAATGTAAATGGTGCAACAATTTGACCCAGTTTAATGAAACCCCAATATAGCAACCAGCTCTGAACTTGGTAAAATGAGTTATTTTTCTGGTTTCAGACAGTACTTTCTTTTGTGAAGCTGAGTATGTGAAAATGCGAAAAAGTGCCGGTATACCAATGGTAGCAAAAGTTACATTCATAAGCAACAGGATGAACTAAGGAATATCTATTCAGATTTCAGAATAAATAATTCAGGAACCAGTTAACAGTCCACTGTAAGTAAGCATAAGAAGTCCCACTGATGAGGGTGGTTTTGGCTCTAGTCCTACAGATTTAATCCTACCATTTACAATCTGTGCTTGGGCCTCCGATCTCCTTGAATATGTTGTAGCTCAGCTCAGTGAAAGAAATGAGATTTTTCGTATGTCCATACATTCTAAGATGAAGTATCATCCATAGTTTATGGGGTTTATTGATTTATATAGATGCCAAGTTTGATACCTGTCTGTTTTGTCTGTTCTTCTGAGCAATACATCATTGCAGATTATGAGTGTTATTATCCATCTAGAAATTTAGTGGGGTTTTAAGCTTCCCTAAGTTTTCATGTTTGCTTTAACACTCCATCAAACATTTATTTTACCTCCAAGCAAACATATGTTAAGCATAAATGTCTATTTTACATAGTAGTACAAGAGGAAAGCATTATTTATTGATAGTAAAAAAAAAAAAAAATCTCTTGAGGAAATAACCACATGTTGTTTTCTGGCAAAATCATGGTAGTGCTCTGTCTGGACTGCATTGCTAATACTTAGGAAATCCTTGTGAAGTCAATACAAATATTTTTAAATATTTATTAGAATACTCAAACACACTACAGATTGTTTTGTTCCACCATATTCTGTCTTTCAATCCACTCACATCCAGTTGAATCAGATGAAGGGAAGATATGTGGCAGGCTTTCTAAATTACCTGTCAGAATGAGGGAAGAAGGCATTAAGAAAGAGCAGAAGACATGACAAGACATGACTGAGGAGTGTACTATAGCCCTTGGAAGAAGATTGAGGCCAAACTACTAAAGTAACAAACTAGATTAAATATCTTTTAATGTCACAAAAACTCTCCCTCCGTATTTGCTTAAGTCAGGGAACAAAGATAACAGCAGAGAAGAGTTTTTGAGAGGAGTCAGCTAAAACATAGTAGGAATCACAGAATCTACAGCATAAATGGAGATACTGCTAAATGGGTAAAATGTTAAAAGCAATGTAAGAAGGAAATTTTCTTCTGCTTAATTTTAAACATCTTTCAAAACAGATTTCATAATTAGTATTTTCTTTCATCCATCGCATTCTTGTGCAACACGTTTATGTATGCATGTAGGGGACACCACATGTAGCAAAATGTACATGAAGTAGATTACTGTAGAAAAGTTGTTGCTGTTTTACTGAGAACTGGTGAGAAACGACACAATCCAAATCCAAGGAGAAAAGGAATTATTTTATTATTTACAAGCTAGGTTACAGATCTTTGAATGCGAGAGAGCATGATATGATTGGTCGCTTGACCGGCCACCTCCTAGCAGGATTGGCTGAGGTTCTCTAACACCCATTCAAAATATTTTTTCCAGAGTACCACAACAAGGCTGGAAAACAAACCCAGGTGCACAGATAGAGAATTAGTTTACAAAACTGTCTTTCACTGTTTCTCAGCTAAAGCATGAGAAAGAAAAACTTCACAAAATGCTTCAGCAGCTGGAAAATTTCTCTGCTCCTGCCTTTTAGCATCCACAAAAAGTTAGTGCAGAAACACTGAAAATGAAATGGAAGTGCAGATGGTACTAAGTGCATCTTCAGACAGTTGACTCTGAAGGGAATCTATAGTTTTTCTAGAGTTTTGTAGAAGAAACTTCAAATTTCTATTTCATCTTGCCTAAGGAAACTTTCATTAAAATAGACCTTATGCTTGGGTCAATTCCCAACCAGAGTTTTCTATGGATTCATTAAAATCTGCTAGGTTTAAGAATTCTAAAGTATTAAATAAACTAAGTATTGCAAAGACTATGCTATTATATAGGTTTTACTATTATTTGAAATCCGTGAACTCATAAATTTCCTATTTGTCATAACAAATGACAAGTAATTTTTCTTTCTTTTTTTGGTAGCTTTTTCTCCTTTTCCTAGCTGCTTTAACATGCAGGCATTTTTTTACTCCCTAAGGCGCTAGCATGTGACTTATTCCACAAACGGAATGCATTGTAATATTTTTGAAAGTAATATAAGCACCTGGGTCACTAAGCAAAACAAAGCCCAAGGTTTCCATTCATAACAATGCACACATGTAGAAGCATCATGCAAAAAGTTATACACAGAATGTCAGGAGCCATTTAAGCACGCAATTTCTTCCTGGTTCTTTATTTAGTGTAAGATAGTTGCCAAGGAGGTCCCCATTTTCTGAAGTAGTGTAAGAGAGCAAGTTGGTCCAATTCCTTCAAAGAACTGGAGCATGAATACTTAATGTTTGACAGTATTTGTACCTCTCTGGTATTCTCCTTCCATCCATCATTATCATCAGTTCACTGCCTCCCCTCAAATGTGAGAGAGTACATCCTTGTCTGTCTGCCAAGAAAAAGTCACTCTACAATGTATTCAAAGTGATTTATGAGCTGAAAGCAAAAGAGAGGCACTGAATAACCAAACACAGATACATGCTGCAGTATCATTTAATCAATTACATTACCCACTTTTATGATACACTTGTGAATTATGTTCTTTTTGAATGTATAATTAGATGGCAGAACAGATGGTGAAAGCTTAGTTTAAAGGCCTAGAATAAAGTTTTAAAATAACCATTGCTGCCAAGTGATCATTCACTGTAACAGGATATATTATTTGTTAAGCTATGTTTTTGCCATGGTCTAATACACTAGATGGTAATGAGACTGTAAAAACATTACTCTCCAGGGTCTTACTCTACCAGAATTCATTGTAATGGAATGTGAACATGGAGTGGAAGATTGGGGGTGGCTCTAAGGTACATTGTCATCTCTCATTTAAGGGTACTCTAAGGAATGATGAGTGAACAATTAAGAGGATCATCTCTGAGAAGACAGCACTACTTTGAGAGGAAGGAAAATTATATTCTAACACGTAAGTATTAATGCTTTAGGCATGTTCCAAGCTCACATATGGACATTTATCAGAATGGAGCAAAAGAAAATACTGAAAAAGGGAGAATTAAGCCCAATTCATTAAGGACTTTAAGGGCAGAGAGTAACATCAACCCATCTTAGTATAACCCTACTCATACTTTTTCTCTCAGCACTGTACAGCACAACCTACATTACATATTGCATTCATGCTCCCTGAAGGTTTAGTTTTAGTAGTTGTTGGTATCAGAAAGCATTTGTAAAAGAGGTTTAGTGGTAGTTTAAAATATAACAACTCTTTTTCACTGGCCTTATTTGAAAGCAAACCTGTGCTTCTGTATGCTTGTCTTTTTGTGCTTGTGTGTAGTCTACTCAAAGCAGGTTAAAGAAAGATACAATCTTTCTAGGGAATAAGTAGGCCTAAGAACCCATGTAAAATAGCTGTAAAATAGCTATTTCCTCATGTACAGAATGCCTAGGACAGCTCCTGACTGCTTGACACAGTCTAGTAGCATCACAGAGGAGACAGTCTTTGCACAACTTTGCATTGCAACATTGATGGACATACATCATATCTTGCTGGAGCAGGAAATAAAAAAAGGCAGTAAATTAGGCGATATAGCCACTGAGTTGCTTCTAGGTCAGCATGGTGCTATGTGACCCTGGAAAAGATGCAACTACACCCTTGGAAAGTTCAGCCATCACTGCAGATGCTGAGTATTTAATCAATGTGTTGGTCGAAGAGAAAGGTGGTACTGGATATGAAATGTGTTGATTTTTAGGAAGAATTATCAACTACCAAGACAAAAAATGTACAGAAGTTTTTGTATGCTTATTTAAATCCCCATGGTATATCTGCAAAAAAATGATACTTTTCCTTTCAATTTTTTTTAACGTCTTACAAAACCATGAAAATAAACAAAAGGCACTTGCGTGAATCCTCTTTTAAAATAAAGCCCATTACATCTTTGCACTGATTATAGAAGAGAGAATGCAGAACATTTGGAATCATACTTGGCAGTTTTTGCTACTTATTGTACAAAACTAGGAAGGTTATTTTACTAGTTATTTAAATATTTACAAAGATATGTCTTCATATATTTATACACTTGGCAGTGATTTTCTTTTTGCTCTGTTTTGTACTGTAGCAAAGAAAAAGCAAACAACAAAACAACCCAAGCAAAACCCAGCAGATGCTGATTTTGTTACTTTCAGGATTATACTGATGACGCACACACTTATTTAAATGGTCCTCAGTATATCTCAGTATATGAAAAGATCAATAAATAACAAGTCCTACTATTTATTTGTTTCACTGAAAGTACAATGTAGTGGTTCTTTATTAACGGCCCAGAAGCTTCACAGGTTTTAATGAAACAGGATCTCTCCAGCTGGTAACCTTTCCAGTCCCTCTGATACAACCCACCTAGTGATCAAAGTCTAGCAGATATCTTGATGCTGTGCCCCCAACCTGCTTCTCACAGTCATATTTCTCATTTCACAGCAATGCTGAAATTACCAGGTATTCTTGAAAAATAATATTCTTTTTGTAAAGGTTTTTAATAATATCATTAAGTAGAAGGAAACAGAGAGAGCTGACATGTAGAAATCTTCTGATACCTTTTGAGTCCATGGGTACACTACACTACCATTGCAATCCAGGTCTTAAATGACTTTTTGGAGCAAATTTCCTGATTATTCCTACTCACCGTATTTCAGCTTGCAGGGGACGCACTCCAGAAAGATGGCTAATATATCCCACCTATTAATGCATATTGAGTCTGAGGGAGCCAAGCAGGCATAGGAATAATTTTCAATTATATAAAGTATGGAAGAAAAGAAACAAAAAACAACTGGAAGGTACTTGCAGACTCCAACTGAAAACAAAAGTTTACCATTCTGAGACATCTCTCTATGTTGGAAATACAATCTACTTAACTCTTAAAGCCAGAAGCCATGGTATTTCCTGTGACAAATAGAATGCTATATAGCTCACAATAATTTAAATTTAACTACTAGTTATAGTAAACACACAGTTTGAATATGTATGCAATACTCTCACCACAATAGCACAGTTTCCCCAAAATATCTTGGTAAACAGGAATTGATGTTCTGAGGTAACTGCTGTTCTGTTTCTTCACCAGCTGATAATCACATACTGCATTATTTATGTTACATTCTTAGCTTTAAAAGTTGTGCAAACAAAAAGTAATCAGCCTGCCATCTTTCACATTTTAAATATCCAACACTTTATTAGTACAATGATCTTCTAGAAAAACATATACATTTTAAATATAAATCAAGGAAGGTAGCCAGCACTCGTGACTTTACTGTTTGCTGTTGGTATGATGTCAAGAAACAGAAACTGCTGCCACTTCTTTCTAATAAAAAAACTCTTTGCAGACCTTACAGAATCAAGTTTTATGCATACAATAAATAATGCAGCATTTTCAAGTGCAGAATGTAACTAATATGAAAGCTGCAGAAAATCCTCCTCCATAACTAGAGGTAAATTGCATAAGGCTTATCAATTCATTCAATCTCATTTTAGCTGCTGAATTCATCTTTGCAATGGAGGGTTCTTAGGAGCCTTAGGTTTACTTTGACTTTGCAATATGACATTTTTATCTTAAAACAGATTGAGAAAATAGAAGAACTTTTGTTATCACATAGGAGGAGACACTGCAATCTGCACCATACCTAAATCTCATCTTACACTGGAAGAGAACTCTCACACTTATCCTGCCTGTTGAAGCTTTGCAAAATAGACAAGTTGCCTGCTTGGTGATTTGAGATCTGGAGAATCACAGCCATTGCTTTTGACTCGTTATAAGCCTAACTTCGCACTTTTGATTGTCTTTAGATTTACAGAAACTTGCCCTCTTCAGGTCTTATGTACTAAAGCATTATTTTAAAAACTTTTATTTCTCCAGCTCTACTATGTCCCTTTCCGACTGCTGTCAAACATACAAAGACAGCCCTTCATCTTGGCCTGTCAACTGCCAGAACCTCCACTCTCTCCCCAAAAGGCAGATCTTCTCATGAATTCTATTATTGCCTCACTACTCACATCCCCTTTGCTTCTTGAATTTGACTCCCTTGTCTGCTTTCTCAGACTTTCCTCCTTCATTTTAAGGATCATCAAACAAAATTTCTGACATATTCTACAGATTCCCAGTGATAGAGTTGTATTTGACATCTCCACAGCATCACCAACACCTATGATTCAACACACACTTCTATGTTTCCTGACAAGTGTAAAAACCCATCTAAGAAGGTCCCAGGTTTACAGAGTGCAATTTAAATTAAGTAGTATTAAAAAAACTTTTATTTTTGTTTCCTCAGGCTGAAGTGTTGCCTTAATAATTTATAAACTTTATTGCTGATAACATTTTTATACCTTTTAAATTTTTGTCAAAGGTGCTGAGTGCCATTTTGACTTGATATTAGGACAATCAATAAAAAATCTCCAATATTTTATAAGATTTCAATTAGTTGTCTTTTGCACACAAAGGCTGTATTTCCTTTATATATACCTAGAATTATTTCAGAATTATGTGACTGAGCAAATATAAACATTTCAAAATAGTCCCAAATTTTTATGCATTTCTTTGTGTTCTTTCACTCATCACTGCACCGCAGCACTCTAATGAGGAGGTTTAAAGTACTGTTTTTTTCCTACACTGCCTATTTCAGTCTTGTCTAATTTGGAGATCAGTGGTCAGTTTCTGATCTTAGGCTGTTCTGATTTTAAATTTCTTACAAAGCATAAGCTTTGATGTCTCTCAGAGCATTCCATTCTTGGCCCAATACTGCTTCTAATCTTCATGCTGGCACTAAGAGGACAAAGTCTTTGGCAGTATTTGCATGCGCCTGCATAGACTCTGATATTCCACTTATCTTCCTTTAACACCTTCTGTCCCTCAGGCACTTTTATTGTTCTTAGATCATTTGTCCGATCCCCACTACCAGATGAGCTGTAACGTTTTCTAAATCTAAATTCAACCAAAAAAAGAAAGCAGGTTATTTTTACTGGCAAAGGTTGTTAAGCTGTTATTTTCCTCTTTAGTACATAAGCAGTCCTGTATCTAACATTCAGTCCAAATAGGAAAAGGAGAAGAGAGCTGCCAGTCCGGTTATTGATATTTAAAGCCTAGGTCCATTCAGTTAACTGATCTTTATTTCCACTAAGGAAGATAGACTGCTCTTTTATTATCTTGATATTGAAAGCTTGGGTTGTGCTTTTATTTCTTGCAGCAAGATAGCTGTGAACCTGTTCATATTTCAAAATCTACTTTTTTTGACAAAATGGAACTCATAAAAAAGTATTGTTGCCTCTGTCTTCTCTGAAACTTTTTAAACTATTTATATTCAACAGTCGAGTTCATCTCTGGTTGTACAGAGGAGACCTGAAAAAATACCTGCACCCCAGTTTTTAAAAACTTGGTGCAGAATAGACCACAAGTCCTAGGAGAGATTGACAGAAGGAAAACTTAAAGCTAGGTCTACTAAGACAAAATGTATGGTTCACTTATATCACATGTAATAAGTTAAAATAAGGCACTCTTGCACAGGTGGTACAGCTGGAGAGACTATATGCAGCCATTTAGTCCCTGCATTGATCCCTTCTAGTGTTTTGAATATTGATACATAGGATATTTTTCTTGCAATGTAGAACTAAGAGCTGCCACATCTACCCTGTTTTAGTGCTTATTTTTGCAAAGATTTTTCACTTTGCATTGGGTCATTCTGTTCTGTTGCAGGTGAAACATCTTAACACTAATAAAAAGACTTGTGAGGCTCGCTTCAGTTACCATTCTTAAGGATAAAAAGTTCTCTATGGATACGTGGAGTGAAGGGTACCACAAAGAACAGTATACTGAGGAGTTTGATCCAAACAAAGAGTTAAAACGTGTTTTGTCTGCAGCATTCTTCCATTGCTATCTGCTGCCTGAAAATGAATGAGAACATGCTGGAAAACTGAAGAAAAGAAACAATGGCCTGCAAGGACAGCACAGAGTAAAAAGCTAAAGAGCTGTTCTAAAGCAATGCAGAGACCAACAGTGAATGCTCTTGCAGAAAAGAAGCCCAAACCTTCTTGAGCAAGGGTTCCCTTTCTTTTGGATTCTCCACAATGGAGAAACATTAGTGCTGTGGTAACCACAGGAGGGCTTATATTCCCTTGCAAATAAACATTGCATTTTAAGATGCTTAAATAAACAGAACCTGGAAACTATCACTAGCACAAATGTTATTTTGACTTGTTTAACAACAGATTATGATAAATTCCTTCTCACAATGTGGAGGAAAAGGAAAGTTTTAAACTCAAATAGAAATGCTGACATTTTGAACAAGTTTTCTGCCTTTTTAGATATATGGTCAAATATGCATTTCTATATACTTAACAGTTTGTTAAATATGTGAAAAACTGTTTGAGCTTTCCATGAGTTGACAAGGAATGAAAGGAGAGTTGTCAGGGAAATTTCTGCAGTACAGTGCATTACATATGGATGCATTTGGCAGTGCCATTCCCAGACTTTTACCTCTGCCTCAGCTGTCTCATTCAGTTGTGGGTAAAAAAAAAGAAAAAAAAAATCTTTGTCTAATTGCTTAAAATGTATTGAACAAATGAATGTGAAAACAGGATACTCTAAATTAAGAAAAAAAACCCATTAGATTTTACAAGGGCTTGAGTTTATAAGATTAGATTAGATCTTATAAGGGCTATCATGGCCCTTAGAACTCAAAAACTAGTGTCTATTTTCCATTTTTATAGCAGTGCAGCACATTAAAAATTAAAAATAGCATCAACACAAGATTATAACTATATTTTCAAAGACGCAACAGTCCTCTTTATCATTCGTACATGTGAATATACATTTTTCATGCTTATGATTTTCATCCTAGAAGCCAGAAAATACAGCCAATTCCAACAATGTCACAAATTGCAGTGTCATCACCATCATGAAAATTCAAGCACAGAAACTTCTACTGTCGAGAAGTATATTCATCTATGCTCATGCTGGTTTAAAGCATCTCATAACTGCTGATGATGATTGCAGCAGCCTGTCAGTGACTGGCTTCAGCAAAAGCCATCTGGATGGGACATGGCACAATAATTTCCTCCACCATCTCAAAACACACTTGCAGCTGAGCTTTTCCTCTTTTCAAGATAAGAAAGTCTTGAATGCTTCTAACATAATAGATTGTCAACGTCCAATTTATTTATTCCATACAGTATCTGAACATATTGCATACCACATAAGCTCAACAGTTTACATTTACCAACAGATGTTTTTCTTTCTGCAGCAGATGGTATATTGAGTGTACTGTGATATAATTCACATTTGCATTATCAGTTGTGAATGTTAATGCATTCCATAAACTGAGTTTTGTGTTTTGATAAGATATTTTTTAAAAGCATAGCATCTTTGTGTAAATCAGTTAGTTTGATAATACAATCAAAAAACCCATTTTCTTTTCTCAGTTGCACACAAGGATAAGATTTTTCTTATTTAAAGGTAAGACTTAGGAAAAAAACCCCCAAGAATAACAAGAAAGGGGCCAGAAAAGTAACAATTTTTTACCACCCTTGTCTGTTCTGTGCATACTTATTCTGGTTTTGGTTGTTAAACATTAAACTTCAAGGTTTAATAATTTTAAAAAGTTGGATAATTCTTACTCTTGCAATAATTCCAAATTTTCTAAGATGCAAGCTAATTTTGAGTAATACACTCTTATCAAGAAAACTAGATAAACTTACTTTATGAAGTCCTCACTGGCATTAATGAAGTGAAATAACTGCAAGTTAAACAACATGTTGCCAGTTAATGTTAGTAACTTGACTATTCTTGAGCATGATGATGGTCCTGCTAAATAAAAAATACAACCAAATTATTTTGGATTTTATTCTCAACTTACATCATTTTTCCCATTATTTTAGGATTCTGGAATCTAGGATGTCACTAAGAAGTATCCAGAATGCCCTGCTACATAAATTCCTAAAAGGAATAGAACAAATAATATGTGCAGGTCCCAACAGTATTTTGTTTTTACAGGATCCAAGGTATATTTTCACACAAATGAATTATCTATTTGTTTACTTTCTGATTATGATTACAGGTTTATCTTGATTCAAATAAACATCCTATTGTCAGATAGTTTTTTTTCTTCCAAGAGTTTCATCCCACACAGACATTGTAGGCACAAAGCAGTTCTTTCACTGGCATAAAAAAGCCCAGCCTTCTTTAAGGGTAATAGTTCTCATCAGTTTAAAATCAGCCCAGTGTAGCTGAAATGGGTCTCCCGATTCAGAAGCCTGAAGTCTGGTTTGTGCTGCATGAGAAAAAACACCTCCTCATAATTATGTAAGTCAATCATTGCCCAGTACAGTGCTGCTGTTGGGTGTCTAAATATTTCTTCTTACACGGTTTGCTTGGTTTTGCACAGAAATGCCTAAAATGTTTAATTGAGCACTTAGGTGCTAAGAAAGTGTTCTACAAATTGTGAAAAAACCCAGATCAAAGAAAGGACACAGCATTGAAAAGAGCTCTGGTTGGATGAGGCACTGAAATTCCTAATAACGTTTTCTTAATTAGCTTTATATGAGGATCAAAAGCTAAAATGTGACCTGTCCGTTTTACAACCAGAAATCCATACAACAGCAAGAATATGAATCACTCATATAAAAAGTTAAGAACTTTAAGTTTAAAATTCTGCTCCCTTAGAGAACCCCGTGGCATACTATGATTGATATATCAGCATAATTTGAGATTGTTGTCTCTGTCTGCTTTTAGATGAATTTTTTGCAGTGAAATTCAACTAGTACTCAACATCATATGGCTGTTTCTGTGATCATTTTGTAGAGCTAAAAAGGGAAAATGAACAGTTGTCCTGTTGCAATAAGAATAACTGTCAATCCTCTTTGCTTCTTTTAAAAGGAATTGCTGAGATTATAGATTCTGCAAGCTGGATACTTTTGAAGATACTATTCTCCTTTCCCAAAAGCAAGAAATCATTACCCATAATAATGGTTTTTCACAACTAGACCACTGAGATAGATGTCTCTCATCCTACAAGTCATTTGTTTTTCTTGAACTCTATTCATTTAATGCTATATACTTCAGCTCTCAGGCGAGCCTCCATTATGGTTTTACAAATATTACAACCTGATGTTAAAACTTGTAAATCGTAAGAGTTCATCATTATTCATTTTTGTTATTCTTTCCCATTTGCCTATGGTTAATTTGTCCTAGCTTGTGCATAAAAGCTTGGTTTTCAGGGATTTTTAGGTACCCACCTTATTTGGCATGAGAAATATTTGCTTTTAGAGGGATTTAATACAACTCACTGAGGTTCTTCTTTTGACTTCTTAGGGACTGCAATAATTATTATATTAAGTTCATCACTTAGGGCTCCGATAATCTTCATGTCTGTTCATCCCTCCCTTACAATAGAAGGTTTATTCTCTGCTCAGCCCTTCTTTTTAAAAGCTTGCAATTCTTGATTTGCTGGTAATTTTGTATGATCATTAAAATTCAGTTCAAACGTTTCTTGGAGGCTTTTTTTGATCTTTTGAAAGCTTTAATGTATAGTCATTTGTCATCTAGTGTAGATTGTCTTAGCAGCCATCTGTCACTAAATTTCAAAGTGGAGTGGCCCACCCATCTACAGTTTCTTTCTCACTTGGGTGCTTTTGAAAATCTTTTCCTCTATACACACATGTACCAGTAGATCTTGCAGCACATTTTAAAAATATATAGTTCATTAGGCCCCTTTATTTACATCTGAGACGAATTAGCTAAAAGCTGTTCAATGTCCAATTTCCTGGTCATATGTGGTCAAAGAGAACCTCTGGGTCCTTCAGGTGAGTAGGGAGAGAAAGGTGAGCCTCTTCAAGAGAGAGGAGGAGAGCATTTGTGCTGTGGCTGACAGTGGAGTCCTTCAGATATGTGTCCCTGTCCCCTCATGAAATCAAATCGAACTGGGCATAAGGGGTAAGATTAATGGGAGAAAAACATCCATATTCCTTCTGTGATTGTGGTATCTTGTATGAAAGGACACTGATATTTATGGTATTTCGCTTCTTTTTTAGTGCGGCACCTTTAGTGCTGGTATTGTGAAGGATTCAAATTAAATCATCAATCATTTGTCAAGAGCCCTGCAACCGCTACAGCCCTGCAACCAGTCTGTAAGGGTTTCCAAAACAACCACTTCCCACTCACGTAACGCCAACACAAAATACACTTTCTAGCAGCTTTAACACATTTAAAAGCATACTGTAAAAGGACAAAAGGCATAGAATTATGTCTCTGATACCTTAGTTTAGTTTAAAACATAGAAACCCAATTCATATACCATAATATAGTTTAAAGGAGAACCAAAGGATTTCAGGATCGCTGGAAGCAGTAAATCCCAGGTATCCTCTCAACGTCTTTTGATCTTTTGTGTGTCAGAGGAGTGCAAAGGCAAAATTTCCCCACCATTGCACGTTGAAGTGTGGGATTTATAGAGTACTCTTATGGAAGCCACAGGCTCAAGTGGTCTTTCAATCCATCCTTAGGCTACTAAAAATGGAACACATTCAGACTTGTATCATCAGCAACAGTTTCCAACTGCAGAAACACTCCTACCTAGTCACACAATTACATAACCTTGTCAAGCTCCAATTTTGAAGTTATATCTACCCAGCTGTGAAGAAAATTCGAAGCCATCTCTCTTTTAGTGGTTAGAAAAATATGAAGATTATTATTTTATTTTCAAAGTGCTGGGTGATTTTTTATTATTTGCTCTTTTTTCTCTCAGTGTTGCAACCACCAGATTCTGGAATATAATCTGCATATCCCCAGCAGAAAAATCATCAATTATTTTAAAATGGAGATCCTTCTTGCTATTTTCTATTATTATCTTAATGCATAGCTTCCTTAAGAGGAAAAGACACTGAAGCTGACAGAAGATTTAGGATAATTTGGACATAGTATGTGTATATTTAGCAACAAACACATGAAATTATACTATTCCTGCTAAAAAGGCTTTATTTATTTAATAAAAATGTGTCTGAGTTTGTTTCATATAAATATTGTTCCCTTAAAATGTGAAAATGGTGGGAAAGGATCTGGGAAGCTTTGCCATTTCCAAAAATCCCTTTGAATCAGCATGCTAATTTTGGAGAGAATGAAACACAAAAGGAAATATACCATGTAGTATTATTTTTTGCTGCACAGTCACAAAGGAACTGAAATCAAATGTATGCAACAATAAAAAAAAAAGTAGCTTGCTTTTCAAATAAGTGTGTTTACTTACTAAAACACAGAAAACTGGGGGCTTTGTACTTACCCAACACATATTCTCTCTCCTCCTCTCCCCATGGTCAGTCACAACCTGCAGGTGGGATTGAGTCTTATCAGCCAAGAGACTTCCCTGAGGCACCTGGGCTTCTGGGATATGTAGTTCAGCCTCCCCCCCCCCCCCACTCAGTGCAACACATGAGGAGTTTCTGTATCACTGGTCGTATTGGAGAATAGTATTTGTTTGGAGGCACCCACTGAAATACAGTGTTAGATTTTATGGGTTGCCTATAATACACATTTATTGAAGGAGACACTAAATAGATTTCTGAATTAAGTATTCTGAGGCATTTGAACAGCATTCGTGGGGGAAAGCCTTTTCCAGTTATTGTTTGACATTTTGTGAGGTGATTGATTGGCTTTAGCAAAGGGCCTTAGGTCAGGGTGACACAAGACACATTTTCACAGCATTCCACATAACGGCTGGTGCTGTCAAGGATGTCCTACAGTATACTTAAGGAGCCTCTTCAGTTAAAACAAATTACACTTGAAGCATCCTGATTAAAGCAAAAGACACTTTGTGCATCTACACAACAGGGCTAAAGACTGCTTCCTCTTAAGGAAGGTTTACAGAGTTCTCTGTCTTCATCTGTTTATGTGACTTCAATTAACCTGTTAGACCCAGAACTTGGTTATTTTTACTGCAGTTGCCAAAGAAAACTCTATAATAGAAAGAAATAGCTGTTCAAAAAGCAGAGGAATTATTTCATACCTAGGAATAAGATGGTCTCACCTGAAAAAGCCAAATAATTCTGCCCATAAGCAGTAGAAAAGACATTTTATTTGGGGATTATAACATATGCAAATCCTTGGGGTTCGGTTTTTTTAACATTCTGGAGTTATTTATGCAAAGTAGCAGCAGTTCTCAGGTTTCCAGTTATTTGCAGAAAGTCCATGTGGCTTCAGTTGTGTGAGTATTTAGGTTGTCCAGATTTGCAATTTTGTAGAGCTGTGTAGATAGAATTAGCTCTTCCTTCAGTGCATTAGTCCTCTAGACATTAACTACGTTATTACCCACCGAACTAAACATATCTCATTGCCTTTGCCTTAAGAGATTATTTGACAAATCATATATTACTTCAAACCATGAAAAAAACCCAAAAAACTGGCTTTCCTTTTACTTTTCGCTTTTTCCCAGAGATAGAGTTACAGATTAATTCTTAGAGAGTTAGTATGAAGATGCTTATTAAACCAGTGATCCTTCTCTACTCAATACTTGCCAAATTGCCTCGGTGTAAAAGCAGGGGAGGAGGGACAGGCATTTTAGAAAACAGCCTCCAGGGACTTTAAAACTGAATTACTTTGATATGATTTGTTTCTGATGAACAAGTTACCAATAACTTATCACTTTATTTTCCTCTAGGTGCTTTAAAAACACAGTCTATTAATCATTCTAGCAATTTAGGAGGTATTAAGTGCACTGATCTGAAATTCTCTTCCCTTCCTCCTATTAAAAACATTGGTCTGTTCTTGCCCTTTCCAGGCCCTGAGGCCTCACCTGTCCTTCATGAGTTCAGAAGATTTGCTGCCATTGACTCCAACAGTTCCATCACACTAGAGGGAGTTTTCACTAGCTCATGGATCCAGATACGCTCAGCTGATAAAGGGTTTATTTCCTTTAACCTGTTCCATCCCAGGCCTCCTGTATGACTTTTGTCTTTTCTGACTATAGTCTCAGCTGACTAGTTTGGCTGGTGCTACCAGGGATGATCCTGCACATGGTACCTGTGACAGTGACTGGGGTAGCAGCTTCTCCAGTGAGGGTGTGCATTGTCTTCATGGTCAAACCATCCTGGTCATTTAATCTGCTCTTCTCTTTAACACAACCCCTCATTTATCAGTTCCATAATTTTTTATAATAGTTGATTCAGTGAGCAATCTCTAAGATGTATTCTAAAGTTCAGAAAAATTGAAGGAAATAAAAGAATAAAGTGATATGCTGATTTCTTCCAGTCTTGGAGGAGCTGACAGAACTTGTGTTGGTAACTTTTCCCTTACAGGTGGTATCATTATAAGTGATGCATAGGCACCCAAGATGGGAGTTATTTATTTATGCGGAATTCAGAATGTTTGATATTTCATGTGTGTCTTGAAGTTTGCAGAAACAGCACAACTAGAATGTATAATTTCTGATAAATGTTGGCCAAGTAGAAAGAATATTCAGACAAGGTAACATAGCTTTTGTTTTCTTCCATTAGGACTGAAAAATGTCGCTGCCACTTAAGTGTCAGCATCCTGATGAAAAACACAGAGAAGATACTTCATACATCAGCACTGTAAAGCAGGAAGCAATGCCAGTGCTTTATAGTTACAGGAGTTTAGGAAGTAGCATTGTATTTTCAGCTCAGTCAGCAAAACTGTACTTAAATAGGATGGTTTTATTGAAACAGGCAAGAAGCAAGTTCCTGCCATTATCCCATTTTTCTAAAACCCTGACTGAGGTTTTAGAATAGCTTACAACACAATCCTCTAAAAGTCTATTCCCCAGTTGAAAGTAATGAGTAAAAAAATTAAGCATACTGTTTCTTAGTATCAAATACTGTTTGAATATGGGAAGCCTTCACTGTCAGTAATAACTGTTGTGCACAGCCCTGTCATTGCCATTCTTTCCTCATCATGACAAGAGGTGTAGTCAGCCTCAACAGAGGAAAAAAAGTTCAGACTTCTAAGAAAGAAAGAAAATTATTTGATCAGTCCTGGTGTTCTTAATCACCTTTATTCTACAAATGGCAGATGATCAGTAAATAGCTTCATTTCCTAAAGCTCTGAATGCCCCTGTTTATTAAAGGATAAATGTATTATAAATCCTTCATTATCACTATGGTCACAAGGGTTACCTGGACATTTTCTGAAACCAAAATATCTTGTAGGGCTTTTATCAGAAAGCCTCTCACATCCTAGATGAATTTCTGACTAAATTCTATTCTGGGAATACCACTCTAGAGCAGCCAATAGCCCAACAGCTCAAGTTTTTACAAGTTCCCATTCCAATGCATTTACACTTACTAATAAATAAATTTCCAGCTATCTAAATTGAGCACGGATAATTAAAATATTTTGTCCTGGAGCAGTCACCAGCCTGACAGTTAAAACAGTGGTTCTCATGCTTCAAATTGATATGATTCAAATTCCTGATTGAGGACCATCACCCCTCATAATCTGAATCTTCTTTAGTCCAAATCAGTATTCTAAATTTATAGTATTTTTCTGTACAATTGAAGATTGCTACTGAGTTATTCCACTTTTCCTTTCAAAATCCCTTCCTGTGAAATGTTTTTTAAGTCTCGTTGAATTGTCAACTTGTTTACAGTTTTTATAGAATGGTGTCCTACCTGGAAAAATATTACAACTGAAGCCTCAAGTTGCTGAGACTGCGACGTAGTTACTGCCTAGATCATTAAGTGTTATATTCTGAGCAATTTTATACACAGATTCAGCAAAATACATAAGAAATACAGTTACAGACCAGCATACATTTCAGTAATGTTTTGACTCAGCTCAAATGTTTTGAATTATTTATGTATTGTTCTAGCTGACTATTTTAAAAAGCAAGTATTGTTCATACTAATGTTAAATTCCTATCATAAGCAAAAACCTCATCAGTTCCAAGTTTCCCCCCCCAAACCAAGCTCAGTCTTACCACTCTCACATAGAAACTTCAAAACCAGGAAAGATTGGAAAAGATTTTGAAAAACTTAAACTCTTATCCTCTAGGAACATTAGCATGTGCAAATGGCTTCTAATACTTAGTTAATTTTTTTAGTTGTCATAGAAACACGTATTCTATATATGTATATATAGCAAAACCAGACTGCAAGATGAGCAGAAAGACCATTGCTGTCAACTGATGAATGTACACTGGCAAATCATTTCAAGCATTCCTTTCCCATGGTTCGACATAATCCAAGCCAAGATGTGCAAAGATTTCTTCCTCACTTCCAGCTTTGAGAAAGATCCTCTGTGAAAAAAAATTAAGAAGAAAGTCAATAAGGGTGTTAGAAAGAATTTTCAATTGATGTTTTTTTGCTGTTGAAAAGGAGTTAATTTTTGACAGTTCTACCCATTGTATCCTCTATAGAAAACACTGTCTTCATCAATGTGCCTACCCTGAAATGCAAATGCAAGTTAAAAAAGAATTTTAATGCTGCTTGATGTTTTCACTTCTCATAACTAGCTTACAACTTTGTTTTGATTTATTTTTTCAAGACCCTATGCCCCTCAGATCCTACTTACATTTTCTTTCCATGAGGGTCAATAGCAGGACTTCCTTCATAAAATCATAAATGTGCTTAAATTAATATAGTAATGTTCTCTATAAGTGCATTCAAGCTGATTTGATGGTGACATTAATCGTACCTAGCCAAGCATTAAAAGCATCAATTAAAAGCCAAGCTTTTTTTTCTTTACACACCCTCCTGCTGAATGTTTTAACAGTAAAATGAAGTTTTTTCATACCTGCACTTCTGAAAATACAGGAGATTATTTTTACACAGGAATACTCACAAGCCTACCTCCCCTGCAATGCCTGATACAATAAAGTACATAGCCTTACACATTCCTTTCTTCATTAAAGTCCAATAATAATTTTAAAATCTGCTAAGCTAGGTGAATATTAAAACAATGATACCTCACAATTTAGAGGAGTTTGGAAGCTAGAAAGAATAGTTAATATTTCAGCAATTCCCTAATCATTTGAAGTCTAAATCAGTGTTCAGCTCTGAACAATCAAACTCCAGTGTTGTGAAAACTTCAAGGTTAAGTTTCCAGATTTATTTTCTACTGTGAAAGAGGACATGCTGTGTAGAGAACCCACTGATAAATTCCTTAGAAGTTGACTACCACAATGCTTAGGAACACGTGTACCAACACCTCTGCTCTCTCAGCTGACGAGCAATTCCTCCAGGAGGGCTGTGCTGTCCAGCACACTCATGGGAATGGGTCAGGAAGAGGAGTCCATAACTTGATCAGAGTAGACCCATGGATGGTGGAGCAACATCTGGCACCAGAGATTCACAACCGAGAACTGACTGATTAAAGTTGTCTCTTCAGTAGCAAAGATTGCTTACAAAGCATAGACAAATAATATTCCTTTTTTTCCTAGGAAGTTCAAATGTCAGATTCTGGAATAAAAGGAACCTACAAACAACATTGAACAGGGGAAATACTGTACTTTTTCACATAGACAGGAGAAGAAAAAATGGTAGAAAATAAAAATTGAACAGAATAAAAGAAAGGGAAAGAAGACATCAACAACTGCCCATTGGATAACAATACTGGGGATATTTTGTTCCTCAAGTATCTCCTGGGATGACAGGATCTTAGGGATTTTTTTGTTCTTTCTTTTGTTCTTTTTTTTTTCTTTTAGTATTACTAAGAAAAAGAGGGCAATCCATACACCTACATTACTGCAAAAAAACCCAAAAAAAGAATAAAAGTTAAAACAAGAAAAAAAAATTTTACACTTGTAGACAGATGTTACAGACACACTTTAATAGAAGCTCTTCATATCTCTGGAACCCCAAATTGCATTCCATTTCTTTTGTTCTGTCACTTTATGTTTTCCTGGAAGCTAAACTCATTTCATTTGCTTGACAGGGAAAATTTCTAATACAAAGTATTTGATGCTGAATACCATTCTCAGTAGCTACAAGCAATGTTTCTAAATGAATCTCTAGCTGATATCTGCCAACTGCTTTAGCAATGTAAGTGTTATTAATGTTAATCATAACCTATGATTTTCCTTCTATGTCAGCCTATGCAGAGCTTACACAGTGATGCAAATTTGATTATTGCATTCACTACCATTCTTTCTTGCTTTTTTCTTTTTGCTCAAGAGAAGTAATGAACTGCTCACCTAGTTGTGATTTTATTTCATCTTCTTACTAATATTCTGCAGATCCAAAACATGCCCCATCAACATCAACCAAATTTACAAAAAACAATGCTCTGGAGCTTCTGGTATCACTTTTCTCTTATCCCATTTAATCAATTCTGTCATTTCAATGGATGTAAATATTACATTTCTGGTTGCAAAAATGACCATTAACTACACCTAATGTAGAACAACTGCCATCCAAAAGTTTTCTTTTATGAATTGCTACCTCTTATTTTTCATTTTGGCATTAATGATCAATAATACTTTTGATGAATGGGAGGAGTGAAGAGTGAAGAGAGTGAAGAGAGTGAAGGCACAGAGCTAGCATAGCTTTATGATATCCTAACAATCATTGCTAAAATTCATGCATGTTATACTTCTACTGTCACTTGGTTTCATATCATATTTTATTATGATGAGTCCAGCAAAACAAAACCATTACTTAATAAAGCAGAATTCTAGTTTTAGTTATCTAAATCAGCATTAGCCAACAGCATAGCCTTCTTGAAAAGCACACAGTTAATTGTATTCCAAGCAGACTGATATCCTACTGCTTATTACCAAATTGCTTGGCAATAAGTGTGTTGTCCAACACCAAATTAAATAATCTATTACGCTTGAGTAATACTATGAATAACTCTTAGCCTGTCACTATAGCATTTCATTACTATCTACCCCATCTCAAGATGAACTTAGAAAATTAGTTTGAATACAAGTATCCAAAAATAAAAGTCAGTACCACATATTGTCATTGACGAAATGCGATTTGATGGTTCTGAACCAGCAGAATCTGCTGCAGAGCAAAGTACTCCAGGTTTGTATGTGCATGTGAAATCCACTGTTTTGAGGATAAGACATGTGGGGGAAATTTGATTATTTCTTTATTTAAATCCTTATAATCCTTGGTATTAGGTGAAGAACAAGAATAAAGTATGAAGTTTCCTAATTAATTACTGGCATAACTCTGCTTTATAAACTATTTGAACCTTTGTTCTTGACTAAGTCACAGCCAAACTGTGCCCTTAAAGACCAAGTAATTTCCTTCCATATCCCATTTTTCCTGCTCTTTTCAGAGCCATGACTTTATATGCTTTACAGCCGTAATTCAGAAAGAAGGCAGTCATACTCTAGCAGGTTTCATGATCTATTTGAAAACAATGACATTGTGTACGAGGCACATCCCTTCCTTTTGCAAAAGACCCTAAAGGACCATAATCATTAAGGTCTGCCTGGACTCCTTCTGACATACTATTACATGAAATAAATTGGGGAAGGGAGGAAGGGCACAGAGATTATTGCCAACAGTATCTTGTTAACAATTTACAAAATACTCTTTGATACAACTTTGCTTCTAGACAAGCACCTGGAACATCATTAACATACACATTTATTCTAACCTTTTCTTTGTGTACAGGATTGTGTTGCATGCTTTAAAATGGCAAAATCTTACACAAGGTGTTTAGGGATTTTAAATTTAATCTTTGTCTTCTCTCACTGATTTTCATATTAACATGTGACACATATTCACAGCAGTTTAATTACCTTAATACTGCCTTTTCTTTTAAAAGTTATTAAAATGAAGATATAATGACAACATGATCATACCTAGCTTTGTAGTTCTGCCTGTACACTGAATGATAAATACCAAGCAGTCTAAACCCCCATCACTTTACATTTCAAATTATCACAGTGGCTATAAGCAAGACAATGATGAACAAACAACAGAAAAGAAGAGGACAGACTGTCATTTGCAAACTTGGAACTTAATTGTTCATTGTTCTTGGGCAGAGTCCACTCTAAAAATAAGTTTTATGGGTAAAGTCAGTTGTAGATGAATGATGATAGCAACAGGACTTGCTTAATCAGCCGTGGTAAAAGATACCACAATGTACCTTACATTTCTTACACATGTATTTGTCACTTTAGTGACATCTTCACAAGTCATCACTTATGCCAAGTCAATTGAAGATTTTTAATTAAAGATAATTGGGACAAATTAAGAGATGATGCTGCTTACATTCCTTGCAATAGCTTCTTTAGCTATGAAAGGCCATGGCATTCAGTGAAGCAGTGCACCATAACATCAGACCCACAACTGATAGAATATACCTCAATGGCTTATCAGACTAAATGTACAATGCTATTAAATTGGTCACACTCCTATTTCTCTGATCCCATTTGCTCAAATAGCATTTGTATCCTTGAAAAAATATAAGTAGCTATTAATTAAATTAATAAAAGAGGCTTACAGAAAGAACTGTGAAGGAAGAAACATAAGTAATCCATCATATAGCTTCCACATGATTGCCAGTGGGAATGTTCCTGTGTGTTTACCTGACCTGAGTGTTACCCCACCTGTTCTCTGCCCCCAGGCCAGTTCTCCAGTGCAAGTGTTGATGCACCACCATGGCACACAGGTTACATCAGCACTGTAGAAACTTTAGGAAGAAGCTGTGTTTACTAAATCAGCCTTTTATAATGTATACCTGACAATGTGGGTATACATTTCATTATTTTGTGTGATCTTTGGATAATTTTGACCTAAACTCCTGCATACCAAGCTGAAAATATTCAGCTTGTGAGATTGTCTGAGCATTGCCTCCAAAAAGTCTGTACAATCACATATACATAAAACAATGCACTGAAGTACTTTTGTTTTAACATTTCCTGCAATTCTTAGATTGACTGCAGCTATCTTTTGTACTCAATAGTCCTATTTTACTGAGTTCAGTGAAAGGTTCTGACAATAAATGGGTAGAGCATTAAATTAATTCTCATCTGTGAAAATGTTGAAATAACCATATACAGAAATAAAACCAACAAGTTAGAATAGGCTCAAACAACCAACACTTTTATGGGAGAATTTCTATGAGTGCTACAGCAACCATCGTTAACATATTTTTAAACAAGTAGCTGTAGTACATAAAACTGTTTATTGATATATGAATATTAAATGTAATATGTGACAATAGCCCCAAACACTTCTTCTAATACACAAAATACTGAGGAAAAAAGAAATAAAAAGACATTTGGAAGCTTGAACTAGTCACATTTTCATTTATTGTATGATCAGAATTGCAAGAAAGTTTTGGGGCTTGCACTACAAAATTCCTTAAAAACAGAAATGAGATCAGCCGGAAAGGAAAGGAAAGGAAAGGAAAGGAAAGGAAAGGAAAGGAAAGGAAAGGAAAGGAAAGGAAAGGAAAGGAAAGGAAAGGAAAGGAAAGGAAAGGAAAGGAAAGGAAAGGAAAGGAAAGGAAAGGAAAGGAAAGGAAAGGAAAGGAAGAAAGGAAGAAAGGAAGAAAGGAAGAAAGGAAGAAAGGAAGGAAGGAAGGAAGGAAGGAAGGAAGGAAGGAAGGAAGAAAGAAAGAAAGAAAGAAAGAAAGAAAGAAAGAAAGAAAGAAAGAAAGAAAGAAAGAAAGAAAGAAAGAAAGAAAGAAAGAAAAGAAAGAAAAGAAAGAAAAGAAAGAAGAGACCAGAAAGCAAAAAATATGTTGTTCTGTCAACTGTTCAAAGTTTGCAAAGCTAAACATACGTGGACACCCACATCGTGCTTTATACCTATATAATTTAATTTGCTTCCTATTTTTGAGAGTTAAAGGTTCCTGTAACTGACAGTACACAAATCCAGTGAGAAGAAAAGGAAGGTCTCAATGCAAAATTAAAGACATCCCAAAGGCTTTTCCATTTGACTACAGTGAGCTGTATGGATTTCTGGTGAACCTTAGCAAACAAGGCTTATGAAATCATAGAAGTTCACTGCTGTTTTCCACTGGGAAGACTGAGCTGCCTCACAAGCCTGAATATCTCCATTAGCTCACAATAAAAAGTAAACTTGAAAACACAGAGGTCATAAAAAAGTCATCCTCTAGCAAGGAAAGCACAATTTTCAAACAAAAACCTGAGTTCCAAAGGCAACCATTGAATGTGTTGAATGCAGATGTCTAAGAATCCTTGGATGTGACAAGTACAAGGACCACTGTCAAAGCACCTGAGTCAGGAAAGCCCAAGACAAGACAAGACAGACAGGAAGAGCATATGTTTGTTTCAGCTACACACTTACATCTTCTCCCAGAAAGGTCAATCAGAAGAGAGGTAATCAGATTGTACAGACTGATTGATGAAAAATTATCCAAATTCACTCCATGGCACAACTAATTGGACATTCTATTTATTGACAATTAAGTTATTGCAAATCCCAGAATAAACACTTTGAGTTGTATATATCCTTGATCCCCATCAAATTCAATTAGGTTTATCCTGGAATCATAAATATGTAGATGCTAGTAACATTTTCTAAAAATAAGTAAAAAAAAAAAAAAAGCAGGAGAGAAGGACAGAATGGAGGACATCAGTAATAGGTAGAAAAACACTAAAGCCAAACCAGGATGGAGGAGTTGTTGAATGATTGACTTGACATGACCTCCTAATGGTGCCTCCTATGCTAACAGTTCTTACAATACTGAACATGCGATGAGCTTCTGCAGTTCAACACTTTCATTTGGAGAACGAGTCCAACACACATAACAAGATAGGGAGGTAAAATTGAAGAAAGCAGTGAAGAGAAAATTTCAGTGGAATTTGAGTTCAGACATTTCTGAACTGATTTTTTCTCAGGTAGATGCAAACTCAGACTAAAATATCTAACATAACGACTCAGAACGCTTTACTCAAGCCAAGATTTACAGAACCACACAAATTTACTCCAACCACCAGCCAGTGAAAAAGCAAACAAGAGCACCTAGAATAGAGTAATAGTCTAGATAAACTTATTTTGGTCTTAGTTAAGACTTAGAGCAGATTGAAAAAAAGCATAACCTATTTTTGTTTTATCTGAATGGCTAAGTGGGTGAGTGGGTTTCTGAGAAGGTGCAGGCAGTGTCTGGCAAGTGACTCAGCAGAAGGAGCAGCTGTGAGGGAGGGAGAGGAAGGATGTTGCAAGCTTCAAGTGTTTCAATTGTTTCCTGTTCAAAAGTTGTTTACTTGCAAAAATATATTCCCACCTTCCTCATTATCAAAAGCTATCACTTTCTGGAGTGATTTTTTGCAGACCCAACTTGTTGATTAACTAGTGCAGCTAGTAGCTCTAAAAGGTATAAGCCACAAGGTCTGAGGGAACCTATGAGAAAATGCATAATAACTCTTCATAACAATAGCTAGGAACTGATTTCAAGGAAAATAAGCATTTTGCTGACATAATTATCATGTGGTTTTGTCTATATTTGAGTTTACTAACCTAAAGACAAGCATCATTACTTTTTTAGTATTGATTTAATAGGTTATATGATTTATAATAATACAAGAAATGTGAGTGAAAGCTAGTCTGTCCCAAGCATATTTCTTTAATATCTTCCCTAAATACCCAGCTCCTGTTTTCTAGCTTTATCATGTGGAACTTGAGTCACTGAACAGCACCTTAAGCAGGAGAGTGGGCTGTGTTTTATATGCTATATGTCAAAAAGGGATACATATGGCAATAGAGAGAGATTTTTACTAAAATTACTAAGAGGAGCCCAGAGCCACCATCAACACTTAATATTTTTTGACATTAGTATCAGAATTTGGTGATAACAATGTTAAGCCATAGGGACTGATTCCATTTCTTTTTAACAGATAAAGGTGTATCTCCTCGATCTAGCCATAACCGGGCGCAGCCCATGCGCCAGGATTTATTTCCATCTGTCATTCAGATCTGTCATGTTGTGCCAGGCAGCCTTACCCTCAGCATCACAACCACCTCCATTCCCTCTCTTCTGACCTGCCATGACAGAGGTGAAAGCAGGCTTTGCAAACACTGAGCAGGAAGCCAGCAATTTTCTCTTCCTTCTCTATGCTACTGTTAAGTTTACAAGAATGAATGTTGTACGTCTTTGGTGGAAAACATAAATCTGCTCTGAGCTTCAGCATAAAAAATGGCTTTGCAGTTTTACACCACTTACAGACCCAGAATTTTGTAAAGCAGCTGCAGAGAAGCGTTATGGAAGATCCATAAATTCCTGCAGTGCACTGACTGATAGGAGCTTGAGTGCCTTCAATTGCCAATGAAAGTATGGGAAAACAACATAACACTGACCTGTAAAATAGTGGCTACTTCTCCGAAGTCTCCAGCTGACTCATCAGCTAGACAAACTGCTAACAAGAAACACTGTGCTCAGTAACTTTCACAGCAAGCAAAATGATTTTATTAAGAGGATGGGGAAGAAATAGAGGAAGAAAAAAAGGCTAAGTAAAGCAATTTCCATATAAAAATGTATACAATCCTGTCATTATGTTAGAGCTTTCAAATAATTGTACTCGATGATTGTCTTGCATAGTATGAACACTATGCTGAAGTACCAGAGAAAAATGAAATTTCTTCATGGTCCTGATATTCATACTGCTATCCAGCCTGAGGGACAGCAGCTCATTCCATCAGTACTCAGTCAGACAACATTCTCAACGTGAAACATTGCTTGATGAAAAAAAACATTACAGAATCAAGGCCCAAGGAACTGTGTAGTAATTACCCATCAGTATTTAGCTTCATTAAGGTCAACACACATTCTTTATATTTTGTGGATAGTTATAACATCAGAGAATCTGTCTTCTAGTACTTTCCTAAGCAACAGGACTAACAACTTTCAGGTGCTTTTCCTTCTTTGCTTTTCCCAATCTTTTTCATTTGGTTTTTTTTTGGAGAGGTTCATTTTTAAGACTGGCCATTGGTGATTTTTGATTTTCTTGTAATTAGTCATTTTACTAAATAGTTAAGCTATGTATATTAATGCGACTATCAACAGTGCAAACAATTTTATTATAATTATAGAGCATAAATGCTGAAGTACTAATTGTGCTAGAAATATGAAGTATGTCAACAAATTCAATAATAATATTCCACAACACTGTGCAGACAGTGTGCATGTTTCATTTGACGGTATCATAACAGTTTTCAGTAGCAATAACCTGAAGTTTCTCTGACAATATATTATCTCTATAATATATATATCTATATATAGTTAAACATTTTCATGTTTAACTGGTATTTTCTGCAGTTATATTCACATCAGCCTGCCTGCCTTAAAATAAAAACTACTCTGTTCCTAATCCAGCTACAAATAAGTTGATAAATAAATCAGAGAGAAAAAATTTACTCTATGAAATGACATTATAACAAACCATGATTGAAAAAGCAGTATTGCAAGCATTACCCATTGACTTCATACCCTCAGGCAAAATCATGTGTCATGGTACTGATGCAAAATAATGCAGTGGAATTTATTCTAATAATTCTGGGCATGAATAATTCTTGAAGGTAATAGAAGCCATAATCATGAATTCTCATTTCATTTTACCACTGGACATGTCCTGTGCTTTTAATCAGAAATACCAGACTGGAATGTTTCTCTTAAACTCATCTCTAGGTCTTGTTACAGGTTTATTGATATTAAATTCTGAACAGTAACAAGTAAATTAATCAAGTAAAATAGAATAATCAGGCTAATATCAGAATATTCTAGGCACTTACACAACTACTTCATAACATAGTGTAACGAAATATCTTCATGTTTTCTACATGCAATCTACTTACTCCAAGTAGTTTTGATGAAGGAGAAGGAAAAAGACCGGTGCTGAAGCACTGACAGTTTGAGAAATAAAATATTAAAAAACATTATCTGTTGACTTAACAGAACTTGCTAAAATACGGTTTGTAAACAAGACCATGTTGTACATAAAATGGAATTATTTTCTGTTTAAAATGACAGATCTGTGGTTACTTTGTTGCAAAACACTACATCGTTATGCATCCAATCTCCCATTACAATTTTAAAAATTAAAAACATTCCACAGTAAATAAACAATAGAATACATTCCCATCCAGACTAAAATGTTTTCAGTTTGGGGCACACACAGTGAAAGCAAACTTGGAACTTCCTATCTGACAACCCAGGCAAAAATTTTAACATGTTAAGTAGCACACTGTTGCAAACAAAAACAGATCAAAAACTTACTGTCCCCTGCAGTTCTCTGACAATCTCTGTACTATCCCAAAGTAGTTGAAAATATTCCCAGGCATTGTTTCCTTTTTCACACATGAGCTATACTCATGTTTCATTTTAAGTCTATGCTATTTATAGCAGCTTTCTCAAATACTGCGGTTTTTTGTATTTTCCCTTACACAGCTTTGTAAGAGTGAATGAAATGAGAAAAATGCAGAACTGGATTTTAGGAAACTCAGTTGTGAGTAATTCATATGGGATTACTATAAACAAACCACTTCAGAAGAAGTTTATTGGGATTGCAAAATCAAAGACCTGCAATTTAAGAAATCCCAGAACGTGGTTGATTGAATTTTAACTTTAATTCAATTTTCCTATGTATATGCATAGAGACTTCATTTCTTCAAAGAAATGCTGCTTATTTCAAATCCTGTAAGGTACTTGGGCTTTGTTCACTAGGCAGGAAACGTACCGTGCTACAGGGCTAACAAATATTTGCTGACAGCACTGACACAATCTTGAGTCGTAGGCCAATGTGGGATCAATCAGTCTTAGGAAATTGAGCTTTTATAATCTGTATCTGTTCTAGCTCCCTGTCTTTGCTACTCCCCATGCTAAGTTGTTGATCTCTGCCCTCAGATTTCTAATGTAACTCTAGGCTCCACTTATTCCATATCCAGACTTAAGTGAGATATGTGTCGTTTACTCAGTTTTTGGGGCAACTGAACCTTTACCTATGTTTTGTTGCCAGCTTAGAGCATTAGCCTGATGAATTTATTTTTCAGTCCATCAAACTTCCACTCATATCTCTTCCCTGTCATTCTATTTTCATGCCCCTTTTCAGTTGTCGCTTCAACCAACCCAGATTCCTTTCAGCAATGGAGCTGCTAATTAAATCTACGCTTTCCATTCCTCATTGCTTTTTCCAGCTACTCTGTATCAAATCTGTACATCCACCATCCCCTTCTGACTCCCACTTCCTATGCCATTTTCCTCTCTGGTCCTCAGCTCCTTCCTTTTCCAGCTTCCTCTCTACATAGCTTCTTCTCAAATTAATTTCTTTTTTCTTTTGACAGAAAATATGAGACTTGGTAACCTACCCCACATTCAATAACTTACCCCACCATACTGATTGAATAATTGAATTAAAATAATTGAAAATAATTAGTTCTGTACTGACTTAGAAATTGAGCAAAAAGGTATAGTCAAAATATTCAGGATTGCACCTACTTATGCATTTTGAGAGATGTCTTTTCATTAGCAATACAGGTTTCACTGAACTGCTAAAAAAACACACTGAGTAAAGGAAATGACTATTAGGTACTTTTATCTCTGTGTTAGATGTACAGATTGCTATTGCAAAGAGATTAGGCTTAGCTAAATATATATATGAATTACATGCAAACTTAGTAAAAATGACCAATCATATGCTGTATGTGAAACATTTAAAATGCTAAGAGAACACTGAAGAGAAGCATGCTTTGTAAGAAAATGCGCAATCATTTTTTAATTTACCAAGAGGTAAGAAAAGTAGATTACTTTAATTCTTATTTTTTAAAAATAGATCAGGTGCAAAAAGAAAAAATCACCCAAATCACATATGTAATTTCCACTTTCCTGAGAGAGAGTGAGAAGAATTGAAACATAAATGAAAGTATGAGCATCTGTTTACAATGGCTCAGTGTTTAATTGTAGTAATCATAGAATCACAGAATCCATTTGGTTGGTAAAGACCTCTGAGATCATCAAGTTCAACCTATGACCCAACACCACCTTGTCAACCAGACCATGGCACTGAGTGCCACATCCAGTCTTTTCTTAAAACACCTCCAGGGACAGCGACTCCACCACCTCCCTGGGCAGCCCATTCCAAGGCCTAGTCACCCCTTCTGTAGAGAAATTCTTCCTCACGTCCAACCTAACCCTCCTCTGATGCAGCTTAAGACTATATCCTCTTGTCCTGTCACTGTTGCCTGGGAGAAGAGGCCAAGCCCCACCTGGCTGTAGCTTACTTTCAAGTAGTAATAGAGAGCACATTGGAAATCAATATTATAAACTTTGGATCTTTATGTTTACTGTAGCTTTAATCAAGTCATTGTTGCAGATGTCTAAAGCAAACTCTGCAGCTGCAGCATGTTTAACTCATCAAGATGTTCTCAAGGCTGATTATATCACCATTATAACTTTATAATTTTAGAGCAGCATCTGCCAAAATAAGACTATCACATCCAGTTTTACAGAACCATAAAAAATGTCTCTTTAACCGTGCAAGTAAACTTCTGCAAGCATCTTTTTTCAGTGAAAGGTAGTGTGGAGTAAATGTTCTCAGATGACACCAAAAAACTGACTTAGAGACTGTAACTAAATACACAATCAAACACATGAATATTACACAACTTTATGCAATAAAATGAGCCTGTAAAATAATAGACAGCTCTTCCTGGTCATACAGGTTTTTGAGAAATAATGTATTGGGCAGTGAAAAAAAAGAATACCCGCTTGAAAAACAAAGCTGGCTTTTTATTAGGAGATATGTTTACAAAGTTCTGGCGTGTGGAGGTAACTGCCCAGCCACCTGCAATCAGTCTGGCTTCCTCAGAGCTGTTTCTGTCCTCCAAGCCAAGCCACCACAGGACGTTTTGCAGCAGCATGGTCACCGTCGGGTAAGCCATGTTTCAAAATAAAAGTCACCATACAGATGAAGACTCAATCAGAGAAAAATCTGAATATCATGAGGGAGGCTAGAATCTCAAGGATGTTGCCAGGAATGGCTGGATGGATTGCCTGCTGCAAACACTGTGGTTGTCTGTGAAGCAGCTACTCGGGCAAAAGATGAGCAGTAGCAGAACTCAGACACTGAAGCTAGCAGACCAGAGCATTACCATCATAAAATAGCCATTTACTGGGGCTGTAATCACACCTTCATTTGGCTTTACGGAAACGTGCAAAGGCAGGCAGGACAAGCCCTGCCTGAAGAGTCAGTCAGGCTTTTCCTAGATAGGAATTCATTCTGCAGGCAAGTGGTAAAAGACTATGCAATACTGATGGTGACAATTGAATGCATGTGAGCTTCACCGACTAAAAGATATCCCAGGATAAATTTCCCATTTCATGCTTATTATGGTTTCCCAAGAAAAAGTAAATTTTCTCTTAAAAAAACTGGGATCACAGAATCTTACTATATTCAGTGTAACTGCACAGCACTTAATGGCTTGCAAAGCTGGGTCCCATTATGAAGTTTTCAGAGCATCTTGTGAGTTTGTTATTCAGAACAGTTATATAAACCACCTCTCCCGTTATTCAACAACTAAATAACATTTCATGCCATTCAAATTCATACAAGGTTTTTTGAATGCATAATTGTCATCAATCGTCAATCAGTCATCAGTATAGTGTCATATTTTTTCCAATATTTCTCTAATAGAAAACATTAAGGGACCTATTTCACATCTTAAATTTACATAGGACATAAAATTAATAACTGCTTTCTGCTCCAACGACTCTTCAAAATAACACTAAACTCATGATCCTTCTCTTACAAAAAAAAGCAACCTACAATGTCAGTGCAAGAACATTCATATGCTAATAATTCAATTAATCTATTATACCCTAAGAACTCCATCTATTCTTTCGCCAAAAAAAAGCAATGCTAATTATTTACATCACTTCATTTTGCTCCCATGAACTCCATAAAGTAGCAATTTGATTTGAAAGGGATTTTCTGCAATATTGTGAAAATATATGGGTTTATATAAGTTATAAATCAGAATTTACAAGACAAATTCAATCCTCCAATCTCACACCTGGTTTAAGAATCTCCACTGGTGAGTGGTGTATAAAGTGCAGGAGAGACACTTTCTACATGACCACAATCCAGCCATGGTGCTTTCTACATGCCATCCTCAGAAATCTCCTCACATGAAACAGGAATAGAGAAAAGTACCTGCAGCAATTTAAGGCCTCCAACCCACTCCACCCCACCACTCGTTCAGCTCAACTCTCCCGTGCTCAAAAGATAACAGTTTGAGGAAATATATCACTCAGAATTTCTAGCATGGAACTGTTGAAGTTAGTTCCTGTTTTATGCAGAGCTGGTTCTGAGTAGCTGCTGAACAGCAAATGGCATAAAGAAAAATAAATATACTCTGAATGAAAGGAAAGAGCAATAGGGAACCCCACTGCAGCTGAAACTGTGTGATGTACAGTGAGGGAGCTTTAAACCTCATTCTTTACTGTAAGACCAAGGAATAGTTTCCAAATAGTTACCAAAACATAAAAACAAACAAAAAGATGTTTATTTTCCTATGGATTCTGAAGTATTTGGAAATGGCTCTAATTTTTAATTAATTCAGATAAGGAAGTTTAGTCAGGAAGCAACAGTGAAAAAGGTTGATAAATCCTGCATTTTAAAAAGTAGTATTTATCTACGATATAAGTGGTAGGGCTGGGTTTTGCACAGAAGAGTAGCTCTTTAAGAAGCATCTACTGTAGTTAAGTTTAGGGTATCCTCATAGCAGGCTGCACTGAGAAAGATAATATACAGATTTGGCTGGCTGAGAATCACTAGAATGCAACTTCCCAGGATTCCCAGAGAAGAGACAGTTCCAGGGAACAGTATTTCTACCTAACACATGTATAGTCATACAAAAATATTATCACACTGCCTTTTGAACAGATCTAATCAGCAAAACACTAATGAATTTTACTTTGTTGGAGTTTTCCTACTCACCCTGGGTGTTCCATAAAAATGACATAATTATCAAAATATTGCCCTGAAAAAGTCACAATCCAATAGAATCTAGTTTACCAGGCACTTTTAAAAATCTGAGCCTATTAAAGCTCCTGCTAACTTGCACATCTTCTCAATAACCTGCCTGATAGGCTACTACTGCGAGCCTGAGTTCAAATACGTAATTTTAAGTACTTCAGAGCCAGGGTCCCCAGAGCTCATTGGCTCCATGGGCCTGGAGCAGCCAGCCAAGCAAATGCCTCTGAGTTTCAGCCCCAAGAGCTGTCTGAGCTTTGGAGGTTTGGAACAGTCTGATACATGGATTGTTTCCAAAGCCAAGATTCAGAAAGAAATTCCTTTAACAGAAAGTGTCAACATTTCGCTCTGACTAAGAGATCAAGCAAATTTTGAATAATCAAAATTCTCCATTAAACCTTTGTTATTTCTTCTAGTTATAGGGAAAGACAAAACACTGGGTGATCAAAATTCTTAAACTGAAATAGCTTTTTCTTCAGTGGTTAACTACTTACCATTACGGCACCTTTCCATCATGGGAACTAGGTTTTACTGTTGGGAAGTGAGACCAAGGAAGGCTAAATGACCTGCTTAAAACTACAGGGAAATTTTGGCTACAGAGTGACGCAAGTTGCAAGCTAACAGTCAAACCTCTGGACCATCCTCCTTCCTTAGCCTGTATTACAACAACGTGTAGACTCTTAAGCTCACATAATCATCACTTTATGTTAAATGTCACAATTCCTTCCCCTGCTGCCTTTTCACAAGCCAAATTAGAATTACAAGAGGGAGCAGAAAACATTCAGAGAGCAGAGAACGCGACAGCCTGAAGGTTGTTTGACTGCGCTCTCTGATGTCACACGTCTGACCTGGTATGTGATCCTTTGGCTGGCTGCAACCTTGTCATTCTACCAGCCAGTGCAAAAGCCCAGTAACAGAGTCCAGCTTCAGATACTCTCCACAGGGCCTTTCTGCATGACAAAGGTATTTTCTCTAGCTAACAGCACCAGAGTTGGTAAAGGCACCAACAACCTTCGTAGTTGCTGAATCTTATTCCAGGTTGCTTATACAGCAAAAGGGCATTCATACCTCAAGGACACCTCCTTTAAGAATAGAAATCCTGTGGTTTGCAAGCCACTTTAAAAATCACTTTAAAGATAATAAAACAGTATGTGAAAGTAAATCACACATTTCTTGCATTTTCCTGTAAACATATGATAGTTACTCATCTTAAAGACAGATACTCAAAACAGGTTTAGAGCTATATCTTCATTAGTTGGATCCACTAAATCTCTGTCCATTTCACCCAGGTAAAAAGCTGTCATGATGTTGCCAATACTTGCCAACAGCTGCCCTGGTACACCACTAGTCCAGAGACAACGCACATTGTAACCAAAAATTCTTTATTGTGCGTTAAGGGATAATTGTCTCCTAATCCAACACAGAGGAGTGTCAGAACAACCACTGATGTCATGGTTTACAGACTAAGGACCTTAATTTTACTGAGGAAGAGCCTACTGTTCAGCTGACCTGACTTATGCTTCACAGAGAAAAAGGAATTTTTTTTTTTTACAAAACCATTTATATTTTTCTTAGAGAGCATGTTGTTCATTCATGAATTGTGAAAGTTTTACAATGAGAATTTTGTTCCCCCGATCATAAAAATGCCATGCCATTTGTAGCAGCAATAATACCATTAGACACAGGGAACATACAATTTTTCTTTCTTCCTCATGACTGATCAATGAACTCCATTCTCTAAGAGTGGGGATTATAGTAAGGTTTGACCTCCAGCTGGTGTAAATCACAGGAACTACATACCTCGGGTTGATATATGCAAGTGCCGATTTCCATACCTTTAGTACACAGTTCTACAGAGACACAGATTTGGACATGCATTCATCTTTTTATGTAAAAGAGGCTGACAGATACTTGGCAGCAAATTTTCAATTTTTTTGTCACAATTTTCCTATGAAAGGAAGATCTACAAAATGCCCTTCTTATTACAAAACTGAAAAAATCGTTAGTTTGGTAATTGCACACTGTCTTCCAAAACCAACAAATATATGAAAAAGATTCACACTAGAAAGAAAAAAATAAATCCAGGCTGAGGAATAATTTCACAGTGTAACTTTGTAACGAGTCCCTGGAGAAAATTTCTCTTCCTTTTGTTCCCATCTGCAAAGCTATGTAATTGATTCCTAACTGCTGTGTTAATGCGCCCTATTCCAGGCAGAATCCCTTTGGAAATACATTAAAGTAAGCAGGACTCTCTCCTGATGCAACCCTTTGAACGCTGGAATCAGGGATTCTGTGACATGCATCACATTTCAAGCAGTGGGCCACAGTGCAAGCGTCTGTGCCAAAGGGCTGATAAATATTAATATAGAAGAATAAAGTACACTGAATTATATATTGAAATGTAGAGCAAATCAGGAAATTGTTTTCTTTTATAACGAACTACATTCTCTTACAAGCACTGTTACATTCCACCAAATAAAAATGAAATAAGAGCAAATAATACTTGCTATAGCATGGTTTATTAATTTCTTATAAAGACTTGCAAAATTTTAAATTATGACAGGCAAGTGTTTTTAAGGAAAGGACTTGGTCTTCGGCAGATCAAGAATTAGTTTGACTCTTCCTGATCTTGTGTTGTACACACACACAGACTAATAAAAGAAAAATAACAAAGCAGAAAGGACTTGGCCCAGCTTCCAAATTCCACCCCAGTCAATACCCCAGTGACTGTTAGAGTTGTGCATGAAGGTTTGTCTGTCTGGACAGAGCCAGCAACATAAAATAATCTCTCTTCAGAAAAAAAGGAGAGAAATATGAAAAAGATGTGTTTCAGCTTTTACATATGGTGCCTAATTAACCTTAATTAAGGTTGTGCTGAGGGATCTTGAGCAGCTTGCACAAGGGATATCTGCTTCCTGATTGTTTTTAGCTTTGAGAAAGGAAGATTTTCTGACACAAAGAGAAATGTACTTATGAAATACAAACGTTCATGGTCCAATCTAATTTTATGAGATGGTACGGATGAAACATCTATGGTTTTAGTGTTCCCTCCTAGTCAAATAATTTTAAAAGAAAAGTACTAGAATTAAAATAAAGGAGATTCTCTACACTTCATAGTTTAATGTAAAAAATAACCAACAAACCAACCCTAAACATTTGACAATTTGGGCATATGTTCCCTTGTGTAAAATTACTAATTATTTTTATCACTTATTTTAAGCTTGCTACCCTGATGACCCTAAAAATGAATCAAACTTGGCAGGCACATAATTTACTGCAAACCTCTCCTCTTCCACTATGGGCCATCATCTCAAATTTCACAGACAGACACCATTGCTGTATCCTGCACATTTCTGATCTTACTACACACTGGGTGGCAGTATGGAAGGTTTTTTTTGTTCAAGATGTCATTTGTGGGAATAACTTAATACAAAAATTACAACGTTAAAAATAATTTTAAAATTTATTCGAATTTAGCACATTAGATTATATATATTAGAATAACTTTCCAGGGAGTCATCTCCCTGCTTCTTGCTAGAATAACACTACTTGAAAAAAGAGCCCATGTTAAGCAGATTATAACTTCAGTGCTACCTGGTCTGAAATTTTTCATATTGCGTATCTGCCTTAGAATTTTCTTCTTTCTGGAAAAATTTGGCTAATGTAATTAAGATATTTCTGAGACTGCAGCAGAAATAAGAACAGTATTCTGCTGTGTCAACATACTAACACAACTTCTTGTGATTGAAATCAGCAGTGCATCTGTGGTTTACAGAAAAATCTTTGGAAGCAAACTATCTGTGTTTGGGATTAAATGAGAAATGGCAGACTTAGATATTGGTGGGGGAGAGGGGTGATGACAGATTGACATTTGAAAGCAAAGTCCCACCCTGAAAGGGACAGCTGATCCATTCATGTACCTCATTTGATAAATGAAAATTGTAGATTAAAGACTTTGTGGTCAAGATAGTTGAAATTTTCCCTGAAGATTTGGTCTGAGTGTTTTGGGTTTGATTCAGTTTTTGGTTTGCCGCGTTTTTATCTTTGCCTTTGTCAACAACTCCTGCCTTATGATAAGGAATAAAGAAAATTTTCTGAGTTTTACTTCTCAGTCCTCTCACAAGGTCCATTTCTTCAGTTTTGGGCAGTACAACTGAGGAATTCAGGAAATGTAAGTTGAGACTCAGACATGTAGAAGGTCTGGAGATTAAGTTACAGTTACAGCTGATGGTTTTGGGAACCATGACATGGGTATAGACATTTCTTTGTATTTTTTGAATTCCCAAGGCAGATACCCAGCAGGAGAAACTTCAGGTTGGACACTGCAAATGTGGGGCCCTTGAAATCAATGGATGTTTAAGACCTTAAATCTTTCCCTGCCTCAGCTCTCTACTGAAAATCTGGGATGACAAGAGTCTTTCTTCCCAGAGGACACTGTGAAGATAAACTCATCATTTATCTGTGAAACATCCTGGCTAATCCAGTCAAAAATACATGGAAACACGCATTTTCTTCCCCAGAAGGATTTAAATGGTATGTCAGTTATAAAGCCTGAACATAATCAAGAACAAATAATACTGATTGATGTTGTTCGTGAATGAGCAGTGTCCATTTTGCATCTCTGAATGCCTCAGGGCTCTGAGTAAAAGCAACAGATATAATGATACTCATATACCAAGCAGGCAAATTTTGCTGCACACAAAAAATAACACTGGCATTCCTCAAATTCTTTGGTTTTCCCCAGTGCTATTTGCTGTTACATGCAAAAATCTATTGAACAGAGCACATATTAAAGTGCAGATAATAACACCAGCCATATTATGTTTAGGCAAAGAGTTTATATTTTGAATGCTTTCAAAATATAAAAGACAGGCATAAATACACTGACATCATCCCTGAGTTTGTGAAGAAATCTCTCCTCTTTAAAGATTTCATAGCATATTTATCTACTATTGATTTTATGTTTTCTTCTGAAGCATCTAGTATTGACAATTGCTGGAGACAGGATATCTGACTAAATGGATAATTAGCCTGATGATTTCCCCAGGTTTCCATGTGAGCTGAGGATGCTACAGTAGCATCTGGACCTGACAAGCACATATGGAGACAGCTGAAATGGAGTGATGGCTAAGATCACTCCTGCATCTTAGAAGTAATGAGACAATGCATATAAGTAGGGGTGCTAAAAGCAGTCTCCATTCTATAAGGAGTATATAGGAAAGATTAATGTAAAGTCTTGGCATGGTACTTCTGCCTTTCCCCTATAATGACATCAATAAGCATCTGTAGTATTGATTTTTGCTTATTATTTAAATGGCCTAATACAAATACAGACATTAAGCCAGATAAATGCAGAGATCAGTATAACTGCAGCCAAGAGCCTTTATACCAGAAATTATATCAATTACTCCCCAGGCTGCCAAGCCTGACTAAACAGAATTCCACACAGACTCCTGAATGCAGGGCTTTAAAAGCAGGATGATCCCTGATCTCTACTTAGTGTCATACCCTGAAAAAACTTCCTCGAGCCTTCTAACTGAGCCTGTACCACTCAATATCCCCTCCTCCATTGAAATGTCAGCCCAATACCAGTTGAAATTGTGCCTGGGACACAGAAATGACCTCTCCTTCTGAAATGGGACAGTTAAATACCTTTTTCAAATACTCACAGATGGGTTGTTCTCAGTTTTGTGAAGGCTGCACAGTTCCTATCAAACACCAATGTCTAATGCATGTTTCTTGTTACATTTCAGGTATTATCTCGCAATTGCCAAAAAAAAAAAGGATTTCCAGACTTGTTCGGATTTAATCAGGTTGTTCCAGTGAAAATAAATCTTGGGAAGGTGGAACTGTTTTCTATCACCAAATAGATGATCAAGCTAAAATATTCTATATACTTGAACATAAAAAATGAACTGGAAATGTAGACTCAGAAACAAAAACCCATTAGCTTTATTTCTGAGAATAAACAGTACCTTTCTCCTGTCATATAATGCATGGTTATCCAATACCATCTTCCTTTCATGTGAAGCATACCTCCGCAAATCACGTCCAAATTGCTGTCAAAGATATAGCAAATATCAGCCATTTTCACAAACCAAAATTGTTATCCTTTGCATAAGAGTTCTAACACCAAACCAAACAATGCAAAAATTACCTCTATTAAAAGAATATAGTCTGATAAAATTAATCACCTGAAAGGAAGTATTTTTATAAGGAATCGTCCATCATTTCAGTTGGTTACTCTGAGAGTAGTTGGGCACTGTATAAGAAAGTAAACTTGTGATGGGCTCCCACAGTCTGTGGGTGAATTAGCTCAACAGGGAGCAGGAGCTCAGTGAGGCAGAGAAAAACAAAGTCATTGCCTACTCATCCAAAAGGCCTCACACTGTGTGTTTTTAGTGTAGACACCTATCAACAGAGTTGAGAGAAGGGCTTTTAAGTTGCCAAACACTTCCAGGATAAGAAAGGACCCCAAAGTCTGCAGAACTTAATCCCAAATCCAAATAAATACATTTTGTTATCTCAAAAAAAGTGACTGAAGTAACTCATAAGCTCAGCAGGAGAACACATCAATTTCAACATTTTGCCTGGTCTAAACCATTCTGCTTCCAATTAACCTGAGTAGAACAGAGTGGCAAGGCACCAGTACTGCTTCCAACACATCAAAAAGATCATTCAGAGCAGGCTCAGGAGCTCTCCACTGTACCATGTAATCACCCCCTAAGAAAATTAACATCAGAAGGCAAGCATGTCGAACAGATTAAAAAATAATTCTGTCTGGAGAGAGATTATCATTTGAGTTTTGAGTTTGCACTAGGTAGAATTTTTTGTTTTGAAAATAGTGTACTATTTTATATTATGCCAACTAACTAGTGTCTATTATGAAAGCAGATATCATTTCAAGTTTTCTTATTAAAACATATATCAAAATATATTTTATTCTAGTTCAAAACTAATTTAAAAATTTTTCCTTTTTTTTACAATTTAAAAGAGTCAATTATAATGCAACTGAAACAAAACATTTGACCTAATCCAAAGATGTCAAATCATTTTTAATTTCCTACAAAACAAATTAAGTTCCAATTCAGAACATTCCTCAAATGTTTAATTTCCTGCAAAATTATGTGACACTTTCCAAATCGTCTCTCTACTCAGTAACCATTTAATTGCTTGTTAACAGTATTACGATGTAAAAAGACAACACAACTGACCAAAAACCTCGCTCTCCAGGTCATGGACCTAAACACTAAGCTTCGAGGAAAATAGATCTTAACTCCCCTAGAGAGACATACATAAATGTTAGTGATGAATTCATCAGCTCCAACTCATTATCAGGGGCGGATGACAGTATGAAATGTGATGCTTGGACATCGGGAATATTTTTTTTTAATCCATGAACTCTGAATGGTCCTGCAACAACAAAAACGTGTTTGCAATTCTAAGAAAACATATACTGTTGTGGTTACTTACCCTGGAGCCTGTCCAACCTAACAGAGCATATGCGTATTGCTCAAAGGGGGTTATGACCAGATCCACACGGATTGCCTTCCAGTCTTTGACTTCTGCCATTTCCAATTTTTTTGATGTGTTGCAAGTGCTGTTGTCTACTCTTGGCTGACATAGTTTTAAAATTGCAAAACACTTCTGAAAATGATCCATGGCATCAACTTTTCTGCTTGGCAGCTGCTCCTTTACAAACGTTGATTCAATGATATCACAATAAAGGAGTAAGCCCTAAAGAGAAGATATTGTTCATACTGAATTGCTGAACTGGTTTTAATGTCATCTCAGAGTTCTAGGCAGTTGTCTTAAAAAATTCATGTGAAATGTAATTTCAGTAAACAAGGAACTGTGCCAGGCCAAATCTCAGCTAGGGAGAGTCATGAAACAGTTTCAGTGTTTGGAAAAATATTTGAGGGAAATCTGCACTGGTAGATATCTGACAGTAGCGATGTCCTGCCCTATAGTAAGGAGATAGTATTTGCAATTCTTCCCCTCCCTCCTTTTCTCCTAAGCCTTTTTCTAGTTAATGTCAACAGAAATTTCCGAGTAAGGATTGATGTGTTCCCATGTCAGACATCTAGAAAAAACTATTAGTCCAGCGCACAGCCTTGCTGACAGATTCCAAAGGGGAAGATTCCATTTGGGCTGTATCTGTTGCAGGATATTTCCTTGTAACAAGGTCTGGAGTCCCCAGGGAGTTGGAAGATCCCTGCCATGTCTTTTGCTTAGAGGAAGTGTCCATTTCTTTAGGTCCTTGGATGACTTGTTTCTGCTTTGAAATCACTTAAATGTTTACACATTCTCCTGCCTCTGAACTAGGGGCTTTTTAAAATTGCAATGTTGAACTGAGAGTGTCTAGAAGTGGTTTTATTTGATGGCTGACAGTGGTTAACTACAATGGTGGTGTGGTTTAGGAATGGTATTCTCCAGTTTAGTAGCCCTGCTAAAACCACTCCTCTCACTTCTCCCTACTCCCCTCAACTGAAAGCATGAAAAGTAAAGATCACAGGCTGAGATAAGAACAATTTACTGGAAACAGCAATTAGATAAGAAAACAAACAGTAACAGCAACAATATTAATAACAAAAGGTGTAAGACAAAGAAACTATTTACAGGCAAAATACCAGACCATTTCAACTACCACACTTTCTCCCACTGGAAGGAATACCCTTCTTCTAGGAGGAGAGAAAGTCCCTTTCCCCCATCCCTGGAGATGATATAAGGTGGTACTGAAAAATGATGTAAAATGAAAAATGATATTGAAAAATGAGATCTAGTGGTATTAGGGTCTGGCCACGCCCCTTCCTGGTGATCTGGGCCAAAACCAGGACAAAAGGTCTCCAGATGAGACCGCTTAATGTCACAGGTAACAATGAACTGATTTTTCAGATATATTTCAATAATACCTCAGTATTAAAAAACATATTTTGATTATTTCTTTTCGATTAATTCTTTTATATAGTGCAGGTGTGATAAATTTACATGACAATATCTTAAATGCCTTAGAGAATACTTTACAGTAACAAAATTACTTTTATCACTCAGAGCTATAATTCTGGCCAAAAAAAAGCATAACAAAAACACTTAACAAGATATGATTTCCATGAAGAAACACTGATAGGTATTACTACACTTTTAGCCTCCAGCTTTTTGTTGATGATCGTTCCAAATTAACAATCCCATTATTTTACTGGAAATCAGTTACAGGCTTTTTTATGGGTCAATGAGCCAGCCTTTTTAGTGATAACTATTTTATTTGCATTGACATTCTTTCACTTCTTTGGAACTTTTCCTGATTGTGAAGATTTATCATAAACTGATATGAGAAAACTCCTTATGTAGCTTCTTCTCGTGGATTACTAGTTTCCAAGTCTGCTGATTTGAAAATGCTTAAATTTAGATGTAACATCCATCTTTAAAAGAGTAATTTCTTCTTAATTTTACCCCAATGTCACGAGGCACTGATGCTTGCTCTTTCCAAATATACTCAAAACAGCTGTTGAATGTTAATGCATAACTGCTTATTTTCTTGCTCTTTTTTGATGAAACTATCCTCCCTTCAGGTTAATTTTGTTGCTTTTATTGTTAATAAAAATCATTTTAGTATCATTATTCATTGACAATTAATTGATGACTTCACACTTTGATTATGCACTGACAGTCTTCCCATTTTCTATAAAAATCTGTTCGCTGCTTAGCAGTACTTCTTCATCTTTTGCTTCATTTTTCTTTTTGCTCTTGGAGATTTGGGACACTACATAGTTTATACCAGAAGTCAGGGTATCATCATTAAATAGGAGCCAAAGCCTAGGTCGTATGCATTGGGATAGAGTTTCCAATTAGCCTGGTATAATAAGACAGTGGAGATCACCATCACCCCACAAAGTAAAGCTGAAATGGCACTTCTGTACATTTGGAAAAAGCATTGCCTGAAGGGGCAGTCAGCTGTGAAGATTGTGTGAAGTTCTGGTCACTGCCAGCTGCAGAGCAGCAGCCTTCTCATTACAGTGTGTCAGGGAATCTGCAGTTCTTTGCACATTTCCGCTTGATCTATACACCATAAAGTGCTGTAGGCCTTGTTTACACAATCAAGTTCTAAAGTGTGGGCATTTTAATTTCTCGAATTTACAACACCATCAAAACAAAATGTATTTTTTAGGACAGTTATGTTAAGACCCTCAACAATTTTCCATTTATAGAATGACTGTGCACTTTTACTTAAATATGCTGAGTACTGGCACATCAATAGCATTGATATTGGAGCAAATCCATGCTTAAATTGAGGGAAAGTATGACTTTTAGAAAAATATCAAATCAATCACTGAAAAATCAATCAAATACGGTCACTAGCATTCTCTGTCATTTTTAATTAAACAGAATCCTATTCTACATCTAGTGTTACATGCTGTCATTATTCATACATGTTGGTAGCTGGATTAATTCTGTTAAAGCTAAGAAGGATCGTTTTATACCATCTGAAAATATAATCCAATATGTTCTTCTGAAATGCATATGTGTTGTTGCTCTAAATTTTCTTCTGAGATAGTTTAATAAAGTGAAAGTGGAGTTCTTTTTTTTTCAGTTAAATTCCTATATCTAATCCAAAATAGGATGTAGCATGTTAATTTGGAAAAATCTCAACCTAGATGAGACAGATGGAATTCTATAAATTGGAAGAGCTAAAGGAACTGATGCCTGGGAGAAGACAGACCTTTTAGGGTAAGAAGTCATTAGAAAATGGCTTCAAAGGTTTGATCAGCAATGCAAAACTCGGCAGCTGCTGCTTAATCATGCAGCTGCCTTGGTCCCTCTTTCCTCTCGAAGTTCCCTGTGTGTTGGAATGGTCTATTTCTGAGTGTCTGGAGCAGCCTGGCTTTGATAGCAATGCATAGATCAGCCCTGGAATCCATGAATGAAGGTGTTTACCTCTGTATGCCATGAGCATTTGCACTGCTGAGCAAGATAGAGACAGACAGACAGATAGGGCCTTACACATACCTACTCACCCACATACAGCTATGCAATACACACCAGAAAGATCACACATCTGAAGAAATGCCACTATTGCCTGGATTGTCACTTAGGACATAGCAGGAAATGGTACACTTCTGCCTACTTTATACAATAACCTCACAAGCAGGATAATCACATTCAGCCCTATACCCTCTCTAAATAAATTTAAGCCAAGATCTCTCATGACCAGGGCTCTAACCACCTTGCAATAGTCTATTTTAGGCAAGAATTTCCTCGGCTGAGTCAGAACGAAACATAAAAATTCAGAATGCACTGAGAAGAAAGCTGAGACAATATGTGTTCGAAAAGGAGCTCTGCATCCTTTTGCATTCTTTCATCTGAAACAAAAGGTTCTTTGCTCTGGCCTCTTAACCATTTCTGTGTCTTGTCTTAGAAACAGGTTTTGTTGCTGGTAAAATCCAGCTGTCAGTGAATATGTGGCTATTCTGTGAACCCTGTTTCCAAACATCTGTTTCCAGCAACCGAAAAAATATTAATTGCTCCTCACCATCCTCCTCTCTAATGGGACATCAAGCCTTCCCCTTCCTGATCACCTCATCAAGAGCGAATACTAGAGTTTAAATCAGACCACTAGTATATTAAAATAGGTAAGCACAGGCAGGCATCTCCATTACTCATTTTTCTAAAGCCAAAAGAAAAATGCAACATTACACTTACATGAATACAAAGAGAAAAACTGAAGAGTGCAGGAATGCTTGTAGTAACAGTATCTCTTCCATTGTTGAAAGTATGTATATAACAGGAGCAGTGCTAAATATGGCCATATAGGCTTTCAGCAAAAAATGAAAGCATGTGAATGAAGCTACATCAACACAGATGGCTCAGCCTGTTTGCCCACAGACTTTCAACATCTAATCCACAGAAGTAATTTCTTACTTTGTTTATGAGGCTTTTTGGAACCATTAAAACCATAACCTGTGTACTGCCTCACAGCTATTCTGTTCTGCCATTCTACTTTGAAGACTTTATGTTCTCTGTTCCTTGGCCCATTTATCCCTGGCGATGCTGCATCAAAGAGCATGTTGGTGTTGATTTAGCCACTTCTTTTTCAGCAGCTTTCAATTGGAAGGATCTTTTAACACTAAACTTTTCAGCTAAGAAAAATGCCCTTTAAACCATTTAAATCTGAGGTCCATAATTCAGAAGTTAAACATTGTGGAATTATTCACTAAGAGCTGCCAAAACAAAGTCAACATCATGACCTCCATGATGTACATTGATGAATCTGGTCATAGAAGCAGTAGCATAAAAGTGGCAAGCTGTGAAGCAAACTACTTCAAAAAGTAAAAAAGTGCTCTATTTGGGGGTTTTTTTGTGCCCTCCCCTTTCCCTCAGAAATCAAAAATAATAAAAAGGCAAGAGCTGTATAAATCCTTTCTTTCTTCTTTTGCATTTCGATTTTGCTGGCAGCTTATTTTTCAGTAGTGACAGTAAAGCCTACATATTACAAATGCCACAGTACAGAGGTGGTGTAGTTAGTAGTATAAACCATGAAAAATCTGGAGGACAAACAGAACACAGGAAATACTTTTCCACAGCTTTAAACTATACCCAGCTTGTTTGAGTTTGGTTTCTACGGCCATTGTGCATTGTGCTTCTGATGTGTTCTTCATGCCGAGATTTCTAAAGGAATCCTAATCTTTTTATCAAACTCTTGGCCACCCTTGACCTCCCATACTCTGCCTGCACTCCTTTCTGCCAAACAGTCCCCTTAACAAGAAAATCAGCAAGAACAATTCATTTTCTATTTCTTTCCTTTCAATTCCTTTTAATGAAAGCAGCTCAAAGTGAACTGAAAAACTTGAGTACTTGTCAGACTTCTCAGATCACAGCCATTTTTCTCAGTAATGTAAGTGGAAAAGAAGGAATGAAAGGCTGCACTCAGGGCAGGCTCTAGCCTTGGTCTGTTGTCACCTTTCCCTTCTGCTGTATTATAATAAACATGATTTTTTTGAGGACCCAAACATGGTTTCCTAGAGATTCAAGTGTGCATAAGAAGGGAAAAAGACACCTTCTAAGAAGAAATGCAATTTTTCTCATAGTAAAGGGAGTATAACCATGAAAGGATCTACACACTAATAATAAAATGATAAAAATAGAGTATTTCCTCAGCACTCATTAACTGCCATGGCTTCATTGCTTTTAGTAGTCTAAATAGTACCTGCTATCAATCTACTCCAACACATAGTTTCCACAGAGAAATGAGAGAAATCTAAAAATTTAATAAAAGTCTGTTAACACTTCAAAGACCGAAAATCAACTCGAAGAAGATGAATTCAGCTGATGTTGCATTTTACCAGGAAAAAAACCCCAAGTTTGAAGCCCTTCCACTAAAGCCAGCTGAAAGATTTTGACCACCTTGAAACAGATAACTTCATACAGTCACATAAGCTTTTGTGTAGTTGGATGTTTTGAATCTTCCATATGTTAACCCATTATACACTAATTAAAGTAGGCAGCTCAAGAATCAATTCAAAAGCATTCTCTGCACGCTGTCTGCACTGAAAGCTGACTTGACTTAGCAGTGAGGCACTTGATGAGTCACCCCAGAGTGCTGGCCTTCTACTTCTTGAAATGTACTCCATTGCTTTGAACAGTATTGTTAGTAAATGTGGAGAAATATCTCAGCTGGCTAGAAAAGTAGAAGGAGAAATGAAAGTTTACTTTTCCTAACATGCTATATTTTTCTGACCCAGGAATATTTTGAGCTACCTGCACCTGTTATAAGCGAGACACTTCCAACTTTAAAGCTGCTGGAAACTGAAGAGCTGAATAGAAAAAAAACCAAAACAAAACACAAACAACAACAAAGAAACAACCAAAAAAACCCAACAAAAAATAAAAAATAATAAAACCTCTCCATCCCTTAGATAAACAATTCCCCTATGAAATGATACAATCATCTAACAGTTTGGGTTGGAAGGGACCTTCGAGATGTGTCCATTCTTCCAAACACAGACATCATGGAAAACTATGTCAACTTTTGAATGTTTCAGTGGAAGCTGGGAAAATTGCTAATTAATGGACTGAAAGGAAGCCAGAATTCCAGAGCTTTGGTACCTAAGCTTTCAGACTTGCTCACCTCACCCCATGAAGTCACCCAAATCCACTACACTTAAAGCTGGATCTCCCTGAAGTAGCTTCCCCTGGGAAAACCTACTCCCACCTCAAGAAGAAATTAAACAAATACAGGTTTTTTTCAAAGTGTAAGAACAATTTTCTCTGATAATCAAAACTCTACCTAGCTTGATTTCTCACCTCTGGCTAGCTGCATATTCCTAGGGTAAGATAATACAGAATGTGTGCAGAGCACTTCTGATATACCCTTCAACTTGAGCATCCAGAGCTAGAAGATGCACCTAGATCATCATGGTTAATAACCAAATAGAGCAATACCCAGCTCTAAAACATTGCAGTCAGCTGTGAAAAGGAGTATAACATTCTTTAAGCAGTATATAGGCTTTGCAGTGGAGTTAGAACATGTCACTTTTGGACAAGTGTTCTTTAGTTCATACCTGCCTTTTCCATAAGTCAATAACTTTATGCAGAAGTTCATCATCTTCTCCTGGTCCTGGACTGGTGATCAGAAAGTCTATGTCATGTCCAATCTTCTTACCCCTAGAAGGAATAAATAACAAGGACAAAATTGTTAAGTTCCTGTTGAATTTTGCTCTGTTTTCAAAGAGAATATTTTTTCTGCATTATAAAAAAAGTTCGCAGAATAAAGTGATAGCAATGTTGCTTGAAACATAATCAAAGTGGAATCTTCTATGTCTATTATGGGGTCTATTAGTGTTCTTTATAAAATAATAATTACTTTTTGATCTATGTCCTCTGTTTTTCAATTAGATACTACAGATCCATTTGCAGATGTTAAATCTCTCTTTCTTCCCCTTAAGTCCCAGAAAGGAAGATTTCAGTCATCTTTGGATTTTAAGAAAAGCATAATCAAAATACCACATTACACATTATGAATCCAGGGCAGTAATAGCAGATAAACCTGCCAGTCAGACTACCGCAGGCTTAAATATTCTTCTTTGCTTTTGATGGACACTTTAATGTATAAAACTGTGATTATGAATCATTTTATTTTTTCTTTTAGCAGCAGATATAAATCCTTCGACTATTTTGCATTTCTTCTCTTTTAAATATAACAATTCTTTTTACAGAGATGGAGGTTGATTTTTCTTTTGAGGACAGTTCGTCCTGAATGTGCCTAAAGCCTGTTTATTACAAGCACTAAGGGTTTCACAATTAAATCCATGTGCACAAAATTTAATTGTAAATGTTAATGAAAAATTATGTCATAATCCCTTGTTTTTCCCTGTTTAAGTCTAAGCATTCAGCTTACCTTTCATCTACTTACCAAGGGTGTTAAACCTAAATCTGATTAAGATGTAGCTATCATTGGAAAACAGGCAAAAGCACATTACTGGAATGTTTCCCTTCAGAATCATAAAATGTTTGAGAACACATGAAAATTTATCTCACAGTGCAATTCATCTGAGTACTGCAGAACCAATACAAGGTTTTAATTTTGTTCTAAATACTGCAACAGGAACTGCATACACATTTACTGAGTGCAATCAGTCCAGCCTAAGGAGAAACGAGCAGAGGAGGTATTTCTGCAATGACAATATTTCTGCATTATGGAGTTGATGGAGTAAGCACCCAAGATCTGGAGTAGTGACACTTACGTGTAGCACATCTCTAAATGTTTTTCATGTGTTTATGGGAAAAGTCTGCTCTTGCTGATGTTCACGAGGGTGCGTGATGTTATAGCTCAGGAGGGTTTCTGTCAACACTGTGTCAAGTATACAGAGAATTTGTGAACTGCTATGCAAGCAATGAAAATAAAACTGTGCAACCCAAAAGATCTTTTTTTTTTTGCATTTCATTTAATAATTTATTCCCTTAAAATAATGCCTAAAACTTGGCCTGGTTTCTTAAACTTGGAAATTTGTAGGAGCAGAACTGATAGGCGGACTTGTCAACTGCCATTTGTGTGACAGGAAGTCATCTAACTGATGGATAGTTGAACAGCATTAGCACAAAGTTGTAAGGAGATGAAAGCCTGGGGTTTGCATTTGACAAGCAGTCTAACTCACTATAATGCAGCTATTGTGCTGTGTCTGCAGCAAAGTCGAAATTGCTTAAACAGGTGGAAATTATTTCAAAAGAGGTTTCAAACAAAGCATCAGTCTAGGCTTAGAAACTGAACAGCAATTCAAACTCAAGAAGTTAGAAAATATTTAGTATTCCATGTAACACTGAGTTATTTTCTAGGATGCCATTCATTACCTCTAAAATTACAATAATGCAAAGCTCTTACATAGCACTTTTTACTAATATGACTCAAAATATTTTCTCAAAGGGAAGGAATTTACTATTCCTATCTTTGAGATGCAGAGTAGCATAAGAAAATTTGCTTAAAATTATTTTTAAAAGAAGTCAAAGGAAGAAATTGGAAGCTGATGGAATTGGGAGCTAATTCCCAATGCTTCCTCAATATAAGCATATTTTAAGTTAACCACATCTACAAAACCTGCATCAATCAAGCCATAAAATCCCAGAAAATCCAAGGTGTTTCACTGGCCATCTATTTCCCAAGACAGAGAGTATTTATTGAAATGTTTTCAGGAGATTTTAGGTGAAATTAGAGAGTTTAAATCTTATATAAAAGCACACAATATTAGTTACTGTCAGAGTTATATTTCAGGTTTTTTTGAACTAATTCACAACGGATTAATTTCTGACTGAAATTGTTAAGCTGTTACTGGAACATTTAGTCTAATTGCCACTAGTAATCTTTACCAAACAATGTATTTCAGCCTAGAAAAATGTATTATTTTCCTTAAAATAGAAAAACAACGTAGTAAATTAAGAAGATGTATAATATATATTGTTCCCAACTTGTAAATCATGTAAAAAGTTGCAGCAAAGAGTACATGGATTCAGACCATCATTCCATTGAAGCTGAAATGTGACCATTAATTTCATCAGAGTAGGGTTTTTCACATATATATACATGTAGATGTATTTGTACATGCATACATACAAACATACAATCATGGGAACTCATAAAGTTACATAAAGGGCACATAGGATGGCATAGGGCCAAGGTGCTCCGTACATGGATTTGTAGCTAACTATATACCTAAAGACTAGAAATGACACAGGGCTTGATTATATACAAGGTAAACACCATGGTGCCAGATGTCTGGTTTTCAAACGGGTAATGAAAACCCAGAATTCATCACCTGATGAGGTGCCTCAGAGATGAAACCTCAACCTCTCATTCATTCCTGAAGCTCACCAAGGGGAACACTGCAGGTTGCAGTCTTTTTCAAATCCCATCACATTCAAGAGAGCAGGTTCCTTACAAAGGGCTACAGACAGGCTCCAACAGGATCTAGAGACTGAAGGGAGTTAACTAAGCATCATTTACTTAAAAACAAACACCAAATTGATGCTAATATTGCCTGGTTTTGTCTCTCATTTCATAGCCCAGTGATCGGTGCAGTGATTCCTCATCTTTTTATTGCCTTATTTTCCTCAGTTAGGAATACTGGCATTGTTCCTACTTCACAGGAAACATCTTTCAGTCTTCTCTCCTTCTGACTTGTACTGGGGTACAGTTCCAGGACCAGAGTTCAGAATTTGGGTCCATGCCAGTGTTCACAGGTTGTTTACTTGTTATTAGCTATTGAATTAAAACCACTAAGCCAGGAAGGAGAACACCATTTGATGTTTACACAGTCAAGTTATTTGTCATTCACTGGCTGTTAAATACAAAACACAGAGCCAATGCTTGGTACACGGAGCAGGGTCTTAAGAGTTTTCCTCACTCGAAAGGCATCCGAGTCAGTATGCTACACTGCACTCCCTCTGGATCTACAACTCTCCCGTTTTATGTTGCAGGGTGGCATAAGCCCACCTGAGGTTTTAGCACACTAATGAATGATGGGAGACGTAGGGATTTTATTCTGGCACACCACAGTTTACATACTCTAATCACAGGGATTTTATATAAAATGTGGATACTTCTTTTAAAATAAAAAGCGGTGTAATGACGTTTTAGTAAAAATAATATACACCCTCTTAATATGTATGAGAATTGCACAGAACTTGTCTATTTTCTATGCCTCCTGTGAGGCGACAGTGATAATCTCTCCAGTTTCTACATTCTACCTGGGCATAAGCAGGATCTGGAAAATTATTTGCTTACACCTGGAATTGCTGAGGCCCTGGTGAACCAGGAGCGTAGATGTACCCCAGGAGCAAAGTAATCATGGACAGGGCTGGAGAGTTCAGGTTTCTGAGCCTTCGAGCAGGAAAATACTCAAGTTCTGGATTTCCTCTTCAGATACACTTACATCTTTTTCTTCTCTTTTAATTTAAACATAAACCCTTGCTGGGCTGGAGCTATAAGAAAACCAGAACCTTAAAGAATGGAAATTGTAGCTTACCTTTTGTTCTAATAATTTATTCAAGCCAGACTATAAAAGACAATGCACTATTAATTGTGTTCAATTCTTGGCTGACTAAACTTGTATAAAGCTGGTAAATGTTTCTTAGCAGTCAATTAACTACCTTTAAGGTTGTTGGAATTATCTTTCTTGCTGTTATTAGATTCCAAGTCATCAAATATAACTATCACTATGACTAAAACTTAAGATATGAGTGTATGGCAGAGGATAATCATACTATCTTAATCTACAATGGCAACACCTACGTGATGAGACATTTTGTTTGTATGTGTGCAGAATATTTTGAGATACTAGAAGCCACATCAATTTTGAGATACTAAGCCACATCAATGACAATTCTGATAAAATTATTTAGCTGAGGAAAGACAGACTGACATTTCCCTACTACTCATAAAACTTCACTATCAGAGGAGCTTAAACCAATTTTTTGCAGCCGTGAGTTATGTGTCAAAACCCTGAAAACCACTTAGCAACCTTTGCACTTACACAGAGTTCAAGAGGATACAGAAGATGAAACTGTATTTCCAAATGTGTGTTTGCATCTGGTAAAACTGTAAGCTTTTCTTAACCTTGCAAGCCCTTGAAGTGTGTGAAATACAAAGTGAAAATTAACAGCTTATGTTTTAAGAGTGTTGGGATTTCAGGAGTTTTCCTTTTGGTTTTTTTCTCTTAAGGAATTTTTCCTCATACATGTTGCTAGGAGACAATAACAACTGGATACTTAAGACAGACAAAAGACCTGGCCACAGCTCGGGGGAGGGGTCCAGCTGGCTACTCTCTCTTACCTGGGGTTTTCTCATGAAGGGAAGAGATGCCACAAGATTTGGACTGGGAAAAAGGGGTTGGGTGCAGCCCCTAACCCTCTTGTTCTCTTGGCATTCAGAGGGGAGAGAGGCTGTGGTTGCTGTGGGAAGAATTCATCACCACTGCGGGGTTCTACCTTCTGCTGCCTTCCTTCTACCGTGAGTGCAGCTTGCTCACTGGAGCGGCTGTTACACTGGGACCCTATTTAACACCCTACCTCACTAAAAGAGAGACTTTTTTTTCACCATCTGCTCGGGTGTCTCACGGAAAACCCCGGGATCCTGAGCCCGCTTTTCGCTACCCTGCTGGGAGCCAGGCCTTCGCTGCCCCGCCCCCGCCATTTTTTTGGCACTGCTCCGAGCCTTCACTACACTGCAGCTCCACACGCCCTGCCTGCCAAGACATCCCAGGGTTCCCACTGCAGCTCCGGAGTTTGATACACCTTGTCTGCCACCCGGGAATTGTGCTCGTCCCTGCTGCTCCAGCCTGCTGTTCCCGAGTGTCCTGGTGAGGCACGAGGATCAGCTGCCCAAGGGGTTTGTGAAGATTTTCGTCCATCTCTTCCCGGGATCCCGGGGCACCAGTGCCGCGTGCTCCCCGAGCTCGCTCCGGAGCGCCCCCTGCAGCCGCGGGGGAACCATCGCACCTGCCCTGCTCACCGGGAGCCGCCAGCGCCCCTGCCGGCTGCGAGCGGAACTGCACCCGAGGGGAAAGGGCCTGACAGCCGAGAAGGGACGGACTGGGTTCCTGGTCCTCTTTGCTGCTACTGACATAGTTATTGTTGTTTGCTTGCCTTGTTACACATATATTAGTGTATTATTTAATAATACACATGTATTAGTGTATTATTCCTATTTCTCCTATCATTGCCTGAAAGCCCCTTAATTTCAAAATTACAGTAATTCAGAGTGAAGGGGGGTTCCATTCCGAGGGAGGCTCCTGCCTTCCTTAGCAGACACTTGTCTTTCAAACCAAGACAAAGAGTAACTGCATCTCCTGCTCAGGCATATTTCTAGAAAATATAATCATCAAAGTAAAGTCACAGAGAGTATAATATCTTCAGATCATCTGTCATAAAAATGATTTATCCTTACCTTTTCTATTGACATTGTATTGTGCCCACATTATTACCCACTTCTCAGTATTGCTAAAACATGCTGGGCTTTGCCTGTTAACAAGGAAAGGTGTTTCTTCTTTGAAATTTTGCAGTCTAAGTCCTAGATTTGTTCACCACCATCTTCCCTACCAGCTTCTTTCAACTGGGAGGATTAGTCTCCAAGAGCAACTCCTTTCTGCAGCTGTGGGCAGCTCTATCCAGGTCTGCCACTATTCCCAGTACATACACTCAGCTAAGCTTGCTGTACTATCATTTTTTTTCACTATCATCCTCTATGTCCAGATTTCTTTCAGGTCTACATAATTTTGCCCTACAATTTGATTCCTCCCTTTTTGCACAACATGGATAATTTATTCTTAATATTTTATGCTCTACTGAAGTTACATTGTCAGTTTTGTCTGCTGCTTAGCATTTAGAGACCATAGGAATGATAAGGAAGAATGCACAGATCTAGGTACTTTTTTGTTTTTCTGGCATTCTTTCCTCGATTTTACAGGCTCTGTATTAGACCTTTTTTGCCTTCATGGGTACACCTCACCTTTCTCATCTACAGCTCTTTAAAGTGTACCTGGTAGTTTTTAAGTTCCTAGAATTACATTCGGATAGGCATAAAAGATTTTTCTTATTTGACAATCCAACTGTTACCCTGCTGTGGAATAAACCAGAAGAAATAGGATAAATTCCAGGATAAAATTCTTCTGTGAAGGTTTTCAAACCATTGAGGTGATTAACACAAGGGCCTTCCTGCAGTACTAGATGATCAGAAAATAACTTCTGACTTTAAAACCTTAAACACTGTGCTAGATTCGTCTGTGGTTTACTTAGGCTATTTGGTAATGGGTTCCTGTGACGTTTTGCTTTACAGACTGTATTTTCCTGGCTTCAGAGATTCTCACTTCATTCAGAGTGAGGTTATATACTTTTTACAAATCCTTCTCAAGCAAAACTCTTACTTTACTTCTGTGTGAAAACAGTTCTCCAGTTAACTGATTTACCTCAGGTCTGTCCTTGTCAGTGAAATAACAAGCAATTTGCCTGACTTCGGATTAAAAATGGAAAGGCAACTAGGAATTTTGGACCAGGAATCCAGTTTAGTACCATGTTTTTCAGAGCAGTCCAAAATACTGTTTCTTCACAGATACCATATTGTTCAATTGATTCTCAAAACCGTCTTAGGAATGGCATTTCTACACTCTTTTTGTGAAAGATGGTAGTTAATATTCAGAAGAAAAAGATTTTCAATAGCTGCTCTGAAAGACCATCAGAGATAGCTGTGGCCCACTGGTTCTGCAGTCTCAGAATCTGGACTGGAGACAAGCTGGACAAGTGGTATTTCTATCTCTCAAAAAACACAGATGAAAAATTTCCAAATAATATTTTTTGCAGTTTGTTGTTGTTGTTGTTTTGGAGTTTTTTGGTTTGGGGATTTTTTTTTGTTGTAAGTCACAGCATAGCCATGACTACATTTACCAAGCAAATACTATTGGTGCCTTAAGAGGCCTCCTCAAAAGAGAGACTAGACAGGACTAAGGGAATAAAAGTAGGTATTTATTTGAAAGGCCTTCAAAGGTACCCCCTGGGGAGCCAGAGGCTATTGCCAAGATGGACGACAGGTCACAAGTTCTTCACACTTTTATAGGTTTGGTTCATTTGCATATCAGGGTTAATTCTCCAATTAAAGCTTCAGTTTAATGACATAATTCCTCTCAGCTTGCCCCCCTTAGAGGCAAAGTTAAAAACTAAGGCATCACTATCTATTCCTTAATCATAGAAGATTCTTGTTGGCCTGATAGCATTAAAAGTGTTGAATGAAGTCCCATGTGTGTTAAATCCTTCAGCGTTTAAACAAGCATCTGAACTTTACACATGAGAACACTGCCACAGATACTCAGAATCATTACTCATTTGCATGAAGTCAAGCATATATATTTACTGGTAGACTGACAACTAACAGGTGCTTATTTCCAATGTCTGATCAACTATAATAAATACTAAAGAAGCATAAATTTTTGTGGGGTTCCTGGAATTCAGAAAATTAATTTCATGTAATTAATTACATTATAAATCTTCAAATCATACACTCATTTGACGGCACAAAATATAGCACAGTGAAGTGGGTGGTGAACAGAAACAGATTTGGCATAGTCATTTCAACCTTCTTTCTATGTGACTGAACTTTTTATTCCTATCAAAATTGTGGAAAAATAATAATTGCAGAGGAAGACACAAACTCTCAAACACTGGGTGTTTGCTAATTTTCCAGTTAATCTATTTGGTGAAACCAGATTGTATTTACTAACACAGTTTATTTATGGTAATATTCAGATGCTAATCAACATTTTACCTATGACATTTACAGCCTACACACTGAATAAGAAAAACCCCATAACTCTGAAATATGTTATGGAGAGTGTTATCAGGAAAGACATTGAAAAAATCAGTCCATCAGGAATTGCTATGCAGCCAATATTCACCATAAAACTGGAAAGATTTTTTTTACTTCTCTTGTTCCTGAGCATTTTATTGTACAGTTGTATTTTGATACAGAAAGCTAGGAAAATCAGTAAAAGTAATCTCAGATCTACACGGAGTGGGCCTTAGACAGCATGTGGAGAGTCTGCACAGAATATCAGAGGATGTAACTCTCCCTTCCTTCCAGAGAGCTCAGATTAAAAGCAATCCATCTGAAATTCATTTGTATAACAAGTTGGATCCTAGCTAAGATGCTGGAAGCTGATACAAAAAAAAAGACAAGCCTTTTATTTATTGAAAGAGATATGGAGATTCATTATATGTTAAATTAAGCGCCATCTTCTCTGCATTCTTCTTTTGGGAAATGCAGGGAGGACAGCTTCTAGACAGACATCGCCAAGCGATTTGAAAATATGTGAGGCCATTTAAAGATTTTCTTGAATATAGATGAGTAATATGCATAAACATATAAGAAGAACAAACGCAATTGCTGAAGTGATGATTGTGTGGCAATGGAAAAGGAATTAAATGTTGCAGAAGGTTACACATAGCTGAAGAAATGAAAATACAATGATATAACACAATGATCTTTTGTTTGAGCAGCAAACAATAAGTAGCAGAATCACTTCTTTTAGAAAAAGCAAACAAATAATCTGTAAGAACCATAAAATGCACGTTCCTGAGGGGAAACCCTAGTAGCCTTGGTGTACATGCACAGTAAAACATGTAATTACAGCTCTAATGGAACATGCACACATATGTACACATAGTGCAAACATTTCTTTCTGTCTGTTCTGATATCAATGCCATATTTTTAGTCTAGGGAGGTGTCCTCTGTGCTGGGTCTCATTTAAATCCCATGGCAACAGCAATGTAGAACTATTTTTTGACATCAGTTGAGTTTGACCAAACAGAAGTGGCACAGGAGTTCTGTCTAATAACTGCAGTCCTGATTAAGTTGCTTCTACAACCTATCTCCAACCAACATGTGGCTTTCAGGAAAAGGAACATACATTTTTATTCCAAATCCCAGGTAGTCTGCATGCCTGTGGATTTGCTTATTAAGCAGTCTTTGCTGAGACATCAAACAGGGGATAGACAATTTCTTATAGCCAAATATTAAAACAATTCTGAGTTACTGTCAAACTATGAAGAACTACATATTTTCTTTGCATAAAGGCCCTTATGAATAGAAAAAAACTTCTTTAAGCTTGAAGTACTGGAGTGTGACAGTCCTACAACTATTACATAGGAAGTAAAATCCTGGCTGTTTGACAGAAGAAGAATTCTATCAATTGTAAAATAGTTACAGAATAATTCTTGGCTCTGATACTACAGATTTTCAAAACCTTGTTACACAATGTCCCATCTTCAGATATAAATTATTAGAGTTTTAATAAAATATAAAAGTAGTAGTCTACAAATTAGACCAATAAGTAAAATTCTCTGAATATTTTGCCTAAAGAGAATTTACTGAATTCAGAATTTAATCAGAAGTTTATTATTCCAGCACATTTTTTACCCCAAACTTTTTTCAGGTCTGATATCTGAACCCAGAGTAAGTGGCTTTATTGACTCAGAAGGACATTAACCTTTGCTAGTTATACAATTAGTACACTGACGGAAATGAGCAGAATGAAATCTGTGCAAGGGTTTCTGAAACACTGATTTCGTGCTGAAGGATTTTGTTAAACGGAAGAAATTACTATGTTTGCAACATGGTTGTTTCATTTGCAGCAGGAACTGGGTAATAGTTAAAAGAAGTTAGAAAGTTATTTTGTGACAGAAAGTGTCTTCCAAATTACAATAAAACGCTGTAACATTTATTTGAAATAAAATGAAACTCTCTATTCTGACAAACAGAGATTCAGACAAATTCTGACTGTAGAGAGTAGTAGCAGCATAATAGTGTAGCAGCCCATTGCTAGCATTAATGACCAGCTAAGCCCTGTACACCACACATAAGCTGTTCTTCAAATCACTTCCAGCTTTAGCTCAGGAGTTTTCCTTAATATTCAGGTCAGCTCCACATTTTCAAAACAACATTTAGATTCAACAGTGTCAATGCCATGGTGGTTCACATACATATCGAGTAGGTAGCAAGAAAATAAATGCTCACTGAAGTGCAAAAGCAACTCAACCAAAGTTAACAATCCAAAAACACTGACACAGAGAAAGCAGAGACAGCAGAATAAAAAATGTAAGTGTTGGCAAGCCTGACTTGCATTGTGCAGTGACCACTTTGTCAGTCGAGGGAGAGGGGATTAGGGAACATTCAGTCAGAATAAACCAGGGGCTCCCAAACCTGCCAAACTCTACCATCAGCTTCGTTTGTTCTCTAGGTGCTTGATCTCCACCTTAAACACAACGAAGACATAAGATCAATGAGGATGCCAGAAGCAAGATGCCATTTTATAGTTCACCAAATTAGACAGAAGGCTCATCTATACAATTTATCACATAAAGCCATATTATGCTTCCCTAAGTTTGGAGTTTTAAGAGTCATAGATCACTCTGATTCCAGAATTAAAACTCAGAAACACCTTCCATTGCAGGACAGGGTAGTAAATAGGAAGACAGAGCTGTAGAGATTACCAGGTTACTTTATGCAAAAATTAATTACAAGTACTAGATGACAATTTTGAGCACAGTTTTTAAAAAATAATAACCAAGAAGATTCCTCCCCATCTTAACATTGCAAGTATCTATGGCAATTGTCATTTGTTATACCCCTGATTCAGTGAAGGCCAACACAGTCAGTACCTGCTTTTCAAAAATAAAGTAACACACCTGAAGCAATGAGGAAAATAATAAACCAAGATCCAATCAGGGCTCTGTAGAAGACAGATACGGCTTCTTCAGATAATTTCTGCTCTCCTCGTTGTTATTTGAATTAGATCCTAATTGCCTTTGAAGGCAGTTTGACACTAGTGGTTCCCAGTCAGTGTCAAAATTAATTCTCTCTCCTTTCTAATGCTACATAGGTGGTAAGGTACAATAAAACACCTGTGGAGATGAAAAGTGCCAGCGTGGGAAGACACCTATCCTAATATTTTGTAGGTGGACTCCTGAGTTCAAGGCCCAGCCTTTCAGTCAACCTACTGCATTTAGTTTGCACCAGCTGATAAAAATTTTGAGTTGAATATTTCTGGAATTCTAAAGCCAGACTGAGACTTTTTATTCAATATCAAAGGAAATTCTGGAATTCCTGCCCCTTGAGGACTAATTCTTCCCTGATTGTACATTAGAGTGCTCTTCTGGGGTATAATTAATATCTGTGAGATGGTTTAATAGGATGCTGATTGATGTCTGAAATAGCAATAATCTAATTAAATCAACTGAAATAAATTCTGCCACTAGCAAAGACAATTAAAAATAAAACTGAAATAATGATATATTTAACTGAAAAGATACCATATGGTTATGAGATCTACCCCGGTTCATTTTGAGGGAATTTGTGGGTAAAAAAACTGTTGTCATAGCTTTGTCTGCAGAATTACTTTCCCACTAATTTAAGAATAAAATTATTTAGGTTACATTGTCTCTGAAATATAAACATAGTGAAAACTGAGAACTGTTCCCCTGGCCAGCTATAAATCAGGCTTCTTGAACTGCCAAAGGTAGCATATAGCAGCTTCTTCACCCAGCCAAGTAATTCAACATAAACCCAGCTGAACTATTTAAGTATTTGGCAGAGATTCACAGGTATCTTCTCTGGAAAAAGTGCTTGAGGGTGGACGCTTCATTAAAATGCTATTTTTCTTGCCCAGTGTAACAGTAATTCTAATTCACTGGAGGCAGAACCCATTTTCCATGGCTCTGGAACATATTTATTTTATTTTTGAAGTTAATCCAACTCTACAGCGAAGCAGCATTGGGAAAAAGCTCTTCCCTTTAAGGAGCAGAAACCTTACAAGACAGCATAAGGGAATACAGCTTTAATATAGGATACACAAAACAAGCATTTTTGGTTTCTCATTTATTCAGCAGGATATCGCTGCTATTGTGCACCCATAGCTTCTGTTCGAGAAGATTTTTAGGGAAAGACCTAACAATGCAGAGAATGAATTACTTAAAAGATCTTCTTTTATCAAGTCAGGAGAAAGAAGCATTACCTGCTGCAGCAGAAAGGACCACATCGCTGGTTATTTCTAGAAGTTTTGTTCTGACGGTAAAAATCAATGAAGTGAAGAGAACCAGTGAAAAACCTGTGCAATAGCACTTAAATTTACTTGAAACGTAATTTCACCCTCAGTGACTACATTGCCTCAAAAAAAGTGCAGTAATGCATGGCATTCACCTCGTCTCATTAAATGCACTTTCAAAGACCAAAGTATGTCATGCTATGCTTGACTGTATCTTTTATGACCCAAAAGAAACTTAGACGTTTCTCAGAATACAAGACACTTGGGTACTCCTCTTCATGTCATGATGATGGGTTTGCTTTAAGTTTTGCTTCAACAGATATTTAATGCAATAAAAGGAAAAGATAAATCAGAAAGCAGTTATTCAACTGAGGACCTTAAATGACCAGTGTAGCTAAACTTAGAGCTATTCACTGATCTTAGAAAGCTCTCTTAGATTATTTGCATTTAAATTATTTAATGTGTTAAACATATTCTATGCAAAATCCTGAAAATATTTCCCTGCCCTGTGAAAACAATGAATGGTGAATGGTGTGTTTACATATTGCCTTCTGTGTACCTTTAGCCAAATGGTTATTTCAAAGCATATTTGGTTTAAAATAAGACTGTGTAAGGATTCTCTTATGCACTAGCATCTAAGAAAACCATAGTCATGGAACAACATGAAAATCTGAATGGAACTCAAAATCTGAAGAACTGATTAAAAAAAAAATCACAAAAACATTTTTAAAAAAGTGATTCACCTATTTTTGTATGCATTATCTTGAGGAGGACCACCTATTATTCACATGCTGAAACTACTTCTCTCCAACCTTAACTTCAGAGTTTAAAAACAGAAAAGTAATTTCTGTGAAAAACTATTGCAAAATTGTATTTTATTGTACATTATTAAAATAGTTCATAAAGCTAGTCTTCCACCAGTCTGGTTCTACTAAGACAACAAAAGGGGATAATGGCCAACATAAGAATTTAGTCACCTACTTGTTATTTAGAAAGTATGGCTCTCTCTAGGGATTGGAATAGTTGCACAGCCTGGATGGTGCTGTTGTCCTCTGGCTTTCATGGAATGGGTCAGGTTGCGAGGGACCCCAGAGGGTCATTTGGTCCAACCTCCCTGCTCAAGCAGGGGTATCCCAGAGCACATTGCACAGAATCGCACCCAGATGGTTCTTCGATATCTCCTGTGAGGGAGACTCCACAGCCTCTCTGGGCAATCTGTTCCGGTGCACAGTCACTCACACATGTAAGTAGTTCTTCCTCATTGGGAAGATCATATTTGTCTTCTTTCAATGACATCAATGCCTGAATGTGGCTGTCACCAATTATACCCTGATGTTGAATACTTATCACTTTTGGCTTGCACACAAGATGACTTTGTTGCTAACAGCTTTAGCCTCTCTGAATCCTCTGTTTGGAGTAAATTCACTATTCCACCAAGCAAAATAAAACTATGCTTAAGCTTTGAATCACTGCTAGTGCTGTCTCAATTTCATATAAATAATGCAACTGTACCTGGAAGCTGTCCATGTAATTTCAGGCTTTAAGGCTTATGAAATGTATCATACCAATCTGTCACAGTTTTATTTAAAGCCATGATATACATTGCTGAAGTTTTGCTTTTGCTGTCTTGGCAAATCCTTTAAATTACACTTCATTTCAATCAAGTATTTCAAAAGACATCATAGAAACTTCCTGCATAAACAAATTTTGCCCAGTGCCAATCAATGACAAAACAAAATCACTTAAACACTGTTCAAAAAAGATATACAGTCCAATAAGTATTGATGTGGATTGAGGATCTCATATATTCAGCTGAAATGTGAGGTATGCAGATGAATATTCTTAAAACATCTACCTAGTTTTGCACGTGTAAACTCTTCTGCCAGCATATTCTACAGAAACAAGCTTTCTCACTCTTAAGAAACAGCATGTAAGACAGTGGTACAGCATCCTTAGTTACTAGAAATTTTACAGATTTTAATTATTCTGAAACCTGCAGGAAAAAAGAACATATTCCAATATGTGGTAAGTACTGAGGAATCAGACTTGACTGGACAGAAGGTATGTTTTTATTATTTATAAGAGGAGGCATCTCAGACTAGACCTGCTCAGACATCCTGAAGTACCTAGTTTCTTTTGGCTTAATTAAAAGCCTTAAAGGTGACTTTAGAATTATGCAAAATGGGAGACAAGGAAATTCAACTACCTCTAATTTTGAAGAGTACAACTAAGAGATCAGTGCACTCAGACACCAGATATTTTGGTGAATTATCAGAGAATATGATGTACTTTAGGGACAGAAACCAAACCAAAAAAAACAAACAAGCAAAAAAACAACATCAAAACAACAACAACAAACAAAACACTAAGAAAGGAAGGTAAAGAAAATGACCTCTCCCTCTATCCAAAAATAAATTAAAATGAGAGGATGAAAGAGAAGGTTAAGTTTTTTAGGACTTCTGTCTGACTTTTTTGGAGGTAGTTGGTGACTGGCACTTTTCAGGACAGACTCTGACAAATCGGGAAAGCACTGGACCCTTCTAGATCTGGATTATCCATTATGTATAGCTATTATTTTGTTACAAGACCAATTCAGGTGCATCATCCGCATTCTGCTGGTGTTCTGCCAGAGAAAACATTTGGCCAGAGCTGGCTGTAGATTATATATGTGCTCCAAATACCTAAAGGTAGGATGGAATGCTTGCAATGCATTGACATTCTAGATTGATAAGTCAGAAAGCTTTCCAGTTTTTTGTTTCCATCTCAGCTGGTGCATAAACTGCTCAGGTGCCACATTTCAAAAAGCATTAGTTGCAAAGCAAAACCTCAACTAAGTGAGAGATATATTTCTAGAACAATAACCTAGTGATCTCTTCAACATCATTAATAATGCAGCAGAAAAAACAGAAAAGCCAGCTGCATTCAAATTATTTACTGAAATAAGTAAACAAAAGTCTGCATTATTAATTATGAAAGGTGTATATTAAAAAAAATGCTTTCATTAAATTACTTGTCACACTATTTTTTTTGTAATCAGTAAAAAAATTATTTTGCAACTAACGTGGTTTCCATTTATCAGTTTAGATTTTTTTTGTCCAAGACAAAATTGCTTGGTTCAGAATTATATTTCTATTTTACTCAGAATCTCATAAATGTGTAGAAGCTTATATTTAAGATATGGTATTTTAATTTAAAGAAGAAAGTAAAAGTTATTTTTCTATACTGATACTTTAACAAAATTAACAATCAGCTTCATAGCAACAATTTCTGCTGTCCTGAAGTTTTCTGGCAGTAGATTGAAAATGTGAATTCAAACCCTGTCCATTTTAATTCTCTCTAGCTAATTCTCTTGAGTGTTTCAAAAGGCTTATTCCTTTAACATATCCCTTTGTCACAGAAACTTTCATCAACAAGTTCTTTTTCATGCATGTCTAATTTGGCATTTCTAAAAATCAAAACATTCACTTTAAACAATTTAAAAGAATATTAATGTTCATGTGAGGAAGGAAACATGCATTTTCAGAATGTCTGAATGATATTAAATGTTCAGCCTGGGTTTCATTTACTTGGCAGTGATGGGACAATCTGTAGAATCAACATACCATAAAAATAAAGGTTTCTATTTGCTTCCTGCTCAGCTGTACTGGAAGTTATATAAACATGACAGTTTTTCTATTACAATTCCTTGAACTGAGAAAGAGATTGCTTGCATCCACAGTGGCGGGGGGCGGGGGCGGGTGGGCAGGGGAAAGACAACCAGAAAAAAGACATCTCCCAGAAATTCTAAAATAAAGTAGGATTAACACTTCTGTTTGAGCTGATGGTGTAATGGCCAAGGAGCATAGGTAATTGTTCATGCACTTGGGTTAGTGACAAAGACATGAGAAGCCAACTTTTGAATTCTGGCATTTTGGGGCAATATGTGTAATTCTACATTAGTTGTGATTACTTTAAGGTATTTTATCAATCTATTCCATCAAAGGGGATATAATACACTAATTTCAATTTAAACATTTGTGTAGTTGCCAGCAGACAGCTGCAGCATGGTGAGTTTGAGTCTAGCCTTTCTACTAAGATGCTGAAGTTTTACTCAAGTACTCCTGAAAAAAATATGCACAGTTTAAACCTCAAGCATATGTACAATCTGGTTAGATTTAAGAAAATTGTTCACTCCCTCAAATTTTTAGTGTGAACTGTGAAATCTTTCCAGGACTGAGCTGACACACAGATTTTCAATAACTGCATTTGCAGTAGTAGTTGCCCCTACTGCAAGTAAGGTAGGTGGGAATTTTACAGGCACATAACGCAGAGAAAATGAGATTGTTCTCTTTCAATACTTAATTTGGATTGTGTAATCTACTAATTTTGTCTAACAGAAGAGGACTTTACTCCTAATCTATAGTATACACTTAGAAAACTAGACTTCTACAGAGAAACAAACTGAAATTCAAAAGTTGTCTACTTGGTCTACATCAGTTGTTTGCCAAGGGAGCTGTGTGGTGTGAATGCACACTGTTTGCCAGCAGTTCCCTGAAGCTGAAATAGTTACACCCTTTGGGCCAAAATAGGTTATTCCATTTGAGAAAATCATTTAAACTATACTATCAAAGGAATGCTGCATCTCCACAGAGAAAGGCTGCCAATATATTCTACAAGTATAAGCATACCAGAAAAGTCTTTTAAAGTGTGGACAAGCCTGTCATTAAATCTAACTTCTAACTTGAATAAATCCCTCCATTGTGAAATCTTGTTACCCTCCTTTACAAAATTCCCTTGCTCTGCTTCAAAATGTGATTCTCCATCAGCCTAAGGAGCTCATGAAGTTGACTTAGTCGATTTAATTCTAAATTGAAAACTTCTCTGATTATTACTAACCAACTTCTGTAATTCCCAACCCATGGCAAGAAAATATTCTGCTTCAGAATGTAGCTTCTTAGAGCTCTCTCTGTGCCCTTCCTGATCCAGATACTGTAAAGCTCCAGCCATATATTTTCAGAAAGTCTTTCAAAGAACCAGTCATGTCATATTTCTTCTATTTTTCTGACTTCTTTCTGAAAACAATCCTGACTTTTTCAAACTGCACTGTTTTGTGACCTCAGGCAATGGGACATTCCAATGTCCCATTCAATATAGGTACAGTATAGGTATAGTTTAATATTCGGGTGAAATGTGACGATCCATTCCCTGGGTCACCGTTTCTTGCCAGTTCAATTTCTCAAACAATCAGTTGAAAATGTCCCCCTATTTTGTCATGATTCAACTGAAATCAATGTCCAAGCTCCCACTGACCTTTCAGTGAGAACAGACAGATAGGTTGTTCATGTTTCATTTATAAGATTGAAATGGTGAGGGTAAAATCTACGTCAGCTAAGTGTCAGTGTAGCACCATTTATTGTAGAGATACAAATGCATACTATAACAACATCAAGACATTTCATAAGCAGCAATGAAATAAGGATATTATATCCAATATATAACATTCCCATTGGATATCATATCCGATGAGGATATTATTACTAATGTAAACAAATTAGGTGCAACTGGACACATTAACCTCTGCAACAGGATCAGATAATCAGGAATACCTACTGGACCTGTGTCTAGGTGTAAGATATGCCAAGATAGAAGGAAAATATTTTGCCGTCCTTGATAGCACAGGATACAGCATGTAAGGTTATTACTTTATGAACTAGCATGAGTTTACAAGTATGTATATGAGAAGAAGCAATCCACAAGGCTTTAATGGGTTTGGGGGTTTTGCTCTCCAAGATAGCCCCAAGTGATATGACAGAACAGCTATCATAGCAGATGATTAAAACCAAGTCTATCTTATCAGGTTTTGCTGCTATTTAATGCCGATTTTCCATTCTTCAAAAAGATTGCCCGAAACATTTCCATCCACCTCTCCCGTAGTACAGCAACAATCCATAATATATTCCACCCTTTCCAAACTGAAAGCAACTAAAAGGACTATTTCTGACTATATCTTTTAATTCATGCCTTAAAATCATACAATGATTTATTGTAAAACTTTTTAGTCTTTTCCTTGTTATCTGACATGTAGAAAATATCCTGTCTGACTCATATTGTAACAAAAAAAAATTTAACTAGAAGCTAGATCCTTGTTATCATGTCCCCACACCACTAGCAAGATCATGTCACACTTAATTAAAATGTTATGGCTGCTCTTGCTCACAGGGATCTGCAAAATGTATCACTTGGCTGCAAGGTCACCGATGTTTGCAGCTTTTCTCATGATTATCTGACAGGAAAACATCATTCTTAGCTTGTGCTGTCAACCATCTTTACAGCAACTAACCAGTCTACAATAAACTTTGACTCCTGCTAAAGAGTATATCAGCAATAAGTAAACTCTGCTATAAATGTCCTGTTTTCAAGCCAGGTTCCTACGAATAAAACCATGGAAAAAATGACAGAGTACATTACATAGTATAATTAGAACTGATTTTTGATATCTCGACTCTAAACGTTAGGCATTTGATCCTGCAGTCTCTGAACCACCTGGCATCTGAGCCTGCAAAACCTCTTTTGCCCATGGTGAACCACAGAACACCGTTGTTTGTCACAGTAACACTTCACTAAGAGAATGCAAAATTTTCAGAACTTCATCTCCGACACACATGCCCTGAGACCCTTACAAGTAAAGCATATTAACAGTAAGAAATATACTCAAGAACACTCAGGCATCAGAAACCTCTCAGAGGAAACAACACGCATCCAAGAAAGACTGCAAGAAAGACAAAATGTATTAAATTGTTTCTATTTCTCTCCTGAATCACTTGGGCACAGGCACTGCAGTTTGTAGGTAAGAAATGCTTAAGTACCGTTGTCTGAAACAAAACAAGAAATAGACACTTGTTTTCTGGTGCACCTAGATATGTTTAACAGAAGGCTGGTGACGTATCATTAGCACTATTCTCTCTTAGCACATTAATTAAGCCTCTTAATCATAGCCAAGCCCTATCCTTGGCCTATTAATGCTAAGTTACAGTTGCCTTTACTGTTGGAAACTTAGTCCAAGACTGCTGCCAGAGTTTTGTTTCAATTACCCTTTATGCAGAGTTCTGATTTGATTTTCCTCTAGAAAGAATGTCACTTTCTTTGGCATGTCTCTTAGTGTTATGAAGACAATTGTTCTGTCTCTCTCTCCTCATTCCATTCCCACCTTGAGCAGCCTCGATTTTGTAAGGCATCCTCTTCTTAGCAGGTAAACCCCAATGAAACTATTTTATAGATAACATGTGAGGAAAAGATCTATCAAAATAGGCATCTCCATCTCGTCAAAGCCATGTATGTCTTTGATTTGGCTGCTTCCGCATTATGTTTCTCTTTTATCTTACTACTTTATCTGAAATCTCCTCTTTTTTTAATCTTGCTACTTCATCTTTCCTTGAGTATATTCCACTATCTTAATAGTCCTCCTTGTACCTAATGCTCTATAACTTTTAGAAGATTTTTTTATTTACCAGTTTTATGTAGTACCATGAATATTTTTTATTTTATAACTATATATTTGTAAGATCCTTAGTGCTGATCCATATATGGAAAATATTTTTCAAGTAGTACATTTTAAATATTATACTTGAACATATTTGGCCTAAGTATTAAAATTGATCCATTTAAATTCTCTGACTGAGCATTTCAGAAATCAATGCATGATGTTAGCTGAATTCATGTCAAATGTCTGTAAGAGACTCTCCAGTTATTGTGACTCTTCAGAACAGTACTTCAAAATATGATGCCTCCCCACAATATCCATGTAAAAGGCAAAAACACAAACCATTTTTAAAAAACTTCACTAACAACTTGAAATGTTTGGTTTTGCTACAAATTCTGAGTGATAATTATAGTTGATTGTTTATTCTCTCTAATCACTCAATCTATTATTCACAGTGAGGATTTAGCAGAGCTGGTCAAGAAAATGAGAAAAAGCAAAAGGATTTAGGTAGACAGTTAAAAATAAATGAGACAAATGTTTTAGTACAAGTTGTCAACTCAATTTGTTGTCTAAAACTTCAAACAAAATACTTCAGTGATCTTGCAAAGGCACTGTGATGCTTCATATTGGTTTCTGTGCTCTGACTACCTCTTGCAGATGCATATACCCTTGTCTTTAGATGAAATGACACTATATCAGTATGAAATTTCTATAGCTGAGGCTAATCATGAAAGAGAAATTCTGATTAGAAACCTCACTTTGCTAAAGAAACAAAACCCACTTGAATTATAGCCCCTACCAGGAAAAGAATTACATTTCTGCACAGTTTTTCATTGAGAATTGAAAATTTTCACAGAAAACAAACAATACTTATAAATATTTTGGTAGGTATATTACAAGTAACCCTAAACATAAATGTATGATTTACTTCATTCACTGATTTAGTTTCTGGCTATAGAGCTGTTCCATAACACCACTGCTATGTTTTGGCTTTCAATACCTCTTCCCAAACAGCAATATACAAATTCTCCTATCCCCTAGAACTAAAATGAAAAAACCAAAACCAGCAAACAACAAGACAAACATTGCTGAAAAGCCACAAAGATAAAATCCAAAAAGAATGAATCAAATCTTCAGAGAATTTAGATTTTCTTATGCGTAATGAAGCATGTAATAAAATTCAAAACTTAGTGGAAATTACTTATTCATATTCTCCCTTTATCATATTCCCAACATAACATGCCTAATATCAGTAGCATGAAAAAGAACGAGCTTGAGCCCTATCTTATACACTTCAAGTTAATTGCAGCAAATATAACACGACTCTGCTACAGAATATTTCTAAGGTTGCCATCACTCATATTGGATGAGGTTTTCTTGTAAAGAGTTGCTTGTCCTTCTTTCTACAGAGCTTGAAAATGAAGCTTATTCATTCTATGAATACATCTCTGTACATGTTGGTGTTAGGTACCAATTATTTCTACAGCTTCCTTTTTAATCACAAGAGCTTTTATTCCCCCATGACATATCATACTAACCTACTCCCAAATTACCAAAACATTCAAAGAGCAACAGTTCAACCCTAATGCAGGAAGCAGGTTTTCCAGTTTATTAAATTATACTGATAAATCAATTTTAGTACATGCTCTGTATCATGCAACCTGCTTCCCGCCTCAGCCCAATTATATGTTATAATAATACCTGGGGCAGTCAGACTTAATATGATTTTTTTTTTTTTTTTTTGGATGTGGTATCCTATTCAGACTGTCTCAGCACCAGTGCCTGTGTCCTATACAAAAGATCTTTTCTGGATTTATTTAATACATGTTTTATGCTCACTGAAAATTACGTACTTGTATATTAGAAGAATTGTGTTCAAGGAAAGGCAAAACATTTCCCCTTCCAAAACACCAGAGGAGTGTTTTTAATATGTCATACCAGAACTTACTAATTTACATGTTTAATTTCCATAATGCAAATAGTAACCAGTAGTGCATATGCTAATTGCTCTAAAATGATGAATTAATACTTTTCAGTTAACCTAGCATAATAAAAACCACAACAGTTTTTATTGCTAACCTTTTAAAATGGGAATGGTCAGTAGAATATACATTATTAAGTATTTTTTACTGATATATTAGGACTATAAATAATTGTATTATAACCCCCTTTTATAACTTTTCAAAATATTCACTTTGGCCAAACTTGTCCAGAAAATTGTGTAAATAATGCAAAATCTGTTTTTACATTTCTGGAATTCTAATGTTATATTATTTTAAAGAGTGGCAGTGCAGAAGCCACTGCAGTTCGGAGCTGGGAATACTGTAATTTGTACTGACAGCTGTCACTGCTCCTTTCCACTTAGGTGGGTCTAATGAGCCGGCCATCATGAGAGATTGGTATTTGTTTCAGAGCTGGGACTTCACATCAGGAGAAAGCAAGTTAGCTGTTAGTTATAATCTGACACTCACACAAGCTACTAAAATGGCAAAACTGAACTCAGTGCTGAAATCTGCTCTAACGAAAACACCATTCTCTTGCATTTTGATAAGCAAAGCCAGTGGAAATGATACATCTACAGTCCAAATCACTCTTAGCCCAGCTTTCTACATATCAGACACCCCAGATGGCTTTTGTTCTATCCCATGCTGAGCAGTAAACCCAGAAACCTCTTTCCCCATGCCTGCCCTCATACACAGGGAAGGTTTTATCACAGTGGGATGTCTCTGTTACATAGTGAAGGTTTTGAGACACTGTCATCCAAAAATGAGAACAAACATCAAACAGAATTATGGAAACATCAAAGATGCTTTTGAACAAACTGTGGTAGATTTCTAACAATTTCTATTACTTTTTGTGTAAGTAAAAGGCATGCTATATTGTAAACAGTAAAATAATCTATGAAAAGGTTAAATGAAAACATTTTACATTAGTATCGAATGAACCAATTTAAAAAACTTTGGACATCTACTGTTTAGGTATTAGATTATTTGTAAGAAGTCAATAAATTTATGAGGGGAATGTGCATTGTTAACTGAAAATTCTTCACACCATTGCATAAAATGCTTTTAAAGTGTGACTTCTGGTCAAATAATTTTCATCATTTCTCAGTCATGCATTTTTCTTAAAGTCTTAAACAGATCTTTTTGAGTTGTTCTTCCTTAATTTCCATTCACTGACAAAACAAAGGTGTGATTTTTTTGTCTCATCTCTGCACATTATCACTAGCACTGCACCACAAAAAAGGTTCTTCTTTTGACATTGCATCTCTATAAATGGATTAAACGAGCTGTGAATATCAGCATTTAACCAATAAAAAGAGATCTTTATTTATTTAGAATGTATCAGATCTGCTTCATCTAAAAGTCTAATTGAAAAGGCTATTCAGGTCAGCTGTGATATTAGAAGACAACTGAATCACATTTAATGCTACTTAAAGGATGTGAATGGGCTAAAAGGAAAAATTAAAAACCCTGGCCATTAAAATTTAATTTGACTTAGTGAAGCCATTAACATTTTGGTTTTATGCAGTGGCAAGCATTCCAAAAGTATTTCCATATAATTTAGAAACCTAGAAGTGCCAAATGGCTGATCCTCACATAGCAAAAATGATTGAAAGTGACCTTACAGGGCAAATCAGAAAAAAAAGTAAAATGAGAAAAATTTTTCAAATACCACCATTAGCTGTCATTCTGTTCTTCCTTCATGTAGAAACTGTCTTTTATTCTAGTAATTGTGCACTTTGGTTTTCATTTTAACATTGAATTCATTTGGATATCAAATGACTTAGACATGAAGATGTGTAAAGAAATAATCTATTTTTAAGACAATGCCCTGTCTTACTTCTACTAGTGTACCTGCAATATGCTGCTTTGCCACCACAAGCTTGCCTTTGCAATTTGAAAATGCCATTCCAATATTCCTTATACGCTGTAATAACAAATATCGTTGATAGCACAAAGCATCCATCAATGCAGTAACTTAAAAAACTTTCATCAGTTTCAAATGAAAACTTTGTCTAGATTAAAATGGTAACAAATCTGATCATGTATCAGTACATAAGTAAAATTTCAGATTGACTGCCTGACAAGGAAATGGAAACCCCTGGTTTTGGTTTTCATTCTCATTTTTTCCAATTCAGCTTAAAAAAAAAGAGAAAAAGCCAATACAAGAGACTTTAACAGTCCCAAAATAATACAGTCTGAGGTTTCATATCTTGCTTCCAAACATTATTTGTATTGCTCTGGTTTATTTACTAGCAGTCACCATCAGACTTGATAGGAAACAGAAAACACTAAACGCTATAAAGGCTCTTACAAATGCATTCCAGAAGGCGTAGGGTGATCATGGAAACTGTAAGACTAAAGGCAGGGGGTTTTCTGGCTCTACATAGAGAGTATGAAATTTCTGCCTTCATAGAATCAGCCACCTGCATTGCCACCTCCATGCTGGACCCACCACTTGAACTAGTTTTAGAGATGAGAGAGGTACATAGCCAAACAGCATCCTTCTAATGAGCTAAAAAGCCTGTGAAAGTAGGAAGGGGTTAGGTAGAGTAGAGCATGTAAAAAACTTTGAATCAACAAGTTTTTGAAAGACTTCAAAGTATATGCTCTGCTGAGTACTCAATTTTATGAAGTTTCATGGATTCTTAAAAAGTTCTTTTTGTCTATGACTCCCAGATACCTTATTCATCAGTTTCTACTTCATGATTAATTGTGGCTAATAATAGATTAAATGAGTGGAAAAATAATCAAAGCTCTAATGACAAAAGGAAGTATCTGAATTACTCCAATAGATTATCTTCTAAATTGACTTGGCTAACCATTAATTTGATTTTCTCCTTTCCCAACTTAATTTTTAATGGTTACAGAAAATTAAAAACAGAAACCAGTGATGATCTCTGTTCTTTCACAGTTGCAGTGTTCCTAACTCCTTCCACAGAATATTTTTACTTGCAGCATATCAATACCTCAAGTTCAAACACTTCTAATCTTAGAGAGTTTGATAAGGAAAGCTGTTGGAACCCTGGGTTTAGAAAATTTTGGTTTCTGGGATATATGTAACAATATGGAGGATTTGGGGTGTGGATTTGTTCTTCTTTTCTCCTTCTTCACAAATCTGGGTGTTCTGTTATTGGGTCAAAAAACCTGCAGTGTGGATCATGAATAGTTAGTTTTTGGATTATAAGTAAAAATAAATTACTTGGCATTCCATAACTGGGTAATTTGGACCTTAAAAGACCTTGGAAGTTAGAACTCGTGGCCATTTTCCACCTTGTTAACTAAGAGGCACATCCCGTGCAGCTGTGCCATAGATAAGAAAACAATAAACATCTAAGTCCAAAGAACGACCTACTGACATCTGCCTTTTAATCCAAATTCTCGGGAAAGGAACGGGAACAGAACGGAAAGGAAAGGGAGAAAATTAGCAGAAAGCTGTTTTCATAATCTTAAAAACCAGCCAGATCAGATTAGAACATCTCCAGGTTAAAAGTCTCATCCAAAGTAGGCTACAGTTTATCTGAGGAAAGGCTGTGCTCATGAATGATAGCCAAGTAGTCTCTTCAGTCTGTTGCTGGAATAATTGCTAGATTATTCCAGGATCTGCTTAAATTAGAGTGTGTGCAAACTACTATATCAGCTGAAATGTTCAGTGAGCAGCTTGCCTCACTGCTCCTTTATAGCAGATTTCTCTCTGGAAAAAAAAAAATGAAATACCAGCAGATAAAAAAATTTACTTATTTTAACAGCAGTAGAAAAAAGTAAGCAGAAATTACAGTATTTGGACTTGAGTACCTGGATACAGTTTATATCTTTCCTTACCACAGTTTTGTGTTTTGGAGTAAAAGAAAAGCATAGAAATAACCGTACCTAAGAACAGCGTAAATGCAAAGGTACACTGTAACAATGTGTAAGTAGAATAAGAAATCTCTGCTTAAGAGTTTGCCTAAAAACTTAATGAAAGAATCTTTTGCAAAATTAATTCTATTAGTTTAGTGAGTAAGTCTGGAACTATTTTAATACTAGAGCTGAGAAGAAAGAAAATAATTTGTGTAATAGGACTTCAAATACATTTACTCTGAGAAGTGAAAAAAATTTGGTGTCATTGTCAGGTATTCTAACTTCATTGAGGAACATCTACAGCCTCCAAAAGAATAATATTATTAGAAGTATCCAATATCAAAAGGTCAAATAGAGTTTTTTATCAGGATCAGAACTTGTGATCAAATGTTCTATGATTTATCAAGAAGTTCAGCCAGAAACCACATGACAAGCTCAGTTAAATAAACCACAAAGTCCTGCACATATTCCAAAAGCTTGGAAAGCATAAAATTCTTCACACATTCAATCTCACAGTCTCTCATTTATGAGCATGTGCCAACACAGTTAGATAAATGTGATTTCAGATGCCATATAGAAGTCTTATTTCTGAAACAAAGGTGTCACAATAACCTTGGTTATTTATCACTGCATGAACCTGTAAAATAATCTCTCAAAGCGTTTCTTTGTCTCAGCTATTTCATCTTATTTTATCTCCAAGACTGAAAGAAGTGATATCTTTAAATTATTTTCTTGGTACAGAACAGGAAAGACCAGAGTCCTGTACCATGTCATTACTTTATGCATCCCTTTGCCTTGTAGGAAATGTCACTGCACACAGGAATGAATTTTTTGCATTGTAATATACAAAAGTATGGCGGTGGTGCCTGACAAAAACACTGACCCTGTCCTTTGTTCTCTTCATTGCTTTTCTATTAACAATTCTTATCTACAAATGTTACAGAGCATCAAATCCTGATTTCTAAAAGATAATATAAAATTCAAGCAAGGAGATAGTGATCTACAATTAGGTTCATGTTAGGACAGAATTAACAATAAGAAAGTCTGGAAAGAACTTCCCTGAAGACTGATACAGCATGGAAAAATTAATCTCCCACAAAGATAAATAAAAGACAAGAGACACTAGTTACTCTTCATGATGCAATGCCCAAGACACTTGAACAACTTCTTAAGAACTGCAATATGAAAAATTACCTAAAAGTGTCTCTTTAGTCTACTTCACTTTCTCTAAAGGCTAAGGTAGGAGAAGCCAACAAAAGTGTGTCTAAGTAAATATTTGAGACAGTGAGAAGTGAAATCATAATACCAAGAGGACGACTAGATAATTTTCTAAAAAATAAGTGCATATTGATGATATAGTAACCATGTCCTTACATCATAGAGATACAATTCTACTGCTGCAGAGCTAACCACAACTGAGTGTGCTACATGCAACACAATAAAAATGAAATGTAATTTGTAAGTAATTTGTGAATTATATGGATAAAGCACACAGAAAGCCATCCTGAAAATGCAGTTCTTATATATATATATATATATAAAAAATATTGTTATTACTGTATGTAATTCTTATTCCAGATCCCTTCCTGAACTTCTCCAGCCAAATTTGGGGCTTGTGGGTATATGTATTGAGATATGAATAACCAGTAAAGAGATTGAAACCATAAACTACATATAGTATAGAGTGCTTCCTCCAAGAATTTTTGCTCTTATGAAACCCTCAATCTAGATCACATCTTGTGGCAAAACCAAGTATCAGCAGCTAAATCAAGTTCACTAAAACCCAGGATCTTAGAGTATCATCATAATGCTCCAGTGCATGGCAACCTTTTCTAGAAGTTGTTCTGAAGCCATATACTAACATGGAACTACAGGAAAAAGGGAAAAACTCCTCCAGTTTCACTGCCATGAAACCTACTGCAAAGTTATTTGTCTACTTGTGATTGCTAACAGCCCTACAACAATGCTAATATTACTATTAATAGTATTATCACACTGCTAATAGGAATAAAAACTTCTGTAGCATGCAGTGATATACACAAGACAAGATAATGCTATTACTACATAAATCTCCTTCATTCTCTTCATAGAATAAAACTTGCCCTTTTAATATCCAGGAAACAAAGTTGTCAGTTCCACACTTTAATGCATTTACAAGTGATTACACACATTAGCCTAAACTACACTCCTGCCTTGGCTATATCTGGGACAAGCGTATTATTAATCAGGGATGTTGCTTATTAGAATAAGGGGTTTTTTCTCCCCATCCCAGGGCCTCTGTTTATGTAGGAAGGGAAACTTCACCCTCAGTGGTTTTTTATCTTATGAGGTGCTATTCCCCACCTCAGAATTTGTCTTATTAACTTAAATCTCAAAATAAGAAAGGCTGAGCATTGAAAATAATACCATGCCAATTCAAACAGACTTGGCATGGCAAATTCAGGCTTCCAAATAACATTGTCTGTGGTATGATTTATACTGCACTATCAGCACCTTTGGTTCTTCCTTCTCTGCAGTCACCCTCCCTGACACCTTCCCTGAATAGACAATGAAATACATTGCACACCATGTGGGTGTATCTTATTTATTTCATAACTACAATTGCTCTACTTCTGTATTTCCATGCATTTCCATGTTGCAATTTCTGTTTCAAAATGACCCAGATAAATGTTGGAAGAGGACAAAAAAAAAGAAAAACTCTCCCAACCTTTCAATTCAAGCTATATTAAATGAAATTTGAGGAATGTTTTTTGCAGGTGGTTAGCCAAGTGTTCCTGTAGCAGAGCAAGGAGGATAAACTCATCCAGACTTCATTAATTTATTAATTTCTGCTCCTGAATTATTTCAAATTAGGAAGATATGAAGGGTTACCATCGTGATTCTTTTACTCTTTACAAGACTAGAAAAAGAAGCCATACAGAAGATTAGTGCTACAAGCTGAATCAAACCAAAGAAAAGTCCACAAAGAAGTTTGCTGGGATTTAAAATAAAACAAAACAAAACTTACTAATTTTAACTTTATACTATGCTTCTTAATTTTTATTAAAACAATTTTTACATCATCTGTTTTCTTGACATGTCAGGAATTTAAAGGAAAATATTTGGTGACATATTAAATATATCCATCCATGTATGTACATAATAGATTTGGGGAAAATAATGTAACTTTCATCTCTACTGAATCTCCATAGCTGTATGGAAGTTCCGCTCATTGTAATTCATCCAGTTCTCCTGCATAGTAAGGTTTATGAGACTCATGACTTCCAACTCTCCAATCAAAAAACTGGAGGAAAACAATCAACTGTTCACTTTTTCCAAGTTATCAAACTGAAATACAAACCAAGACAAATCTGGATCTTGGGGAATCAATATATTATTCAGACCAATCATGAGCTATTTTTCCTCTTATGTTAGCAGTACAAGGCGTAGTATAAGGGAATTGTTTGAATGATACAATTTGCCTATTTTATTAAAATATATAATGATGAAAAGAACGAAAAGTAATTTGGTAATTGAAAACCGTGAGCTACTTAACTTACACAAACTTCTTACTGAAGAATACTGCCTCTATAAGAGAAAGGCAAAACAGAACAGATATAACCAACCCTATTGCAACTCAACAATTAAAATATAGGTGCCTGAAAGAGGTACCTCAATCCATCAAGTTATCTGCAAATCCTACACTGCAGCATTTATTTTCCATGGGCTGGAAAAACATCATTTGGGATTGACATATTGAAACTTACAGCTTAATATATTCCTGTACATTTAAAGGCATGTAATTAGTATACAGAATTACCCACTAGTAGGCATCAATAGATACTTAAATGATTTCTCTTCTGGCTTGATACACAATTAGAGATACTAAAGCTTATTCTTAGTAAGAAAGAGAACGACTATCATATCTCCCCACAAGAATAAGCAAGACAAAAGGCTTATATTAGATTTGTGAGATTCAAACTTTGCAAATAGTATTCAACAAAGCTCACAAATACGTTATATTAGAAGAACTGGGACTTTTCAGTAAATAACCTGTAAGGCTCTGACCCATCTAGGCATGTGTAATCATTTACATCCAGGTTACCAATAACACAGGGTCCCTGACTGATTTGCATCAGTGGGGAGAGTGCCATCACATGTCTCCTAAAGACTCATTGAATGATGACACTTGAGGTTTTGAACATAAAATTTTATCTTGTTCTTATATTTCTAGTCAGGGTTCCTACTGAAGCTTAATGGTTCTTATTGACCAGACAGTTTTATAGAAATTATGTAGCTGGAGGATGCAAACATTCTTACAATAAATATGGGATATACAAGGAATAATTATAAACATCATTAAATTAAAAGATTATAAAAGCATTCAGCATAATAACTGTAATGTAGAAATTATAATTATATAAGGTCTTAACTTAGCACTGGACTGAGTCTGTGACATATCTAGGCTTACAAAATAAAACAGGTAATACATTACTTATTAATATTCTTCTGTCTTTTTCTCTCATACCAGTTTTAGGTGCATGAGAGTTACAGAAATGTATCTTTTGAGTTCTATAAGAATACTTTAAGTATTTTTGAAAGATATTTTTATTTTCAAAATATAGTCAAAATGTTATGAAGTAACAAATGAAGCAGCAAGAGCTAAGGTGCTGACGAGGGACTTTTTGGTTTAAGAACATCACATGTAGAATGAGAAGGACACAATGGGGGACTGAGAATAGAGCAAGGAAAGCAGAACTCCTGAAGACTATTCCCAGTCTCAGTACTGTGCTGTGTGGCTGTAAGAAAGCTCTCAATTAAGTGCTGAAAGAATAAATTGTTCCAAGCAACAGCTTTGTGGTTTGGTTTTGCAGAGCAAAATCAAAATTACTAGGAAAAAAAATCAGCCAGGAAAGGAATACTGAGATCATCCCATCTATACAGAGGTTAGTGTATATTTAATTTATCCAGTGCTTTATAGTCATTTTAGTAACTGTTTACTCCAAGTATACTTCTAACACTACAAACTGCCTCAGCACATTTCAAACTCATGTGACTAAGATCTCCTTAAACAAACACACAGCCACCCCCCCAAAAAAACCCAAACCAAGACTGCCTTAAGCCTATTTATTATGTCTTTCCTTCAAACATGGCCTTAGAATAGTCTCAGCCTTGGGAATTCAGATCCAGTAAAACTAACCATCTGCAGTAACAAAACACATAGCCCAAGACCGTCATAAAATTGCTCTCCTGTTTGAAAAAAAAACAAGCCAACCAACAAACCCGCAAAAAAAAAAAAAAAAAGTTGAAAACAAACACTGATACTTTCCCACCAAGCTTCTTTGATTTTTCCAAGACACAAACATCATCTTTTTAATGTACCTGAATAAAGCAGACAAGTGACCTCATTTGTTTTCACTCACCTCCTGAAACCACCAGTTATGGTAACTAAAGCATCCGGTAGAAATGTGCACACAGCATTCTTGACAATCAAGCTTACTGCATCTGCTTCTGCCTTAGATACACAGCTAACAAGGTCCTCATAGTAGAGAAACCCTGGAAATCAAAGGCAAAAAGTGCTGATCACTCCACAGAAATATCAAAATCTACACAGCATTATTCAAGGCCCAAATCACAGGTGGTGTGGGTGCAAGGGATCACAGGCCAGAGACAGCCTCTTTCTTCCCTCATCTTTGCCCTTAGAGTTTATATATATTTTTGCCATTATAATTTGTCATGTAATTTGTCAATATATCAGTCACAATAATTGCTCCACTATCTGAGGACCTGAATATTTATAAATTACTCTGACTTCCCTACCAGCTCCCATCAATGGCATTTTTGGATTCAAAAAGACAGACTTCCCAAAATAATGGTGTTCTACACAAGTACAGGGCTCAGAAGTATGTGAAATACCCTAGCTATCTTATTTCTGATCACAGAGGTTGTGTCAAAAGAACCCAGTATGGCAGCTTGCTTCACACTTGAATATGACATGTAAAAGAAAAAAAGACAAAGGAGCATAAATATAAGAAAGCTGATCCAAGGGATTCTGAGGTGATATAAAGCACATGAATTTCAAGGGATTCTGAGGTGATATAAAGCACATGGATTTAATGCAAAAATAAAGTTACATTGTTTTAGTGTCATATTATAGAATATGTTTTCCTTAATATAACTAACTCCTTTGTTTAAATTAGTTCACTTATTTAAGAAAACAGTGCACACACAGAATCTGTGGGGAAGCAACATTATTCAAATAACCATGTTTAACACTTTAAAGCTAAGATGTGCTAGGATTATGGAAAGAATTATATAAGTACTTTATTACAAGTCTAGATCTATCACTAAAGTAGGGCTGCCTTGAGGGAGACAGATCTCCTCTGAAAACTAATTCTGGGTTTTCCCAATTTTGTAATTTTTTCACAACCTGTGCAATAATGAACCATTAATATTTTCATGTATAAGAGATTTCATTTGGTATCCGTGCAAGCAATTTAAAAATATGCATATTCCTATGTTTTGAATGACATTATGACATTATTTTTAATTAGGAGCTCAGCTGGTCCAAGTACTATTTTCACCCAATAATTCAGTATTGACACAACACTGCAGCAAGAGAACAGATGTATAAATGAACTTTGCCTTCCCCTGTGCTTCTGTTTTCCAGTTCTTAGAGCACTGAGATACAAGTTTTTATGACACTTTCACCTTACCTGCTTTCTGCATTTTTGACAGCTTCAGGGTCTTGTCAGCTTTTACCTCTTCCACAGTTCGCAAACCCATTCTGTACCATTTCTCAGATGTCTTCACTCCCACTCCAAAGACAGAAGTAAATTGCTAAAGTCGGTAGGAAAATACACATTTCAGTGTTGTTTTCTAAAGGAGCAGTGAATTAAAAATAAGTAGGTAACAACAAGGTTTCACAAGGAAAGTAATGGGCAGAGTTAATCCTACATTGAAGATAAATAGCATAATAAAAATATACAAATTCAGCTTCCCTTCTTTGCATAACTACATTGAATAGAGAACTGGTTTTATACATGGACAGTTCTCATTATCATGTGATCTAAACAATACAGTAGTAGTCCCAGCACCTTAATGTAATTTACCAAAATGTACACTTTTAACTAAGGTTTGATTCAAGGGTAGTAGCCTTTATTTTTACTCCATTTATTAATAGAAATGCAAACAGCAACATTAGGTAGCTCGATTCCCTGACACTGACCTGATAGAATAAGAGATATCACAAGATTATCTTCATAATTTGACTGACATTACAGCTTTGTGTTATATGCACTGCCAGCTCTCAAAACAAAAGAGCAAAAAACCAAACAAACAAGCAAACAAAAAAAGGGGGGGGAAAGGCAAAAACAACAAAAAACAAACAAAAAATAAAAACAGAACAAACAAACAAAAAACCACACATATATCCCCCAAAAAACACACACACAAAAAACAACCTAAAACAAACCAAAATCTACCAGTCTACCAGAAATTTTTTGGTGGTTATATTCCATTTATTCCAAAGTAATGTTCAATAGCTTATTACCTGTGAAAAAATCTACAGCAAAAATGTCGCTGTTGTAAGCATTATTCAATGGATCGATATCTCAGATGAACAGTGATATGAAAGCAAGAGGGAAAACTTTCATGCTTGCTTAAATGCATGCTCTTTAAGTTCAGTTAGTCAATACCGAAGCTCTCCAGACTTTATTTGTACTTTTATGGAATTCAGTGAGTACCTGTGTAAGACATGAATAACTGCTGTTCTCCATTGAATCTACAACCTCTGAATTCCAACCATGATAGCTTTATTTTGTGGTTTTGTGAAGATATTAATTCATTGGAAATAATTAAGATTAAAAAAGAGAAAAATTAAAATAATGGATAATATTAAATAGGAATTGCCCCAGATTTTGTATATAATGGGTGAAATTACCTATTCTTTGTCTCAATCATGTGTGCTTATAAAAGGATGTGATTTTTTAAATACTTAGGTTGTTATCTTTTTAATGTTTTTACTGGTGCAGAAATATTTTCAAAAGGGTCTATTACTGGGTTTTAAACAATTCTAAGAGATTTAATTAACACTGGGATAGAGAACTAAAGAAAATGGATTCTGTGCACCCAAATTTTTAGGGTGCACAGTGGTTTTTTTCTTTCCATACTAAGACCCATTGTTATTTAGCATATTTATAGATGCTAGAGATGCTGTCAGCTGTGCAGCACAAGTAACAGGGAGCCCATTTCTTCAGTTGTGTGTGGGGGCACTGCTTCTTTTCAGCTGGTGAAATGAATTATGTGAACTCACTCTCTGCAGCACCTACTTCCATAAGGAGGCATTCATGTCCCTACATCTTAAACATTGACTATAACTTAATTTGATAACCATGGTCCTGGGGCCAGAAGTGATCTTTTAAATCATAAGTGAAGCAGCAGGCACCAGGACTATGACAAACAGTAAAATCTAGGAATTCACTAATATGAGATTCTTCTTAGAATCTCATAAAAAATTGGTGGAAACAACTGGTTACAACTAATTTAGCCAAAATGTTGAGATGTGCTCAGCTAACAAGAGAGCCATGTAAGTTTGTTGTAATTTTGCATGTGAAATGAGGCATAAAGCATATTTGAGATAATTTGTCCCCTGATAGGTTCTATTCTAATCTTCAAGAGATTTTCTTAAACCCTGAACTGTAAGATTTAATAGCTGTTCCTCAACCATGCTGTAATGCAATCATGCATTAATAAGCAAGTCTGCTCCTTGAATCCTGCTATACATGTGAACATGCTACACCTCCTTTTGAATATTGCTATAGATGGCATCAACAGCTGCCACTGAACATCCTTCCATACCTGTGTTGTAGGTCAGAGAGAATGGAAGAACCTTTGGATACCTGAAGTAAAACTGAGTGATGCCATGGAGAATTAAACAGTCCCATTAAACAGTACCATTAAACAGTCCCATCTTACTCTGTTTTAATTTTTCTGAAGACAGAAACAGTGTATTTATAGTGATCAAAAATGCAGATAAAATTGAAAAAATATTTGTTCATCTTATATGTTTCTAATGCAGAATTCAATTAATGTTTTGGAAATGGGAACTGCAGTATTTATGCAGTTTAGATTCCCTGCAACTATGAAGTAGTGTGACTATGACTCTACAATCTCCCTAAGGAAGAAACAGCTCCAGCCCTCCTTCTGCCTCACACAAAAGAGAATTACAATAGATCTGAGTCATCTTCTTCACCTGGTATTTTTTTAATTCCAGAATGAAATGTAGTGTTAAAACGATAATCAGCTGAGACAGAAATAAACTCACGATTGCATTAAACTTACAGCAAAGAGGATGCATTACATCACTTAAGAGCAACTAGGTATACATCACATTAATTAAAAATAGAAAATAATTTCACATTATTCCTTATCACAGTTTCTTGATCTCCATATCTTTCTTTGTACTTGATATTGATTGTTCCTTTATAATAAAATTGATGAGTTTGTCCACGTTCTACAAAAGGGAAGACAATTTTAAACAACAGCAACAAAACTCAAAGGATTTACCTTAAATGCCTTGTATCGCTCATCATTTAACACTTCTCTAACTCTAGAACTCTCTCCTTCTTCAATAATCTCCTAAACAAAGAAAAATATTACTTATAAAAAATAAATTTAAAAATCAATTTGTAAGATCTTACCACAATTACAAGATTTAGTAAAGTAATCTAAAATCAAGTTTTATCAATATTTATCAATCAATAAACAGAACCCTTAGCAAGCATATGGTTTTATTCTCTTAGGATCAACTTCTGCAACCCTTTTAAAGACAGAAAATTACTGAAGGATGAAGGAGAAACTGGAACCACAGAATAAATTCACAGTACTACTCACTCACAAATTTACTCAAGGATGAAGTAGAAACCGGGACCATGGAATATATTTCACAGTACTTATTTACCCATGAAGTCACAGCCAGAAAGCAGTTATTTATCATAAGCTATCAATGACTTGTCCGGAAAACTAGATTTCATTATTTAGTTGAGTTTTCTATTCTCAAAAGTAAGACCGTTGTAAGAACAAATACATTTTTTGCAGAGTGTACACTACTTCACTACTTCTAGTCTTTCTGATAAAAAATATAAACAAAACTAACAAAGAAAACCAAATATAACCCAAAAAAACCATCCTGTTTTCTGTGGGATCATGACTGCAATTCCAACCCCTCAGGTAGAAGGTACTAAAGGCACTTCAGGGGTTACATTCTTAACTGGAGGAATGGGGCAAACAAGGAGCCAGAGCCAAGAACAACACTTAGCAATGACCCCTCTAACACTCAGCTGAGACCCCTGATCAGTTGCCTGCTGGAATAACAGCACCCAGAGATGTGAGTCCTGAAAAGGCTAAGAACTAAAAAAAAAAAAAAAAAAAAAAAAAAGGACTCCAAGTTCCTGTAAGAATGTAGAGTTCATTGTAGAGTTCATCCACCACCTGGATATAACTATATATAACTTGCTGTAACATAGCAAGGTAAGACTTAACATTAGAGTACTAAAATATTTACCACTTTTGCAAAAAATAGTATTTCTAATAAAGCATTCAGTTGAGCAAAGTGATGTTGCCAAGGGCAGAAGTCACATGAACAAAACTATTAACACTTAACCTGTTGCATCCAAATCAGAGTGAGCCCTTAAAAATTACATGCAAAGCTGATACCACTTTATTTATTCCTCTGTATTTACTCACTTGCTCCCCTCATTCCTAAGAGTGGAGTTTCCATGACAGAGCCTTGTGTTACTACAAGAGGTTTCCAGAAACCATTCCATTCTTAGAAACAAGGATAGCACATTGTTATTACAGGAAATACAGAAGGTTGTGTACATACACACAGATACCAGTGCTCCTCTCTGTGACCTGTCAATGTAGATCTGTAAAAGAATCTATTGTCAGATAATTCAGAAGTACATTACCTCAATGATATCTCTGACTTGGTCTCCCATGCAGGGCAACCCTTGTATATCTTTCATTCTCGTTACTGGAAATGGAAGAGATTTCAGCAAAGAAGCTGCCCTTAAAAATTCCAGGCAGAATATTTCACTTTCTTTGAACTCATAATTTTCAGCCATTACCTCAAAGGCATCCTGGGACAGGGCGAGGTATAGAAAAAAAAAAAGATGAAGTTTAATAAAAGCTTAAAATATTCAGTATGCTCCAAAAAAAGGTTACTTTGTATGATAATTCAAGAATTAGTTTTTTAGGGTGAAAAGATAGAGTTCATAAAAAGAAAAGCAGACTAATTTTCTAATAACTTGACGTTTTTCCCGGTATCATAAAAATGGTATTTTAGAGACAAATTTTAGAGACAAAATATATGAAAATATTTTGATCAGTAGCAGAGCCTAACTTGAAAACCTTTTGTGAGATATGCCTTCTGTATTCTGTGCAGATCTAATAAAACAATGTGAAATAGAGCCATAATTTTTAGAATTATGCCCAATCATAAGAAATCCAGCTGATCAGCATGTAACATCTGCATTTTCAGATACAACCAAATAGGAAACTGTGGCAACACTGGAAACCACCTTCATCTTTTTGAACATGAAACCATGCTTCTAATTTAGTAATTTAGGGAACAAACTCTCTTTTTCCTCATTTTTCAGATGTATAACCTATGCAAATAGAAACACATTTCCTTTATGGTTCTCCAGCTATCCATGATTTGGTTTATTTAACATTGCACTCAAAAATACCTGAAGAATGTCCATACAGTTAGGGGTTTTTTTAAAACAATCCATATGCAATTTATGCAGCTTTGAGATCTGTTTCCCTCCCAGAATATATATAAACATGTATCTTAATAGTAGCAAATTTTAGAAATGAAATGCAGGGAACAGACCACACAGTGGTGTAGAGGCATTCTTTTGCTGCTTGCCACAGTAGAATACCAGCTTTTGAGAGAGAACAAATGCTGCAAAATAATTTTGTGAATAACCAAAGAACTTATGAAGGTTTTTAGTTGATTAGCAGCTGGAAAAAAAAGTTCTGAATGAAATCTTGCACAGACCTCAAAAAATTTCACGACTGCAAAATTAAGTGATTTCTTCAGAAATGCTTAAGAGTGGACCATTACTAGAAGAAACTTTTACTATTCAGAATATTTTCCTAGAACTCAGAGAAGTGGCTGTCAGTGTGCATCTGCCTGCAATTACCACTTCCCAGAGCTGTAGGCCTGTTCAGAAGTGGTTTTGTAATAAATATGAGTAAAATCAAGAGACAGCAAATGGCTTACCAGAGCAATGACTGCAGCGGACAGTAGGAAGGAAAAAGATTAAGTGTCTTTTTCCTGCCCTCACTGTTCATGTTCAGTCTCAAATTTCATTTCATTTGTAATGAATACAGAGTTTATATAGTTTAAAGAAAAATAATTTTAGATTTTCCTTTGATTTTTAAGTGTGCTTTATATTGGAAGAGAAAGGCCAGTAAAAACCAGCAGGCCTTGTACATCCTAAATTCTACATGTGTAATATCTCCAGGAGAGTCTGTCCCAACCCCACTAACTGACATGACAGCAAATCCAGTGAAGTCAGCTCTTTATTACATCTGTGGAATAGAAAACAGCATCTATCACCCTGCATTGAATGGATGCAGACTCATTTAAACAACAACAAGATTTTACTTGAACTACCATCATTTAGCTCACTAAAATAGAACAATTTCTTAAAATTAAATATACCTTTCACAATTAATGTCAATTATTTACATATTACATTTCATTGTTTGGTCAGTTCTAGAAAAACAGACCATCTGACATGGTGTGTTGTTTAGATAATAAACATTATAGTCTCATTGAAACAAAATGAAGGTTTTACTCTATATCTTCAAGAAAACATTGTGTTAACTTACCCTAGGATTTGCAAAACTTCCCTCTTAACAAAAAAAAAAAATCTTAATTGTTTTGACAGTATTTCTTTAGAAGAAATAGGTACCTTAGCTGAACAAAACCATTTCACCTTTTTTTACCTGCACTGATATGTTAAAATGTATAAAAATAGGATGTGCTACAGGAAATTTGCTTTATTCTATATGACCAATATAACTTCACTCCTTGGTCTCCCTAAGAATCAGTCACCTGTTGTCTGTCTCACTCTAAGAATCCTCCCCTTAGCTGCATATTCATTTACCAGCTACCCTCATTAGTAAAGGCTGTGAAATTTCATTTTCATAACGTTTCATGAAAGATCTCATGAGAAGGACAGATGTTTAGCAACATGCCTGATCTGGAAGTTTCAACTATCATTTACATTCAACAAGCCTTTGGGTATAAGGAATCAATAAGAGGAAAGAGAATGCTCCTTTGGGGGGAAGAAAAACAAAAAAACAACAACAAAAAAAACCCAACCCAACAACAGCAACAAAAACTCCAATTATTAGAAAAATAATGCACAAGCCTTAGCTTCCTAACAGCTGTCTTTAAATCTCTTGCAGGAGCTAATTGTTGGATTTATTCAACTGCTTTTTTTTCCCCACACACATTTAAGATCTTTATTTACTTGACAGATTATGTTGTATGTAATTACACAATTTCTGGTAAAAGACAGGCACATTATAATTTCCATTTAGAAAGAGAAGTAATGCAGAAAAAAGGTGAAACTACCAGTTTGAGGTCATGAGCAACATGGATTCATCCCAGTTTGTATAAGAAAGAAAAAACACAACATAGACAGTACTGCAAAGCAAATGGGGAAATATATTTTATAAGTGGGGTAAGGAGTCAGATGTTTCCTCCCCTGTGGGGTTTTCTGGATGTTCTCCCCAGTTCTTACAGTTTTTATTCTTTATCAGCTTTAAAGATTCTTTCCTACTATGCAGTAGAACATGCTGTTGCTTCAAGTGAGATTTACAGTTTAACTCAAAAAATTAAGATTACTTTTGCTTTCTTTTTCTCTCTTTATAATCTGTGTGCAGGAATACTCAAGAAAGCAGTGTTCAGCAAAAAATTTCTTACTCCAGTTAACACTAAAAGCATTAATCAGGGGCAGAGATAAAAAGATATAATTGCTACATTCTTGTTAAAATAGTCTATACTGATAAACATATCCAGAAAAATTCCCAGTTCCCAAAAGTAGCTGCTCAGCAGCATGCATTAATAATGGCAGAGACTGGCAAAGCCATCTTCTTGATTAGAGTGCTCAAAAAATCTAGGGATGTTTTTTCTCACTCCCAAAAGGCAGTCTCTCACATGCACATCTGGTAAGTGTTCTACACTGAATAATCAGCCATTGTGATAATTGTGTCTGCATAACCCAGCACTAACCCTGCTGTAGAGAGCTGTCAGTCCCTTCCCACTGGTGGGAGGGCAGTTTTCAGAAAAGCTGTGTCACCATCACTATCGAAAAATACAACCACACAGAGCATTTTACCCAGAGGCTGTTGATAGTAAACGAGAAAATATAATCAAAGCATTTTTATGATTCTAGTTTGCATTTTTCACCGTTTTCCTGCCTTTGTGAAGCTCATTAAGCTGTTTAAAATAAACAATTAAAGAGTATTGAATATTCATTATTCTCTGTACAAAAATAAACATTGCCTGCAAATGCTGCAACTAATTACAGATCTGTCTTTTAACATAAAGCTGCTTTTGACATTTTTTAATAAGATATTTCTTTAAAAAAAAAAAGACAGCAAATGGACTTGCTGTCTATTAAACAGTATAGTTCATATTGAGTAATATTGTAGAGGGGAAAAACATATAAAACTCTAATATTATCTAAGAAAAATCTTACAGTGTAATAGATCTCTGGTGAAGTCTACTTATGGTGATATAAAAAGGAAAGTTATTGACCATTTATTCTAAACTTTTATATGTCTTACATGAAGCACCTTGCCTCCACTTTATCAATCAGACAAATATTCCAGTTACCTGTTTAAAAAGTACCAGTATAAAAGGAAACTAAATTTCCAGAGACTTCTAGCACATGGGAATTTCATGATCTTCAGAGTACTCTGCAGGGTCTGCTCTAATTAAATGTGAAACAGAGTTGGGCCACATTTCAGTTCTTCAGTTATGGAAAATTTTACTTCCATGTCTGAAATTGTGGAATGTTTGTTGGTGAGTCTTGGACTATGGAAAAATTTGGGATTTAAATGCACTTCCAGATTCCAGCAGGTCAGGTCCAAAAGTACTCTAAGATTTTGCTGAATTGTGTTAAAAATAAGAAAGGTGCCAGATGTAGAGAGGAATTTTGAATCTCATTTAATATCTGGTATTTAAGAACTAATAAGATAAAATATCATTGACAACACCAAATTACCAGTAATCATCTTACATATGCAAAAATGCAGACTAAAATATTATAAATGCTAAAAATCACACAAGTGAAACCAACAAAAAGTGCAAGATTCTCAACTAATGTATGAGAATGATTCTCAGAAAAAAATAATAATAATAATAAGACCATGGTGGTTTCTGTCTGCTGAACAGCTGACCCAATAACATTCAGCATGAATATCAGAGTACAAGTCATGCAGAAAAGCAAAACAAACTAATTCTCTATTTCATACTATCCTGCTCATTTCAACAACGATGTCAGAGCAGCTCCATTGCTACTTGCAGAACAGCCTTTAATAAACTCAGTTTAAGACTCTGCTAGAACAGACGCCACCAATATTACCACACCAAAAAACATATTTGAAATCTAATCTGTTTTGTAAAGAAAATATTACAGCTTCATGGAGAGGGCACTTGTCTTATTGCCATGCCTACACTCACAATTCCTCTGCTGCAAGACCTTGGAAAGCTTCTTCACACCTCCCTGCCATTGTTTCTCTTGGCATCTTCCATTTGCTCTCTATTAGGACTGTGAACACTCCAGGGCTTGAATTCTTAACAATGTGCTTGTACAGCATCTCTCATAAAAAAGACCCCTGTCTTACTTGAGTCTGCAAACACACTTGCAGCACAAATTTAAAAAATATTAACACACTATTGTACAAGTAACTTCAATCTGCCAAAATAGCAAATTGTGATTAAAAAAACCAAAAATCCTACAAAGTAGGCAAGTGTTTGAAAAACTATTATAGTCAGAACAGCACTTTGAGTTAAATTGGTTTCCCTCTAAATCACTCTTTTCTACTTGTTTATTCAGTAAGTTGCAAATACAAAGGACAGGTCCTACTGCTCATCACATCAGCATCACCAGTGTTTCATGTCCATTCAAAACTGACCAAAGTTTTAGAATGCAGCTTTCATTCTAATAATTTTCTTCTCTCTTTATTCACTGTAAATCTCAATTTTGCATTTCAGTGGGAAGAGATATCTGGCATATGAATGGCCTTTGTCTAGGCTGAGAGAGAAAATAAATATTTTCAGGTGTTTATTTCAAGAAGAATTAAGCAATTTAAGCCAAACTCTACAGGTTGTTTAGTGTTGACTAAAGTGACTTCCAACTAAAAGAAATTACCCATTTTTGTTCAGTCTGGTTTTTTTGGTTTTGTGTCCGAAGTGAAAAGACCAACACTCTTCCAGATCCAAAGATTTTATCATGTTATCTTACATCAGCTAGAAAAACAAAGGAGCTGAGAGAATAACAATAAGAGCATAATGCGCATGATCTCCTTGCATAAACACTATTATTAGAAATAAATATGTTAGTTCCAGTTGCTCCTCATATTAACCAACAATAACATGTTCATTTCTTGAAACAGAGTGGAATTCATGAGAAGTTTCCATATTATTCCACATGATGTAAAAGAAAACAATACAAATGTGAGAAAAGATCTGTTGACACAGCACAGAAATGCAGTTAGTGTTAACCACATAACAATGCCCTACATAAAAGACACACTGTGTAATAACATAAAATAAAAAAATGTATATTACATATATTAATATGGTCAAAGGAAGCAACATAGCCTTGATGTATCATACAAATTTGGATCGCTGAAAAGTCAAGATGTATTTATAATCTGTATTTTACAAAGCACCTTCCCACTTATCTCAAAAATCAGAATGGATATTTACTCCTTAGATGAAATCACCAATTAATTTTGAATAGGTATACACTTTGCACACATTCACATTATAATTCTGAGGTGCAGTGTGGAGAATTTTTACTGAAGTAAGCTATGTCAGTGGGACACTACACGTTATTAAGGGTATCCATTCAGTTAGTGGTTTTCCACTATACAGCTCCCAAGTTCATTATCAAAACAAAAGGATCTTCTGAAGTCCGTTTTAAAATGGAATAATAATAATAATTCCTTAAGCCACTGGCATAACTGATACATTTTTCTGTAGCTACAAAAGAAGAAAAATAAAAAAGAAATTTTTTTTTTGTCTGACATAGTGGAAAGGAAACCAGGCATCTTTCCCACGCTAAACATCCACATTCTCATTACCATGAGTAACAGCCAAAGCAAAGTTACATTCAGTAGCATTAACGATAAACCTCAGAATCACAGAACAATTTGCCTCTGACTTAATTGGTTTCTTCTGTAAGAATTAAATTGTATTTTCCTCACAGAAGAATGTCTTTCTGAATTTTACTGCAGTCTGATATTAGTATTCAAATCCAACAACCCCTCCTGGGCACAGCACAAGAAAACACAATGCAGCCTCCAAGGGTATATTTTCACTGGGAGAGGAAAGATAGCTCCAAATAAGCCAGAGAACAACATTGTAATATTATATTCCATAATAACATTAATATTTAAGACAAACATAAAGGAAACTTCCTGAGGTACAGACTCCACTCAAATGATCTGCTCTTTTGTTTTGCAGCTTTACCCATCTGAGCAGCCACAGCTCACCTGTGGACTCAGGGTGATGTGTTCAGATGCATTCCTAGAACACCCAGGTCAGCAAAGCCTGTGGCAGAGGTTCTCAGCCCGCATACCCTGAGGCCATGGATCACAGTGCACTGTGACCCAAAGACTGCACGAAGACTGAAGCAGTTGCCCTTCTACTCCATGAACTGAAACACAATGCCACTCCTTGGTATCTTGACACAACAAGCCTGACTGCACAACAGCTCATAAATTATTTGGCTAGAATTTGCCCCATTGGCTAGAATTTTTGCCAACTCTTCTGTAGCTTCTTCCATGTGTAAAACTGGTTTGTTGCAACTTTCTGAGAGTTATTTTCTGGCTATTGCTGCAGACAGGAAACATGAGACATTTGAACATAGAAATTGCACCCAGTATATTAAACCACCACATTTTCCTCATGAGCTCTCATCAAATATCTCTGCTATTTATTTTTAATAAATAGTCTTTCATGATGAAATATATACAGAACATGACTCAAGATTAAAAAGGATCACTAAGTATCAATTTCTTCAGAAATCAGGTCCCTAAAAGTGCCTCTCCCAAGAAACCAGGACATACAAATCCTGCTGTACCCACATTGCTGCCTGTTAGTGACTGTTCCAATGTAATTACTACACTTTCTCAAACACAACTACACTTATTTGGAAGAGGAATTTGATACAGCGTATCAGGGCAAAGTCCAGTAAAAGGAAGAATCCAAGAGTTCATCAAGAATGCGTTAGCAAATAATATTTGTACCCCTGTTAAAGGCATGATCAGAAAACAAGCTAACCAAAGAAAACAAAATCTGTAAGAAAAGGAAACAAGTCTAGCTCACAGAATAAGGTTGTTACAACAAAATGCTACCATCAACACATAACTCAAGATGGTTTGGACTCAATTTTCAGGATGTATGGTATTGACCCAGGGAAAATCTGTCATTTAATGGTTGGCTGCCCACAGCATGCACAAGTGAATTATACCAATGCTTCAGTGCATTTGCTAAGTGCTTGCGCTGAAAAATCTGTTGGAACACTTTTATTTGAGAACGTGAATTACAGGATTAATACATGGCCAACTAAACAATAGCAAATCTAAAAATCAGGCTCCTGTGACATTAGGCAGACTAATTAGCAGTTCTCCAGGGCAAGAGCCAGTTCTGGCAGCCCATGAACACCCAGCCCTGCAGCTGTTATTGCCAGCTTTGGCTGTAAGGAATAAGAGAAACAGCCCTAAGGAGTTCCATTACTATTGTCAAGATGCTGATTCTAGACAGACTCAAGTATTATAAACTTGCCCAGTTCCACCTCCAGAAACGAAATACAGCACTAGGAGAAGTTACTCTCAAAAGATGTTAAAGATGAAAAACTGACACCTTTGTCATTACAAAATCCAGTGTCTACTCAGACTCAGAAACGTTTGATGTATAGGCTAACAGAAGGGAATCTCAGTACTCCCATCATCAAACTGTCCCTCTTCTAAAGTGTTCAGCTAAATTCACTTATCAAATACAAGTTGTACTTTGACATTAACACAGCTGCATTGATAAACCTGGAAGTAATTTAGGGAGTGCCTCTGGATAACACAGGTATAACAGAAACCAGTCAAATAATGTGGTTTAAATGTTAATGAAAATTAAAATCAACAACCTTGTGCCTTCTGGGAGCAACCATTTTATTTTGCCATTATCCATCACATTCCTTTTAAATTTTTACCTTTTAAATGTCTGACAAAATGTTGTAATACAGACAATTCAGCAAAGAGCCCTTTTTTCAGGAAGTGTAGAACTAAGACACTTACTTCCTATTTCTCCACTAAATTTGGTATTTTACATAATGTTTCAGTCATACTATGTTTGGTCTGACATTTTCCCCCACAGCAGCTTGTATTTGATATTTATAATCAGTGAAAAAAACCTGCTGCTTTCAAGAGGTTAAATGGTTACAATCACAGCCCTCTTTTTCTAGCAGGAGGTGGGGAAATACAGCTATTTCAAAAGAAGCAGTTTTGGGAATGTTGGAATCATTGGGGTTGGAAGGGACCTCAGGCTGAAAAAATGGTCAAAACTCAATTCCCATAACATCGTTCAAAAAGGGACTTTTCGTAAATAAGCAAACACTTTAACCTGAGTAGCATAAATAGTATCATGTAATTGATATAACTGATGATTATTTCAAAGCATAACTACAAGCCAAATTTTAGGTTGTTTAATTTTTAACTGTGCATTCCCAGATCAAGACATTTTTTAGTTGCTTCTAGGTTTATCTTTAGTTCTGAATTCAGAGAGGTTTTAGTATTTACCTTGTAAAGGGTTTATATTCACAAATAACTGGTATCTGTTGCTATTCTTTTTACATAGATCTTAAAAATAATATTTTCTTGAAAGATTTGTGTGTGTTTATAGGCACACACAAAGTAGAATCATAAAAATTATAAATAATAACTAAATAATAAAGCTTTAGAAAAATGAGGAGGTGTTTGATGTTATAGTGGAAACATATGCATGTAACTATGCCAGATGTATTTAGACTACACTACATTATAGTCTCAGAGAAATATTTCCTTTTGAATAGTGGTCACTGAGTATCTGGAGCCAGCCAGGAGGAGCCATTAGGCACAATAACTCCAGAGGTATTTAGACCAGAGGGCTCAAACTTTTCATACCCTCTGAAATGTGCAATTTTATGAGCATTAACTAGGATATATGACAGTCTCCAAGATTTCTATTTAACTAGGGAATTCAAAGGGGGTTTGGTGATGTTAAAGTAATTAACATGCAATCTGTTTTAGTAACTGCTCAGTTGTGAAAATCTAAAGTTTAGAACCATACTTTGAACAACTGAACACTTGGGCAAACCAAAAGACAGCACAGCAATTGTGAAGAACCATGAACTCACCTAAACCAAACTTTTGTTTATCATACATGCAGTTTGTCAAATAAGACTGTAATGAAAGGCTAAAAGACATTTTTGGAATGTTATTCTATCATTTGTTTTAAAAATTCATGCGTTTATGAACTATTAATGTATTTAAAGATCCACTGTGTTAAGCTTTCAGCAATACCTAGAGGATGCAATTAAGCTTGCACTCATTTTTAATTTAAGTATGGAAGATTTATAACTTTTTAAATTGTTATTGTGCTGCCTGTTTACTCATGAATTTGCTGAGGGTGCCATAGAAAATACTGAGGCAAGTACCATATTAATTATTCTAATTACACTAGTTTTTATTTTATGGATAGAATTAATATTACCGTGAATTTCTTGTTGTAGTTATTTAAAGTTGTCTTCCTCTGGCATGAATACTGAGATACTTTTGTTGCAGTAAATGCTGGCATTTCCAATTCAGGTACATTCAGAGGAGGAGATTGACGTTGCTCCTAACAAGGAGAAAAAAAGAAGGGTTGGTGACACACATGGCAAATAGCTTAAAAATACAAAAAAATACATTTCATGAGCCCAAAATACAAACCTTTGGAGAGCAGGAAAGAAAATAATAATGGTCCTGTCATCCTAGGAAAAACATTTGATTTCACATTGGCTGCACTGACAGTACCAGTTTATCTGGTGATTACTGGGATTTCTGATTTTCTGCACTAAGTTCTTCCAGGGAGTTTTCAATGGCACTGCCATTTAAAAAACAAAAAAAGGCTTTCTAAATGATGCGTGTCTCTACTACTCTTACTATTGCAGTAAGTTGGAAAAACTACAAAGCTTCAAGAGCAAACAAGCTCTAAAGAACAGAGTTTTCACAGAAAACACTAGATTATTCAGTACAAGATTAGGGATATTAGACTAAATAGAAATGCTCAAATAACTGACTTTTTCAGTCTGTAGCTAAATTCAGTAGTGGAGGAAAAATGTTTGTATGAATTGGAAATAGAGTTTTCTCCCATCTTGCAGGTAAAATGATAGGACACTTTTTCTTTTGGATTTAATACATTAAGCTAAATGTTCAATATTGGGGTCATTTTAGAGTGAAGGAAACATTAATAAACAGCTACAGAAGAGCAACCTCCATCCTTTTTTCACCCGACAGCCAGTGTTCACCTTATCATGTGGTTTCTCCCTTAGTCAATTCCCACAGATGCTGATCCAATCCAAACGTCATTTTCACATATTCACCAAAACAAGGTAAAGGACCCAGATGCCAAAACATGAAAGGGCATTTCCTAATCTCCAGGCTGCCTCCATGCTCATTCACTTTTCACCTAATTTTGCTCCATGCAAAACAGACCAAGAGCATACAGGTCTGTGGGCAACCCACCCCTGAAGAATGGGAAGGGAATTCTATTGACAGGCAGGATTCAGAGTCATATCCCCATTGGCAAAGGAGTCCTGAGCACAAGTCCTCAACATGTGAGTGTCCTGACCAGGGAGCAACCTGAAAAAGGCAGTCTTGCTTTGGTTTTCTGCTGCTTTATATATCCAGTCCTTCAATTCCTTCACCTTCTTTAATGTGCCAAATCTGAAATACTTCACAAACATGTAGTACCTTCAGCAGTTCTCCGTATTTTTTTGCTCTTGGTCCTTTTGCTTGAAAACTTTTGGCAGATGTGTCGAAAACCTATTGCATTGCACTACTCAAAAGCCACAGGGAAAGGGTCCAACAATAACAGTAAAAAATATCATGAAGACACACAAAAGAAATTTCCACACTAATAATGGAATGATGAGCCCTTTCTCCTCTGTATCCAATCACACAGACAAAAGGTTAGCAAACGTATAAGCATGTGTGTATCTTCATAACCACACCGCCAAATATAATTTCATGCTAAATTGCCTATGACACAAAGTAGTTAAATAACAGTATTCACACACACAAAAGGTATTTGCTTGCACAACTGAAGGGGCGGTGAATTATATGGTGGTTTTCATAGCATACACTGAAAGGAAGAAAGCTATTTTATGTGTAAGACCAGTCTTGGGAATAACCAAAATAGGTTTCAGTCAAGACAACAACACAAGTCATCTATTTCTGTACACATTCATGAATTATATTTTTAATTGATTTTAAATCACATAAACTATGATAGATTAACGCTAATATACTTCTTGAAATGATAGTGCCAGCTGCAAAGATTGTGAACAAACAGAATGTTACTAAATAGAATATTTAATAAGCTGTTACCTTCGTTAGGACACAGACGCATGAAGAACAAGAGCCCTACATGCAGCAATACCTGGTACTGTGGAGGAGGGCAAAACCAATACAGGAGATCTATGAATTTAAGAGTGTGATAGACTAGACCTAAACATCCTGTTCCTGCCTTATCAGAGATACTTGAGCATTTTCCTTAATCTGCAAGAATTCGACATTTAGTTAACTGGACTTGATTATCTATATCACCAGAAGAAACTCTGGATGGATACAAACAGCAAAAAAATCTGGCAAACAATAATTACTACAGTCTGATTTGCAGGGAATATTATAATGCTTGCATGTGAAGTATAGAAATGATCTATCAGCAGCAGAACATGAGCAGTATTGATACTGCTTTTTGGTGGAAAAACCAGATGTGGAAAAAATTGTTTGTACAGATTACAGGACAAACCTAAAGTTCCATCAATAGCAATTACAGTGAATGAGGAATCCTGGAAACTCATTACATCAAAATAATTTCTAGTACTGGGAAGAAGCAACTACAGAAAAGAGAAAAATAGTAAAATATAAGCATTAAAAATTGTTTGGTTTTTTTTTTCCCAGATAATTCTACATTAAAATGAAATTATAGTGTACTGCACAGGGGCAACCACTGAAAAATATCCAAATGTGCAGGTTACTTAATCACTAGAGCCAGTCAGAGTTTCTACCCCACGTCCAGGCTGCAGTGAATGTCACTTTCTACTCCTTCACAGTGACATTTTCCACATGGCATAAGCAGGCAAAACAGCCTGTACCACTAACATCAATTTGTAAAGCAGACAGACTTGGCTGCAGAATTAATCTTGTGGGGGACTACTTTGCTCTTTGTCAAATTATTTTTTAACACACCGAGAAGTATAATGACATAGGGAAATAATGAAAAAATGAAGCAGCAGTGAAAGAAGCACACAGAGGCAACCAGCCAGCAGCTTTGTAAAGCCCAGGCAGCACTGACCAAATAATAAAGTCCTCTGATATCCAGCATTTTATGAAGAGAAGGCAGACAGTTTATAAGTTTCATTTTTATTTCCTGAGAAACTGACTGTCAGTTTGAAGGATTTCTTCCATTACTTACAGCCTCTCTCTCTCACAAGGAAATAGTGAGATGCTCCAGAAAATGCTAAATATGAGCTGCCTGACACAAGATAAGACAAAGGATCAAAAGATGGCACTTTTCTTTCCCTAATTTGGAGAAAAATCCTTTGTTCAAATAAATAAATTTCTTTTCCTATCTAGGAAGAAAAAAACAAAAACCCCAAACAAACTAATTAGCTAACAACTTCTAGGTTCTGACTGAAGAAAAGGCAGAAGAGATGCAGTCACAGCACAGTTCTTAAGGCTGCTGAGTGTGCAGCGACCCTTACCGATCTCTTCCTCTTTTATCCCTCTGAAAGCCTCCCCTCTGCCTCTTTCTCTTCCATAGCCCAGGAAACATCAGTACTTTCTAGCACGTGGGGATGCCCTTGTGTACGTATCAATGTCCACGTCCTGCTGTTGTCAAGGATACCTGTCTGCTTGTGGTGGGAAAGGTGTCTCTGGAAAAGGGCAGACCTTTGCCAGAGAAATATTTTGCTTCCCTTTTAAAGCAGATATTTGGCTACCATATTTCTAAAGCTTATTAAATTAAATGATGGCTACTAGTCCTAAAAGTCAACTGTGACCAAATGAATCAATAATAATTCTGACCATCTTAAATTTGGTCAACCAGCCTTTTACTCCCTATAAATCATTGACATCAGAGCATCTCTCAGATCATTCACAACCACAGAAAAATGTACTTTAATGACAATTGTAATTAGGATGTTAGCTAATGGTCTGTAACTCTGACTTTATTCCCCTTGTTTTGCATGGAGAAGGGCATTTCTTATCACTGATGCAGTAAAACAAATGTCCTGAATGAAGAACAACGTTCCAAATAGGCTACTGTAGGATCTGAAAGACAAAATCTTACTGCTATTGATATTAATGGGAATTTGACCACAAAACTACATGGGGATAAGATTTCACCCAACGCATTCCCCCACTGCAGTCCATTCCTTTTACTTCAAAATCTTCATGATCTAGCGTGAGTTCAGGGTCTGTTAATTCACTTTCATTTCACATTTTACAAGTCTGACATAACGAACCAAATTTGTCTTCAGTGAAACTCCAATTAAATTACATTATGTATGAGTTCAGTCTACTACTTAAAAAGAAAATGAACCTTTACTTCAATCTTTCCTCATTTCTCAAGGCAGAAAAAAGAATTAGCATGGTGATACTGCAACAATAAAATTATTTTTAAATTTGCTACACTCCTAGAATTCTTGTTTTCTCCTTGTTTGCCTTACAAAATGTTTATTGCCTTAGAGCAACTATATAATTAAGATTGGTCTTAACTATAAGCTTTAAAAATAACAGTATAGCTGCCACTGGCTTCCTTATTGTACTCTACATTTATTAGTATGAAATCTTTATGTTTCAATAAAAACAGAAGCTGTTACTTGCAGAGTCAGTCTCAAAGTATAATAATGATCTCCTGACAGTGCTGACAACTTTTTCAGAAGTTTATGCTCCATCAATATTACAAAAGGAGTTTTATATAAAAGAAAACTAAGGCAGTTGCCTTCTCATTGACTTAAAAAAATTGGAGGAATTTTGGAGAAAGACGAAGGCATTTCTTGCTTTGAAAAGAAAAGAAAATTATGAAAACATATTTTCTGAGCTATCTAAATCTATAGGTCTCCTCACACTGCTGAAATTAAGAACGTACATAAAGGGTAATTCAGTTTACTTTTAATGCTGATGTGAAACTTTCAAGAAGGCTCACAGGATTTTGTTTATGGTTTTGATGCATTTATTGTTTAGAGAACTTCTTTGCATTCTCTGTATTTATATTTTTACGGCCTATAAGATAAAATAAAGCAGTAGTTACAAGGCTTACTTTCAGGGTTTTTTTTTTCTTTTTGTATTAATTTCTTTGGTCTATTCTCCCTCCAGCAGATTCACTGAAAATATTATAAATTTATTGCAAAAATATATCCTTGGAAGGATTTCAAATATAAACACACATTCTATCATGGAATCATACTGAGTCTGAGAGTGACAGCTCCATCTGGTGTATTCACTCTCCCCTCCCCCAGCCCAAACTGTTATTAAACAGTAATTCTTATAAGTAAAAACCTTGAAAATAATTTCTGGCAATGAAAATGAAACATGACTGAAAAAAAAATCAGGAGCTACAGTTTTTCTTGGGAAAGGATGGTATTTATGAATCAATCATCTTTCATAATCTAAAGATCAAGATGAGGAAGCAGCAAACAGTTGAACATTGCTGTTAAATATTCAGGTATTCTGTGCCTCACGGGGGGGCACATGCTGCACATCCTGCCATGGTCCCAGTGTGGTCACAGAGCCTAATCCAGACCCTCAGGAATCAGCAGGAATCCCTCACTTTACTTCAGAGAGCTTTAGATCAGACTTGTAGTTCTCCTGACATATGAATTAACTCCTTTGCCGGTGCACATTAAACCCACCACTGCGAGGCTCAGGTGGGTGCAGAACGAGGGATCAGCTTCATCCAGCTGCTGTGCAGGGCCTATTTCATGGCTCAGTGGCATGAGCTGGGCATCCTCACCAAAACCCCATCACTTACAGTCTGTGCTGAGGTATTGAATACCACTGCTTCTCACTATGCTTCAATCTGAGAAATTAACAGATAATTTTGTCAGATATAGATCAGAGGAAAACATCATCATCCATTGCTTCAAGGTCAAACACCATTCATCAAATAATCAGCCTGCCATTTACAATATCCTCTGGCTTACAGCTTCCATTGAGAGATAATAGAATATAATAAAACTTTTTTTTCTCTTAGCACAATTTTACTTGATAGTGCTAAGTCTGTAAACACATGTCCACAGCCTACAGCAGTCTTCTTTTCATACGTCCTTCCAGGGCCCAGCTGTTAGCTGATCAACCTGCTATAGCAAAACTTGTAATATTTTTGCATTGTTTTGAGGAGGCCAAGTATTCCATCAAGAGCCCATTGAAATGCACTGCTCTCACTGGGATATTTACCATGATATTGATGTATTTAAGCAAATACCACAAGTACCAGCACAGGAACAGGTGCCTCATTGATAGATATTGCAGAGAGAGCTGGGGCTGTTCAGCCTCTTAAGGCTCCAGGAAGACCTAACAGCAGCCTTCCAGTAATTAAAGAGGCTACAAGAGAGCGAGGCTTGTTACAAGGGCACAGGACAAGGTGAATTGGCTTTATACCATCAGAGGAGAAATTTCAATTAGGTGTACAGAAGAAATTCTTTTCTGTGAGGGTGTTGAGGCACTGGAAGAGGTTGTCCAAAGAAGCTGTGGGTGCCCCATCCCTGGAAGTGTTCAAGGCCGGGTTGGATGGGGCTTTGAGCAACCTAATCTTGTGGAAAGTGTCCCTGGCCAGGGCAGGGCAGTGGAAGCTGGATGATCTCTAAGGTCACTTCCAGCACAAACCACTCTGCGATTCCGCATTACCACTTTGTAACCTGTGATGACACAGTAACTCTGCACTACCAGACACTGATAGAGAAGGCATACAATATGCTTTCAATCTACTAAAAATGTGTGAATTACTCATAAATTTTAGAGAAAATATTTTTACATTCAAAATTTATATCATGACACAATTATATCTGTTTTAGATTAAAAAAAAAAAAAATCCCGGCCATTCATTTTGGATATCACTGTATTCGCACTGCAGGATCTGTCTTACCATAAGATGATACTTCAGTTCTGAATCAACTGGTCTTCCCGCTTCCATGCAGGCTGTAAACCAGGAGATATCCAGTAGTTCAAACCTAGAGCTGTCACCCACAGCCTGTCCTTTCAGCCAGTCCAGCACCTCCAGGTAAGAGTTGTTCTCAGCCACAATATGAGTGACAGAGTCACTGTCAAGAAGTACACAAAAAGTTTTCTTTTTTTTTCACTGAATCCAACTGTACACAGATACAGAGCTGTTATTTCCATACTTACTTACCATCCACTTCCTGAAAATTGCAGTGTATATTGTATGTTAGGATGTGGGAAGCACTTAAGTTTTCATATCACCATATATCTATTCCAGTCACTGACTCTGCCTTGAGGGAAGACTCTAGTCTGACAGCTCCTGTAAGTGCAGCATTTTCTTTCCCGAAGGATCACTTACCTTCCATAGACACTAACCTAACACACATTCTTTGCAATTCTGAAAATACTTAGCTTACACAAGCAGTACCATAATTAAAAAGCTGCTTGACAACACCTGACAGCCTCTTCCCAATATTCTTCATCAATGAGTGAAAACTTTGCAACATTAGAAAGTCAGTTAACAATAATTATTTAAAACTTTACAGCTAGTAATACCTTTCTGGGTATCTAAGTTTTCTTTACTTACGTGAAGCTGTTCATCTGGCATTGAGAAATGTTCATTAATTAAATCTTATTAACTACATGCTCCATCTAAACACCACTTCCTTGCTGCTAAGCCAGTCTAGCAAAAATGATAGTTTAGTAAATACAAAATTTGCAGCTTGAATTGTTGTTTAATACATTATATGGTGTACATAGCCTAAAAATACAATAGCACAAACACTATTGCAGTAAATTTGGGTTGTTGTACTAGAACAACATTGGAAAGGATCACATGATTAAAAAGACACACTTCTGCACCTGTCACAGGAGAATAATGGACAGGGAAAAAGTTACATTTCAAGAAAAGATTACATGCATATTTAGGATGACCTGTAAGTTTCTACCTGGCCTGCTGATGTTTCTCAGCCAGTTTAAAAAAACAAAGACTTGGTAGGAAATTTTGAGTGATTCTGAGTGTTCCTGCTCCCCATACAGCCCACGAGGGGGCTGTCACCCACACAAAAAACACCAGAGAAAGGAAAGAATTCTTCACTTCCATGAACTTGTAGGACCTTGGTATCTCCAAAACATATTCCAATATTAATTTCTATCAGGTAACAGATTCCTAAACCTCTTGCAGGAAAGGCACAGACAGTCAGTGTCACTATTTGACACTATTTTTATACAAATAAAGCTAGAATTGGAACATAAATTGTCTTGATGGCAGGCACCTCCATTTGAAAGTCTCTGTGACTTTCTGGTAGCCCATGCTGGTGACAGCCTTGTGCGTATACAGTAAATTTCCAATGGACCTGGCAGACTGCTCTGCAGCCCTTCTGTAACGCCTGCAGAAGTTAAGGCATCAACCTGTCAAAGCAGGGAGGAGACCACTGGTGGAGATTGCTGGTTAGCATGGACTTCAAAACATGTGCTGTTAAAGGCAGACTGCACAACCTTTCAAAGCAAATTACCTTCCAGAAGACCAAGAAAATCCCTTGGCCTGTCTCTGTGATCCTTATTCATACAAGTAATCACCAAATAAGTCATGAAATCAGAATGACAAATACTATAATCACTCCATAGAAAACTTATCAAATAACTCTCCAGTGCAATAAACATGCTGCATTTCGGAAATATAAGAAAGGTACTGAAAGGACTGTGCTTCAGAACTGTGAAAACTGTCATACTATAGCACAATTTTTTTCTCTCCATATAGTGGAACTTGTAGAGCAGAGTCCAATGAAAAAGAAAAAATCCCAATTAATTTTTTTCTACAAGATTACAAACACAGATTAAATGAATCTCCATGAAATATTGTTGGGTTTATTATTATTTAACCCTGCTAGGTTCTACTTTAATTAAACTGTCACATCTTTATACTTCAGTAAAAAAAAAAAAAAAAAATCAGTTAGAGACAAACAACTTCTGCTTCCTGTGGTTTATTTCACTTCTTATAAAATATTCATATATTATGTATTTGTACCAAGCTGCAGATCTGGGAACTTTGCCATAACTATGCTCACAGCAGCAGTTTAGCTGCTGTGTTCCAGTTTCCTCTCATACCTGTACAGCTGTGCTATTTTCTTGGCACAGAACATAACAAATTTAGCATTTCCTCTGGCATTTTCAAAGACAAAAATCAACAGTTAAATAGGTTTTTTTATCCAGTGGCAGCCAAGCTGAAATTAAACATAACACCTGCCTCATACAACTTACAGAAAGTCTGAAATACTGGCAATAAATACCTGTGTGTCAAAGCTGCCCAGATCAAGCATTTACACAGCCCTCTACAGATTACAAATGTAGGATTCAGAAGAGCACTCTTCATTTCTTTTTTTTCCCAAAAATTCAATTAGTTTTGTATCAGATGCTAATTGCCTACTTCTGTTCCATACCTTCTTGAATCTTGCTTTACAAATTATTTAACCCTCCCTTCTTCCTCAGGCTTTCAAAATTGATGGGATTGAAAAAAATCTGTGGAAATAAGCTTTTATAGGGAGGACCTAGCTGTACACTCTCTTTGTACAGATCCAGAGAAATGATCAATACTTGGCTTTCCTCCAGCTTTTCAGAGAACCTATGTAATGATGCAGCTCTTGGAAAACTGCATAATGACATAACTAGCACTTATATAAAGCACTCTTTGGAGGAAGCCTTCCTTCAGAATGAGTTGGCTTACTAAAACCAGACAAATCTGAAGCTGGACTGTATTTTCACTCTCAAATACCACATCTGTGGTATTTTACTCCGAAGCTTTTTTCTCCAGTGCTCTTCTAGATTGTACCAAGGCATTAACCAGTAACTTTGAGACTCACACCAGGGTAAAAAGATTAAATACTATAATACCAGAGATGATGTAGACAACTGCCCCCCTCAACCAATCACATTTTACACTCCTGTATATTTAACTTTTTTTCGTTATAGAAATTGGCCATTAAATTTAGATTAATCTTAACCTGACTTTAAAGAGGAAATAAACAATGACTGATTTGGATGAGCTAAAGACACAATTCACATGCAGACATATGAAAATTGGCATATTTAAGATAAATAAGAAACACACATTTTAAAAGTGAAAAATAATAAATTTTGCTAAGGTTTGTGATTTCCCTGCTCTCTGTCCAGAAGACAATAGAAATAAGCCACATACTGGGAACACCCACTGAACTCCTGAAACATATTTATAATGGGAAGAGCCAAGTATATCCACCAAAAACATAGGCAAAAACTTCAATCACAGTCACTCGTATGACTGTATTTATTGAATTAGAATGCTTCAAACAGCATTACTACATGTTATTTCAAAACATATAAACATTTTCCTACCTTAGCTCACTTTCTACTCTGAAACCTTTTCTTCTTCCTAGTTCCATCAAAAACATCCTTCTGGTCTTCCCCATCTTCCTCTGCATAATAAAAATGACAAAGTTACTGAATTTTATTTCATAACTGCAGGACAGCTTTGGGGAATGCAACTCTTTCTGTCTCTTCCTCTGGGAGATTACAGCTGGAGCTTTGAACCTATCCATGATGCATGGTAGAAGTGCTTTCACTTGGGTAAAATAGAGGTAACATGCTTTCCGCCAGGCAACAGCTGTATTTAATGTCACCACCCATTGAAGTAATTTTCTTGCTTCCCCTCTGAAATCAAAAGCAGGTGCCACACAAGCAGAAACATCACTTGTTCCCTACCAGCTGGGACTTCTTCAACAAAAACACTCCAGACAGGTGCAAAAATGCTTTTATTCCCAAAACCAGCCATTGCCTACAAAGACTTTATCCAAATAATATTGATCATAGCAAAATCATCTCAAACTTTCAACCAGATCCTCAGCTAATTTAATGGCTGAGTTCAACCATTAATTTCTGCTTTCAAATATTTTTCAAATCTTACTTTTCCAAATTGCAGAGCACATTAGTTCACTAAACTAAATCCTATTTACTAAAATAAAAATAAATAAATAAAAGAGAACTCATTAGAGATGTGTTTAAATATACCTTTGGCATGCATGGCCAATATTGCTCTCTGGTTTTGGCCCTGCAGTGCACTGCTACCTGTGGCAGTCACAGAAGTAACAACATAAATAAAAAAAGCTTTTTGCTTTTAAGCACCCAGTGACCTCCAAATAGCTACAGAGGAGACAATGGAGGCCATTTACATTCCTCATCTAGAGGAGGGGGTGCTGCTCGTTGCCAACCTCATGTTGGATCCGGTTCCTTATGTCCCAGAATTTCCATCAGAGCAAGGTGAGCACAAACAACCAGGTTTACAGGATCTGCATCTACTTCAGCACAAATCTATTTCAGTGGTAAATATCCCTATTCCCATGTCAAGCTGGATTTTTATTTTTAACATAGCAGAGAATTTGGATTTTACCAGTCCTTCACAACACATCAGAAATGTTATATGTTACAATTCTCCTTGCTCAAATTCAGGAGGGGAAGCAAGGTGGAAAAATCCCTAAGTCAGATCTGTCAATTATATTTTCAGTTATTTTATCACCGATGGATATACAACCTGAGTTTCAGGAAAATGAGTCAAAACCTGTTTCCTGCAATTATGGCCCTGAGTTTAAAATTAAATTGTAAAAGTACTGCTGACATTTTCTGAGCCCTATAGCTCTTGCTGCTTCAACTGTATTATTGCAGATATAAAGAAATAGTTTTCATCAGAATGGAAACTAACCATCAAAAATTAATATAGAGCTTTCAGCTCTGGGGTCTTCCTGAGGCCATGAAGAAAATATATACATAGTGCAGTATATAGATTAGACTTCATTCATTTCTTTCTTTGCCTAAGGATAACCCAGAAGCCAAAATATCTATTCATCTTTTGGATTTATAACATTAAAATTGTCAAAATAAATCATTTCAAGCTTATTTTGAAATTATATGAGATATTTTCATAGGAACTGGAAAATCAACAAGCAGACTTCAAGAAGCTTAAGCAAAAGAATAGCAGCAAGGAAGCAATAAAAAAAAAAATAGTGATGGATCTGGCATTAAGGCTGAGCAATCTGTTTTAGTTGCTTCATGTCTTTTTTCCAGACTACTAATCCACCATTGAAAACTGGTCACTTCCCTGTTTATAGCTGTCCTAGGCTTGGTAAAACACTTTATCTCAATCCCTACAAGGAATAAGGTATTTGAGAACAGATTCTTTACATATGTTAAACAAAGTTTTATTTTATGTTAAATTTAATTCAGGGCTCTAAAACATGTAAATATAATTTTCCCCAGTGTAACATCAATATGCTCAGTGCCAGTAAAATCCTTCTGGCATGAATAACAAGTTATTATTCCTTTGTGTTACTGTTATAACTCTTAAGCCAGATTTTCGAGGGTGTTTAGGTGCCAAAAAACTGCAAACAGAGACCAAGTGGGATTTTCAAAATATCTAAGCAACCTAGGCACTTGGCTCCTTTGGAAATCAATTTCTGGCTTTGAACCTAATGCAAAGAGATTTTTCTCTAATAAACGCAGTAAAATATGAAAAATTCTCTGCCAATGATGCAATTTTATTAAATGTATCTTCTAAAATTAACAGGATTTCCATATCCCAGATGAGTGAATAACTCTCTCTCCTACAATATTATATCACAATGTTTTTGACAGCACCACAGAAAGTAGAACATGCACTAGGGAGAAAGCAAATAAAACAGAGAAAAAGCATGTCTCTTATTTATGACAAAGGAAAAGCATACTGTTATCTGAGTCATGACACTACGTATGATTCGTGGCCTAAAACCACAGAGACTTGCAGAAATTTTCCATCTCATTACAGTCTCATGGGGGTTCAGAGTATTTCACATTCCTTGAAGGAAATCCAGAGCAAACTTTTATATTCTTGCTGTGGATCAGTTTTGCACACTACCAAAGGCAGAGATTAAGAATGAGACACAAATACTGATGGCCATTTAAGTAAATGTCTTCTATCACTTGTGATGTGGGTGCCAACAACAGCATCCCAAACTCCTCAAACAGTGTCTCATACAGGCCTGAGGCCCAGGGTACTGAACAACTTCAAAGGGAGGTTCTTTGGGAGGAAAAGTGCTGGAAAGTACAGCTCCTCTGAATTTCAATATTCACATATGCTTTCACTGCATGTTCTTGATTATTGTCAGTCTTTTAGTGCCTTGCTGTCATGTGAGCTGCATTGTAAATATTTTATAAACTAGTACTTGTCCATTCATGTAGCTTTCATGAGGAGAATGGTGAAATTTGCTTTTAATACACAATCTGCTAACCCTCAGAGAAAGCACCTCTCAAATACCAACAATAAAAATCAGAGAAGTGATTGTTCAGATGCTTTCTTATTCCACATAGGCTTAACAGCATCCCACGTGGAATTGTTTCACAACGATTAATTTTCCTTAGCTTTTTCATTTAGTCATTTTTCTTCAGTAACTCAGTATTTTCCAATGAAGCAATTCATGGAAATTTTTTTATGCTTCTCGTATTTGTTTTACCTAGATATTCCCATCACTATTCTTCTCTTTGAATCTGGCTTTCTTGGCTGCTAAGCATTTCCTTTGTCTTTTATATCTGTTCTACCAATCTCTCAGTGTCTAAAAATCATACAGCAGGCATTTTTCCTGGTTTAAAAATGAATTCTACCACTTCCCTTTTTATAGTCTTAAGCTGCACCAGGGGAGATTCAGGTTAGGCATTAGGAAGAATTTCTTCACAGAAACGGTGATTAAGCATTGGAATGAGTGCACAGGGAGGTGGAGGAGTCACCATCCCTGGAGGTGTTCAAGGAAAGACTGGATGTGACACTTGGTGCCCTGTCTGCCTGACAAGGTGGTGTTCAGTCAAAGGTTGGACTCCATGTCAGAAGTATTTTCCAACCAAACTGATTCTGTGATATTTATATCCTTTGAACTGCTAGAATATTTTTAGGGGGCAGCTCTGAGGTATAGGTGCTTTAATTATTCCAGTCAAAGATGATAAACTCCATAAGAAGCCATATGACCAAGAATTTCAAAAAACTTATTAAATGATAATATGCTTTGAATGTGCTTGCTTGGCTGTATAATGCTATTTGGCATATAAAGTAAAGTAGACTTAGAGAGGAAACAAAATTTTGTAATAGCTGTCATCAAACATACAATATTTCTGATGTATATGGTCAAAATAGCTGATTATCTTCTTTTTTTTGCTACACAAAGATGAAAATCTGAATAAAAAGAATTTATTTGGCAACATCTCTCAAATCATCCCAAGAGCTAACAGCTTGTTTAATTTAGTGCATACACAGTATTCTAGAAAGGGTTTTTTTCCTAAACCCTTTCTGAAGAAACTAGGGAAGAGCAACGTCATAGTTCTGAATTATTAAATAGAGCAATAGGGTTCTCCCTTACAGTTTGAGGAAAAATAATTGGTGACAAATCCTAGCAGGAGCTACTTCCTACTCACATCAATATGCCTATACTCCCTGGAAACTATGGTTTTCACTCATCCTTCAGTCTCTCTGTTCAGTTACAAGGTTTACAATTGTTCTCTTTAGTTACTCTGTGTATGGTAGTTGCTTCTCCTTGTTGTGATTGTTATTGGACTATTCTTTGATTTTTGTGCTGGTACATCAATGATTTTCTTTATAGTGTAGTCTCATGAGAGCCTTGTGAACCTTTAGCAACAAGCAGAGACATATCTGCATAACACCATCAATATACATGATCAGGCAGGTCCTTTGACAGTTATACATCTCTTCCAAGCATAGTTTACAAGAGTAAATCTGCCTGGATATTGAGCAGCATTTATTTAGCTGGTCACATTTATCTCACTGCTACTATTAAAGACATTTCCACTAACTAAGAAATACTGAGCAACCTTCCAGAGATGAGGAGCTACACAAACCAGGTTGCACAGTCTATATTCAGGCAGCTGTAAATATTATTTATCTCAACAAGAACTCAATAATGTTTCTGTGGACATTTCAGGAACTTCTTATATAACCATATAATACTAGAAACTAACACTGTTAAATTATAATAGAATTATAATAGTGTTATAATAACAATTCTTATCATTCATTATCCCATAAAGAGTATTTATGTCCTCTCCTGCTCCTCTAGTAGGAAACTGCAAATAAAATATCTAAATTGTTCATGTATCTTCTTTTAATTAGTTGTTATAATACTTGCTAGGTGGTAAAACTGATGCACCTTGCAGCAACACTGCAGCATTTCTAGACCTATTTACATTACAGAACATACAAACAGCAGTATGTGTGAGATTTATGCCTTCTACACTTAGAGGTACTAAAGCATGATGCATTTAATAAAGATAGATGTACCTAAACCAAAATAATGAAAACTGGGAAAAGGCTATTGCCATGATTCACAGAAATCTTTCAACTGTACATTCAATTTTGAGTAGTACAGGGAAGTTCCCACACCATCAAGCTGAGGGGATAATCTGACCAAGTAATATAAAAGAGAGAAGGAATAAGCACCATATAATGCTGTTGCAGAGGGTAGAAAAACTTAGAAATAACATTATACAAAATGCCCACTTCCTAAAAATTTATGCAAGTCAAACCAAGACAAATTTTATCTCAGGTTTTGGCTACTGAGCAAAAGCAACAGGTAACACCTAACAGCACAGTGAGTCCTGACAGAGCTCTTTCTGCACATTCCACTGAAATTAGCTGTAGGAAAAAGCCAGAGCCAGCATCAGAGAAGCTGAAAGAATTGCTGATGAGGATTAGACATATCTTCTTGTTATCTACAGAGAGAAAACAAAACAGATGTTCATCCAAATGATGTGTTGTGAATTTTGCAGGTGAAGGAAAAATCAATTAGAAGCCTTTTCTTTTTTATCCTTGAAATTTGAACTGAAGGAAGCTGAAAAGCAGAGTGGAATGGAGCAGAATTCTCACCTTTTCAATTTATTGAGGTTCCGTGTTCCACTAATGCAGAACTAATTACAGCAGAAGTAACCTAGCTGGGTAATTAATTCATAGCAGAAAACTTAACATCAGGCAGCAGGATTTTTTTAACCCAAAACAGCTCTTGACACAGTTTCCACAAAAAGCATACTTTCTATTTCTTACTGACTTCACCTAATAATTTGGCAGCTGCCTGGAGTATCACAAAATACTTACACATTTTTTATTTTGCATTGTGGATTTGATGGCTCTACCTTTAACTACAATGAAGGTTAATTTCCAGCTACATAAAAAATTATTTCTCCAAGCTATGAGCAATTCTTTTTCTAGGCTATCTCAAGGTTTGCTTCCATTGTTTCATCTTGCAGAAAACTCAACATTACTATGTCAATTCAAAGTTTCAATAGCCCCTAGAAACCGTGTCCCAGTGTAGCACTGCATGTTTCCTTAGCTGTGAACATATGTTGGTCAATCTTTATAAAAAAAAGCACTGTCCATAGAACATTTTTGAGAAGGCAGCCTTTAGAGTCATCTTTGTGACTCTTTAACTGATAGGTGCAAGTCTCATGCCTTTATTTTATGATGCACACCCGCTTATTAGAAAATTGCATCACAAGCTTTGACACATTTTTATACTTTTCAAAGACAGTACAGTTGCACCTAATTGAAGTAGTTGTGTTATGAGCTTTACTCCTCTTTCCTGTGTTTATTCCTGCAGAGAGGATTCCATTTTAAGAAATGGAAGTTAATTATCTTCTACATAAAAATCAGACTCGATGTACTCTCACATAACTATTAATCAAGCCAGTAATTCAGTATTTAAGTGACAAATCACAAGAACACACCATATTAAAGAACTTCACCAGAAAGCTTCCATGTCTTTCTTCCCATAAGGTTTCCTATATCCTTCTGGTTTTCTGCTCCCATGCTAAACTAATTATTATCATATGTTATGCACTATGACAGCAGGAAGGATATAAAGCAGATAAACACATTTGCAAATGCTTCTCTGTTACAACTTACTCAAAATAATTACTAAAAATATGTGCTATTTTTAGTCACTTCACACTTTGTGATGTTATTAAGGACACAATTCAATATCATAGGTTTTTTTGGTTGTTGGCAGATCATTATGAGGTTTACAATGCACTAGAATTCAAAACGTCATCCATACAAACATGAAAAACAAAATAGGAGCTAAATTCGTCTGCACAACAGTGTTATTTTACAAAGATTTAAAATCAGGAGAAGTCAGAGGAGAGAAAGGCTTAAATCCTGAGTCTGTGCTAATGGTTATGGAGAGCAGGTACCAACAGATGCCGAAATTACCACATAGCCATGAAATAGTATTTTGACAAGTTAAGTACAGACATGTTTTCAAAACCCAGCTAGCTCATTTCCTGGTACTCTGGGCTGCTCTTCTGCAAGCTTGAGTCAAGCACCAGAGAAGTGACACCAACCTACCACTCAAGATTTCATTGTCCAAAGCAAAGAGTAAAATAGGAGAAATTGGAGAAAATCTCCTGTATATATTTAGGCCAAACCACCAACTTGCTTACATGAGGCACTGAGGAAAATACTGCTTTTTCTCTCTTATGGCCTTACCCACCATTCTGTGCTCTACAGGCTCACCACACAGAACACCTGAGTATCTCAACATAACGCGCACAGCAACTGTACAAAAACCTTCAAAGAATGAGGAAGCCGTGACACCACACACAGACTACAGCTTTGACAGCTGTAAGTGAATGTATATCAAAATCATGTCAAGAATTAAAAGTCTGTAGAGGAAGATACTCAATACTACTGAACTACTAAAATAATTATATAAGATGTAATCATGATTTTTAATGTATGGGAAAGCAATCCAATGTCTCTTCTGAGTAATGAAATTTTATGTAAACAAAATGGGACATGATCTAGAAACTGTATACACAAGTTTAATTAAAGACTTGTAAGGGGGGTGTGTGTGCCTCTAAGTATCATAACCACTGAACCATGCAGTTAACATTGATAAAGTTATGTTTTGCTAACAGTATGGGTTTGTATCTACAGAAAATTTGATCATTCCATTATCTTGTGTAGGATCTAAAAAAGTACAAAATGTGCTATATTCCACATCCTGCAGAGGGAAAAATCCATGTATATTTTCATACTTCAGTAAATTCAGAAAATTCTCTGTCACAAGTAATTATATGGTATATTTTTCCTTTTATACAGACTCAATGGCTTCCTGGCTCCTTATTTCACTTGTATATGGGTTATGCGAGTTAAATATCTTCTTGACCCTTTCCTGCACATTCTACAGGTGTTGAAAACAAGGAGAGAGGGTGGGATGGGGACACACATGTCACAGGGGATGAAGAGGGGACACAACTGTGGGCAATTATGCTCAGCTTAGATGGCTAAAAAAAAAAGATTCAGCTCAACTTTTCAAGAGCCCTTACTGTTCTGGTTGTAAACAGCGTGGTGAAAGGAACCAAACAAATATTTCTTGATGAATACTGACAAAGGGAAGTTAAAGAAACTACCTAAATAATACTGTAAGGGTGGATGTTTCTGAGAGGGAATAAAAATAAACTCACATTTGAGGCAAAAAATATTAGAGGAAGTAATATTCTTCACTTTTAACAAACATTTAGACATATTCTCATCACTGCTCACTGGTCAAAATCATGAGAAAATAAAACACAAACCCGGCAGCCTTTGTGGCATGATAGGAAGCCATCACACACGCTCCCTCTGCTTCACAGCAAACCACAACAGGATCACCTCATGTCACCTCCACAGCTGCACTACCCACAAGCAGGATGCAGCACAAATACCAGGGTAAACAAGCAGCAGTACAACCTAGAAAGGTAAAGGTGAGGGGCAGAAATTGAGGAAAACTCTTTCAAAGAACTAAGCAGGAAAGAAGTAGCAACTGGCAATACTTCTTCAGACTCAGTTCTACTTTATGTATTTGCATTCATAATGTGTTCTCAAAGCTATTTTACACAGCTTGGCACAGGAGAATAGCACATTCATTGAGTCAAATCATTAGGAAAATAATGGAAAAGTAAACTTGCAAAATAAAACTACTAAATATGCAGTACACAACAGATGGAGTTACAATTTGTTACTACCTCATCACTCACAATACTGTACATTTGACTTCAAAACTTACAACTCAGCCTCTCTCCAAAATTTCTGAGCCAAAAGAAGTGACTGCTGCACCTGACTCTGTAAACCATCCAGGAAAATTTGAAAAACTTTGCCCTTGCAAAGCCTGAGCAAACTGAGGTTAGAAGATCCAGCTGAGAAGTCACTTCATGTATAGCAGAGCCAGTCACTTCTTAACTTACTTTTAAGAAAGGCTGTAGAGCCTCCTCAATTATCTCCAGAGCAAACAAGAAAGATTTTAGGAATACGTCAAAACACTGATCACTCAGATTCTTGTCAAGTTTGAGACTATTTTTTCATTACAGCAATGACTGAAGGTCTGTCCCGTTGCTGTCTTTCCCACATTTAATCAACACCTATTAAAATGGATACATTAAAAACATTCAACCTTGTCAAGATTGCTTCAGTACTACAAATAAACTGGATACACCTGAACAGTTACGTATCACTTTGCACCCTAATTCATGCTGAATATGCCTGAAAAGTAGTAAATACTATTCCCCTCCCTCATATTTCAAAATAGGCAGATATTTAAGCTTAAGCAGCATACTTGGTGCTCTTCAGGCTTTTTATTTTTGTAAGTGACTAGAAGCTCCAAACTTATCCACCTTCCATTTAGACCATTGCTTTTCAATCTTTTTCATCTGTGTGGTGCAATATCTCCATATTAACAATTAGGTTAAGATAATCACTAGGTTCAAAGGAAACAAAGCTCATTTGCCTGTCTTTTAGACTAAGCCTAGAAATGAGAAAATTGATTGAGCACAGATGCGAGCAAGGGTCTGAAAACTGTGCTTGGGTTTCAGCTAAAAGGAAAAATTTTTGAAAATTAATGAACAAGTTAAATCTTTAGAGCTCAGAGTTCACTAGTGCTAAGCATTCAATAAGATCCCACGGCCTGAAAGTGCTACAGGGCCAGCAATTTCAGGCATAGGGACAATGTTAAGGTATCAGGGGTCAGGATTGCTGGGATTATATATCCACATTACCCAATAGGTTAGTGGTTAATTAATTTCTGTGGAAGTAAAGAAACCTTACTGCTTGTATAAGGGTGTTAAGTGTTGGGAGGCAACAGATGTGTTTGGGCTAAGAGTGTCCAACAGACCAGAGTCAGACCTGATGCAGAAGAAGCCACCTGGCTTGGTTTTTGGTCATACAAGAAATCATTTTCCTCTGCAGAGCTCTTAAGCCAAGATTTGCTCCTCTTTTCTATCTTCTCTCTTCTCTTCCTCCCGTAAAGTGATCATATGACACCCTTAATTAAATATAGTTCTCGGGCAAATTAGTGTGTTCATGTGGGCAAGTGCTTTATAGTGAATGCAGAGAATCTCATAAAGTGCAAGCAGGTAAAGAAAGTGGGTTTGGTTCATTTGCTGAACAATTGTTGAAAGATATACTTGTTTGATTGGAAAAGGCAGAACGCTGTCCACAAAATGAAACCACAGTATTTCTCTGTGATTAAGAGTGTTCATTCAACCAAAAATGAAACTCCTTGTATCAATTACCCAAAAATAACCCATATTCAGCTTAGGCTGAAAAATGTGTTTCACTTGATGTGAAGCCAGGCAATATAAAGCAATTTCAAAATACTTATTCTCCTAATTCCATATTTTATTTTTAAATTTAGGGCTATTTTTATTTTAAAGTATCATTTTTCAATGAGAAGTAAAAAGAAAAAAAAAACAGAACACCTTATTCTGCTGGTGACATTTACCGGTTTATCTGAGTTCTGTAAACACTGAGTCCTATACAAGCATAAGCAAAATTAATCCCAGAGCAATCCGTTTCATATAGTATGTGTTGAATCTCTGGCTTTTGTTAGATTTTTGGTAACAGCACTGAACAGTGTTTGGGGTGGGGGTTACTATGGTTTGGGTTTTCTTAAATGCATGCTCTTGTTTAAATAAGTTGCAGGCATTCCTTTAACTATGATCTTGGTCTTAAAACAGTCATATTTTGACATGTCAGGACAAGCCCTAATGAGATATACTCAGACTTAGATATATTTAGACTGATATGATGCAGTATGCAGCCACCTTAATAAATTCAAGTTCTCACAGAAATACATGGCAAATGTGATCCATTCACCTTTATCAATTTCTGTGCAGATGCATTGGTGGCAAATTTTCAAACATCAGAAACCCTTTATCAAGACAATATTTTTATGAAGTATATTCTTTAGTTCAATCACAGTCACAGGATATAAAACAGGGGGTTTTCTACATAAACCAATTTCTGTTATGCAAAAGGTCACACTCTATAATGACTGTTAGTCATCTGCCACTTTAACACCTATGAATTTACAAATCTATTTGAAGACTTCATGAAAAAAAAAGACCAAAATGAGTTCTGTGGTTTCTACACTGAGTAGAAATCATTTCATTTTCATTCCTGGTTTAAGGCCAGGATTATTTCTGCTTCAGCTATTATAACTGAAACTTTAGTAGATGGCAAGAAAAAACTTGTGTTTCAATAAGAGACTCATCCAAGGTTTTCAGAAGACTAAATAAGTAAACAAGTATTCAGCAGGATCTAGGGAAGAGTGGTGCCCTTTACAATTGGTGCAGAAGAAATGTGCTTTTAACTTGCATACTGGTGCGTTCACACATACACACTTTTCACTTCTGTGAATGTTAAAACCATTTTGTCTGTGTTGGGTAGGTCAAATGCCCAAAGTTGAAAACATTTATCATTCAGTTGGTACAACTTTATTGGAGACAGCAGTCATGTATCAACAGAGATTCAGGACAGTGACTTTTCCTGAGGGATTCAGGGAGTGAGGGAGTATATTAACCAGAGGTACATTTTCTTGCTATCCAACTGCTTATTACTATACCATCCAGGAAAGAATATTGTACCATAATATTTTTCATAATGGCTGATCATGATACATGCCATTTTAAAACATGGCAAGTCCAGTCTCATTGCATATATGACCCTTCTGACCCCTCACGTAAGCCTTGGTTCTGTCCACAGAGGCTTAATTCCTTTCTTCATGTGATTTTGTTCTAAATATAAATTCTTCTCATCTAATCCATAAATTTAATTGAAATTTGTAAGCCAATAATACTGTCCATAAAATGGGAATTAATCACCTTTAAAGCCAGATTCCGGTGTTACATCTAGCAATATTTTATCCAGAAATATTTGAACACTAAACTGAAATGGAGAAAGAATTGTTCAGTGAACAATTTAGATTAATTACTTCAACACAAAGGGATGATATTGCTACATGAGGACAATTCTGTGCTAAGTACAACTCAGCTAAAATTCCTGTTCTTGTGATCACTGTTTTTGCTGGGGCAGGGAAGGAACCTCAAATGTTCAAATAGTTCACCTGAGAAAGGAGTGGTAACTACTGTTCCAGACTGAGAACACATTCCTTATGTCCTCTAAACACGAACTTATTTCAAGAAAAAGTAATCCTTTTAAAAAATGAAATAATTATCTCTGGCTCATTAAGAAAAATTTTGGTATTTTTGGCCATTTTAAGAGATGGTTTGATAGAGATAAAGGTATTGTTTCAATAACTGTTGACACACTTCTTGAACTTGTCTTACTAAAGCATAAAAACATACATTAAATGCCTATGTTCAATATCACTTATTTCCAAATGTCTAACTCAGAAGTAAGTCACTGTTGAATCAATCCAAAAGTGGAGAGAAAATCCATTAGGCTTACAATCAATGACAGCAGATCATCTTCAAATAAAGCCTTCACTAAAGACCTCATTTCAAACTGAGCAAACATTAAGTCCTGAAGTTATAGAATCAGCAAACATCTATTCACCAGAAAGTGTATCGAAGTCAGAACTTGGCATATTTTAACACAGCTTCTATTTACAGGGTGATGTATGCACATGGGCAATAGCAGCCCTGGCAGACAAACAAGAAGGAGAAACTTTAACACTTACCTCCCTTTCATATACTGGTGGCAATAAAAATGAATTTGAAAATATTTTCTAGAGTTAGCATAATATTTTGCTTAAGAAGGTTCAGCGAAAGGCTGTTGCACACTAGTACAGAGAACAATTCTGTATTTGTTGTATTTTTGTTGCTGAAAAATAGGGGAACATTAAGAATTCTGTCTAACTTTGGTAATTATGACTTGCTTAATTTGTGTAAATAGTATTTAATAAGAACATGGAGATTCCCAAATAAAAGGCAAAACACAGCATTTTCTTTCCAAAGCATGACATTACTCTAATGCCTTCCACACAAAATTTGCCAGGATAAACTAATAGTCAACTGTCATGTTAAGCCCCCTTGACACCAAGTGTCAGTTATCAAAAAAAAAAAAAAATTCCTATATCTTGTCATTAATCTGCACTGGGTTTTATCCACAGATCTCAAAACAAGCCAATGAGCTGCCAACTCTGACAGCTGCAAATGTCTCCTGCATGAATGTGTACTGTGGGCTAGATTTCTATCTCAGTTACAGCAGTCACAATAAAAGTTCCTTTCATAAACAACATCAACATAAAAAGTACATCAACTATCTGTGGTAAAATTACAGGTAGAACCCGCATGAATATGGGAAAGAAAATGAAACAGTAATTTTGTATGTATAAATATTTCCAATTTAACTCTTAATAAATTAATCATCCAGTCAAATAAAATGAAGAAACTATTCCAAGCAACAAAAAAAATCACCCCTCCATTTTTGAAAACTAATATACTGGTTCTGGGTCAATAAGACATTTGCTATTTGATTTTATGTATACATGGGGCAAAATAACTCTGAGTCTAAAAAACTCTTCTTTTAGGATATTACTTTTCACTGCCAACAGATCAACTGCTTTGCATTAGATTTCCTTTCTTTGCTCCTGAGCTCTAAGGATTCAATGCAGTTGAATACTCCCCCTTACGGGCTGCTACAACATCACACTAGAGTGCTTTCTATTTCTCTTAACTAAATGCTACCACCTCCTACATGCAGTGTATATGCAACAGAGGTAAGATAGGCCTCAAGCATTACAACCCATCTTAGAAACTTTCGTTTCACTGAGTAAGTCTGTGATAACTGATTTTTGCAACTGCAGATTGTCATTCATTATTTTGCTTTGAAATGTGTTTTTGATCATCACTGTTAAATTTCATAATAAATATACAGAATAAATATATAGGAAAAGAATTTATTAAATCAGGATTCGCTGACTAGTGTTTTGTTTTTATTGGAATTTACCCTGGACAATAAATACACCTAAGCATTGTTGATAGGAGATTTGCCACTGAAGTGATTTATTTGAAATGAGATTTGTTAATCCTGTAAGAAACAAATGTAGAACAGTGAAATGAAACCTAATTAAAATTATATTCAATACATTTTCCTGAAGAAGTGGAAAAAACTGTACAGTATGTGTATGTGGCTACTGACACCTACTCTCTGTGTTTATTTGGTGAGAATAACTTTCACCTCCAAGTTCCTTACTCATTCTTCAAATCAAGCAGTCTATTTCAAAATGGATTTGCAACTTCATTGTGCTAATCTTTTAGAAGAAAGACTTACTAATGGACTTTATATAAGATCAGCTGGCCTAGATTAAAAGCTATTCAACTTAAAATGCCTTTCACCATTCAAAAAGTCTTCTCCTGATTTCTGTTTTCACCCTAGTACTGACTGAAAACACACAGGGTCTCTCACCTGCTATAACTGACTGTAATGGCTTATTCCTCAGTGCAGTTTGGGTTAGTACACATTTCCTGTTCTACTATGTCCTCATCATGCTTAAGGAGGAGGAAGGGGATGCAGGCAGGGGAAAGTGTGTTGGTGTTTTTAATCTGAAATGTTATTCAAACAGTAAAATGCATAGTTACCATTGATCCTCTTCACTTCTTTTTAACACAAATTCATCTTCTCAAAACGTACTGAAAAACATTCTTTAACAATGATATGATTTCACCTGCTTTGTGCTGTGTCAGTCCAGTAAAGTGCTCTGTTCTCTTGCAAATTCAGCTGGTAACTTCAAAGAACAGCAAGCACTAACTTCCCCCAGAAGATCCTGTAACATTAAGCAAAGCACATTAAGGATTAAGATCCTCTCTGGAAATAAACAGTACTTCATTTGATTCAAGTTCTTCTCCCTGAACTTTATCTGAGTGGTTCTGGGGTCATTCTAATAAAACAGTTCACTAAAAGGCATCCTTTCTGAAAGTGCTTTTATCTTTGCTTACTCAGTTTATAAAAATGAATGGGTTTATCTGCAATGGATTTGCAATTCGATATCTAAACAAAATTGCAATTAGATATCTAAACAAAGTAATCAGATTAACAATATTCTGCAGCATATTCTGTGGGAGTTAATGTAAAAAAATTTGTTTAGAACATTTATTAGAGCACTCAAATTGTGCAAAAAATACAAAGGATAAAATCAACTGGGGAACTTGGCAAAAACCTACTAAAATCTCCTCACAAAAAAATTAAGCCTCAATACTGAAAATCCATGTAAAATTTGACAAACAGTTCCCAGTATTATTTTCATCTCCTCTGTGAACAAAGGGGGTGGTGTCATCTCCATTCAAGAAGCTTACCTGATATTTCTTTTCAAGTTTCCAAATAATGTTAAACCCCAAATTCCTCTTTTAGGCAAAAATTTTACAACTAAGTCTTAAAGGAGGTGATACCTTATGAAACAGGGAAGGTTATTCAACATTTCTCCTAAATTCTACTGTTATGAAGCTATCAAATAGCACTGAAATTTTATATGAAATGCTAGACTTCAACTTTGCTCTGAGACTGATTGTATTTGAACATAATCTTCTTTTGCAAGGTAGATGTTCTAGGATTCTTCTATATGCAGTCGCACAAAATACTTTTGAGTTTTTAAAAGTGGAGTTCATCGAGGGAACTAATTGTAAAGGTATTTTCTTACCAGTTATAGGCAATACAGGCAAGGATTTTTTGTTAGAGGATTAAACACCATAAATAGGAAAGCTCTGTCTCAGGACGAACAGACACAGAAAGCTGCTTTTCCACAAGAGAATCACCTTGTTTTTGAGGTGTTTCTAATCTTTCAAGATGGGGAAAACACCCTACTCCCACAGGCAATTTGTAATCTAAAAGCAGACAAATTGACAGAAACTCAGGGGAAAGAAAATAGGAGGCAGGAGAGCAATCCTTATGAATTAGTATATTGCCTCACATCAAACAGAGGGGTTTTTCAGTTTGCATCAGTAGCAGGGTGAAAGCCAGTCTTTCAGAGACACAACTAAAGCTGGCCACCATATACCACCTAGGACATCCCTCACCTTCTAAGGGACTCTTAACCACACTTGTGCAGCAGAGATGTTTCAGCCTGCTTAGTTTCACAAGCAAGTATCTGGGCTCTCAGGTTTCCTAAGATACAGATAAAAAATCTGAAGGAAACTGATCTAAGAAAACCCTCACAAAAATACTGCATTCTTTCTGGCCTTTCTCTCCTGCTGTTCTGCTCTTACAGAAAGTGTTGACTCCCAGGAATTTGTATGCTGTGAGAAACAGCAAGAGGTAAGAGAGCCGAATGCAGTTCACCTGTTATGAGAACAAAAAGGAAAATGAAAATAATTATTTATAGTGTCATGAAGTTCCTGAGTTCAGTCCATCCAGAGCAGAACCTCAGTTCTTAAGACACTTAAATCCTTCAATACCTCAACTCAAGCTTCCTTTTGGATCTGCAACTATTTATGAAGTCTTGAGAGATTAAGTTATGGGGAAAAAGAAGTGAGGAAGATCCTCAGTAAAAAATGAAATTTTTTAATGAGTCAGTGATTGTGAAGCTTTCCAGGTGCAACCTGCAAATTACTTGGTAGTTATTGTCCCTTACATGTTTTTAAGCTTTCTTTAAAACCAGAAACAAAAACATGACTGAAGCTGTTGTAAGCACCCTGCAAACTGTCAGTAGAAATCCAAAAGATGGACTGGCTGGTTAAGCCACTGATGGCATCATCTCATTGATGCAAAGGGGACACTGGATCAGAGTGCCTGCAGCACACGCTGTGACAGAACATTAACTCTAAACAATAAAATGATGTCCATGCCTGAAAGTCGAACTAAAGGTCAGCCCCCAAAGTCAACAGGAAAGAGCAGCGATGAATACAGTTGAAAGCAATTTTACTAGGACATTAAATAACTTCTAATCTGTTATAAGCTATGGGCCATTCCATTTCATTTTGCTGATACAGGTGTATCAGGGCCAGTGTATGTTCCCATAGCTTTTGCACTCATATGCACCAATTATATACACAGCACAGCACATGAAGTATTATGAACTGGGGCACAGCTGACCAAGAGGAGAGAACTGCCAGGGAATTCAATTCTCTGCCATAGTCTACCAACAATGGAGAGATGCAAAACTGCAAGCAGAAAGAGTAGATCATGCTCTGGACAGCGGAAAAGAGGTGAAAAATGAGGCATGGGATGTTATGCAGAACGTGTATGTTACAGAGGATGAAAGTCATCACTTCACCTGATTTGTAACTTCTGGCCTCAGTGGATAACCATATCATAGTCAAATCTCATTGCTTTGAAGGTCAGTGGTGAGGTTTTTATCAGTCTGACATTTATTGTCAACTTTTTTTTTAAATTCTCGTCTCATTTTAATAACAAAGGAATGAGGACATGAAGGTTATGCATAAAAAACTCCCACTGACTTTTCATAAAATACTTGAATCTAAACAGATTTCAATTTATCAGGAATACAGGTAACATTATCAAGTCTTTATTCACATCATACATCCAATCAGCTTTTGAAAACAGGCATGGAATTCTAAGGTAGGACTGCTTTTGAGGTGTTAAAAACTTAAAACAAGTATATGAAAAACATTATACTAGAGTGCAAATTTTTGTGTTAATTTCTTCTCTCACTTCCTGTGGTTTGTGGTTCACTTCCGTAAAAGTGAAGTTAATATTCAGCAGTTCTAGAGAAGAGAATATTTCTAGAGAAACTAGAGAAGTGAAGCATTCATCATTGAGGGAAAACAGGAAACTTCTATTTCTACCACTGTTCAGTTTATTGCCTTACAAATGCAAGTTTCCCCAATGCAGTGCAAGGAAAAACAAAAGTAAGGGGAAATCTGATTAAAACCGTAAGACACTTACTATCCACCCAAACAGCAGCTTATCCTCTTTTATACTATCTGATAAAACAGCAGTGTTCTTAAATACACTGACATTAGGTAAATAATTTATACTGTACACTGAAGTAAGTATTTTACAAGAAAAATTCTTTTTGCAAATGAAGTTTAGCCAGTGTGTTTATTCCCCACATTGCTTCAAAGTATATTCATCATTTGAGATAGATCATTCCCATGACAATGGGATCACAAGGAATCATGGTATAACAATGCTAGACCAAACAGACAGAATGTCAGCAGTGTCAAGCTGGCAAATACATCATTTAACCAGAGATCAAAAGAGAAAATCTGAAGGTCAGAAATGCAATATTTATAATGCTGTCTGTAGATGGATGCATACCAAACACCTCATATCTAGACTCCTATAAAGCTTATCAGAGGAATGTTTACAACACACAAGAGAAGTGTTACTGGAGTATTGTCCACTGGTTTCCAATACGCATGAATACTGAGCCCAGCATTTCCTAGTACATTCCCTAGAAACAGCAAAAAATCTTGAGATACACTTTAACAGTACCAGTATAAGCAGCAGTTAACTACTACCCTCATTTCCATTAATTCCACCTGGTACAACAAAATCCCCCCAGCATTTTTCAAATAGGCAACACAATATTTCCTTGGAAAGAAAACAACATGATTAGGGTGGCTTCTGGCTTTGGAAGAGAGGAGAGAATAAACAAAAGCAACTCTGTATTGTCATTGATTCATACAAGGCACTTTGGCACTGCGCAAAGAAAATACCTGTGAGAAAACTCACTGTTTTTCTTGAGTATCTCTGTGGCAATAGAACTGGAGATGCTAAAGGTATGAGAGGAAGGTTGACAAAAGCAGGTTCACAAGAAAAATGAAAAGAGAATTGACATAAGCACTCTGGCTTTATTCAGCATATAGCAATAGAAGACTCCTCCACATTTGGTGTGGGAAACGATCTGTCACTGAGTGTTTGTTCCTGTCATACCTCTCCTGTAATCATGAGAGCATTTTATCTAAATGTAATTTCACTTAATACCATGGTGATAGATGTTCAATGACATTACCATTACCTTAATGATAAACTAAACCAAGCTAATAAAAAGAATCTAGAATAAAAGGTTATGAAATTACCGAGTTTAAGTTTTGTGAGTCAAATGAGAAAAAATCAAAAGCAGTTTGTCATTTTCTTCTTGATAGGTTTTTCATTTACAATTTATTATCATAAACATAGTATCACTTGAAATCTCTTTTTGCTATCTCCCCAAATACAGTCAGAATGTAAAAAAAAAAAAAAAAAAAAAATAGTTCTCTCAGCTTTCAAGGTCCTTCTTACTTATTGAGATTTTATATTCTCTGTTGACTGTCAAATAAACTCTGCTCATTAAGTTTTATCTATGTCAGCAGGCTAAGGACATAAGACATGTAAGAGCCCTATTTATGAATCCAAAAACCTTGAGAAACATTCTCTATTTATACAGCTTGTCTCCTTTCTCCTTTTCTTTGTTTTTTGTACTTTTCCACTTCTAAACCCTCTCCCCTTGTCAATCTCTTCAATTTCTCTATCTTCTATCTATTTCTTAATCTATCTTCAAGCCCCCATCCCTCTTTGGAATTCCTCCTTTTGTCTGCCTTTATTTAACAAGCTCAGAACTTCATTTTCCCAACTCCATTTTCAGGGATCTGCTGATTGGAAGTAGAGAGGAGGTCTGCTTATTTTTGGTCCAAACAATATCTGGATGCTGGCCAGCTGACACGGACACTCCACCCCGTCCTTCTTGAATAGTGAATAGCATGCTTCGCCAAACCCTTTGGTCCTCCCAAAACAATCACTTTTTGCTCCTTTCCTTCCTTCCTTCCTTCCACATGCTCTCTTTGTAACAATAAGCAATAAATACCTTGCCCAAACAACTTGATATTGCAGATTCTGTTCTCAGACTCTCCCTCCTCTATATGACATGTCCTACAGAAAGGTCCTGGGTTTTGCAGTGTCCTGTTCCCTCTATCTCAATTGTTCTAAATAAGTAAGAGAACGGAAGTTCTGACCTTCGTGAATTCACCTGGTACAAGTTTTTTAACGAAACCTGCATGTCAGAATCACAGAAACACTGTAATACAGGACCATAATATCCTGTGGCACTGTATTATACAGTATACATGCACCAGTAGGGTGCACTAAGATCTTCCACTGTAAAATACCATGCCATGATGCCCACTGGGAGCTGAAGCATTACTTTGACATTTTTCCATTTATTTCATATCGAGAGTCATGGGCATAGTGAAATACTTTCTACACATATCAATGCTCAAGCCTCACAAAAATCAATAGTGGTTGAACAAGAACTCATTATACTAACAAAATCCATCAAAGAATATTAAAAAAAGTTAAAACAAGCATAAGCCACAGCATTTCAAATTTAAGTTGCCTAGGAATTTTATTTAAATAAGGCAAGACGCTGAAATAATACTGTTTTGCTGGTTTTAAATTTACTCACTAGGTTTTAGTGCATGTAAATGCTGCCAGATGGAAAGCTGTTCATATACATTTTTCCATATTTTATCAGAAGAGTCAACACAGATGAATTTCAAAGGAAAGGCTTTATAAAGAAACTATATAAAGTCTAAGTGCAAACTATAAAAGGTAGCACATGAATCTAGAAGAATAGACAGCAAATTTTGCCAAGGTGTTCAAAAGAATAATAATCAAAAAAGTGGCTCAGTTAAACAGCAAAGAATACTGAGTACTCGCAAAGGATACCACAACCAAGCACTACAGCATCAATTCCAGCCTGCAAAAAAATCAAAGAGAATTTCTAATGAATAATGTCACTTCTTTAGCAGGTTGTGGTTTTATTACTGTCATATTTTATTGTACTACTTAAAAACACAAATTTTTGAAAAGATAAAGAAAACTATGTGCAAAATCCAGGTTACAAACAAATACCTATGAGAATAAGTACATTTTTAATGCATAGTTCATTGTGGCAAAGCTCTCTAGAATAACAGCTGAATCTGTTGCTAGATTCAAAGAGAAGGTCAAACTAACAATGAAAAGCCATATAAAAAGATTTCAGAAGGTTGAGTAATAACATAAAAAGCAATTGTCCTTGAGACAATGGGTTTTATGTCATGTATCCAGCCTCTGTGACAAAACATGCAAACAAAATCCCTTAGCATCCGGCAATAATTAAAATTCAGTTGAAACTACATGCCCCAGAAATGGGTTGAAGAATGACTGAGATAAAGAGAAAGTGCATATTTATGCAGCAAACTGTATATAGTGGAAGTGATTTAAAGGTGATAGGCTTCAAATCAGTGTGCAGCCTTGGTGTAGCAAGGGTACTAACCATTCTCAGCAAGTTTTTTGGGGTCTGGGGTTTGTTTTTGTATTTTTTCCATTTGAGGCTTCTTTGGATCTCAGTCTTTTGTGATCCCAAGAAATGCCACATACCAAAACTAGAATAACAGACACCTAAAAAACCCACGTGCCCATTTCATAATGTTAAGACTTTCATAACTTTTGGACAAACAGGGATACATTATGTCCTGTAATTCTCCCTATTACAGTACTGAATGCTCTCACAGAAACAAGGACGGAGGAAAACACTGCGACAGAAAATAAGGAGATTTTCAAAGATCCATGAAGTTCTTAGGCAGGCATAATTCTCTTTGGCCTCTGAAAAACTCCTTAACTGATTTATCAAAATCATAAAAAATAATCTACTTCAGTCACAAAGGAAACTCAAGACTCTGGAACTGCATTTTCATACCTCATGTAACTAAAGAAGGGCAAACATCTCCCCTTCAACATGAGGGGCAGAAAAGAGGAGAGCGAACTACAGAATAGTCAGCCCAACTTCAATTCTCACAAATATACAATGCAAATTTTGGGGCCTCAATATCCCTATAAATTGTTTCTGCAGTAAAAACTGACTTTTCAGTAATAAACTGTGACAAGCAAGTCTCATTTCCTTCCTCATTATGATAGCTACCTAGATAAGGGGCACAAGGCCCATATTATCACTGATGCTTTTAATGAGGTCCCACAAAAAAAACCCATCATGTACAAACTAGAGAAATGTGATTAAAGCACTGTCTGTTGTAAGAGTTCATCTGACTCTCATTGAGAAAATATCCTGTGAATCACTTCCAAACTTAAAGAGTATTTCAAGTAGAGTTCCCCAGGAGTTTGTCCTGGTTTTAATTGTATTCAGGATTCTGTTAATAACATGGGTGCTGCATAACAAGCATAGTCCTGAAGTCTGTCAGGATATCACTGAGCCAGAAGTAGTTTCCATGAGATAAACAGTATACTGGGACTAGTTTAGATACCTCATTTTTCAGTAAGACATAACCAAACTGAAGAGTGTGCTACAAGTGAAAAGACTTAACAAGAGTTTCCCAAACCACTACTTATGAACAAATGCTAATGAAACTGGGTTTGCTCCTTCAGAAACAGGAGGATGTCCTAGTCGAGCCCATCTGATGCTTAGACAGCAATTATCCTTACAAACAGACATTTCCTTTTGCTCCCTCCAGAAGTAGAGCACAAAATTTATTATAGATCATCTTCCTGCTGTTCCACTCAAGGACATGGTAACAATCTGATGTACCCCCAAGAACTCAGTTAAAAAAATGAGTTACCAAACTGATTTCCAAAACTGACCCAATTTCCTCTAGTCGTGTTTGATCCTGCCTCTCTGCTGAAGCCCTGCCAAGATCTCTCCATGTCCCTTTCAGACTCTGTGATTTCTGTTGATTATGTTGCTATTTTTATTTCCTGTTAAATGAAAAAAAGAAAAAAGACAAAACCAATTAGCAAGACTTTTATCAAACTTCTAGACAGATAGCTGCAAGCAAGACTCCATTTTCCAACATTCTTTGTAGACTTCTTTAGACTACGAGTATATTCTAGCTTTTTACTTTAAGAATGTTTTTCTCCCACCCACCATAAATGCCAAGCCTGTCAATCACACTAACAACAACAAAATACATATGGGACAGTTTAAGGAGGAAGAACAGACATGAGAAACTGCTCCTTTAACTTACTGGGAATCGGCTCCAACATGTGCGCCTGGGAGAAAAAAAAAATGAGTATGTGGTAAGTCATGTTACTTTCATTATTCCTGTATAAGATGGGAAAACACAAACTGGGACAGTGGTTCATATTTTCTGTACAGTAATATTTCATTGAGATATTTTGCTCAAGTATATTTTCCTGAGGGCAGTATTCCATTGTTACATCCAGTTAAACAAGTTGCTTGCAGCTGCTACAGGGTTTTGCAAAGCATAACTTGACTTTAAAAGTTTTGAGATAAGTTTAACACATTTAGTGCTTATGTTCATGAACACATAGAGAGTATTTAGTCAGAAATGCCAGTGGTATGATCTAGGAAACCGTTTTTATACTGCCTTTTAACAATCTCTATGAAATCATAAATTGAGAACTTAATTTACAAAAAGTCAAGGAGTTGTAGCCAGCAAAAACTTGTTCTTCACATTGCCTGCACATTTCAGACTCTAGGAAATGAACTTTTGCAAAGATATAGTGTAAAGATGGGTTAACTCTGCTTTGATATAGAGGTTCTGTATGGGAATGAATTTCTCTTTAAAGTACAAAATGCCTAGCATATAAAATGCACACATTTAGATCCCTCTGAAATTTGGTAGTTCTCAAGTACTTTTTTTATTAGGGCTCCAAAAAAAAAAAAAAAAGAAATTTCTTGATATATAGAATCAGATTTCTACCTTTTTTTTGAGGAGTGAAACAGTACAGATTAAAATTGTTAACGTCTCCAGTAAATACAAGTTTTTAAAATAGCAGATGACTCTCTGCACATGTACCCAAATACATTTTTAAGTCTGCCAGTGTTCAGAGCAGATCAGGAGGCTCAAGGGAATGTTCAAGTAGCAAGCGAGCCTGACCTGCCCTAGGCTAGTGCTGTTTCACATTCAAGTACCTACAGTCTGCTTCAAAATTTTATGTAAGCACCTGGAAGTTTGGAAAGAAACCATTTCTATGGCCTGTCTGTATCTGGGGAACTCTGGAAGCCTCAATATTCTGCTCAAGAATTCCCCCCACTACAGCCCCCAGAGCCAACATGTGTTCAAGTGCACATATTTATTTGGGTTGCTCGCACCATGGAAGGTGATACATTACACAGAGGAAGTAGAATCAGGAATCAAATCTGGAGTTCTGCAGCCAACAATTCTTGAAATAATCCCCTTGAGGGTAGAGGAAAGCAAGTGGAAGTGCATAACAATACTCTCCATTTCTGTTACACACACTTAAGGACAGAAACCTACAGCATCGATCAAGCCAAGAGCAACATCAGCACCAAGAGATGCAGGATCCCAGATGAGCCTCCCCATGTCCCTGGTTTCTACTATTTTTTTTTTCTCTTGTTATTATGTTTAATTTGACTAAAACACAAATGGAAAAATATTTCTTGCAAGTCTTAAAGTCCCATTGGGAGCACATAAGTTCAACCACATATGCTACAGACCCGCTGGGAGCGCAAAACTGAGCATGACCTTCCCAAATAAATCTGCCTCACTCAGTGAGGAGAGGTGCACTGCATAAACACTAGCCTTTCAAGAGTACTGTCCTAAGAGCCTAGCATACAACTTAAGGCAATGTCAACACAGAAGATCTAGCCACAATTTAGTGCTGGGGGAGAGCAGGTAGGAGAAGGAGGATGCCTGGGCACAGCAAGCTGGGGGAGCTGTCAGGGCAGAGCTCCAGCTCATCCTGCAGCCCACCAGGCAGTGCAGGAACGTGACAGCAGAGGGCAGCTGGCAGCCAGGAGCAGTTCCTCGCACCTCTGTTTTAGAAAATGCTCCTGGCCTGATGGGCAGTCCGAGGAGGAGGAGCAGGCACGGCTGGCAGCACGCACTGAGCTGCAAAATTCTTAAAGCACTATTTTTAATTTGCCTTTGAGATGTTCTGAGCTAGGACTGCTTACACCTACTCAGTCAGCAAATATCCTGTACCGCATAAGTATCTGCACTTCACATTATTCGTGTTTCACATCTGATGCTGTTTTGTTGTTTCCTGTAAGCAATCATTAAACCTGTAACTGACATCTCCTATCCAGCTGCTTCCCACCTTCACAATACATAAAGAATCTGCAACTGACAAAATCACTCCTGCACTCAAACTAGGCAAGCAAAATATGTTAAGGAACACATGCACCTCTCTCTTCTGGTTCTGCATACAGTGGAGAGAGAGTATTGCTGCCTCCTGTCATCCAGGAAGATGGTGACCCCCTTGGAGAAACTCACAGCCAACATTATGAAACATTGAACACTACAAAGCACTACGAAATTCAACATAACTTTTTCATAATATGCCAGCCAGGCACCTGGAAGATTATTCCGAGCAGGCCAAATTTAAGATGCAAGAGCTTCTATCTTGTTTCTGAAATTCCAGTTGAGTTTTGCCAGATTCAGTGCTCTGCCAAGTCAGAAAACAGCAAAAAGGTATTCACTGCCAATAACTGACCTGTCAGTCACTCTAACAGTGAAAACACATGCAGGAAAATTTGAAAGATAGCAGATGAGACACTTCCACTTTTTCAGTAATGACACCTATGGGCATTTGTTGATTTAACAACCAGTTTCCTTATACTGGAGTCGCTCACACAAGAACATTGATACTTCCTAAATTACCCTTTATAGGCGTTCACTTTAAGTGAGCAAACAGGAAAAAAGTTGCAAAAAGGACTTCCTCCTCAGATTTCTACATCAGGTCAGTGAAAAACACTAAAGCAAGAGTTCAGTGTTACTCATGCAGATCAAGTCTTTCTCCCTGGATAGAAGCATGACCACAAAACTACCATCTCAAGAGGAGTTTGAGAACTGGACAGCTTTTCAAGTTGCAGATCTCTTAAGACAGGTACTGAATCTGTTATGTAACACTTAGAGAGTTCAGTCTATATTCAGCTAGCAGAAACACTTACTGGATTTATTCTTGAAAACTGAATATCTTATCCTAAATCTAGCACAAATATTTAAAAGCACAAAAAAATAGTTTAATCACCACTTATATTAATATAACTTGAGTTTTTTGTTACTCTCCTGTTTTCTGTAGAAATCTAATTCACAGCAGAAGCTAAGATCTCCTACATTACAACTCATACAAAAAAAAGTTGCTCACAGGAATATTTCTTATAAGAGAAAAGGTATTTCATGCCCAAATTTATTTCCTTCTGGAAAGAAATAATCATTTCACAGAAAGTATGTCTAGTTTTATATTTGAACATAGCTTTAAATTTTACAGTATGTCAATAAGAATCTACTGTTCATCTTTTCTTCTCAATGCATATATACACACAGTAGTTGCTAGATGTTGTTTAAGTTTAATGTACTCAAGCTTTTGGGGGGTTTTTGAGTCATTCCTTTGTTGGCTTGTACATTTCTTTGTTCTACATTGTCCTTTCTAGTATATCTAAAATAACCTGAATTGCACAAAGTATTCCAAGCTCCTTTCCAGACATCTTTCACTACCTTACTAATCTCCTCTCAGATATATAAAATATATCCTCCATTATAATAGCCTTTTTTTGTTATCATATCTTTTCCTTATAACTGACTGAACACTATGGCTCAGGTTTTAGAATTCTACCTGCAACTTATAAAGTCCATTCCTGCAATTGGATATATAGTCTCATTTTATATCCCTTTTGTTTGTTTTTATGCAAGTACTCAATATAATTTTGTATATAGGGCTTTTTTTTCTTACGTTTATCCTAATTCTAACTGTAAGAGCACCAATCTTTTCCAGTACCTTCTTTACACCAACAGTCAGAATTTATGGTCATTAAGGTTTCTCATCCTTTTCAACTGAAGGAACATACAATCTTTGTCAAGGAACACAATGATGCTATGAAGTCTTCCCACAGGAGTTCCATTTGTACCCAGATAAAAAGTAGGCCACACTTTAAAATTATAATTTTATTATTTTGTTCATTTTGTCTGTGTATAAATACATATGCTTATTCATGTTCAATTTAAAAAAATTCTAAAGACAACAAAACCACAAACAGTTTCACAATGGAGATGTATCACAGGTGGACCACTGTTCCCACCCTGAGAAAGCTAACCTATTCCATGGAATTAATTCACACCACAATGGTAATGGATCAGCTGTGAGCAGCTACTCAGAGAATTAATTAGCTCAAAGCCTTTCAGCTTAAAGGAAATCAGGCTAATTTATAGAAGTTAGAATGGTTTTAAAGTACCCTGCAATTCTATGCAGAATACAAGACAGAAAATTAATAACAATCATTCAACAGCTCAGAGGTTTCCAGGGAAATTTCAGGCACACCATAACTACTGGCTTCATACTTGTTAACAGTGAGTCTTCCAACTTTATAAAGAGCTGTCAATGCATATGCTTACACTCACAACACTGATTAAAGTGGCTAAATAAACCAATTACTACAGCATATCCACATTAAGTTCTTGGCCATTCTGTGTATCAAAGACTGGCCCAGCCATTTGCCTGTGGCCACTGTGGGCAGAGCTGTCAGCTCCCACTGCCAACACTCCAGAGAGCCTCAGCACCAGCTATTCCATCATTTCCATAGTCAGACCACATGCTGGGGGCTGTGCTGAATCTCCTCACCACAACACTGGCCATACATGTGCATGAACCCTAAAAAAAGGCTGTCAAGGTTGCAGAAATGAGTACTAAAATGTGCCAGAACTGGGATTACCTCCATAGCCTGAATTTCCCACCTTTCACATGCACACCATGATAGCCTGTAATTGCTTCTTCACATACTACCTTTTCCATTGACAAAAACCTGCCTTTGCCAATGCAGAGAAACCAGCAGATTTCTGTATTATTCTACGCCATTGCAGAAATTGTAAGGTGCACATGGCCAGGGCTTGCTGAAAACCAGAGAACAAATACATAGTACTGTTGATTTAGTTCTGCCTTGAAATATCAGACCCTGTTACTGCCCCAGTACAAAATTTTACCTGAAGATATGCAAGTCACCCAGAAAAAACATGACATTTCCCAAGTGCTTGACTTGCAGCAGTGGGAGGCAAGAGCTATGACCACAGTGGCAGCTCTGCTCAGAAGGTAAAAATGGCAAAATATTGAATATGCAAATATACATTTCTATTTCTTAGATCTAAACAGTTGTAGTTAGGTATCCAAACCCACTGGATACTGTGTTTTATTTCTCGTGCATCTTAACTCCCCTTATAAATGAAATTTTCATGTCAGAGAGTGGTCTCAGAAAAAGCAGTTAGTGTTCCTGAAGCACTTGGATAATAAGTGCTGGAGAACAGCTCAGATTTAAATAAAAAATCATTCTGGATTCAGAGAAGGTTTTGAGTAGTGTGCAGTACAGGTACACAAGATAGACAAGCAGTGAGCACTGAATAGAAAGCAATATACTGACCTTCAGGAAAGTAGCATCAGCTTCCATGTGCTGTGACTGAGGCTGAGTTTTCCAGAAGAGGTATATTCATCTTGGTGCAACAATATATATGGAAAATGGGTATGTACATATGTACCTTGCAATTTTAGCACTTTCTTAAATTTAAAAGTCTTAATGATACAGATTTTTTTTGCGTCCTGACTACAAAAATTCTTAACCACCCATTCTGAAAAGTGTTTCCAGCCTCATGAAAGGCATTTTTTATAAAATCAATAAATTAACTACTAAATAAAAATTAACCATACAGATGTTGAGTTTTTCCTCATTAATTAGCAAAGGCAGTAATGGAGACCTGTTAGCCATGTGTATGTACCTTCCTGTCATCTTGTATCTATGCTGTAATTGCAACAACACTGAAATACTTCATGTTGTTTTCAGAGTTACTTGGGCTCCATTTGCCATGTAGTCTGGTCCCTCTCCCAGTACTGATCTTAACGTACTTGCAAGAAAAGTTAAGGCAATCTCAAGAAAATGAAAGGTTCCATGGTCATCACTAAACACCAGTAGCAAGACACTCACTTGTCAGATGCATTAACCATGTAAAAAAAGTTTTTTCCCTTACACAAAAGCTTGATTAATAGCATAATGCAAGGCTCAAAACCAGCTCATCAAACCAATAACTGGAGATAGAGCTAGAAATTAGAAATAGATGGGCAAAAGCCAAGAGCAGAAAGTGCATAGCCTTAATTCTTTGCCTCTCCACCACCACCAGTGCAACTGATGGCAAATTAACATAATCCACAACCAGCCACTGGTCCAACAACCACAAGAACCTTCTCCTTTGAATTTTGATCTATTCTGTATTGCAAACAAGCAGGACTCTCCCAATCACAGTAGATAAAAAATTATAAGCCCAGGCACATCAGCTAACAGGCCAAAAAGAATCTGAATATATGTCTGAACAGGACATTTTCATATCAAAAATGTAGATAAAATACACATTGAATATTTAAGCACAATCAGTTTTAAGTAGTCTATAAATAAAGAATTATCTTAGAAAAGCCACATAACTATGTCTATGAGAAGAAATTATTTCACCAATATTTCTCTGTTAGTATCTGATTTGGTCACTACTGCTACAGACATTTACATCTAAGCATTACAAATACTAAAGCTCATTTTGACAATGATATATTCTTAAATAAAAAAATTCTAAATTTTTTTGTCACTTTTCATGCATAACTGTCATTTCTTTTAAAAGCCGCACTAAGCCATCTAACACACTGTGAGATTTTTTTAGGACATCTTCAGCCCCGATCCATTCTTTTCTACTTTTTAGTAGGAAATCCGATGTGTCTGCTTTTTTTCCCCCCCAAATTATATTTAGTCTTTGGTTCTATTTCAAGGTGTAATATTTCTGGACATGCCGGTTTCATTTTAATTTATAATCAACATCAACTTTCTTAAAAAACACCATTACCATAACCACATTACAGAAAAGAAATCCTGTTTCTGAATCTGAATTCATTCAGCAATGCCCATCATCATGGTAAGTGCAAGACACAGCCCAAGTATCTGGTGCTGAAGCCCAGCAGCCACCAGAGCAAACAGAGGCTGGTAAACAGGCATGTGGGGATGATGACATGGCTACTGATGAACTTTTGCCTCAGATACCTTTTAACCTGTTTCTAGTTCTGGCTTCTTACCCCACAGAAATCCACAGTACTTCTGTTAGGCTCCTTGCTCCATTTATATGACATTTGCTGCTTCATAATTTCTTTTCTTGTCTACTCCACTCACAGTTTATTGGCTCTTATTCCCTGTAATCTTTCTTCCTAAGAAAGAGGAAGTACTGTGTCTTATCTCATATGTGAAAGTCATTGCCTAAGCATTACACTTACTCAATATTCTTTTTCTAATTATCCTTGTCAAGTAGTATAACAATTTCCACAACCCCGAGTATTTGAGCACAGAAATTTTAATTAGCTTGTTTACAAATGTCAAGTTTCATACTACTGTAATAATCTTGTCTTTTTTCTCACCTCAGTTTGGAATGCCTGAATCTGCTGCGGTTGTAGAAAAACTGTGTATGAATGGATCTCATTTCTTGGTAAGCAAATATTCCATAAGACCTCTCACTAAGGTGTATTTCACCATGAGGACTGTACTCCTTACAGTGCCAGGAAATAACCTGAAATTTTCCTTCTTTATACACATTTCATCAATTGCTTTGATTTTGCATTTGAGTGGGTTGATTTACACCTCTGACTCAAGGAATCCCAAAACATAAAAATTTCAGTCAGTCCTTCCCCTGCTCCAGAGAAAGGGCAGATTTGTAGTATCAGCCATCAACACACAGGTGAGGCAGGGGACATCTCATGACATATGACTTAAAGGAGGTAGTGGGGTTTTTTAACAATATAGATATTTTAAAGCCATCATTCATGTAAAAGCTTTTCCATAAAACTTGCATGATTAAGAACATTTACCAGCACAGAATTATACATGAATTTTATAGTAAAAGTTTAGAGATGCTGGAAACAATGCCTGAAAAATCTGATAATGTCCTTTCCTGACCTCTGTAGAATTTGTTGTATAAGAGTGTGTTTAATTGATTGCAACTAATTAGGAGAAGGGACTAAAATAACTCCTTGAACTGCAGCAGTTCCTCTACCACTGATTCCATTTGTGTAGCTATCGAAGTAGAAGTTCCTTTAGACCTGTTTTAAAGGTAAAATTATTGTTATGGTGTATTTATGCACTACAGAGATATTATGTTTGCTTGGCAATTCATTGCTCAACAAAATTGTTTCCTGGGTGCACCAGAAGTTATACCTGCTGTTTATGCTAACGAGAGCTTCAGTACTGCAACATAATTCATGAGACTGCAGGTGCAGCATGGCCACAGAGTAAAACTGGGTTTTACCAACAATTCATACTAATGTTGTAGGGTTAACAAAGCTGTCAAATACAGATTCCTGCCCCATTCATCCACTATAAATTGGATCACTAAAGGTGCTGTACTCTTCATCACTGGAGGAAAGGCAGTGAAGTTAAAGCTAAGGGTGGGTGTGTTGGCTTCCTGTGCTTCTGCAAATAAAGCTGTACAGCAGCAGTGGACAAGGATCTGAGAAGTAATTTCAGATGTTAGTGGTAACCTATTCAAAACACAAGTGAAAAAAGCAAGGAGAACAATGGATGGCCTTTGGTGACAGTCTGCAATACAAAAGTAGTATGATTAAAAATGAAAGCATTTGCTACTATGTTCTCTAAACTATGTAGTCTCTTCAAATACCTTTAAAGATTATTTTGCACTGCAGAAAACATGGCATCATACATGTGATACAATGAGCAACATCCATTTTTTATGTCACTATAGAAAAAATGAGACAGGTCTCACACACTGGTAGAAACTTTCCTACAAATTTTATATATTCTTTAATTGAATTGTTCAGTAGCATTGTCAACATGATAAATCTGCATGCTTGAAACAGAATTATGACAATACTAAAAAAATTCAAATATCTATATTTTGCCATCATTAATAGCCTTATTTGGGTAATTGTAAGATGTTGCTCTCCTATGTACAAGCTAACAAATATATTAATTTAAAAGTAATTAAATCAACAGTCAAGTTTTTTATTCCAAGCTCCTAGCCTAATATACAAGAAATCTGTACCATGCCAGAAATTACATGTTCCTTATCTGCTACAAGGTGTGATTTAGAAAGCACAACCTTAGTAAATCTACCTTAGCAATATACAGTGGAGTAACCAGATGTCAGACACTTCCACTCATAAAATCTGAATTTCTGTCTGCATGACTTATAGTGTGATTCCCTAACTGGATCTACTGTTTTGTGTAGATACCAATTTTTCCAGAATTCAAAAATCCCAAAACCCCTGAAGCTGTTATGCGTCTGTTAGCTGCCTTTGGCAAGAATCTGAGGTTTTGCACTTCAGTTTATCCTTCAGTTATAAGATGCATATGATTTCCTTCTACTGCTATCTGCAGAGTCTAAAAAGAAGCTCAATATCACCTTTGGATATTGAGCTCAGAATCACTAGAGAAAAGCTGGCCATCTATCAATACACAGCAGTGAACCAAAAAAACTAAACCCAAAACCCATAAAACAAAACACTTGAACAAGCTTGATGCCATCAACTAAACAGAAGTGACAGATTTACTTTTGCATAATAATTTTCAAAAAGCAAATACAAGTTTGCTGCTGTGTGTGCATAGAGACCCTGTGCACACATTTAGATGTCACAATACATGTGCAGTGTTTCTGTGTGTTTAGCCAATGTTAGATGAATATTTAGATACAGATCTGGTTTTGCTATGAAATCTGTTAGGAATCACCAGAAAAATGAAAATTCCTTCTAGCCTGGCAGACAAAGAAGAAAGCAACTCTGTGGTATTTGACATGAGAACACAGTGAGCTTCCCCCACTGCACATTCAGAGAGGCACAAGTTACTGTTTTACCTTTGCATGGGCTGAAAAACTCTCTTCCATCACAGCTGCAGAAGGCACGTCCGAGTGCCTGTGAAGGCAGGGAGGGCAGCCCAAGGGGAACCACCCCAGTGCCTATCCATCCCACCCTTCACAACTCCCAGACAAGCCCTTCTTCTCACTGTGTGACTCTTCCAGCCTGCCCCAAACCACTGCTATGGCACTGACACCTTAAGCATATGCAGTACAAGCGTTTTGTGCCAGTGAGATATGCCAACACCCAGAGGCAGTGCCAGCCCACTTCTAGGCAGCACTGGAGGGAAGCTTTCCTGGAAAGAAAGATCTGCAGCCAGCACACTGCATTTTATCAAAGATATAAACACCAACCCACCAGATGTGCCTTTATTTCCTGGTTTTTCAGCAAGGACACTCATCCTTTTAATTTTTCCAAAGACAAATATTGTCAAATGTTGGGGAAATGCTGCAAAAGGTAATTATCCTAAAGCTCACCACTGAACTAATACAAAACGACTTAGGGAGCTGTCCTGCACAACATATCCATGTCAAATGCAAATTGCATTTTATTTGAAAGTGAATCAAACAAATATATCAAGACTAAGGTCTTTTTGAAATTTAAAATGTTCAAAGTCAAGTCATGCAGGCATTATAGCCACAAAATCTGTGATAAGTTGGCCACAACACCTCAAATCAATTTGACTGCCTTCAGAATAGAAGTAATCAACATTTATATGGTCATTTCTTTGAATATTTCTTGCCTTTGAGTGGCTAAAACCCAATCATTTTTATGGTAATATCATATTCTGTTTTATAAACATACTGAGTATCAAACTGAACTTTTATAGGAAACTAAATTACATGCATTTCATAAAAATTTAGAAGTAATAGCTCTTCCTTTACACTTCTGTTGAACCTAAAAACACAAAAGGATGGTATATTAGATCTGAAGTGCACCATGCAGTTTCATTTTTCATCAATAGTACCATACTTGTGATAGTTACTCAATATGCAGCTCATGTCTGAGTGATGCTAATCTAGTCCTAATGTGCAAATCAGCATTAAGCCACAGCTGCATTGCACAGAGCATATTATATTCTCTTGCCTTTTAATGTTCAAACTTTCTACACTGTGCTCCTGCTTTTCAGTTCCAAGTGTAGGTTGCTTGTTGGATGTTTTTTTTAAATTCAGTTTTGAATTCCCAGTGACAGATTGCAAAAGATATAAAAAACAGTGAAGTTTTACCTGAACTTTAGAACTGAAAATAGGAGACTTTCTTAATAGATTTGTATATGGAAATTTACTAAAAGAAATCTTAACACAGCAAAAATTGTCAGATATTGATTCTAAACAACTTTCATGTACTTCTCCTCTTTCTTGCTCTTTCAAAATGTGTTTCAAATTCCATGGCTGGAATAGGAATGCCCTGGAGAAAACCAGAGCCATATTATTCACCAATACTCTACAGGGGATTTCTGAATAATATTTAGAAAATGGAACCTGTGTCTTCCTGTGGGAGATTCCTGGCTCTGTGCCAGTGTAAAACACTGCCAGAGCTTGTCAGGTTCAACTCACCAAGCCTGTCCTTTGACATCCATTTCTGTCAGCATTGCTACTGAGAAAAAGCAACTCTTGTCCAGAAAAAGCAACTCTCATCTCACTTGGGTGCTCCCTCCCATCCCTGCAATGCAGAAGCAGCAGACAGGAAAGGACAGGAACCACATCTGCTTTCAATAGTGACCAGAGCAGCCAAACACACCACACTTAGAACTCCTCTGTCGCTATCCAAAATCTTCAGAGTCCCACCTTCCCCAGTTTCAGCTAAAAGAGTATTTCCCAATGCTACAAGTGATATTTTCACAGCATGGGATATGGGAACAGGTGGAAAGACATTAATATTGTTTTAGGCTGCTTGGATATTGTCTTGGAAAAAAGGTAACCAGCATTGGGTTCTGTTCAGATTGATCTGACATCCATCCCTGTATATTTAGTCTTACAAATAAAATTCAGACCATGAATGTCTTGAGTTTCCAGAGGGGGGGAGAAAAATTCTTTTCTAGGTCCTATATATACAAAAGAAATTAAAGACTTATTAAGTACATTCTTATAACCTAAATCTTCTGGGAAAGAGCCAAAAGACTCTTGCAGTGTTTTCCCTGAGTGTCAAGCAAGCACAGAAAGCTTAGGTAATTCAGAGAAACATGGTACAAGTCGCAGGTACTATTGAGTCACACCCTTGGGCTGGCAGTTGACACCTTAAGGCCACAAGTCCATATCCAGGGTTTAATAATATATTGCATATCTCAGAAAGCCCTAAGCTTTTTACAATGACACAAAATTTTAATATTAATGTTTTGGCATACCCATTGTTTGTCCTACCTTTGGCAAGCACAGAAGGTTACCATGGCAAAAAAACCTGATTGTTCACCACAGAAAATTGATGTTACAAAAATACACATTTTCAGCTACAAAAATTAATTAGGCCATGTAACTACATTAATTGAATTGTATTTTTACACAGCTTTTATTCCTCTGACATTGCTTTCTCCTATTTGTCTACCATCTGACACCTTCCCTGTCACCTTTCCCCTCTGCATTTCACGGCGACTGAGCCCGCTCCCCCTTTAGACCTCCTTGCCTTCAGCGCCTTCCAACACCCAGTGCTTTGTTTCTGCTCCTCTTTTAGCCAGGGTTCTCCTTCCCTTTGCTCCTTAATTATTTCCTATTGGGCATGGATTGAAATTTCTCCTGCTGACATTCCTCATGGATTTACACTCCTTCAGAGATTCCTCATTTCCATTCTTCTCAGATGTAAAGGTTTCCTGTCAGAAGCGGCTTAGATATCAGAAGTGCATTTTCAGAAACGCCTCAATTTCCAGGTATTTCTACAGACTGTGCTCACTTTCTAAATGAAGAGTGGATAGTAGCAGGAGCTGGGCACCTTGAGCGCTTTGTCTTCTTTATGCAAAGACAAGTGATCTCAGCACCTATCCCTTTAGCAAGTACTTTACAGACTTTGAAAACACAGTTAAAATAAAGTCGCTTAAAATGAAAGTTTTCAGGGTAGGTAGAAACTGAAAATCGTTTCTTCTCCACGGAGATAGGTGCAAAGCATTAAAAGAGAAGGCAGAAAATGTAACAAAGAGTAGGGCAGTGCAAGCTTCGCCCCCGAGCAATTCTTGCAGCGATGCAGTGGGGGAGGGAGCAAAGGGACAGGTAAGAACAGATCCCTAGGTCGCCCTGAACATCAGCAGCTGCCAGCTACAGAGGGCTTTGGCTCTGTTTCTTACTGTTTCTAACCAAATAGGAAACTGTTTCTGAAAGCAGAATCAGTTACTCAGAGTCATTTCAAGAAGAGGAAAATGGTAAGAACATGTCTTAGAAAGAAGACAAATGTTGTTTAACTTATCGAGTAACTAGAAGCAAAGAGTCATCTTAAAGAGACACGGGCTAAAGAAAGGTATTTTACAGCTTAGCACCTCTTCTGCTTATCAACCATCTTCAATGAAGTCGTAAGGTACAAGGGCATTACACATTCATGCATCATCAAAGCATGAGGCAACTGTAAAGTAAAAGCAAAATTTGCATATTTATCCTTATTCTCAAAAAAAAAAAAAAAGGCAAAAGAAATATGAAGCTAGATTACTGAATGTATATATAATTTCTGAAATGTAGGGCACTATGAAGATATGCATCATTCTTGGCACACAAGAATACAAGTGATTTTAGCTATCAAGTTATTAGTTAAACATATATGAATATTAATAAACAAAAAGCTCAAAAGAAATTATTAGACTGAGATACAAAGTCAAACATCATTATCACTGGATTCCCATTATTGTTAGCTTAGAAACTGAATTTTATCCAATCATTTTGAATTATTTTCCTTTTGAGATATTTTTCAAATATCTCAAAAGCAATTTAATAAAATTGTCTAATGTTATAAACTAGCAATGGAATCCTGCAGTAAAAAATCCTGAGCCACTGCAAAAGTATTTATTGCAGGAGTGGCCCGTTATTTTATTTTCTGTGACAGAAGAGCATTTCTATTCATATTCCAAATGCTGCTTCCAGAAATTATTTGAACATAATTTTTTTGTGTTTTATGCAGTAGCTGCAAAGGATACGAAGTGCTTGTCTGCTTTCCAGTCTTTAAGCTCCAGCACACAACAATTCAATCAAATTCTAAATGTCATGTTAGTCATAATTACATTAAATATGGATTAAAGGAATATATTTTGATGCAGAATTCTTTGTTCTTAAAGTTTACTGATAATTTTAAATGTTAAGTTTTGTGTACCTTTCAAGTTCAGGGAACATGAAGAAGAATGTGAGAAGTTGTGGAAATTAAGCCATTGTGTCATAGTTTCTAATGTGGACTTTGTAAGCCCTTAACTGAAAAATAGAAGTCCAGAGTTTTGCAATTTTTAATTTCCTCCTCTTTCTGTTTTGTTCAACTATCCCAGTTACAAAAGTGCACCCCTTCTTTTGAGAATTTGTGATTAGAAGAATCTTCATTTTGGTTGCTTCAGTACTCTTTCCTTCATGAAAGATCAGGGTATTTTACAATGCATGTAAGTTGCTTCACAACACTAATGTCCAAAATCATTAGTAATGTTTAAAAAAATCGAGCCAGAAACTATAATCACTCCCCCATTGTTAAATACCAGCTGCTAACCATTTCAGAAATCTTTAGCATGCCTAATCAGAATTTAGTCCTTCTGCTTTCACATTATCTGTTTCCAATACAAAGCAATAAACTCCTAATTCTCCAGTCTTTATTTTATCCTTAAAGAGGCAGGTGAAGAGGGGCACCATAGTGCTCTTAACCTGAGAGAGATTTCTGAAGGCTTCTGGGAAAATCAACTTTTCTGCAGTAAAGGCTAAAGCCAGCTGAATATTAGCAATTCTCATGAGAAGGCATGAACAAGGTTAAAAATTGATGTTGTAGAGGAGTTTTTCCAAGAAAGGGACAGCTCTTAGGGCTCCATTGGTTTGGAAAGGTGAATACATATACAACTCCACTGAAAACAAGAAAATCCTGTGAGAACCAGACAATATAGCAAGGGAGAAAAGGCTCCTTGGGAATAGGCTGGGAAGAGTCTGGAGTTTTAAGTTGTCTGTTTCTACTGAGTTCAGAAAGGAAGGACTTTATGAGCTTTTTATGTAAAAACAGGATTGCATTAAGTACAGCTGACTTTAGACTAAAGTCTCTATTCCAAACAGGGGGAACCTGGAAAGGCTTCGAATATTAACACTTGACTTGAGGCAGTGGGTGATGGTAGTGCCAAAATGAGATAAATTTCCAAGGAGATACATTTCAACCTACTATTCTTAATCAATCAAAGAACTAAATGGAGTCCTAAGTGCAGAAATGAAAGATGGCCAGAAATAATTATTGAAAAAAATTGAAGGAACTTGCATTTCAAAAAAAAAAAAAAAAAGGAATACCCTTTTGTTAAAACATGTCGAGATACTGCAACTCCAAAGCTACTAATTGTAAAGTGACATGAATGAAAGCAAAACAAGTACACTGTTACCCCCACAGGACAACCACAGGGGTGTTACATGAGGACGATTATGCCAGGACAGTCCTGCTGGTAGATTTTCACTTAGACACAGTTGTAGCCTAAGATTTAGATACAATCCACAATAACCTGAGCACATTTTGCTGATGCTGACTGAGCTGTTATGGCTATATTAAAAAGCTTAACGCACCTAAAATGAAAGTCCATGAAGTTACCAAGTGTCAGGGAGTTTCCCCTTAATGAAATGAAGCCATCCTGGGGTTTTTTATAGGATGACATCTGCTCTGAATAAGGACGATTCTACGGGAAAGGAAAAATAAAAGCAAACAAAACAGGAACACTAACCCAACCCTATAGATTGCTACTAATGTAGTGACTGCTAAATTTCAATGTAATATTGTCTTTAATTTAAAATGATCAGCAGATGTCTTGCACAACCAGCATACTGCTAAGAGCAAAAGCTTCCAGCCATTCCTAGAATGGCTCAAAAAACACTATTAAATATTTATCAATCTTTCCATATCTAAAAACTTATGGAATTTGCCCACATTAAAAAATAAAAACAAAGCACACACAAATGCAGTTGCAGAGATCTTTCATGAGTTTTCCCAGTGCCAATTTCGTGCACAAGTGCAGACCTTACCATTAGGGAATCTGGCTTGAAGTTTAGGTTGGACTGCTGGGAAACCACATCACACACTGGTGCTCAGGAAGAAGCATGTTGGAAAGAATTTAGAATTCCCAGAGGTCCTACAAAAACAGTGCTTAGAAGAGTAAGAATTTCAATCATTTCATGTATTTTAGGCCCCTGGAATACTGAAGAGTAAATTCTATCCAAAATTCACATTAGTGTGTCAAATGCAGAAACACAGGTCCTGTTTGTAGGGTACTTGATTTCCTCTAGGCACTCTTACCTGCAGCATTTGACTTCACATTAATAAGCAGATAGACACAAAATTCCTACAAAAGATATTTTAAATTGTTTATTAATATTGTTTTGACCTGCTATAGAAGACTTATTTTGTTCCTTTGCTTTTCTATTTATTTCCTCCAATGTTCCTGTGTAGCTGGGTTTTTTCAATTAACAGTTTAACTATTTTGTCCCCTGCTACTTGAATGCAATTTACACTTTTAAAAGGTGTTATTTTCTGCATCCATTGCAACACAGTCCTTGAAAAGCATAGGACTGAGAACTATTAAAACCTTACAAATGCGCAGGGGTTGATTTCTCATGGTACGACTCTGATAGAGTAAAAAGTTGATTTTCTACCAAACTTACTTAAATGTCCCAGTAGACATCTAGAACATCTAATCAGCATAATATGAGTAGGCAAGGTGCTTAACCATCTGAATGCAGGATGAGATACAACGAATCTAACAAGTCATAAAAATTTTTGGTTAAAAAAAATACAGGCATTAGACTACAAACATATGTTATCTATTCATAGCTGGTGACCTATTTTACTCACTCAGAACTACTCAAGGCAAATGTTGGCATTTGCCCTTAACCCCTACTTTCCTGTGAAGAGGAAAATGCAACACTTCATTTGTGCATTAGATTGTCTGCATCCTGTAGTATATAAAAAGCAGATTAGAGAAATGTCTTATGTGCCAACATCACACTAAGTGAAAAAGACTCTTCACTGGAACAAACAAACAAATCAACCTCAAAACCTCAATCTTTTACCTGAATGTTTTTGATTCAGGTGGTTTCAGAGTATCTGAAATACATCCGTACAAACACAGCACCGAATTTTGAAGAGGCAGTAGGAAAAAAGAGCAAATAAATTCTGCAAGTGTATCATCCCCAAAGCCTGGGGTTTATTTGGTCATATATACACTTTCCAAACAGAAAGTCCTCTACTGACAAAATTTCAGTGTTTTTTAGAACTGTACCATGCATTATTTATGGTGTTATCCTTTCTTCCTTTTCCCTGTCCAATTAAGTATTCTTGATTTTTACAGGGTAGAGCTACATTTTCTGTTGGGTCTTGAAGGACTTTTGTGACTGTGCTCATGAATAAATTCAGAAATATATGAAACTGAGGAACTCAACAATTAGGTCATAGGAGGTTTTTTATGTTTTCCTATGTTTTTCATCCCAACACAAACCACCACATTGGTTCCAAATGCGAGAAATATCCATTTGGTCAGCCCAGATAAAACTGGTATCATTTGATATTGGCAGACAATAGCTGAATTTCCACAACATAACATGAAGTATATCTGCAATATCAAGAGTTCCTTGGATACGATTTTTGCCTTTGTTGAGCTTCAGCTCAAAGTAACCCCTATTCATTAATTTTAATCAGCTAAAGCCAAATAGAGCCACTTTTGTCATGTTAAGCAGTACCCAGAGTCACAGACACTCTGCAAAAGCCTGGTTATCAGTCAGTTCAACAACTCTCCCAACATCCATCATCTGATCTTGTGCACCTCACACACATTCAAATGAGCTACAGATTCCCCCTCTCACATGTGGATAATAGTGGGAAGACATAATCATGTCACAAACATATTAGAGTGGAAAATGCCAGGGTCTTTTACTTGGCAGGTAATGCGATAGAAATTATATAATTTGGTTTTCCATATTTAAGTATTCTAGAAGATATCATACTATCATACTGGTCATACTATGCAGGTATACTATTTGGCTGGGTAAATAGAGTCACGTAAAAATCAGTAGAAAGTACTAAGTAAAAATAAAATTTACTTTTATTACTTTATGTTTTACTTTTCTAGACTAAAAATACAATACTTCTGTTTTGATTTATGTAGGAGGTACACACCACTATGGGTTATTTCATTCATTTATAAGGACAAGTTTCTAAATTGATTTTATTTTCTAAGCCTGCATATCTGAAGTTTAAAACCTGTGCTTCTCTCCCCTCCAAGAAAAATAAGTGAATGTAAAATACAGATTTAGCAACAACACCCATCCAATTCATCAGCATCCTCCATTATTAGAGAGTTTAATTTTTTTCTTTTTTTATACTTTTATTGCACCAGAAATAGCTACAAGTAGTTCCATCTTATAATTGAAGTAATATGGTCATGGCTAGCAACTTTAATCACCAGAATGAATGCGGAAAGCCATGCTAAAAAATAGTATTTGCAGTATTTATTGAACTATGAAGAAATTTAAGTAATCAAAATTGACTGGTTTTATCCAAAACAGTTATTTTATTTTACTCATGGTCAATTTAAAAAGAGCTGGATTCACACTGATATTGAACTCATCACAAACCTTTTAACAGTGGGGGATTAACTTCTAATAAACAAACAATTTGTCAGCAGTTGATAATTGATATATCAAAATTCAAATGTTCTCTCTTTTTGAGTTCTTTTTGTGTTTTACAAGCGTATCTGCCCAATTGTAAGGATGGCTGTTATGCAATATGATCATCCATTATTGCCTCTTGACTTTCACAAATCATCGAATCATTTAGAGACCAGCATATGTTTTTTATATTAGTGCACAATGTTCACACAATTACTAGTTTGCTTCTTCATGTAAACAACACTGACAGTCACTCTGCACAATACATTTCTTTAAAACCTTGATTAAAGCATTTAAATGTAAAAATGGAAATACTCGCTGTAAGCTAAATTTCAGTATCAGTCAATGGCTTGAGGGTGAGAAAGGGAGAGACAAAGTTAACCAACAGTGACCTTTTTCCTAAAAAGAAATACTCCCACACACAAGGAAACTGAGGTTAGGAGAGCAATTTAAAGTTAACATGCTGGTCGCTTTCATCCCAGTATAAATATCACTGGCTTTCAGATACCATTATCATGACAGACTAATATTAGAACTGTTCACAAATATGGGTATTGTTTTCCTGGAATGAGCTTATTTTTGAAATTATGTGAAAAGATATTTGCATGAACGGTTTTGACCTCTTCTCTTGCTCTTTGCCCATTAATATATCTCAGCTGGTTTGTATTTTAACATTCCGAAACTTCCAGTTGCTTTCAAAGCTCAACTTTTCTCAAAGAAAACATGCTGCTTTTCTTTTCTCCTCACACTCTGAACTCTGCACAAGCTTGCTAATAGATTTAAAGACATACTGCTCCAAAATGGTCCAATGGCAGCACACTGAAATTCAAGTGTTATTTCATGAACTGCCAGGAAAGGAAACAGTGTCTGTATGTCAGGGGAAATTTGGAATTTCTTGTCATCATTTAATCTTGGTTGTCAACAGCATGTTGGGTCATTGACTTATAAAGCCTTGAAACCAAAATATTTATTTTTAGACACTTTAAATACATATTCTGGTATTTATTTCACTTCAAGAGCCATGCTTGCTAACTACCGTAATTTAAATTTTACAAATGGGTAGAAAAAGTCCTCTCTAAAGTAGATTCATGTATGTTTATATATAGTGGAAGAGTCATTGCCATGACATTTGGCATCATTCTTATAACCCACACTAATTGCCTTGCTCACAGTTAACTTGGGCCACTTCTAGAATGAGCCAAAAGGAAGTCTGTTTCACTTGCATTCCTGAACAGTATCTAATGCTATAAAATCAATGCTGAATGTACTAAGAGCAGGATTATAAAATCAGAATACTTAAAAGGTTTGAGAACTTCAGACATAGACAGACTTCACTGGCTAACTTGAAGTGTCAAAGAGAAAAAGACCAATATTTTCATTTATGAAGATTCATCACGCTGAGGGGGAAGGGAAAGATGCACATGCTGGGTACCCCAGGACCTTGATTAAATATGCAGATCTAGCATGAAATCCAAATAAATAAATGTTCATGTGTAAAGACCAAGCAGCAATATAGAAGTATAAAAAACACAAATACTGTATCACTTACATACTGATACTCTGTAAAGCAATATATACGCACATGAACACCATAACTTCAACCTAATATGATGAGTCCTGTATCCAAAACTAGATGTCTTTTTTCCTGTTGAAATTGTCTAACAGTTTAACATCTATTAGATAGATATACATCACCTAACAAATAGGTCATTATACCCTTAAATTTCCATATAAGAACAAAGGAGGTAAAAAACTTTCAAAGCACTTTTTCCTTTGCTTCTTTCTAACTGATGCTATCTGTTCAGGTCTTGACAGCTAAAGTAAAAGGAAATCAAACCTCTCAAATTAAGTTACTCTCCACCTTGATAGCTATCCCCACAACATCTATCACCCAGAAGCATCATTAGGACCAGACATGTTGCACTGACAGAAGACATTGTTGATTGCATTAAACCAGAAAAGACTTTAATTAAACCACTTAAGCACACTAACAAATTTAATGGCATCCGAGAACGACAGGATATTGGGGTATGGGGGAGGGAATGCTCTGTCTACAGGCTGTCTTTCAAATTCCCAAACTGAGAAAAACAAAGCAGATGTTTAAATCAAATATCCTTAACCACTTTGTAACCGAGTACATACTGAGAAAGTTCGTAAAGCTCTTTGTGTCACTGGTAGCATTGACTAATACTGTACAAGCTTTTGGCTTTGCCCCTTCAAGATGTGGCTCTCAAAATTTGGGGCTGTCCCGGCCATAAACCACTAAGCAGCACCCTGCTCTCTATCACAGACCAGGAGACATGTCACCACTCTGTGCTATACCTATCTTCCTTCCCACCTTAGAAGTCCTCATCCACATTCACCATGCTGTGACCCAACAAAGATTTTGCTCATGCTTTGAGTAAAGACATTTACAGACATAGGCACGTGTAGCTGTTTTTCTCCAGGGGCAGAAATAGTTTCTTCTGTTTCAGCCAGGGCCACATGTTGCATGCACTGCTGGCAGATGGTCTTTTCAACACATAACAGTTGTGAAGGCTGAGTTCTTGCAGCAGCTCAGACCTAGCATGTGTGCTTCACAGTAAGAGGTCTTAATTGTGCTCAACCTTGATACCTCTGCTGCTTACCTAAATTACCACTATTACAGTATTTTGTCCTACTTGTAAAGACTGCCAGCCAGCACCTTCAGGTCTATCTTTTCACAAAGTTATTTCAGCCATTGAAATGCAGCAGTCATGATCTTGCTGATGGAGTCCGTGATTACTCACTATTAATAACGTTGCTTGCTGTGGTTGAGGTAATATGAATCAAGCAAATCAAGTGCTCATTTTCAAGATGCCTACAGATACAGATACACAACATATTTGTGACTATGTGAATTAAAGAGTACCTATATAGGATAGATATAACCACTGAGATTATTAAAATCTAAACAGTGGAACTAAAGCCCTACCTCAAAACCCTAAACCAGTATCAAAGGAGGGACAGCAAATCTATTCCACTATGCAGGGAGAACTTTCAAAGTCAAGTAGCTCAGCACATTTCTGTGTGGGCATTTGAAATTGTTTCTTCAATGTAGATGCACAAGGAGCTTATGAGGTGGCTTATTTCTAAAGAGAAGACAGCCAGCCATCAAAGTGTTTAGGGTAGACAGGCATGTACTAAGTCACATTTGGTTTCCTGATTCAGCAAGAGTATTTGTTCTTATAATTAAGATTTGCTACTTCTAGTTCCCTTGATGAAATGTAAGGTGCTTACAATTATGCAGATGTTCTTGCTTAATCTTTCAAGAATATATAGGTTTTGATTTTAAGACTGCTGTTACAGCTTAACTGCTGCTGACAGCTTCTGCCATAGTATTTGCTCTGAGAGGTGAGATGATTCTCATACCCCTTCTCTACAGCTTTTTCAGGCTCAGCTATTTCCCAGCACTTCTTGTTCTAATTGTTTTTGTCTAGATGCAGGAAAGCAGAAGGCAGCTGATTCTGCAGGCAGTGTCAGCAGGGAGCACATCTGCACAGTTCCCAGGCCCTTGGCCAGCAGGGGAGAGCTGAAGGTCCAATGTCACCCACTTTCTGGGATTCTCAAAGATTGATCCCACTGCTCCCAACAGCCTGACGCACCTGGGGAGCACCTGTATTTAGTTATTTGGCTTGTATAACTGCAGTTCACTAAGATGATAACTTCCCTTCCCCGAAGAAAGAAGAGTCCTTGCCAGTCTCAGCTACCAGTGACCTGAGAATTGATTCCTGATATGCTATTTCCTGTTGTCATTTTCAGTGTCCCTCATGAGGGCAGGATGGAAACAATTAGTACCCAGAAAACTGAGTTTTGTATTTCAGTGCAATGCACAGAGCATCTTGCACTGACTCAGCCTCAGCCATTGTTCACAGACATTACTCTTCCTACTAATTCAATATTCAAGTACTAAAACACCACCACCACAACCATTTTAGCTCTTGCCTCCTCCCATTCCCTTAGTAAGCAAATTAGATTAACTGAAGGGACTTTTTTATACCTGCAGAGATGTCTGCTCACTTAAGGAAATACCAAATAGCAAAACCAGATTATTCCAATAGGAAAGAGGAGCTAGAAAGAAACTGCACATAATCACACAGCCAAGGGACAGTCTTTGTTTTCACAGCATAAGCTAGACACAGAAGGGCACCACTTGACTCAAATCACCTGCATGCAGTTACTGGAACAGGATCAGGTAGCTGGAAGCAGCAGCTGGCCTCAGACCTGTTTCAGCCCTGACAAAGGCAAGATTATTAACAGAAGCTGGCAGTGTCAATTCTGCTTTATGTCATTACTAAGCTGGGTCAACAGCATATTGCACTCACACCTTGGGCTGAGTCCTGAAGAAAGGTCAGTTCTTAAAGCACCAGGTCTGCTTCCAGCAGGACTCCTCTGTACTGAGGACATTTCTGCAGCATGTCCTGTTTCTTGGCATTTTGACTACAGACTGGAAACATTTTCCAGGCCTAAAATCTTAGATGTGGCCAAAAAATGGAACTTTTGACACTACAATATTTCCCTTTGCTCTGATTCAGAAGGAATAGTTGCAAACCTCACATAAAAGTAAAAATAAAGTGCTTTGGAACCACTAATGCAGTAATGCTTACATGCCTCATTTGGGTCTTTTACCTTATATTAAAAAACATGAAAATGAATTGATTCAACTTTACCAAGTTTTTATAGATTCTTAATCATCAATGAAGTGAAAGAAGCCCTGAAAAACAATTTGTTTTCATTGATGAAGCATTTTTAGAGATAAATGGTTCTGCTAGAAGAATTTCAGCTGGCTCTTTTGAATTCTCTTTTCTCACAAAAACAAATCAGTCTTACTAATCTTGCAGCCTACATCAGCAGAGGCTCTGCTGCTTTTTGCTGAGGCTGAATTTCTGGTGGTCACAGTTATTTCTATATGTGGTGACTTCCTTCCTCTTTCAAACACTGAAACTCAATTTGCTTAAGCATATAGTGGTGCATTACTACAAAGATATGGGAAGTGGTTTTATTTTCTGTGTTCCAGTAAATGTCCTTTCAGTAAGGACATGCAAATACAGACAGAGCTTGGCCCACAGAACATTACACTCTCAGTGAGGAAGAAAGTATATTTTTGAAAGAACCTTGGAAATCTCTCATCTCTCCATCAGGTCAGCCTAACACTAATGGGGACATCATGTTCCAGGAAAAATAACATGAACTTTCCCATTGTATGCACTATATAAACTGATTTATTTTACAAATCAAACCTTACTGTCTGTCTTAGAACAAAGCTATTTCTGCAGCCAGTTCTCAAGGAGAAGACCATTCATTCCACATGTGAGATTGAATAAGACAGGTTCAAAAAGTCTTGGACAGTCAAGTATAAGCAAACAGCTCCTGGGGTATACAACAGGTTGGAAACCCTAGGTCATAAACAAATAAATCATAGGTGAACCCACTCATAGCACATATAAGAATAAAGGGTCAACTAGTTTAATGTTTCACTGAGCTCTTAATGTAAGATGGTACTATTGCAATAGGCAGCTTCCTCAGAACAATGCTAACCACAGGGGTTCACTGAGCTACTATTGAAAGAAAACATCTTTCAGTCAAGGAAAAAACAGGTTTCTAACATCTCAACAGCTAAAAAAAGTGGTAGGTGAGGCAGTACAGATTCCTCAGAACCATACAGCTCAACGCATATTAAACCTTATCAAATAATTCCAAAAACCCTTTGGTTTTGATTTGAAATGTTAGAGCAGCAATACTACAGACAGATCTCCATCAATGTAATAAAGTATTTCCAGCTGCCCTAAGGAATGTGAAGTAATCTACTGTTCCTTCCAGCAAGGGAAACATCTAGATCTCAAACTCCCATTACATGCTGAACACAGCTCTTGGTAACACAATATTAGACTGACAGTTTTTTAACTAAAAGCATGCCTGAGGACAAAATAACAGCAGCATTCCATCATGGATGACAAATCCACTGTGGACCAAGAAACCCAACCCCAGCAGTCCTATTTACAACAAGCATGTCCTGAATACATTCCCTTGCTACCAATACAACTCCGTTTGTACTGTGCAAGGGTTTATATAAACCAAGTGCAGAGACAGCTGCTCTGTAATCTTAGAGATCTCATGTATATTAACAATTCTGGTGACTAGCATGACTTATGCTTCCACAGTTTTGGAAAGGCATCAGTGTCCAAGAGGTAAGGAGAAGCCCCAGGGAGTGCAGACAAAGTCAGAGCGACTCTGCACATAGCAATTGGCCTCACGTCATTGCAACCACTCCCACTCAGACCCCAAAGGTCAAACGCATGTTACAATTGTTAAGCACCTGCAGTGGATTACCAGGTTCAGGACAGATAAGATTCCATCTCCCAGCTCTGGCTGGCACAACTGTTAACAACTAATCTTGTCCTTAGAGAGCAGCTCTGAAGCAAACAGGATTGCTGCTCGGCTCTGCTTTCCCACTAAAGCAGCAGGCTTGCCTATCTGAAATGACAGCTGCTGTTTCTTATACCACTTCTATAACTGTGACTTGAGTCTCATTGCAGAATGTCAACATTTGTATTCAACAAATATGATTCACCATGTTTTGAAAGTAACAGAGATGGAATGATAGAGGCAGCATATGATTCACCACAGCCTTGAAACTGCACAGAGTTATGTTTCATTAGAATTATGCTACCAACATTTTTTATCTCTGAGATATTTGCAACAGTTATTATAAACTGAGAAGACTGTAAAAGAAACACTTACAATCCAAAATTGACCAATATTATTTGGCAATTCTTGCCACAAACTGCTAACCCAGAAAAAATAATCTATGATTTTTTTTCCCCACACTTCTAATTACGTTTTCACTGAAGCACACTCACTTCCCTTCTTCCTCCAGATTTGCCTTTGTCTTCACCCAGTCTTCTATTGGTGACATCTTTCATCTTATTATCTGGAAGATAGATTTGAATAATGCTTTTATATTTTTCTATGTTCATTTTAAATTGCACCCTTTGACTATAGGTATATGACTATAGGTGCCCCTAAGCCATGTTTTTAAAAATAGTTTTTAAAATAATCGATACTTCATTTTTGCATATCTTTGCTTGTTATTAGTAATTTATACATTATGTATATAATGGCACTGGAGGCAAAGATAAATTAAAGCCTCAGTGGGGTAGGCATCCTGCAGAGTTTTAGCAAGGGATTTTTTCTTCAAAGACACGAGCAACACAAGCTACACAAAACAGAAAAATATTTTTTTAATGCCCTTTGAATAAAAATATGAATGAGAAATGAATATATTAACCATGATTCAGCAAACGAACATGGGAATGATTTAATCACATGTCTATATGCTTTATCAATTCATAGCCTACATATCTTGCCTGAATTCATGTGAGATCTCAGTTTTGGTCATAAAGTCCTGTTTCCCCTCCCAGAGGAGCTTACACTTGTGAGTAATGCCACACCTGAGAAACACATCACAGCTCTGAGGCCAGACTTCCCCTGTTTGTTCATAAGAGGTCAAAAATTGGTAGCTGCCAAGCAGTTTCCCAGCTGACCTTGATGAAATTCTGTAACTCTTACCCTCACCTTCTTTTTAAGCCTCATGCCCCTTTCAACCTTTTCTCCTCTAATGAAACTGTTCATCAGTTCTCTAGCATGAGGCTGTGCATTCAGAAAGGTGACCCACAACCTGGCATTATATAAGTGAGACATTACTAAAATAAGCAAGATTTAGTTGGAAGTGCTCTGTAACACCAAGATAAAGCACAGAGAATTGCAATTTTAGTATGTAATACAGTTAAAATCCATTCATCTGCTATGCAAACTGGTCTCACTATAAGGCCACTTTGCACACAAAGTGCTATTGCTGCCACTAGATGTCAGTTTTACACACTTTAAAATGGACAATTCCCTTAAAAACAGTAATTCTTCGTTCACAATAGAAGCAGCTCTCTATTGTGTCATTCTTTCTGAACTAACCTTTAAGTATCTCACATTTTATTTACATTCTCTCCACTTCTCCCCCACCTCCTTGGGACATAGATCTCCTTTATTTAAGAAAAAAATAAAAATTTCCTCTATGCATTTATTCCGTTATTTACTCAGTCTGAGACACTGGCCGGTTTTCCCAGATAACCTGGCAAAAGTCTATAGCTCAGGTTGTGTCTCTAGAGGCCAGCACTGAAATCTTACTTTTATTTCCCAGAGATATTTTCATATTCCATAAGGACACTTTTACTAAGAAATGCCAAAGTAATTACAGATAGGCTGCCATGCCAGTTAATAAGGGATATCATTAATATGGCTTATTAAAATTTTATGATTTTTCAGATTTTTACTTACATTGACTGCCTAAATTTAGATAGCTGTTGTTTATACACTAAACCTCTGTCTCTCAGAAGTAAAAAATGCAGTTGTACATTCCTCCTAATCAAGGAGCTCCTTCCAGGTGTTTTTCTTGAAAACAGTTTTCATTAACTAGTCTTAACACAAACTTGGTCATACTGAACACAGAACTTCTATATTATGTATTTACTTTATCACAGCAAAATGAAATTGCTTTTTGTCAAGCAAATCTGTCTTTAATCCCTCCCCCCAAAGAAAAATTATTGAAGAAAATTAGGAGGAAGTCAAATTCAGTATACATTATTACATTCAAATATATGCATACACACACAAAAAGCAACAAACACTTCCAAAGCTGTCCATGCTCAGACTGGCAACATTACAGAATGTAGCTCTGAATTTTTGTAAGGTAATGACAAGACTGTCACCTTACATGCAGCTGTACTGCCCAGATATTGACAGTTTATCTAGCAACACAGTATGTTTGTCTATCATAATGTCAAAGGAATCCCCTCACCCTCATTCACATCAAAATCTGACATCTTCAAGCTCCTACTGATCCTTCACAGCTCTCCTGGATTGTTCAAGGTATTCTTTGCACCTGCAGCTGTAACCATCTTACACAAGTGCCTTCCTACCAGAAAGGGCTGGAAAGGAAGGAAGAGGAAAGATGTATTTCAATGAATTTCAAAACACTGCATCATGCAATCAACTCTATCAACAACCTTCTCCAAAGACATCCAAAAACTTTTTTGAGGCAACAACTCCACTGAAACCATCCATCTGCACGATCTCAGCAACTGTAAAAGCATGACAAAAAAACTCCAAAGCAAACACAGAATCCAAAACACATCAAGTCCCATGACTGCTGACAGCAATGTTCATGACTTAAGAGCCTTCCTTAGAGAAGTGTTATGCCTGGGGCAGATGATGGGGTCTATATGCTGTGTATTGTGTTGCAACGTTTTACCCCATTCCTTTTACCTTCCTACCAACACTCGCTATCTCTTATCTGCCTATCAGGCATCCCCAGGACTGCAAAATGCCCTAAATCCCACCCAGCCAAGGCACGTAAGCCACCCGCACACACACTGCTCTCTTGCAAGCGCATGCACTGAAGCAGAGCACCTCAGACATGCCAGATCACTCTGCATGTACTGCACAGTCCATGCACACGAGCCAGACGAAAATACACAAAACCCATTTATGGGTCTGCAGCTCCAGATCGTCACAGGTTGTACCTTCTCTTTGCTTTTGATGCAAGGCGTCTCCTTGCCAGCACCCATGGTGGCAAGCAGCTACAGCAGGAAAGGCTCAGGTCCAAGATATGCTTCTGCAAGTAAAGGAGCAAAAGACACACCTCAAACATTTGCACTACTACAGCATTTCTCTCGCTCCAGGATGCTGTCTGCAGAACAAAGCTGGTTGGCTCGATCTGCAAGCTAGGAATTTTGGTTACTCTGAGCTACTGAGCTAAGTGAGTTACTGAGAAAATTGATGTTGGGTGAATGAAGCAGCCAGCAGAAATGAGGAAATCAACAGCAGGCTAGAAGAGAACAGATTTTTTTTATATGCTTTCTAAATTGTGCTCTAATATGAAACCATAAACATAAAAACCAAAACACAGAAAACAGAAAAAAGGGAGGAAAATGAAACTAAAGAACACTCTGTCCCTTTAGTTCCTCATTGTATATTTGGCAACTCAAATTCCTCCAGGAAAGAGACTGCTTTAACTTCTTCTTTATCACACATATTCATTTGCAACTTATTCCATTCATGCCAATATGAATCACTAACAACGTATATCATAACCAACAACAGAAGCAGTGGTTAATTAAAATCTGGAAGCATTAGTCATCTTCCTACAGAACCTACCATGTAATTTCAAAACTGTTGAGTTTGCAAGATATTTTTGGACCCTTTCCTAGGACCAGAATTCTGCTGCTGCAGAGCAGCAGCAGCTCTTACCTTCAATCAATAGTGCATTTTACTAAAGGAAAAAATAAAAAGCTTTCAGCTGGACCCAGAGATCCATCATCTCAAACCTCAGAGAACCACATAGCATAATCCCATCATTAAAGACTGTCCCGGAGGAGGGGGAGAAAAAAGTTAAAACTCTCAATAAAAAAATTCCCCAGTAAAGGAATTGCTTAGATCCATAGCTTCGTTCTCTACCAAGCTCCATTGCAAGTTTAAAAACGGCTCCATGTGACCATACACACAGCACTTGCCTGTGTGGAAAGGCGGCTGGGCTTAGGCAGCACATTCGCAAACAGCATCTTGGAAGGACTGAAAGTTACACAAGATATTTCTCTGAAATCACCAAGCCATTATACCCCGGCAATCTTCAGACACACAAAGTAAAGGTTTAAATGCTCTGTTTTGCAAAGAAAAGGGAGTGAACAAGAATCAAACCTTTACAACAAAAAGCATAGCTGCCTCCACCTCTTACTGAAAAAGTACAAGAGGTGGTGAGGAAATGGCCCTATTCCGGCTGGTCATTGATATGCAGCGGCAATTTGGTGAGTCATCACTACAGCTGATGAAGCCCAAACGAGCCCAGATGGGCCTGTATGGCAATCACACAGCTCAATACAGTTTAAATTTCCTCAGGAATTTGGTGATTTCAGATCTGCTGGATCATCTGCTAATTACCATACACACTACATATAGATATGCAGCTGCTTTCTGTTACAGTATAATTACAGGCTAAGTATTAAATGTAGGGGGTTCTCTACTGTCTGAAATGGCATATTTTCACAACAAATATGTCAGAGAAATGCAGAGATTCACTAGAATTTAAATATAGACTGAGGAAATATGTTTTCTCTGAGAATGTGTATGTTCTCCACTTGATCTTCTCTCATACACTTATTATTAGTGTCTCCATTTGTATGCCTGATACAAACTCATCTATCATGCTGATGAGATGGTGAGAGAAAAGGCAAAATGGTTTGGGACTGATGGCTGGGGCATTATTCAGAAAAAACAGATAGATCTGGGCAAACATCAGTCATATTACAGTGAACTCAATATCACTGAGTTCACTGGAAAGTATCTATTTCAGAGATTTCACATCCACTGTAGGTCTGCCTAGGAAGTGTCAAAAAATACACAAACTAATTTGCTCTTCCCAACACAGAAACAGATGGATGGTTAGAATTGCATCTATTAAATGGACGTATTTTCAGCCTGACCTATCCTCTGCTGAAATCTAAACTGAAAAAGGGGGAATTTTAGCATTAGAAGGTTTCTGGACTGAAAACACGTAATCCCACATCTTGGTACAATCCTAAGACTTTACTGGAAATTTTGCACTAAAGAAAAATCCATAGTTAAAAAAGGGTTTAATTTAGACTAACTTAAAACTCTGACTTAAGAAGTTTGACTGCAAGCTGCACACTAGCTTGAACATCAAAAGCAGTGCATGAACTCCTCATTCACATTGAGGTGAAAGGTATATAGAACTACACAAACCATTGAAATCATTTGGTGAAACTGTTTCCAGTACCTGAATTAGCTTGTTCAGCACTAGAATGGGCACTTTATGTGCCAAGGTAGAACACTACAAATTCTATTTCTTTTTTATCACCAGCTTTTCATGGGTTGAGAAGTCATGCAGAACTTTAGAACCAAAACAGACCAAACATGAGGTTAAATAATATCCCAGCCATTGTTAAAGTATCTTCCACTCAGCCATTGTTATACTTATCTGCTGATTTGAGTAAAAAAAACCCAAAGAAATTCTGTGGTGAAGAGACCACATTAAATGGTTTGCTTACCACTTCTTGAATGATTCATTAACCAGCCTAATTTAATCCACCACATGCCCGGTAAAATTCCAGTTTAACAACGTAGTGTGTGCTACCAGCTTTCTAGAAATGTTACAACAGGCCAATAGCAAAAAGTTAAGCATTAACCAAGATGAGACAAGCATGTAGCTACAAAACTAAAAACTGTTTTTTCATTCACTTTATAAAATATCATTTATTTCACTTCATGGATTGCTCTTGATTAAAATGATCATTTAAGATATAAAACCTGTTTTCTCTCTTTTCAGAATGCATTAGATTATGAGCTGAGCAGATTCAAAACTATGCACCAGCCGTAAGTGTCCCATTATTTTCTGTTTCCCCATTGAATAACTAATACACTTGTACTCTGACAGTTGCTCTGTTAATGAATCAGGAAAAATGAGAAATGAAACCTCTTGCTCAGGTGAATTTTAACATTAATTGACAGGGGTGGGACTTCCTCAGGATTAGGATCCTGGAATGTTTACAAGAGCCATGGTTCAGATCAGCTGACAGGAAAGTCTCTTCTGCACCAGATGCTGGGTGTTATTCTTTCTCAGAACAGAAAGGGACAACCATAATATTAGTAGAAGTACAAGTTCAACTTTTTCCAAAACACAGAGGATCTTTGCTTGTATGGTATTTGAGGTCAAATTTTCAGAATTGGTTCATCTGCTACTTATGGATCAATTTAAGTGATCAATTTAACAAAGCACTATGTTGAAAGTAATTTAAATAGAATTTAAATACAGTACTGAATAAGTAAATATAGATATAATGGTTGAGAAATGCCTTTATATAAACTTGTGACAAGTCAAGTTCATTTCAAAGGATATCCTTAATGTTCAAATATATTATTTCTCTTGCAGTACTACAGAGAAATAATATTAGGGAATTTTCTCTATGAGCCAATAAAACCAAGAAGACTTCAGTTTAATATAGTGTGTTGCTTTCTTCACCTAATGGTTGTTGTTATTCCATGTAGCTTTCCCCTCCCCTGCTGGCTGGGGAAACATTGATCTATTTACAAATTGTTTTCTGAATTCCACTCTATTGGTAAGAAACTGGATGGATTTGAAGGCATTTTTACTCATTAAATTCCAATTTCTACTGACAGAAATTTGTTGAGAGCATAGGTAAATATTCTTCTGGGTTTAATTTAATAATTAACTAGATGAGTAAAAAAAAATCAAAGGACTTTCTTGCAAAGAAATTTAGTCTGATGGGACATCATTTTGAGAGAAAATGTAGAGAGAATTAATATAAAGTCAACCAAGGAGATGTCTTCTGTTTCTGATATGTATGAATCTGATCTACTACAATATTGGGGCAAACAGAAATATATTGAACTGAGGCCAAGAGTTGCATTTCTACTGATGTGGGCTTTCAGGCTTTGAATTCTCAAATAGTATACTGGAATAACAAAAGTGTTTTGCCATATGAATTCTGTTGTCTAAAGCATTAAAAATCCTTAAATTCACAGTACGGATGTCGTATCCCTAGTACCAACTTCCACTCTAAAATCTGTTACTCTTACTTCATACTACTTGCTACTTGCTACTGCCTGAGGTTCTGCACTCAAACAGTTTAACTGGAGACGATCTACATTGATCCACCTAAGACAGATTAAGTGGCCTGTTCAAGCATGTTCATACAGCAGGTAATTCCCAATGGACCAAAACACTAAGGACAGATAAACAGAAAGTGAGTAATTGCCCGACAAGGTGAGACTGAAATCCTGTGTTTCTCCTGGCAGTGGCCAGGGTTTCGGGTCTCTGCCTTTATGAAAGTTTCTTCATGAGGGCTTCATTAGGCAGGAGTTAGGTTCTCTGACCACCATCAAAGGCTCTTTGCCTTTCCCATTCTAGTTCAACACTTGGTATTCTTGTTTTCCACAAGATTCTGAGTCTACAAGGCTGTAAGTGCTCTGTGAAAACAGAGTTATTCCCCATTTTGCTGGGACATGTCATGGCAGGTGTACCAGGAGCAATCTGCAGCCATGCTTGAGTGTGCTTCCCTGCCCTCTGTACCAAACACCTCCACTAACTTAATGCAAGGCTCTTTTCCCTCTAGCCAGTACCGTGCTTGTTCTCTAAGGGGAAAAAAATACCTGGGCAAAAAAGACAAAATGGTTTATCTGGAAAGAGTTTATCATTGTAATTCTGTTTTGATACTCTTAAGTAAACTTTTTTTGCACTACACTTTTCATGAAGTCTCTTACTGTATTGGGTTTACTATATCAATGTTGGCTTTGACAGCCTAATGACAGCCCCATATAAACTAGTTCCCACCTACACTTCAAGCCATAGGTCTACCTAGATTGCTTCTGAGCAACTACTGAATATTAAGGTGAAATTACCAAGTTGTGGTCTCTACTAGTATCTTGCCCTACCCCTGAAATGCAATAATGAAAGATTTTCTTCCCCACTTGCCAAAACAATGTCAGAAGAGAGGTGCTGTTTTCAAACACAGGACAGCAGACTACTGAGTCACTGGTCCAAACCCTCTCTGGAGCTGGCTGCCAGGGTTGTGCAACAAACTGCTCTCACAGGTTTATACGTTTTCAGCAATCCTGACATCATGTTGAAATCTGGAGCTTTGCTTAAAGCCCTTCCTCCTGCAGAAGCACCTTTGTGCTTTTTTCACTCTGCACAGCAGATTCATTTGATAAATTCTCACCCTGAAAGCCTGAGATCACCCAAAACACTCACCTAGTTCACTCTCAAGAATGCCAGTACTTTCCAAATGCTTCCCATGAGAGCAGTTTCAAACATCCCACTGGCTACAGTCATGGGCTTGTTTAGTCAGTGCTAACATTTATGCTGCAGAGAACACTACATAGAACATCATGCAACATTCAGGAGCACTTTATAAGAGAGTGCAGGTACCATAATCAACCTCATACCACAGATATATGAGAATAGTGGAACTTAAGGCCTTTCCAAACATGCTGTCTTGCTGTGCAAATAAGATTGGTATTTACAACTGTATTCAGCAAAACCCGGCATATAGGCTATAACTCAATTATAAACATCCAAAATTTGGAAGCACATCTCAAGAAAGAAATGTAATTACAGCTCCATCACCTCAGTGTAGGTAGTCCAAGACTTACAGTATCAGATGTTTATGCAGAAGTTTTTTCATAATGTTTTCAGCTTACCCAAGTTTCATTTTCCCAGGGACCGTGAAATTAAAAGGCTGCCTTTATAGCTAATGTGATTAGAAATTCATCCCAGATCAAACTCAGAATAAATTTTGCTCTCAGCTTGGGAGCTCTGGGGACTACTTTACAAAACCAGGACTGAAATCTTTCATCACAAAATCAGTACTTTCTATCACGTGCAAATTCAGAAGCCTGTTCTGGCTGTGACAGATTGCCAGGTAAACGAGAAATCCTCACCTGCAAATCAGGTCTGAGGTGTCAAGTCTTGAGTTTACCATTTGTATATAGCAACATGCAGTTATGGAAGATCCTGGGTGATAAGTGAGCTGTGTTGCAGAACACATAATTACAAGTTCTGTTTAATTATGGTGTGGGTAGCATTTGATCTCCTTTGCTTGAAATAAACATCTATCAATTTTCACTTCTGTGAAAAATGTTACTACTTTATTCCACCAGGAATTTATAGTATATGCAGAAAAATTTGCTATTCTTAAATCAAGTAAGTATTCTGTAATTAAGAGTGATTTCTAGATCAGTTTCTAGCATCTTTTTTATTTTATTTGATCATAATTTTTAAGAACTCCAAACTGAAATTTTCCATCCTTGCCTTCCAAGAACAGGCAACATCTTTTCCTGAATCATATGAACAAATTCTCAGTTGTATGAGCTGTTACATACCAGGAAAGTACCTTTGTAATGCTGAAGTGTTCCACTTGAGATGGCTGCACTTTCATAGTTCAAACTGCAAGAACTAGAAATGTCACACATTAACACCTTTTTTGTTCTCCCCTCTCCACTCACACTTTTTCTTTTATTTCTTTATTAGGAAGGTAAACAACCTAATGTGGAAAATTCACTTTTCAGCTTTCACACAGACATCAACACTTAAATACACTTAACCAAAGACAAATCCTAACAAAAATACTAATAAAATTAATGAGATTTCCATGACAACTAGTCTTTTTCCTTAAAAAAATAGTAAAGACAAAGAGCTTTTGCTGTCTCTTTAAGCAAGATCCAGCAGTACAGAAATCTTGTCTTGTGCAGACAATCTCCATTTGGACTTTCCCCACTCCAGAGAAAGCTTTGACCTGAAAAACTAAGGCAGTAGATGACTTCTATTTCAATACTTAGTAAGCAGGGAAGATTTTCCTCTATCCTTGGGATATACCATAATGGTTTCTTATTACCCTGTATCCTTTAAATACCAGTGCTGATTCAGGCTGAATGTTTTATGTCTAAATAAGTAGATTTGGTTCCTTGCTTTCCCTAGGTTCTGTTGTAGCTTAAATGCCACTGAAAAATCTTCACTTATTCCCAAAACTGCAAAAGGCCAGGGCTGGAAATTCGGAAGATACCTCTTTATACAGTGAGACCTCCCAATAAAAAATGTTGCCTAAAAGAGGCCAGAACACATTTCCAGTACGTAACTCTAGTGTTACAGAAACATACTATAGGATACTTCCTTAGCAGCTATAAACATTCCAAAAGCAAAAAAAAAACCTCTCTGAAGCTCACTTCAAATCCCATTTTTATGCATTATCTAGTCATTTTTAGCACAGAAAGGCTATGAGAAAAGTCTACCCAGGCACCAAATATTTACAGAGGCAGATGTTGCCTGAAGATTAGGATGAACTCCGGATATTCTCCTGTTCACAGGAGGATCTAGGAAATTTTTGTTCAGCAAAGCAACACCATTCTGCCTTCTTTTACAGCAGTAGCAAATATTACACTTCTGCAGCAGAAAGGGGGCAACAGACACTCGCATTGCAGCAGTGCCTCTTCCATCCTGTCATGAACAATGGAGACCTTTGCAATGACACCAGTTACTCAAGGAGGAGAGGCCCCCTCACAACTAAGAAGCATAAAGGTGTAGCTAAAAACTACATTTGGCAGAGCTCATAGAGAGAAAATAGGTATCTATATACAAGAATCATTGGAATTCACTGGAGAATGTAATTCAGTCTTTGAAAAAGAAATAATAGCAAAACAGTTCTCTCAAAAGTTTAAAATATATAAAAATGCACAGAATGTACAAGTTTGTATTCTCTGATCAAGTCCTGATAAGCAGATATTTGCTGGGGTCTTCCTACTTTTCAAATAGCAGAGGAGGCAGTTCAGATGTTACTGTGTTAGAGTACTGCAGGTGTGGTTAAAGTGGGAACTAACTTGGCAGTGTTTAATTCCTGTGGTTCTGTGTACTATATTCCTGCCCCTGGGCTGAGCAGAAAGAATATATGACAAAAGGTTTTCTTTATGCACATACCACTGTTAGACTGAATTAGCACTATTGTAATTATGAGGAACGCCTCGGAGTTAAGATATATTGTCAGTGTTGGAGAGATTTTTTTTCCATTTTCTTGAAAATTGCATCAGGAAACTCCAATGAGATAAATTAATTTTGTCCTTTCTTATTGAAAATAATCACGTTCTCAAACAGATGAAAAACAAGTTGATATTATCTGGAGGTCACCAAAGAACTGATAAAGTACGAAAGATGTCAGAGAAAATCCCAAATTATCTTCCCAACACCCTTGATGGCATGATGGAAACCAGTTTCAAGCTGTCTGAATATCTTCTTGGCACATTTTGTCCTCCCTATGCCAGTTAGGAAAGCACATAGGCACAGATGTTGCAGCTTTAGCTGGATTATGTACATATATATATACATATATATAAAACATATAAATCAGTACAAGCCTAGAAGTGTCTCCAGAGTCTCCTCCTCTTCAGCCCCATGATTTTCCATTACATGTTAACATTAACATTCATTTGTGTTCAGGACAATTTCTAAATTAGAAAATTATAGAATTAGTCAACCTTGCCCAATCACTTTTCGTGCTAGCCTGCCATGCTCAGCCATCTATGGAATGTCATTAGAGGGGGCGGGGGTAACATTTATAAGTGTTTCTTTAATATTGAAACTATGCTCATTTTTAGGGACCTTCAGCAAGGTACATCAGAGATACTTTTTGATAACAGTGAGACAGACTAGGGATCTACTAGTTCTCTTTGAAGAGCAAGGGTGGATCAGCCTCTGAGAACAAAGCCTGTGCTGGTCCAGCTGGAGGGGCTGTAACAGTCAGCTTCATCTCACTAAGTTTTAGTGAAAGTAGAAATGTTTCTCTTCATTCATACTCCAGACCAGCCTAAATAGCAATGGAATATCAGTATGCAGCAACTCTATTTGGGTACCAAAAATCAAAGAAATGGGTCACCTTTTAGGACACATATCCAAATGGCCTGCTTATGTTTCCACACAAAGCCAGAAGCGAGGACCAGAAATGGAACCTGTTGCCCAAATCACAAACCACTTCTTCACCAATATCATATTTCTGGACAGGATCCCTTTCTTCCACTCTGTCAGTTGATGTGCTTTCCTGTTGCCTATTACATGGCTGTACTCAGACCACAGAGAAGAGGTTGTTGTAGTTTCAATTCACTGGTCTTTCTTCCCTTTTAGACAATCACATTTGTTAGTCAGAAAGTGCTGCACCTGGGACTCAAAACCAGAAGAAAATAACTTCTGGCTCATTCAAGCAATGAAGTGTGAACGGCTATTAATTTATAATCTCATTTTAGCAGAAATCCACATGTGCCCCAGCTCAGCTACACACTGGGCAGAAAACAGAACAGATGTCTGGGCTCATTTTGCTCCAAGTGCCCAAACTGGAGTCCTCTCAGTTTATGAAAGAAATACAATATTTATTTTACAGTGTGTTATCAATATATATTTATGCTCTCTGCAGGAGGGACATTTCATTCTTCTTGCTTTAGACTAGCCTCTGTGAAAATGAGTGAAAACACAACCTCTTTTTGCTTTTGTATAAGCATGTGGAGCTTCATTCATTACTTCATATGTTTGTGCTGTGATGTCAGGTGGTCTACGCACTATTTCTAAGATAACGAAGGAAAGTATTAAACCAAATTATGTAAAATTTATTCAGTTCAGAAATGAGAAAAGAATAGGCTGAGATGACACTAAACAATGAAAAGTGCAGTACTTAAAAATGGGGTCACCAAGACAAGTAAAGTAAAGAAGTTACAAGACGAGCTGCAAGGAGAAGTTAAGGGACCGTAGCAGGAGGGTCTGATGCAGCTGCAAGCCAGACAGTTGGGGCTGCAGCAACCAGACACTTGAAACAGCTTCAGAGGAGGCTGCTCAGTGCAGCTGGCCTGGAAAAGATGAAGTGCACTTGCCAGGAACACCACAGCAGCCCCTTGTGCAACAGAATTCAAGACCTGAAACTGTCTGAAACCCATAGAATTAACAACCTGGCCAAAAATACATATTTCAAAGATTTGCCCCCAAAAAATGCAGAAATTGTGTTCAGCATGCAAATAAATACCTTTTTACTAGCATCTTCCTTATAAAGTCCCTTTCCAAGAGCAACCAGTGGGAGGAATGTAGGATTACCTTAGTAACGCCACAGACACCGACATGGCAGCACTTGTACATAACTACTTGCAGATGTATTGACACTCATCAACACATGACTCAGGGCATCAGAGAGCCTCTCTGGATAGATCACCTGTAACCACCTAAATACAGACAGTATTATAATGTACATATTTATGAAATTATGAGTCACAAGCATCTTCATCCTGGCCTTCTCATTTTCAGTGCTTCAGTGCACCTGTATGCTTGCACTGGGTACAGTATAGGAACTGAGGAGTTATCATCAAGCACAGGAGCTGCTCAGCTGCCAGAAGCAGGAACACTGCTCTAATGGATGCTGCATATGACCAGAAATGTCTTGTCTCAAGGTGTAGCTCTGCTATGGCCTGTTCCAGAGACTGCTCAGTTGTCACCAGCTCCAGCACCATGCTCCCCCCACACACAGTAAAAACACACTTTGACTTTACAGTCTTAATGTTTGTCTGTAATTCTTAGAAATAAAATTCAGATATGCTCTGAATTCTTGAAGAGGGGACCTGTCTTCAGGCCAGACTATGGCCAGTTTTTGCCACTCTAACAGCGGCTTTCTTGCAGGATACTACAGTTTAGGACTACTCAGACCACATCTTGCAGGTTATTTTATCAACCTCCTGGGGGGCAGAGGGATTAAAGAACATTCTCCATAGTAGGGTGTGGATACAAATATGCTGCTAGCAAGAATTTCTCTTGCTTTTTTCCAGTCCCGTGAGATATTTTTCTCTCTCACGGAAGATATTAGTAGAGTTCTATAAACTATGAACACCTGCGACCCTGCAAAGCTTTGTTTATAGTACAGTAGAAAAATATTTTGACAATGGATGTTTTAGGATTTTAGCCAGTCACCCCAAGGGATGTCTGATCCTTTGACCAATTAGACTATGGAGAAAAAAGTCTATTTTAGTCTCTACTAAAAGAGTTCGTAAAATAATTAAATAAAGGAATCTTACTGCACAGTTCCTGCCTGTTGGATCTCTCTTCTCCTCCCTACCACTGCGGGACACTGTGATAGTAGGGAGGTAGGTCAGTCTCCCTGTCCAAATCTGTTTTGGTCTGGACTGGGACTGCTGCTAAAAATGATAACGGAACAGTATTACCTAATCTGTCTCTAAAAATATTTTATTTTATTCTTCCACAAGCCATGCCTGATTTTTTAAACCTGGACAATCTCCTGTTTCCAATAGCCAAGAATTCTGGGAGAAAAAAAGAGATTTTATGTATTTTACAGTTCTTATACTAGGTTTCCTGTTTTCCATTCTCCTCTACCTACTGCCATCACATATTTTTGGTACTCTCCAATGATATCCTTGACAGAGCATTAGGTCTCAGTTTCTTCTTCACAGTTCTGGCACTGAGTTTGACAGACACCTGCTACCACAGCTCTGTCATTTCTCCTATTTAGTTCCTCACTGCTCAGTTTCATGGCTTTTTATTATTTTACCAAGCTCTCAGAATATAGACTATAACCTAAAAATATGTTAACCATTTCAGAGAACATACCTTACCATACATTTCATAAGTGTAATCAATCCTTTCCTAAATCACTGATCTGGCTGATATAATTAATTACCTTTATCAGTATATTAGTTCCTCCTTTCATTCCTCTGGCTCAGGGAATAATATTCTGAAGAAATACACAAGAATATAAGACATATCCATACTGTTTCTTTAATTAACAGACATTACAGTTCAAGAATACAGAAGTAAAAGAAATCTTTGTATTGCTTGGAATGTCAACACGAACTACCAGCTATACTACTTTTATATTACTGGTACAAATATTGTTCACATATAGCCCATGAATAGACAGATTTAAGTACACCCTGAAAAGGAGTTCCAAAGTCAATTATTTCTCAGCATTATTTATTATTTTTAAAGAAATAGAAGTATGATTCACATGTATAGTCTTACAGGTATTCTCTGCTAGGTTATCCCTTTCCAGGAATTTATTCAAAATTACAGATAAACCGACAAATTTCAACAATTTCAGCTTTTAACCAAAAGCAGTACTAAACATGTATCATATACCTCCAGTGCGTTGGTATTTTATTGGGTTTTCCCTTAAAAGCAAAAAAAGGCAGCTAAGTAAACACTGCAAAACAACAGACGCAGCTAATTTCTGATCACAGACCTTACAGATGAGGTCTTTCTAGCAACACTTTTCTACCACCATCAAGGTGAATATAGTATCAGATCCTCTGTTAACCACAATGAATAATGGGAATAAATTCTTCAGGATTAAAGATGTAAATGCTCCCAAACCAGCCTAAGATAAAACCAACATATCTGTATACATCTATACCTCTCATGCACCTTGCAGAGTCCACAGAATGGAACACCAGTTTCTGGGAAAGCATCACTTTCTGGACAGATTTGAAGTGTTCTTCATTCACAACCAATGCCCCAAAAACATTTTGAAATACAGCCCTACGGCATAGCTCCAGCAGACACCCGGGCTCAAGTTTAAAACTCATTCTAAACTGAGCTCAAAATGTCGTTCCTCTATTACAGCTTTTCTTTCAACTCTAACATTCTTGTGGATCGGCTTTCTTAAAGCAAAGCAATTCTGGGTCAGCTCAAAGGTCTGTGTCAGGTGACATTTGTGACAGTAGCCTGCACCTGATGCTTAAGGAAGAAAAGAACAAGCGAATGGGTATGGGCGGGTGCCTCCATACACGTGTGAACAGTGCGTCACTTACTGGGCTGGTGTAACACTCCATGGACCACCTGAAACAAACGAAATTACACTGCACACTTCGACTCAGGTACTATCAGTTCCACCAGGAATGAGAATAATAATAGAAGTCTATAATTTCTTTAGAAGCTCATGATACTCTGAGTAGTTTTTTCATAAAAAGAGCAATTCTCCTGTGAACAGAATGATCAAAGTTAACCGACCTCAAGGAAAGGTTAAGCTTGAAAGAAATCACAGTGCTTAAGGAAAAGATATCTTCAAAACCAATAACTTCTCCCTGGAAGAAGTCCCTGGACTCTACTGTATCAGTATTATCTTCCTAACTAATATGAACATTTTATAGCAAAAGTTACAAAATAATATACACCTTGTGAACAGTTTCAAATTACAAATACTACATAGCAAACTAGTCTGCACTCAGCAGTCTGTTTATAACATAATCCTGATTTGTCCTAATCATTAGGACAAAACAAACAGGACTGTTTCAAATGTATGACATAACCCCAGGCAGTTAGCTACAAAACAGAGAAAGGTGTTATAAATCTAAATCCATGCTGCAGATGTTGGTAAAATTCACTAATGATGAGAAATTAAATACCTTATACAGTTATCATCTATGCATATTATTTCTAAACTAAGAGTCAGAAACTTTCTTCAATCACAAAATATTTTAGATTGTAATTTCCTCAATACAGTGACCTCCTTGTTCTCTATTAGAACAATATATAAAGAAAAGGGAAGATTGTTTACAAATAATACAATGCAGTAGTCAATATTCAAATATTCAAATTTACATGTATGTGTTTCTTTACATGTAGAATTCTATCATAATTTCTTTCTTCTTTCACTTCTGATTGGGTTCCCTTTGCATTTCAAATCTGAAGTTATTCCAAAATCCAGTATTTGATGTAAATATAGAATTTTTTCTCCCAATATACTCTGAAAGTGGAAAGATGCAGGCTCTGACGTAACACCTATTATGTACTATAGCAATAAATGTTTCACATTAGGATCTATAAAAATAATAACCCTCTCTGATATAGTGTAGGACTCCAATTTACCTGCTACAGTTTCGTGGTCTTAAAGCAATTAAAGTTATCAACTGTGTAAACATATCCTTAGCAGCAATCCACAAAATTTGCAGCCTTGGACAACAGAAAAATTTCATGGCTGTAGTTACAAGTTTGAGCAATTTTTCTCCACAGAATAGAGTATTCCATTAAAGTGTTTATCTTTGGCCATAAAACGTTCTCTTGTTATTATTTCAAATAGTAGCTTGATACTTTTAATAAACAAGATAATAATTTCTTTATTTAGAAAGTCCCTCATCTCCCTGATCTTTTTTTTTTTTTTGAAGGTGATATTTCAAATCCACTGCATTTTTGTGTGGAAAAGACTTCTGAAACTTTTTATGTTCGTTGACATCTCTGCTCCCAGAACACAGCATCAGGCAATTCCAGTTATCCAGGAAACAGAAGAGAGCAGTCTTAAGCAGATGGAAACACGTGGAAATAGAAATGACTACCAACAAAACTATTTTTTCTTTTCTTAAGCAGGAATAGGAGAATGCTCAGACAGCATAATTATGGTCAGTGAAGTAGTGCAGATTACCAAACTGTGCCAGAGAATACACCCATCAACCCTTTCCCTTGGCTGTATGTATTACAGGCCAGTACAGGAAAGAAGTGGTTTAAAAATTACTAGTTTTCCAGCATTTTCCAGATATTGAAGGCATCATGGTATGTGTAACAGCATTATACAAAAATAACCTTATTTCAAGACATTCCTTTCACTGTGAAATTTTAAAAATTTGTGCAGCCTTTTGTTTCTGTGAGCGATTTTGTCAGCAGGGACACAAACATATTTAGACCATTCACCATCTATGCCTGGATGCTGACTGATGCTCATAGGCACCTGCTGAAAGAAAGGACACAAACCACTGCTTCTCCCTGATCCTTCCCTGTCCTAAGTCTCATTCTCAATGCCAGGGCCCAATATCCCAAGCTGCTCCCATGAAGGCCTCCTGGGTACCTTTCAGGGTAAATCCACACCCCAAACAGGAAGATGGATGAGAAAGCAAACTCGTTCCATTTAACCCTACTGCAACAAGGGGTGAGGAGGAAGGAGAGCAGGGTATACAAGCTCTGCAGAAAAGTCAGGAACAAGCATGGCTTGCCAGCCTGTGCCCCTACACCCTCCCTTGTATGGTTAGGCTCAGAGTGGGATTAAGCAGGCCAGTTAGGGGTATCTCCATTGCAGTCACTCTTGACTGCTGGAAGGGGATCAGCTTTGCAGCACAAGCAGAGCTGCTCCCAAGAGTCAGTGTGGCTGTCTGTTGGCTCCAACACAGGTCACTGCCTCTTAGACAATCAGATCTCAAATGCTTTGAGTTTGACAGTAAATAATTAGTGTGTCTGTAGGAGCAAATTTTGTGTTTCTGTATGCACATGGAACAGATGACAGTAAAACTGAAAAGCAGAAGTGCAGCTTTTTGCACAGTCCCCAGAGAAATAAAACACATATTCTCAGCAGGTGCTAAAATTGTTTGCTCAGAAGACTCTTCATGAGAAAATCCTACTAAATTTACTGTTTTCACATCTTTGCCTGCAGTACACACCTACATGTATGACCTGCTTCCTCCAGTGAGCCTAATGACAAACCCAAATCCCATTCAATAAAATTTATAGCTGCATTTTCAAATGCATCTCCTATTACTAGTACTTTAAGACCAACTTTGAGTATGCCATTTGGTATTCAAAATGATAAATTATTACAGTTTTAAGATTTCTAGGACAGTTGATAGGAGTCTTCCAAAATCAACATTGTGGTATTGAGCCATTTGACTCACAGCAAGAAGACTAAAACTTCTGAAAATCAGTATTACTTAAAAACACTTGGGACAGAAATGTACCCTCCTCTCATCTGCTAGGACACAACTAAAGGCCACATGTAACTTCCCCTGTACAAGGAGTGTTTTCTAGTTTAAAATGCCACATATGCATCCTGGAAAAGGAAAAAAGACATTGAAATAGATTAGTTGGGAAAAAACAGAGATGTATGATTTTAAACGTAAAGCAGAACTGTTTCACCTGTTTGTAGCAATGAGTAAGTAGCAAATACAGAGAATATAATGAGAAATCATGTTCCATAAACTCATGCTTTCCAAATACCAGCTATGGGACAGTGAACAGTAAGTTACGTAGGCAGTGTATCAACCAAAATAGAAATTAAGGGGGCAAAACACTACATCTAAATTGACATCATTTCAAACAATGGAGTTTGAGTGCATTTTTGGCCTGGCATAAAGTACCACAAATTTGCATTTGGAGCCATATAATCAAGCACAAAACCCTCAAAGGCAGCATGTGACAGTCTACTGCTAACTCTCTGTTTCCCCTCTGCTCTTTGTCACCACAGCCCACTGCTGGCACATCTTTCTACGGATATTCTGAAAGCAGAAGAAATCAAATACATACAGAATACCATCAAAGAGCAGATTCTGTTAGGAAAAAAGTGAGCCTGCAACATGACTACAGATTCCAGTTCAGATTCAGACAGTTTATATTTGGACTGTTTTCTGATGTAGATGGTAGCAGTTTGAGCTATTTTCACTCCACAGCCTTGAAAAAGAGAACTGTGGCAATCATTTCCTAACTTTCATGTGAACACAGACTGATCAAGCCAAATTCCTGTTAATGACCAGTTATATTTACATTCACATTACAGTGCTTCTATGGCTGGGGCTCTCCCTTTCGTGCTAATCCAGTAGTACAAAATCAGAGCTCAAGCAGTAGATGTGTCTTTTAAACAGAGTCCTTCATATTTGAATACATACTCTCTTCGAAGCAATTCTCAACCTGAGATTAAAGACAGCCTGTAGATATAGGCAGGGAAAAGTATCTCTGAGCTAAGTGAAACACTATAACCTCAAGACAGTAAAATCAGACATATTTTGAAGTGAATCAGCAATCATTTTATGTATTGCTCAGGAGAACTTATAGTGCCGCTCTATTGCCAGGATTTCCTAAAGGAAAAGCCAAGCAAAAGCTCACAAAGCTGTCTTTTAAAGAGCAAATTGTGCAACGTGCTGTGATTCTCCACATTCCCCAAAAGTAGGGAAGTCAAAATCTAAGAACACACTTGGCAAGAGAAAGTTGTACATGAAATTCTCTTGATTAATTCTTTCCTATAAAGAACAGTTGCATCCTTCACTCCTGAGTACTTCTAAGAAAAAAATTTGGGCCAATCACCTCTAACAATGTTGGAGAGAAAACTTTGTTAATTGAGAAGGGGTTAAGAAATGGGCTTCTGAACATGACTGAGAGAAAAAGTAAGACTTATACGGTCATGTAATGAATAAAAATGAAACCTGACAATCAAACTGGTTGCTTAGTTCAAATCAAACCTGATTTGAAATCTTGGCAGTTTTACATACATTGAAGGCACTAGACTGTATCTATGAGCATTAATGTAATTTGTAAAAAATAGCTTCCTCTTGAATAGCCATGCATAGATTGAGGTCCTTTGATGCAGCAGCACTGTCTCCTCAAAGCATCAAAAATAAACATTACAGAGATTTACTGCAAATCATCGTTTTAAACCAATCTATTTGGAGTTCTTTTTATTCAGCTTATCATTGCTAAACGTTTATGCTCTATGATAGAGTCTAAAACTGTCTGCTTTTTATTTCAGCTGTGTGAAACCCCAGAGGTTCAGAAATGGCAACTGAGAGCCAAGGCTGTACCTGTACACTGGCTTGGACTTTTCACACTCTTTCCTGCAGCTTGATTGCCCATCTCTCCTGTGTGCCACAGCTCCTACCTGGGACACGTTCCTAGGGTTTCTTGCCATGCAGAGGAGGCTATAGGTAGATGCTGCTGCACCACTGAGCCTCAGCCCACCTGCAGTCAGGATGTGGCTTCAGGCACCAACCCAGATCAGGAACTCAAACAGGCCCCTTGGTTCCCTAGACTAAACACACTCATAACCTGTAAACTGCATTAAGACAATGGCAAAAATGGTCTCCATAAAAAAGTGTTAGCATCAAAACTTATGAATCTTAAAGGAAGATATGCACAGCTGATATATTATGTTTAAATTCAGTAGCTACAGCAGGAACCCCTGACAAACCCAAAATCATCATACAAACCATGTACTAGAAGGTGTTAAACTAGAAAGCATTAATTTCAGTGGAAATAAGAAAAGGTAGTCATCAAAGGAGTCAGAGATAAACCTTCGGGCAAGAAAATACACCAGTCTTGTCAGTGATAGCAGCCAAACTCTGGATTTTGCCTAATGATTTCTCTACAATTGGCTCTGTATGAAGATGCTTGTTCTGATCTAGGGACATCATTTACCAAGAACCAAAATGCTTTAGACAAGTCATCTGATTTTTTGTTTCTGTGCTACAGGAGTTTTTTATCTACTCAGAAATTCAAAGTCAAATCAAAAATTATCCTAACAATAGGATACAGAGAACTGGAGCCTTGAAACAGGAAATACCTGGCAATTCACAGCAAATTTTGACCAAAGGAAGACAGGATGCTCACAGTCTTTGTGACAGAGTTTGTTTCAGCAAGTCTGGTTTTGGCCATGCCTCAATGGCCTCACAGCTCTGAAACAGAAACCAGAACATGCCACCAGAATGAGGCAGCAAGTGGAAGGAAAGAGCTGGTGGGAAGTAAAAAGCAGAAAATAGCAGAGGGGATAAAAAACAGGTTTTATTTCTGAACATACAAGATAAAGAAGTTGCTTTTAAAAATCCTTCTATTTATGAGCATAAATGGAGAATTATGCAGTCATATTGGGAGAGGATGAGAGAGACCAACGCAGACTGAGCCACAACACTTGCAGTGAAGAGAAAATTATGTTGCAACACAAAAAGGCATTTAGAAAATCTATCCAAGCATTTAGAAGGCCTTTCTCAAAATCACAATGGCATTTTGAGCATCAAAAATTTAAAATAGAATGCATATATATTCTGTAAGCCATCCAGCCAAGGGAATTTACTGGCAAATCCTGCATTACTTGTTTTAGGTAACAGTGCCAGGAATTCATCCCCTATCTTTTGCAGCCATATACAGGAAAATAAAGTTAGTGCTTATCTACATAATCACAAAAGTGACAGAGTCTGTGTGGATGTGGGTTCTTAAAACATTAGATAATAAAATACAATTTAGGTAAAAGACTTGAGTGATGTTGCTCCAGAGAACCAGTATTGTGGGAACACCTCTGCAAAATGCCTCATCCAAGACTTCAAGATACATTCTTCTGGGACAGCATTATGCCCCACACCCCAGGGCCCTATCCTTCAGCTGGGCAGTGCAGGTCGGCCCAGGCTTCAAGGCCATGTCTCAGTTGGCAGCAGCACAATCCCCACTGGCTACAGATGTGCCAGGGAGCAGGGAGGTGACACAGGCATCCCTGGAAACAAATCCCCATCTATCTAAAACAGCCCTTGTGGCTGGGCAGGAGAGTTTCGTGTTAACCACCACTATGGTCAAGATGCCACCCATATGGTAAAACAAATCCCAGTTCCTCTTTTGCCTTATCCAAATGAGCTTATTATGTCAAAGAGGGAGAGTTGCTGGGGTTACAACCACAAAAATAGCATGACATTATGTTTGCTGCATGGCTCAAACCTACCACCACCTCCAGGCTCTCCCAGGGCTCCCAAAGAGGAAGGAAGGTCAGTCAGGCCCTGCCCCCACCTCCAGCCTGGACCCCCAGAGACACTGTTTTGGGGTGATGAGTAAGGCTGGAGAGATGGAGAAACTCCTGCTCCTTGCCCTGTCGCTGGTGCAGGTCTGCAGGGCCACACAGCTAGCTGGACACTGTGATGTGTCCCTGTCCATATGGGCTGTGCAAGTCCACTTGACCACAGACAGGATCAGTCCCAATATGGGCGAGAAGCTCAAATTCTGAAAACACCTTCTGGGCAAAAAGGAGAGGCCTAGGGCTGTTTGGAGGGGCTTGGCCATGCCCTTCTTTTTTAAGGTTTTTCTCTAGTGGTTTTCTTATGTTGTTGCACCCAAACCAGCCTTCTCAGCACTGGGGCAAATGGCCAGATAGACTGACTTGGAGGCAGAACAGAAAGAGCTAACTGGGTGCCACAAAATCTCGTGAACAAGCCTTGTGTAATGAAGACTTTCTTAGGAGTAACTTCTTGGCAGCTGTACCAATGTAAGCAGTCACACGCCCTATTCTGCTCACCCTGTGCTGCACCCTCACAAACATATGTACACCAAATCAAATCAAAGAACTGATGCAGTTAAAACCCCCTAATTTTTTTACTTTTTGCTAGATTGCTTGCAGTGAATTCCTTCCCCAGTCCATGTCACTGCACAGCCACAGAAACACAGGGGCCAGCAGATGACCGGGATGAGAAATCCCGGCAGATGACCGGGATGAGAAATCCTGTGTGAGTCAAACTGTCACCAAGCCCTGAGTGCACGGGACTCAGGGACTGCCCTGAGCATGACACATCAGCAGCCGCCCCTTCCTGGGACCAGGGAGGTCACAGCGCTGCAAGGACAGGCGAGGCAGCCTCTGCACTGGGCACTGCAGAGCTTTAAACCTGTAGCTTTGGTTGAGTCAGGAAGAAACAAGGCGAAACCAGCACAATATTGCAGATGACAGGCTACCACCAAAGATCCCAAAGGAAAACAGCCCAGGCTTTCTGTGATAGCCAGGCAAGAGGCAGTTGTTGTGTAAGGGAAACCACTGCAGGAGCCTACTGAGCAAATCTCTTATTCTGGTATGTGTTCAGATAAGTGGGAAGATTATATAAGCAAAAGGGAAAGTGACACAGCAATTTATTCATACCCACTTCTTCACATTGTCAGAGTGTGAATTTTTAATTCAAAATTAATTTTTCAAAATAACTTTCAGGGAGTAAAATTGCAAAGTTGACTGGTCCACAACCAGATACAATGCAATGTGGAATTCCAGTTGTGTATTACATGACATTCAACATTATATTATTCCTTAAAGCCCACAAACTTTATAAGATACCCCAAAAAAGCAATTTGTACGCTATCAGCCCAGCCTAGAAAAATACTGTATTAAAATATCAAGTGATTTCTATGCTGAAAGCTCAGAGACCAAAAGCACCTGCCTGCCAAGATCAGAATGATACTACCAAAGACAAAAATCTCATGGCAGGCTATTTCCCGAGAGCCACCTGCACTAACCAGGAAAGTCTGTTTTGCTCCTTCAGTTTCACAAGATAAAACTTCAGTCAGTACAATCTGGGGAGGACAATTCCATGCGTAAACCTAGCCAAGTGCCAATGAGAATCTCACCAAGAAATAGCTTTGTGTGTTCTCAAAACGTATTGTACTTACCAAAACATATTAAAATGATGCAGCTGTACAATTTTTAAAAAAATAACTACTAGGTTTCTTCCCTAGAACAGCCTTAGCTTATAAACTAAGATGCAGAGAGGCCAAAGATACAGAAGGGGAGCAACAAGCACCATCCTCCAAAGGTGCAGAATTCAAATGAATCAGCCCTTCAGGATAAAGGCTGGATGGGAACAACTGCCTACATTGTCCCTCAGAAGCAACTGGCTGTCTCCAAAGTTCATCTTTAAAGAGGAAAATATGGTTGAGCTCAAGACTAGCAAAAAACCCCAGGCTTAGAGATATCAGAGCCATAAAACACAGCTGCCTGCATCTTGGGTGGGAACAGCTTTGCTGTGTCTCTGGAAGGATCAGGGTTTTCTCCTGCCTTAGTTTAAGAATTAGGGTAAGAAACTTTTTTTTCTTTACAGTTACTTTCAAAAGAATGGGGATAAGGTAATGGTTTTCTTTTGCTTTTGCTAGGGAACCTCGGGAAAGGAAAAGTTCCCACACAGCATATTCCCACCTGGCACAAATTCACCAGAAGTGTAGAGGAGCGGGAAGGGGAAGGGGAATCAGGCGCCTTCATCTCTCCCCGCAGCCGGCAAAGTCACCTGAGCTGAGCAGGTGACAGCGAGCGGGTCACCGGCCCCGGCACGGCCTGCTGAGCTCGTCCGCATCCGCCCGCTGCGCAGCCGGGCCGCCCGCGCCGCTCCGCAGCTCCCCGGCCAGCGCGGCCCGGCGGTGCTCCGGCAGCTCCAGGCGGAGGGCTGAATCGGTGGATCGGCGAGCCCTCGCCCCCCATTCCCAAAGGCTCCTCCTCGGCTCCCGGCTCCGCAGCCACCTGTGCGCGCCGCGGGCGGGGCGGGGCCGCGCCGAGCCCCGGGTCCCTCCTCCGCCGGTGCCTGCGGGCGGGACGGGGAGAGGCTCCGGTAGCGCGGCACGGCCGCGGCGGGACCCGACGGAGGGAGAGCCCGGCCCGGGGAAGCGGCGGCGCCGGCAGGTGCCGGGCCGAGGGCAGCGTGTCCTGCGGGGCAGCGCTCACGGGCATGGACAAACTCAACAAGCTGACGGTGCCGGCCGGGGAGAAGTTCAGGTAGGGGCTGGTCCGCTCCCGGTCTCCTCCGGGAACGGAGCCGCGCGGGGGCTGCTGCGGGAACGCAGCGGGGGGACGAGCCCCTTCCTGCAGCGGCGTGCGGGGGGATTGGGAGGCGCCGAGGCACGAGGAAGTTGGCAGAAGTTTTAGAGTAAAACGGAGTTATTACCGGTGGCCAGGGCGCTGCAGGGAAGTGCGGGAAGTAAACGCGGGTCTGGAGTGGGTAACAGGACACTGATTTCAAAGCAAAATGTGTGTCGGCTTCATGTGCAGCGCAAAGAGGAGTGTTTTCAAAGTGTCTCTTTCAAAGCTGTAAGGAAATAGTGTGTGACTCATTATGATGTATGAGTCTTATGCAAATTAGAAAAACTTAATTAATTGCTTAATGCTTTAATGTCCTACGAAGATGGCTTTTGCAGTTAAGTTCTGTAATATTTCCTAATCTTCGAAAGAACTGGTGGAATAGAGGGAACTGGAAAACGGGAAATGTTCCTAAGTGAAGGAGAACAATGTTAAATACAGGGCTTGAGAGGAAAAAAGCAGAAGCTGGCCGTTACTGAAGTATTTTTAGTGTGTCTCTATTGGTGTGCTGGTACAATTGGCATCTCAAGGCTCTTTCATTATGACTTTTTGTATTTCTGAATAGTTAAAAGAAGTTCTGTTTCAATTTAAAGTAACATGGAATTTTTTTCTTCCCCTGAAAAATAAGAATGAAATACTGAAAAATATTTTTTCCTAAAATAATTCATATTTAGGCACTCAATACTAATTTATAGACCTTTCTCAAGTCTCTCTCTCTCTCCTCAGAAACCTTCATGCCAGCTGGAATAATCCCTTGTAAAGCTCATTTTGATGGAATGCAGTTTATTGATATCTACTCTTTCCATACTGTTGAAATATTGTTGCGGGGGGTGTGTACTTGCAGAGCTGCAGTGACACTTCGCTCCTCAGCCAGACAGACCTAATAAAAGCCTAGCAGGCTTTCTAAGCATCCTAAGCCCAGGCAAGAACTCTGTGGAAGGCTCAATAGACAGGGGGAAGAACACAGAGAATTTCCTCATTGTCTGCAATTTACCACCTTAAGTACTCTAAACTGGTTTCAATGGTGCCAGAGCTCAGTGTTGGTCTAAACTAACTATCTTTAAATAACAAGTTCAGAAACAAGATGGAAAGCTTGATTCCATGCATTACTGGTACATAAAAAATAAAGTACACACTCTCTGCTGTCATAAAATTGTAGCTGGGATTAATCTTCTGCACTTCTGCAAACAATTAAAGCAGAATTACTTTAAAGTATCCAAAGTGGGTCTATATGTGAGGGTTATAACGACCCACAACTTTTTGGTGAACTGATTCAAAAGCCCTAAACCTGAAAGGCAGCGCCACACCTCTGCTGCATCTTCACATGGATGACACTCTCCATCTAGTCTGAGGTTTTAATACTGTTGTAAAATAGAGAAGAGAAAGAAGTTAGCTCTGCTTTCCTGTATTAACCTGAAATATTACAAGTTACTTTTTCTCTCCTGCTCATGGCCAATTCAGCCTAGTTGTGCAGGGAATGTCTGAAAACACATTTCTCGAGTGTGTGAGCATTCTCACCATGCTCAGTGGACTCACATGCTTCAATTTGAGCATGTCAAAATACTCCTTAGAAACCTGGATATTTGATGACAAAATCTTACTATGGTATCAGAATCTTAAAACCTTAAGGCAGAACTTTCCATGAGTAGATATTCACAGGATAAATCCAAGAGAGATGTGCAAATACAGGAAGAGATCAGCATAACATGGCGGTATGTTATTTTCCTCCTTCTTTGAAACAGCTGGGTACCTCCTCATGCTCTATGACCAGTTGACTTCCACATCTGTCTGCATGGAACACACATAGGTGGTTCAGAGTTTACTGAATCTTACATGATCTAAGTGGTTATGTGAAAAACATACTTTTCTTCATATGCTAAGATGCAATGCCAAGAAATGTTCCCGCCAAACATAGTTTCAATTGAAGCAATTATAGTTTGCGTTTTTAAAGACAGCTTCCTTAAAAATTCTGCTTTGTAGCAGCAAAAGTTTAAAAAGCACTACTGTTGAGTCACTGTCTGAGAGTGGATCTTTTAATTTTTTTAAGTGTAGACCTGAAAAACTAGATATTATGTGGTTTTGCTAAGCTCAACTATTCTCCATGGGTATAGCTGAGCCTACCAGACCTAGGTTTTTGTTGCATTAGCAAATCTTATGTCAGACCTGAATTCTTGACATGATCCATTTGTTAAGTCTATTGCAATAATAAGAGCTATAAGTGTTCTTATATGCCTGTCTGCCTAACATGTTGTGGTATGTACATTGTTTGCAGTTAAGCCACTCAACTAACTTCAGTAATAGTTGGACAGGAATGCTGGAATTTCATGGAATTCCAGTATTAATTTTTATATATCATTTCTTATAAGGCATGCACAGTATAATACAAATATTGCTTCTGAGTACATTGTGTGTTCTACCTTCTTCCTTATAGTCAAGAAAAATTAATTCAAAGCCTTGGTTATTTATTGTGAGAGAAACTAATCTGTGGTGCATACAAATAATTTGGTACTTTGAATCATTTCCCAAAGTGTGGAGTGAATACATGAGCAATAGCCATGCTGCCATGGCAAGCTCTAGTGTGCCTGGATTTCAGACTGAACTTCAGGGGACAAAAATTGTGCTGCAAACATACAGAAATAGATGCACTCATGATCAGGGGCAGTAGACAGCATGGGTAATGGGAAGTTGGCAGCTCAAAGAAAAATCTGCACTAACCTTGCAGACTTTTGTGGTTTATCTTCCCTAGACTATAAGCCTATGATTCCTGGTATTTAGATAATTTCTAGCTACTATATGTGGCTGTGTCACAACATCTCTTCAGACCTGCTGCATGTTTTTATTATGACCACAAACCTTAATGATGACCCTCTGCCTATAGCTGGCTTCAGCTGCTCAGCACAAAGTCCTTTCCAAAGGCATCATCACTGCTGCAGTGACGGGTAAACCGTGGCACAAACCAAAGTGTGCCACATGCTTTCACTTGCCTAAGGTCACGCAGCCAGCAAATTCCAGATTGCAAACAGCCTTTTCCAAGAGAACAGTTTCATGTTAATTTCAGATGACTTCATTAATTTCCAGCTGTCTGTCTCTGCCCCCAACAAAAACAAAGGCTTAAAATCATTAATCTCCAAGCATAATGCCCATTTAAAAGGAAGTGGAAATAAGCTGGCAATTTACTTTTCTCAGGTTGAACAAGTGTGTCTGGGTTTTTTTGCAGGATTTTGTATTAGTAGCCCTTGTTACAAAGAGGGGTTTAAGTCCTAATTCTATGAAAATCAAGACAGGTTTCCTTAAGGCCTGAATGTCTGTTAGTTGTCTGTCAAACTTGGAGGTGTTTATGGTCTTCACTAATTTTCTACTGATAGCTTGGCTGTAACTGCTAGGCCTTTTTTTAACAGAGGATCTTCTGACACTGTTTCTTTTTGAAAGCGTATAGTAGAAAATTAATTCATTTGGGAGTGAAATGATATTTAGCTGTAAACTGACACCTCCTATGTATAGGATGCTTTACCATAGTGAGCATTTACTTTTGGAGAAAATGATTGGGGAATATCTGAATATTAGTTTTGCGCTGTAAGAAAATATTTTATTATAGTAGTTCTGCTAATTCCTCTTAGTGGTAGCAAATAGCAAACAGACTTAAAAACTTAATCTGGTTTTTCAAGGCAAATTTTAACTTAGTTTTCTGCCTCAAGGAACTTGAACAGGACATAAGAACAAAAATAAACTCAAGCAAGAAATAAACTGGAGTTTCAAAGTAACCTAGAAAATGCTCCCCATGACAGAATTGAACATCAAAGCCCACATCCAACTTCAGCATCTCAACCTCTTATTAGACATAGAGTCCAGAGGAAAGGCTATGCAAATGATAGAATCATTCAGTGGTTTGGGTTGAAAGGGACCATCCTGATCCCATCCGTCTGCCATGGGCAGGGAAACCTTCCACTAGATCAGGTTGTTCAAAACCCCATCCAACCTGACCTTGAACGCTCCCAGGGATAGGACAGCCACAAGTTCTCAAGCCAGCCTGTTCCAGTACCTCACCACCTTCACAGTAAAGAATTTCTTCTTAATATCCAAACCACTCTGTTTGATGCCATTCCCTCTTGTCCTGTTACCGCATACCCTTGTAATCAGTTCCTCTCCAGTTTTCTTGTAGACAGATACTATCTTGTTTCAGATACTAAAAGGCTGCAATAAGGTCACCTCAGAGCTTTGCCTTTTTTAAGCTGAACAATCCCAATTCTCTCAGCCTCACTTTTGCTCTTCTACCTGCTCTGGTGTTCTCCTCATTCTAGCAAAAGTCTAATCTGCCCTAAGGACGTAACAGCTGTGAAGGTCTTCTGGAACACCACCCATTGCCACCCACAGCCACCTCCTGTCTCAGCTTCCAGTGTCTCCTGACAACTTTCCACTGTGCAGTATCACTCTGTGGTGACAGCAGCTTTTGTGGCATGCCCGTGTTTTAGCCCACCAAAATGTAGGCTGAGCATAAGGTCACATGAAATCACAGTTCAGTGATTTGCAGTCTTCAAAGTTGAATTTTACAGGCATGGGGAAAGGAGGTCACCAGCTACATTTGCTGTGCTGATGAGCACAAACAAAAGATTTTTCTGTAGGATTGTTAGGTCCTGTTTGCCGTACAAAGCACAGGATTTTGATGGAAGGATAAGGTTTTATAATCTCTGTTTTCCTCTAGTTTTCTGTCAGCTTAAACAGTTCATGAATCCCTCTCATCTCTGGACTTTGGAATGGAATGAGATAGGAAATGCAAACTTCCCCAAATACCACTGCAAAAATCCATTGTTTCACTCAGTGTTACTTCTCCAATCAAATCCTCTTGCTTCTCCCTCTGACCTTCCTTCAGCACAGCATAGTCTCTGTCCCATCTGTATTTGTCCTTCTTTATTCCCTTCTCCCTGCACAACCATTTCATTCTACCAATCCCTTTAAGGCTTCCTTTCTTCTTTCCAGCTGTGTCATCCTGCCTGGATTGATCTCCAAGCTAAAAAACCAACCAACCAACAAAATCAAACCTGAAACAAGCTAATTTTTACAGGACAAAAAAAAACCCAAAAAAACAAAAGCCCACTCACAAGCTGAAGGGAGGAAAAAAAAAACCCCAAACTAAATCACCACATAGGATTTATTCTCACATAGAATTTCCTGCCTATAATGCTGTTTATAGAAAAGTATGTTTAAGTGTGACTGTGATCTACATGTGTTTTAAACAAGAATATGGCAATTTGGACAAAATGATGCAGTATAATATTGAAACTATCAAGAGATGCCCTGCTTTAATCTCTGCAGGTAGACAGCAGTGTAAAGTGTGATCTGTTCCCAAGATCAGCTACGCTTATATAGTACCTATAGCTTCATTCTACTTATGCTAGCAAAATTGTTCAGTCATTGGTATGGCATATTCTACCACTGTTTCATATGGACACTGTTCCAAATAAAATAAGGTCTTGTAGTGACATTGTAGCTCTGCCAAAATAGCTGTCCAGAGTAGGAGCATTTGTCAACCATAGCAAACACAAATGACACTATCCTTGGCCTGCGACTGTCAGTTATTCAGCAGAAGGGAGTAATTTAGATTTGATCTAATGACTTGGGGTTTTTGGAGTTCTTTTTTAGTAAAATAATAAATTATCAATAGCCAAGCAAATAACCCAATAAATTAATTTTCATAGCCATGGGGAAAAAAGCCCCCAACATTCTGGCAAACTTGGCAACCATTTTTTACCATTAGTTTATAAATGTACCCCATACAGCTGTGTAGAGTGCTAGATATTAAATCATAATATGATTATATGAAGTACCCAGTGATATGTTGATTCAAGAACAAAAGAGTTTTGTATTTTACAGAATCATTCAAAACCTATGTACTGCACAGGACATTAAAACGTGATAGATACTTTGCATTTGGAAGGCACATATGACAATCATAAATTGTTGCACTGGAAAAACGTATTAGTTTATATGCTCAGCAGACAGGAGAATTGAAAAATTGATGGGAAGCAATGGCTGAAAGGGACAGTATTTTCCCATTTGGCTCTAGGGCATCATCTTAGATTTTTTGGTAAACTGTTCATACTATGTAAATATGTTTGGTTTGTGTTAGCCATAATAAATTACTGAGGAGTAACAGAAGCTTGAAAATTCTGTTAGCATCTTTATCCTAATCTGCTAGTATATACATTTTGAACAAGTTAATTTTCTAGACATTAGCAAAGCCAAATGTGCAATGCTACAAGTTTATGACCTCAACATAAATTACTACCCAGTAAATACTTTAGAAAGAATTGAAATAATGTATCCTGAGGCAATAATATGAAAAACATGAGTATATGTTTTTCAAGCTTAATTCAAGGGGAAACCGGCTGAAGTAGGCTGTTACTACCAGAGGCTATACCATGTGGCTAAGTTTCTCCTTCCTGTCTTAAAATATGGATGCTGTAGGCATCTCTGCCAGAAGCACAGAGGCAACAAAGTGCTACTGAAGCTGTAGCTACACTGCCAGTTTATTTTAGCATAAGTCTGAGTTGCAGACAAAAGAGCAGATCCCTTTCTTCCACCCTCCCAATGCCCCTGCTCACCCTGCCCCTCTCTGCCCTCTCACTGGCACTAGGGTTTCAATGACCACGTGACAAAGCTGGATCTGATCCTGCTGCTATCTAAATTGGCAAAAGAAAAAAGAAGTTCGTTTCCCAGCTGGAAGTCCCGTGATTCATCATAACTGGGGAAGCATCAAGGACAGAGAAGAACGGAATTTCCCCTTTCAATGGCAGCCCATGTGGGCTCCATTAAAGTGACATAGGGACCAACTAGGGAATTTCTCAAGAGTTTTAACAGAATTTGATAGGCTTCAGAACAAAACAAACAAAACTGATACATGAGTAACCTCCATTAGGTCCCTGTCAGTGCCACCCCACATCTATGATGGGTATGCTTCTGTTGCTTGAACAAGAACACTTTCAGCCCAAGTACAGCAGTGTTTGTTAGTGGTAATTTTCTGGGTCCATACCAGATCCTGTCTTTATTCATTTCCCTGCAATGACTTTCTGTTTCGTCTTCTTGTTGAAACATAAAAGCCCCTTAAATTCTTTTAAATTTCTGCGCTTGCTCTCCTTGAGCAATCAGGCTGTACGGAACTAATCCTTCAGGGAGGTACAGCACTCAGTTTTAACTGGAACTGTATTTTAGAGTAGCCTAATGTGCTGATCTTCCTCCTACTGCTTGAAAACCTTTCAGAAAAGTGGAGTAACTCTTGTGAATGCGGCTTCTGTGTGTGGTTTTTTGGTTCATTAACTTATCCAGAGAGCTGGTACAAAAAAAAAAAAAAAAAAAAAAGGCTCAAAACAGAGCACAGGTCAGTTACAGAACAGAAAATATCCTCTACCTTTTATGTCAAAAAGTGACATGTAATTCACTTACATATCATAATATCTAATTATTTTCTGTAATCCTTATGGTATCACTAATATTCAGTTGGAATAAAGGGAAGAGCAATCTGGATAAGAGGGAAGAGGTGTCCAAACCTTGAAGTGTGTGTGTGTGTTTGTTTGTTTGTTTGTTTCCAGATAAATTCAGATGCTTAGAATGGGTTCTTTCAATATGCAGAACTCTCAATCACCTCAAAGTACTTACACTGTTTACTTTCATGTTAGGAATGATTTCTGTCAAGGATGTATTATCCCTTTACATGCTACTTTTTTATTTACTCAGTGAATATTAGTACTTACCAGTACAAGGAGGACTGTCAGCATTTTTGTAAAGATTATGTAGAGGGCATATGAAGATGAAAAATAGAATCAATTAGCCTTTCTGTGCTTCTGTGTGTACCATGTAAACACACACCTGCTCTAACTATGGGATTTGCCTTTAGGCAAAATAGTGGATGATTCAAAAGTGAGCAGAATAGGATGTTTTTGAGACTTTTTAAAAAACAACACTCTTGTCAAAATTACTATAAACTATTGTCATTTCCCCTTGTGCATCTCCCAAACACGGGAGAAAACAATTCCTTGTTCCTTCTTCCTCTCAGATAGGTAGCTGTAATTGACTTCTTCTGATAAGCAAACCTCTTTGAACTTTTCTTCACAGCTTTGAGATAGCTTTACAGATAAAGATCAAAGGCTCAGTGCCTTGAATGGATGGTTTGGTGTCACAGGTTACCACCTCCAGCTCTAAACTTCCTCTTCTCCCATCATGAAAGCCATTGCAGGAGGTGGATAAGACCCCAGAGTGGATGAGGGGTTGTAAGGCCCTACCTTGGACCAGTAGCTACTGAGGTGGTTTATCTGACTGCACCTCAAGGATTCAGCTGTCTCTCTTACACATTTTTATGCATTTTTCACATATCACAGCCACTGAAAACACCAACTCTGACCCAGGTGGCTGATTCCACCTGGCATTTCCTTGCAAACTCCCACTCTTGCTGTTCGAGGTAGCATATGATATAAGGGTGTGTGCATGTGGAGATCTGAAGCACCTGAAGGAGGTCTAATGAGGAATTAGATGCTTTCTGTACTTGGTATTTCTTTTTGCTGTCTACCGAGGAATTAGAAGGGAGGTGGAAGGAGATAGAGTTGTTTTATAACATTTAATTTCACTGTCTTTGAGGCACTAAACTGACAAGTAATATGAGAATACATCTTAGGAAGACACTCTCCCAGTTCATCAAAATCCGTGTTCTTCCACAAAGACCATGTCAGGAGCATTGCTTTCATGGAAGCCTGGCATAGAAAAGGTGGTACTTTTCTAGTTTGTTACTTCAGTTTGAGAAGATATTTCAACGTAAGAGCTTCATGCTTTTCAAAATCTCAAGTGGTACTTTTGCAAATCCCCTTCTAGGTAAGCAGGTTCCCCTCCTCAAAAGGATGCAGGAGTCTTCCCCTTTTCCCAGAAACAATAACTTTCTTTCTTAAGTTGGTCACCTGCATAGCTGTTTATAAAACTGAAGGATAATAGAAACACAAAACAAAGACCAGCTGGGGAGAAGGTGGTGGAATAATTGTGCTGTGAGAAGCCATAAAGGAGGAGTCTGGACTTGCTGTTCTTTCTTTAGTTTCATATTTTAATGTGGGGGTTTTTTTAATTAACAGAGGTAGCTGTAGTAATTTTTAATTTTCTGCTCTTTGAGTTTTGGTTTTTATCTTCTAATAACTTAGCTTTTATTCTCCAAATTCCATTATATTCATCCTTGCTTTATGTTTTGTGGTTCTTTCCTGTAAAACTTTATAGCTGAGGCAAGTGGGTATTTTTGGACATTTTTTGTTTCAAGTCTGAACTTGCACTTACTAAATCCTATTCTAGGTTTCTAATGCCAAGTATTTAAATTTGCCTGAAAAAGAACCCAAACAAACAAAAACTCTGAGAAACAACAATTTTTTGTTTAAATGTGATCTGCCTTTCTTAAGACAAAAGTGAGTGCTGCACCTACCCACAGTTTTACTTTAAGCGAATGGATGTAGTAATCTTCAGAAAATGTGACTCTCTAGGCACAGAACTACAGGTTGTCCTGTCAGTGAGAAACAGATGTACCCAAAAATGTGTAAGAACTGCAATTGGCATGCAAATTGGCTGACTTAGTGTGTTTATTTTTTAAATTATTTTACTATTTTAAAACCAATTCAACTTCATCAGTTAAAGATCTAACTGATGTTAGGAGGAGGAGAAGGAACATACGGGTCCCTTAATGGTGAATGTGTCAATATTGCTTGCAAAGCTGCCCTAGCAAACATGTGAATATATCATGTTCAAAATTCTGCTCTTCTTTAACTAAAGAAACTGGTTTGTGAGTACAGATGGGGATTTTTCAAGAGGCAAAACAGATAATTCAGACAGTCCGGTAAACACCAGAAATTTAAGAAGGTATAATTCTCATACCCTAGATAAACAGAAATAGGTACGCTTGTAATAGAGAAAATTTCCTGTAAATCATTTAAAATTAGTTTCTGTTTTGCTACCACTCCCCACTGATGCTGCAGTCAGCCCTGTTTCGAAAAACAATAGCAGGACCCCTCTCAGGTGCAAGTGCTCACAGCCAGACACCCTGAAGCAATTGTGTCCCTCTGCCTACTCAGGGACCCTGCAAAATTCTCTTGCTATGGGCTGTCACTCCCATGTGACAGAGGCAGCTGTACAGATAAAACACTGACAAGCAATGTGTGTGCTGAAAGTGCAAAGTACTGGATTCACTGTGCACAAGGGGGTGAACTGTGCTGCTCATGCGCATGGGAGATCCCTCCCTGTTTCCAGGAGCAGGGACAGGTCATGACCACTGGGGAGCCACTCATGCTGGCTGCTCCGAGCCATAACACACATATTACACAATACATATTGGTAAATGTCTTCACAGATTTTAATACCCATAAATACAATTTCTCAAAAACTAGTTTAAATGTTTGGAGAATTCCATACTACGCAAATCTGTCTGAAATTAAGACAGACTTCTCTTTCTCAAGTCTGGGGACTCTGTACCTCATCTCACATCCGAGTTGAAAACGTGTTACGCACTTTATTCTTCTTCATTTTTCTCATTAAAAATGATTTTACCTTTGGAAAGCTTTTGTAGGAAGGACTGTATGCAAAAGAGCCGAAGGCTTCCAGGTGATGTTTGAAGGCAGGGATGTGTCACAGGCCAGGTCTACTCATCATCCTCCCTTCATCATCCCATGTTCCTCATAAGCTGAGCTGTGACCAGATCAAAGAGAGGGTGGGTTTGTTTCATTTTGTTTTATCTCAAGGCAGCTCTGCCAGTCCTTGAGTGCAGCAAGGTGCAAATACATAGCAAATCCTTCTTTCACGATGTATGGTATTTACAACAGTAAAACTGTCCACCTTCCTTCACATCTGTTTCACAGCTAGTGACCCCTTTTTCAACAGATCTGGTAATTCTGAATTACTGGAGTTTCAAATTGGTAAGATATGAAAAATAGCAACGCAGGGCTAAAAACTGTTTTATTTTAGGTTTGTCGTTTTTTGTTATTCCTTCCAACATGTAGAATTTCTAATGTATTTGTAAGAAACATGAAACTTTTTAGAAGCACCTACAGCCTAGACTTCCAAACTTACTACCTGCAGAACTTTGAAAATCTATTCTGTGTGCTATGAGATCCTGATCAAAGGGTCCCATCCAGTCTATACCAGTTACAATTACACTGTATCTCAAAATATCTATTGCTGAAACGTGTTTTCAAAGATTAGCAGTAACACAGACTGCACCTTTATCTGCAGACCTGATTTTGCATAAAAAGATCCCAAGCAGGTTTAATGAAGAGTTGGAGCTTGTAGTTAAAGAAGCAACTTTAAGTTTTACCTCTTGATTATCTTTAATTATATGCAATGCAATGTAAGACAAGCATTACTCATAATTTTCATTTAGAGTACTAGCTGATGGAGGTCCTTGAGTATTTCTAGTATCTGCTCATCCCAAGAGAACACTAGAGAATAAACATTAGTTGGTAATGAGGTCCTGACTCAGGTGTGTTGTGAAGAAAGAGGGTTGTAGTTACATACCTGACACAAGGGCTGCCTACGCTGGGCCATGGGAGCCCCCATTTCCTAGGTACTCTCGGGACTGCTGCTCTGGTAAGGTCCTCTCACAACAAACCTGTTTACTTGGAGTATAATCTCAAATATTTGAGAGCCATACAAGTATTTTAGTGCTAGTCAGATATGTAGATTCAGTCAAAACTTTAGGTGTATAAATGCCCTTCTGTGCTTCACTTCTCTCATCGCTCTGGAATGGCCTTTGGGCTCGGGGTTGAGTCCCTTAAGATTCAGAGAACCCTCTTGCCATAGACTTTTCTATCTGACTCTCATTTTTTTCTTCTCTCTCTCTAAGATCACAAATCAGACAGACAGCTCTTTGTAAAACTTTTCAGTTGTTGTCTTTTATATGGCCTGGCACCTCAAGAAATTTCAGCCTCCAGCTAACTGGACAGACTGGTTTTTGCAGCCCATTCAACTCTATGGGTCAAAGGGGATTCCACTTGAACTGGAGATCAGCTGTGCTTGATGACTTCCTACACTTCCCACTTAGTGAACTGGTTATCTGCTTACTCTCACATGCTTCAGGCAAAATAATTTCTCCAGGGGCAACAAACAAGTGTTCTAACAACTCCTGTAAGAGCTGTGTAACTTTGAAGACTGAAAAAATTTGCACAAACACATATTAGGTACTCCCTAATTTATCAAAGTTGTAATTAGAAATCTAAATGCCTCCATAAAAAGAATAAGGAATAAGAGAGACAGATTTTTAAGAAATTTGACTCTGCAAAAAATGGGAATGTTCTGATTTCAGTCCTTCTGCATGGAAAAAAATATCATAATAGCACCAGTGCATGTGATTAACTCTAATTTAAATGCACCTTTTTAAATAGAAATATGTAATAAAATGATCTTTTAAATGATAGCCATATTCAAGGCTCATGGAACTCCCATGACACTCTAATCAATTCACCTAAATATGATCAAATGAAAAGCCAACTAATTCAGGTACATGTGCTTATCAATTTTGTGGTGGATTTTATTTGCATTCATGTGTGATGATTTTTTTAGCAACTAAGTGACAATATAGAATAAAGCCAGTAATGTGAAAAAAGCCCACCTTTTCTCAAAATAAAGCCATAATTTTGCTAATGTAAAGATGTATTAATGTCAGTGATGAGCAATAAGCAATATTCAGATAGAAATCTACTATTAGGTTTTTGGTGGTGGTGGTGTTTGAGTCCTATCTCTGACAAACAACAAAAGAAATTAACTGATGCTGACATGCATCCCTAATTGAAGTCTGGCAAGCCTTTCTGAAAGAAATACAAGCACTTGCAGACAACCATTCTCCCCAAACTAGAACTAAACCATTTAGATCTCCTCTCATTCTTTTCATTCCTCATTACTTTTCATTTATAGACACTGCCAGGTGCCAGCTGGGGCACAACACAGAAACAGCAAACTGCAGATGATGGCTATTTGTGATGTTTCAAGCAGAACCAGAAGCTGAATCTGTTAGGAAAAAAACCCCAACAAATACAACAGAAAAGCAGAAGTTCTTCTGAGCTTTTCACCTCAGATTTCATGTATCTGGTTAGTTTAGATAATAATCCAAGCTACTCTTACAGATGTAGTACATTGTTGTTGGAAATTTTGGAGCATTTTGTTGTATACCTGTTTCTCACAACTATAAATAATTCATTTCTTTATATTAGCACTATATCATTTTGCTGTAAATTAATAGTTTGAGTATCCAGCAGGAATTAAAGATGTGCTTGTGAATTATTTGTCCATGATTCTCCTTATATTTAAGAAATCAGAGGACATTCTCATTATAGCTGTGCAGTATTGTGAAGTCAGTTCTAGATAAAATGTTAACATTTAAATATTCTAAACTATTAATTTAGGCAACGATTTATTTTTTCCTGATGCACTTACTCTTAAATTGATTGTTTATATTGTACATAATTGTATTAAGAAGAAGGATAACACAAATAATGCTAAAGAGCTCTTAAAAAGGGAGGAAAACTTCATGCACAAATGATTTAACAATTAAACTACTTATTGAAGATATATTAAGCATATTTTTCTTAATTTATATTAATGGCTGTTCAACCACTTGGTAATTTAATGCTGGCTTTGTTTAATATCTTACAGGAAGCTTCAAAAGATGGTGCATGACATCAAGAAAAATGAAAGTGGGATAATAAACAAATTCAAAAAGTAAGTTTGCGATGTCAATCCCTAGTTTTATCAATGTGGGGAAGTTTGGATTATGAGCACAGTGGTGTGCAGTACTTTGATGATGGGACCATGTCATTCCAGAGGGACATACTTCAGTGTGTGTAAAGAGCTTTGGTTCAGACTGCAATGTACAGAATTGTCATCAGTATTAAGACTTTCATAAAGTAGTTGCAGAACTGGAGTCCAATGGTAGGTTGTGTTTGTAGCCTTGAAAAAAAACAGTATAAGAGTGAAGAGCCTTTTTCTTGAATGTTCACTGGGAATGATTATTGCTTGTTGCTTGCATGTGTGCCTTTCGTCTTAGGCAACTGTTTAGGCTTCCTGTTGCAATTAAGCTGAATTTGAGCTCCACCTTGAACCAACTGGTCAGACATCATGCTTAAAATTCCCATAAAAATGCTAAGTCCTCCTGTGTTTTGGTCTCATAAAACAAAATCCAGCATTACCTAGCACCCTTATTCCAGTAAGATGTGCTGAACAACATGCAGATTGGTGTCACGTGCATGAAAGTATCATAAAATATTCATGTGTATTTATACATAGAAAGAAATCCAGTAATTCTGCATCCTTGTCAAATGAGTACACTATTCACTGTTTCCAGTCAAACATCTATTTAAAGCAATTAGCTGTTTAGCACACTTTTCTTAATGCAACAGCTCATTTGCATTGAAATTCCATTTGGATGCGATTTTCTCATTCAGATATCTTTCTTTACATGGGTCATTGGCAACAAAAGTATTAAGTACTTTTAGAAGTTAATTACTACACCCTATCTGCAGTGTTTCCAGGACAACCATATTAAATTTGAGAAATACAGCTCTTGTACATAAAAGACACACGGAAACACTGTTTTAAATTGTTCCTAAAGAGGGACCATGATGGCAGTCAAGGGAAACAGCTAATTCTGGTATGTATGAAACTATCAGTCAGCTATTGGCAGAAGCAGTAGGGCTCTGCCTGGTTTGGCTATGCAAGAGCTCGGGAAAGCCAGGCTGGCTCAGCTCTTGCCCCTGCTGCCAGCCCAGGTGGGGCTGGTGTTTGTGGGGCAGCTGCCAGAGGAGGGGGATGCACTCCTAGGAGCAGTAGGACTGCCTGGCTCTCCTGTTCCTCAGGCAGGAGGAGTAATCTTGGGCTCCAAGCCCTCCTTTGGGCTCTCATTTTCACAGCTGTGTTTCTGTCCACAGACCTTGAGCAGGCTCTGATGGTAAAACACCTGATGTATCAGATAGACTTTTGAGATCACTTTTTTCGTTTACTCATCCTCTTTCACTCTAAAATTGCTGCAATTCACATTTAATCACAGTCACTTGGTATACTTACTTATTTCCACAAGCACAAAAGGAGATTTTCCCTTAAAATTACCCTCTTTCAACTACTTGGGGTTTTAATTTAATTTGCGGTTTTGTTCTTAATACAGTGACTGCCTGTTCAGCACCCATCTACAAAAAAGCTCATTTTCACCTGCGCCATGTTCACAGGGAAGAACTGCTAAGCTGTCAAGGTTTTTTGGTGGTGTTTGGAGGGGAGGGGGTTAAAGAGGGTTTCTTGCAGTTGTTGCTTTTTAATAAAAGGTGGCTTCCTACTTCACAATAGTTTTTTATATGCAATTAATAATGTTCCAGTGGCCTCAGTTCAAAAGCCTCAGACAGGAAAGTAGGTGACAGAAACAACAGAAGCATCTAAGGTTTATAATTTGAGGCTATAAAGTGTCTCCCATAGTTGCCTGAACGTTAATTCTGTTGTTAATCAGTTGCTCCGATTGTGTGTCCTTCCTAGAAAGTAAGAGAGGAAGAACAGAAAAGGGAGAAGTGACATGAGAGCCAAAAGTAGCAGAAGCTGGGAAGGTCATCATTGAGTGTCAGAGACAAGATTGCTGCTATAGCACTGCAATTCTTTGATTCACTAGAGATAAAAAAAAAAAGAGCAGACTCATAAAAACTCCCTTAGAGTATGACTGCAACACAAAGCTCACATGTCAACTCTCCAAGTTATAAGAGCACAAACCAAGGTATAAAAACATAATAATCTTTCTCATGCTACTGTGATTCATCTGAGTCATTAATCTTTTTTGCAGTTACGAAGATCAGAAATTTAGTTTTTAAAAATTGAAGAATTTCTAATATTTGCACATGACTTCGGAGCTCAAGTCTTGGACCCAGCACATAATGAGACTTGCAATAAAAGCAAGAGTTGACAACACTGATAAGATGCTAAGCTTTACAGAATTAGAGCTGGCTGTGATCGTCACTATGTGCCCTTTGGGGGCTTTTTTTTGATTGTAGATGCTTTTTCTAGAACATGGTTATCCAGTTGATCACTACTTCCATTTCAGTTAAAGGATTGTTCTATTAAATGTCAAGGTTCTAAACATGATTGAAGCAGGAAAATATTTATTTTAAGTGGGCTTTATGTAGCATAGATTCATCCATATGCTGGGGAAAAAAATCAAAATCACACCTATTATAAGTAGAAATAATTTTAGAGAATTCAAATAGTGTACTTGCTTATCTGAAGCCTGAAGTTATCACACAGATGTATATGGTAAGCTTCTGCTACACAAACTGAAAGAATTATCAAATATTCATTAAAAACTCTGGACTTACTAGCAGTATTTGTTAAAACACTTCTAAAATCTGGATTGGCTCTTGATTATGCAGAAATGTAAAAGTTCTTGCATCAAGACTTTTGCTCTCCAGTCTAGTTCATCTGTGGGGTGCAGGTGGGGAGGAATTAGTCTACTATCCATGTGTGTCTTAAAAGTCTGTGGAAAACAGGCTGAACAGTCCTGGTAACAGGAAAGAAATTGACAGGTTGTTTTTTCATTGCTTAAAAGTTCCTATTTGTTTCCCATTCCCACTCAACATTTGCTGGCCATAAAAATATTGGCCACTGCAGGATAGCAGTCACCTGCTTGCCCTTAATCACATGCAAAACTGTTTGCAACACTGAGTCCCAGCTGCTGTGCAGATCACAGTGTCAAGGAGGATTATGTACTCAGGTGTAGAAGCAATGAGTGTAGCCAGCATTGTATAAACAACGAGAGCTGGGGGCATTTTTTTCATATTCACATCCTTTATACAAAACAGGGAAGCAGAGAAATCATAGGTTTCATGATGTAGGATGGTTGCCTATGCTTGAAACACCCGTAAAGACATAGCACTCATCTGTAAATCATAAGCTTTAAGCCTCTAGGCTTTGTTCAGTGGAATGCTGGCTCCACTGAAGCCGATGCTAAAAGACACACTGCATGTACAGCAAAGTCAGGACTTCACCCTAAAGTTTTGGTACGTGCTGACCTACTGTGTTGAATAAGAAACAAGAAGTTCAATTTATTCACCTTGTTGTAATATCACATCCTTCACAAAGCCATCAGAAATCATGCACTTGTAGTGGTGTTTCTGACTGCATACTATCCCAATATGTCAATTTCTTGAACATTTGCCATGTGACCTGAAAAATGGAACAAAGATGCTTTACCCAGCTTTTTAGTTGGGTATGTCTTTGCTTTAGATTTGTGTGGTCCGTTTTTTTATAGCATTTAGGCAGTAAATTTAGGCAGAAAAACAGTTGCTGTGTCACTAAATGTCTCTTCAACCTGCATAGCTCCAGGTAAAAGACTTTCATGATCAAACCCTTGGCAGAGGGAAAAGTGATATTTTATGAACCAAATGATGTGATAAAGTACTAAAATCAAGCTGTACCACACTTAGAAAACAAGAAAAAGTATAATACCTAATTTTAACTGTTATTCTGAAGGAACATGAAAATCACTGTGTAGCTGAATAGAGTGGTTTGTGTGTCAAGATTTTTATTACTATAATTGCCATAGCGCAATGTAAGAACATGTGTGAAAGAGTAGTAATAACACTTTCAAAAACAACCAAAACACTTTCAGTTTAGTTTTATGTGGTACAATTGCCACATAATTACAAATCTGTAACAAACTATTCCACAAGGTTAGGAGAACACAGTTCAGGAAAAGTTTATCTGTTCGCATCACACCTTTTGGAACTCTGAAAATGCTTCTGGCAAAGTTAAACTAATTTATTGTTTAATCACAAGTGTGATGAGCTAGTGCACTTAAAGATAATATCTACTATAAATACTCAACTCAGAAAAGATACCAATATAATTTTTGTAAAAACTATTATGTTAAAATGGTTCCTAAGATGGAGTGGACGTTGTACAGACTTAATAATACAAAAAGCAAAGGACTTTTGAAAACAGAGTTTTCAGGTGTATCTTAAATGCTGGGGGAGTGAGGAGAAACACTAGTGGGGAAATGCACCTGTGGGGAAATTTCAAGTGCTACACGTAAAGGTCTACTAATATTTATGTTTGGTTATCTTTCTGGGCGTAGCCTCTAAAAACAAGCATTGCTAGAGCAAAACACCCAGACCTCTGCTGCAGTTTATTTTAAAATCCTTCAAAAAAAAAAACAAGAAAAACAAAAATGTGCTACAAATTCAAAGTATGTAATTAATATTTGCAGTTCCTACAGCACCACATATGAGAGAAAAGTTTAGTACATGCCTAAATGTTTTGTTGGATCAAGCTCAGCATATTATAGGGCAAAATCTTGGAATACATTGTTTTAAAATGGAATAATTTACTCTCTTATTAGTTGTTCTGAATTTCTGTACCCTGCACTCTGTTCTTGTGTGAGGCATCTATAACCCATTATATGAAATGTCTCAAGTGCTACCTGGTTATTTGTTGAAGCTACAATGTGTGTACTAGGATTAAATACGTTTAAATATGCACGCTCAGTTGGATGGCATTTGATTCTTCCAGTCCTTTCTCATTAACTTCGGGGAACAGGACAGAGTCAATTGCCATTCTGCAAGGATCTGTGTGGATAATGAGGTCAGTGTCTGCAATAGCTGGGTAACCACGCCTTGGCATAGGGTTGTGTCTTTTGATGAGCTTGTGTTGTGGTTTGCACATTGGGTAAAGTTCTGGCTCCTGTAAAGTGAAGCTCCAGCTGACTTCAAAAGAGCCTGGATTCCAGTTCTGGCACTCAGAAAATCATACCAGTACAGTGAAAACTACTTTTTAAGTGGATTTGAATTTTAGAATAAATAACATATTTGAAAAGATTCTAGCAAATATAGATGTGGCCGTGAACTGTTTCAGCTCTGTGACAGAAACATTATTTCTTTTCTTCTATTGATATTCAGGTTCCAAAATGAACAAGTGGCCTTAATTTGCAAAACTGGGAAAGATACTTGGGATCGGTATGCTATTCCATAGCTGCACCATAGCATGATAGACTGCTTAGACACAGACCTCTGTTCTGTGTTTCGTGTGCTTTCGTTACAACGTATTTACATTTTCTGCCAGGGCCACTGCCAGGATTTACAGGGCCTGGTACCAAGAGTAGCAGCTTAGAAATGTGTGATGTTGCTTAAGCCATGTACTTTATACCATGACACAGATAGCCCCTTACTGTTGCCTCAGTTCCACTATTTTCCAAGTCTCCACCATTTCTGAACAACTCATGGCAGACATGTTGCAAAATACATCAAGAGATCTTGGTCTCCCCTCCCTAAGACCTGAGATGAGCCCTGGCAGTGGCCCTGGGATTTTCTTTCTAACATGGCTGTGCTAACCTGGACAGAAGACCAGAGCAGGGCTGTTGAGAATGCTTTTTAATTTACTGTTTGTGCACTGTTATATTATGCTGCAGGAAGTTAAAACCTCTGAGGAGGCAGCTATCCATCATTAGTGTTGTTAGCTATGAATAAAGCAGGTTAACATTGCAAAAATAATCTTCCTGGTTTGATTTTTGTTTGTTTTGGGGGGTTTGGGCTTTTTTGAGTTTTAGCAATGCCCTCACCATTTATTCATTGATTCATATATGTGCATGGGGTGGTTTTGGTGACTATCTGAACAACAGAATTCCATTAATTCAACTCAAAAGTAGCCAAAGCATTTCTCAAAACAGACAGGTAAAGTTTGTAAACTGATGAGGTAGCGCCAGCATGTCACCACCCTGAGTTACAGTGGTACCTGAACAATGATACCTAGGCAGCAAGCTCAGGACCTAAATATTGAGTGTCAAATTCTTGTGGTAAAGCAACGTTTTTAAACACTATTGCTCAGAGATCCCAAAAAAACTTTTTAATTCTTTAGGGATTTTTTGTTTTTTAATTATTTGCTTATTTTTGCAAATGAATTTGTTAGGACCTGACTGAAGAATGAGTGAAGTCATCAGTTCAGTGGACAAAGCTTCAGGTCTATGGTGAGGTTTATCAGTGCTACAGGGTACTGTCAGACAATGTTCAAAAGTCACTTTAAAGAATAATTTTTTGTCATTAATTATCTTAATGTTTTCTCTAGCTACAGAAAAAACAAAGGGTTGTAGTTTTTTCCCTCTGCAGAGACATCAGTCTGGCCTCTGACATCACACACGCACTGTTCATCTTGACTTTAAACCCAAATTCTTCTCTTTTATTACAGGGTAGTGAAATAATTCAACTGACTGTAATTCAGTGTCTTCTTTGGACAGCTGCAAGTTAGTAAGGAGGAGTATACATGACTACATACATATATATATGTGTGTGTGTGTTTACACATATTATGTGTGCTCCTGCTTGCTAAATAGATATACATGCACATACATATGAACCTGTATAGCCATGAAGATCCTTTCAGTATTTCTACAAATTACCTTTTGGCTCACTTGTAACAGTTTTTACCAAAAAAGGGATATAACATCATAAAATAATAAAAATTAGAATCTTTCACTGAGAGACCTGGTATACATTTAAACATTAATCAGCAAATAAAGTGCATGCACAATTATAGTTCTAAAAATACGAATGGAGAGTGCTACACCACTTTCTTATGACATAGTCTTAGTAAAGCCTCTGTGAACCTGAACAGATTTTCATCTTCCAATAGATCGTCATTTATCTCTGCCCCCTATCTTATCTGTTTCTGGAGATGAGGAGGAAGGGGGGTGAGCAAGGAAGCTATCCTTTCAACATATGTTCTTAGTGAAAAAAATATTAAAATAGAATCTGAGATTTTAATATATTTTATCAGTTTCTAGCTTTTCAAAGCATTCTTCTACAGCTATTTGCTAAGCATCTGTGATGGTAATCTGTATTTCTTCAGCTGCAGGTATCTTTTGTTATCAGCTTTTTAATGTGTCTGGCTAATGCTCCCTTCCAATGAATGTTACTTATGAGATCATAAATGTAATAATTATAATTTACAGGCTTAAAAAAAAGCCACCGCCAAGTCTACCACAAAGGGATTATGCTTCAGGTAAGGCTGTATGCATGTAAATTTAAACTGCATATCTGTGTTAATTTGCTATCTATATGCCTAACAGTATTTCAGTTATACATTGCCTCATAATTTGTTCTTAATGAGAGAACAGGATAGCATTATCAACAACTCTGAAGGTAGTTCACAGCTCTGAAATGAAAGGCAAGGAAAAAAATGATGAATTGTGCTGGCATGAAGAGTAGCAAGTAACTACTCTTTCAAAATCAGTCTTAGTCAGAGTTCTGTATCTAGGCTGCTGTACAAATGGAGGAGAATTTGCATCCAGTCCCTCCTTGTAGAAACTGTGATGTGAAAGTAAATAGGGAAGAAATAGAACAAATGCATCATTACAGATTCAAAATCTTAATCCTATTAATGTAATGATGACATCATGAATTATCTTAAAGGCAGACCTCTACTTGCTTGTCATACAGCACTGCCCACAAACTAGTTCATGGCTATTTTTACAAGTTAGCAGCCATCTTGTTAAGACAAGAATAGAAGAAAGGAGGACAAAGTTTGGAAGTTATCAGGTAACTGTTTCCCTGTTTAACATGAGCACTTGTAATTGGTGTGCTGTCTTGGCACTTTAACCAAGAAACAAGAAGGTGCAGGGCCCAGAGGTCAGCAAGAGTTCCATTATCTAGAAGTTGTCACCCCTACTTAAAAATGAAATGCATTAGCAGGACACTGTGGGTAAAGTGCGTGCTCTGCTGTTCAGACCATGTGCAGTTTGTCATTTCTAATGCTTTTCCAACAGCTCTGAAATAATTCGTCAAAAACAAGCAAGAAAGCGTTTCATTTACTTCTCGGTCCAAACCAGATGTGTTGCTCAGAACTGTTTGGAAATTTTGCTCGCTCTTTTTTAACTGACTATGATAAGTATAGATTGAAAAACCAATCTAAGATAAACATTTATATTCACTATTACATCTCCTTAAATAACTCTAATGTTTGGTTTAGAACGTGCAGACAATGAAGAGGAACAATGGTCAGATGATTTTGTAAGTACATACTTTGGGCTAGTAGGAGGTCACTCTAGCAACAAGTTAGCACTAATAACTGAAGAAATAATAAGAAGTTTCTTTTTAAATCATCTACTTGTGGTTGAACTTTAAAATACTACTGAAATGTCATGTTATTTGTTACATCAATTTTATTCACAAGTAGCCACTGATTTTTAGCGGCTTCAATTTTTTTACATTCAACTTAAAAGTACTCTCAGAAACATTGTCATGTATTGTAGCCATGAACACTAAGGTTTTTGGATAGGTAAGCAGATGGCATCAATTTGAGGGACTTCCCAAACTGAACAATAATTTCAGAAATCGTGAGAGTTTTTATTTGGGGGAGGAAAGGTGGGAAGGGTGAGGAGAGGAAAGCCACTTCTTACTAAAAATGAAAACTTCTGCTAAGATTTTAGAAAACATTAGAATGAAGCAAGTCATGGCTGTCAGCCATGTAAAGTAATGGTGCAAATGTCAGGCTGAAGTAACCTATTTCCTTTTGGAGTCAGATCTTGAGCACCCTTTTAACAGGAAAGGGAGAGGAAGTGACAACACACATCAAGAGTCACAGCTGGCTCTAGAAAGGAACTGTCCTGGGAAGGGAAACAAGCTATTGGTCCATAATTTGAAGACTGAGCTCTTGAGCTGAAAGGAGCCCTTGGAGATAGCAAGAAACCTTGGGAGCTCTTGGGAGGAGGAGAAGGGGAGGAGGCGGGAGTGCCTCTTTGTTTAAGCACTAAAAGGGAATACGATGTGTTGTTGTAATTTAGTTATCATGCTCATGCAAGGATATTTGTGTTATACATTGCTATGAAGCCATAAGTATGCTATGAGATGAGAAATGGGAAGTTCTGTCTTTCCAGGACAGTGATTATGAAAATCCAGATGACCACTCTGACTCTGAGATGTATGTGGTCCCCAGTGAAGAGAATCCTGATGACAGCTATGAGCCACCTCCAAGTGAGAAGGAGAAAAAGAAGATTCCTTCTGCATTCCCTATTTCTAGGGGTGAATATGCAGGTAGTTATGGAATAGTTGACTATATCAGCTTATTAATTGCTTTTTGATCAGGACCAGAAGAGAAGTGGCCTCAAAAGGACTAATCTGTCCTTTCCTCAAGAGTTTGCTTTTAATTCTGATACTCAAGTCTTAAGCATTCAGGGGTATGATTTATTTTTTTTTTCCTACTGCATGAAACACGCTAGTATTGCAGGTAGTGATGTTTATAATTTTAATATAATGTGTCCTAGAGACTTTGATAGACATCTACTAACTACAAAATTCAAGCAGAGGTATGGGAGATATTATTGACTTGGCTCCAGATTAATCCACATGTATAGATGCAGGGATTCCTATTAAAGATGAGGCACATAGGGCTGGAGAGGTGCCGCCTTCTCTGTTTTTCCAACCTTTATTCCAAAAGCAGTAAAACAGTAGCCCAAATATTCACTCCTTATTGTCCTTCAAAATTGGTACTGAGGATGATAAATACCGTGGAAAACAGGACAGGATCAAGATTTTATTTACATCAGTCCAGTATAAAGGGATGTTTTTCTTTCTGTTTTGATTCTTTTCAACCATGGACAGGTTGCATTGAAGTGAATGAAAGTTAGCTTCAGTTAGATGAAGATGTGAGACATGGTGAAAAGAAACATTGACATGATGCCATGTCAATGTTTTTGTATGATACAAGTCTGTTTTTTGTATGATACAAGTCTGTTTCTGATTGTAGAATATTCATCAAAGTGTTAAAATATCAAATGTGTACTCATAGAAATTTATCAGCACTTCACCTGTGTGTTCTTTGAAAAGGGAAGGACTTCTTAAAATAACACCCCAGAGACCCTGGCATAATGTATGTTCCAGTCCCACCCAGTGCTGTTTTTCTCATATGTCTCGTATGGACTACACCACCCAGCCACCACCTTCTCCCCAGGGAGTGAAACAGTTGTCCATGCAACAGTCAGTGTTGCAGCTGCACCCTCTGCAGCCTGATACAGAGGGCTAGGCTGCTACCTTGAGCAGTGAAATAGGACCTGTTTGCACACAAGTCTCAACATCGGGTCCTCAGGTCTCAACCTCAGCTATGCTCAAGTCTGCCTTTTGACCTGTGCTGCAGCCACAGTAAAGACTTGTTTGTACGGGCAGTAGGAGAAAGTGCAGAGGCTAATGCATAATTTTGACTAAAATTGTTGTTTTCTACCACATCAAAAGACAATCGCACCAGTCATCAACAGCTTCCTCCCATCAACAAACCTCTCCCAAGTACACCCAGTCCAGCCATGTCCAGACCAAAGAAACCATCTGTGCCATCCATGCCATTGCCATCTCCTGCTGCAAAACCAAAAGTGCCACCAAAGCCTAAGGAGTGCAGTGATGATGAGGTAAAGTTTACAGATATACTTGTTTTAACTCTGTAAATGTCACAGCAATACCATGGTCTGGTCTCTTTCTTAGCCTCTATAGTACAAATAATTTTGTGCATCACAAACAGTGACCTGCAAGTATCATACTGATTCCTAGGGAATATATGCCTGTTTTGAGTATCAAGGAGGCTACTTAGACCATGGAATAGCTCCTGATCATCTGTAACAAGGTGCAGGCAACAGGGAGAGAGTAACCTCAAAGGATACTCCAGGACCAAAGAGAAGGGAGGGCTTCCACCCACCAGTCAGAACTGGAATAATTTGGTAAAGGGTTTTCAGTCTCTGGGATTCCCTTCCACATAGGACGATAAATGTCTGAAATAGGAGTCACTGTAAAATGGCAACTATTGTAAACTGCTGGCAGGGCTTCAATCCCAACATTTTGTTGACATGATGGAGATTTAACTGATAGATTTTTGTCCTGAATTTCTCATAGGATAATTATATTGTGCCAGTGGACAATGATGATGATAACTATATTGAACCCACAGAAAGCAGCATATCACTACCTACAAGATGTAAGTTTTAGTCATTTAAGCTAATAATTATTGCTTTATTAGGAATAATAGTGAAAAAAAATGGGTCAAATTAATGTCTGTTTCTAGGGTTCAAAGAGTGGAGATGCAGCTATTAAAGAGATCACAGCTTGCAAAAAGGCAGTTGGCTCCTTTGGCTTTTGACAAGGCCAAAGAAAATTATTTTTAACTTTATTGGAAGCCCTGTTTAATTTCTGCCTCCCTCACCCAGCTATTTCAAAGTCCAACCCTTGTATGACCAGGAGGCTATTCATGGCATATGACCTGCCTCCTCATCCAAGGGAGCAATAGCATTAAAATTCTCTGAAGTGTTTCAGGAGAAGAACAAGCATTTTTAGGTATTTCAGATAAAGATGAAGACAGACTTTGATTTGATTTTTTTTAATCTCACTATTTGAAGTATATTTAGGTAGAGAGTGAAACTACTACAGCCCAAAGGTGAAAAGTAAACAGAGAAGAGTATGTAGTTCTGCTCTCTGATATTGCTAACAGTGTGAAACCTCTTCAGAAAGGCTGGAAAAGTGAATAATGTTTCTCTTTTAAAATGAGAGCTGCTTTCTGGCTCAGTTGATTTATTCAAGGTCACACAAAAGGTTGTCACTTGGACTTAATATTCATTCTTATTGTATAAATGTTACATTGTTACTTTGTTAACAGATGTGTGTATAAATATAAATATGTGTGTGTATATACACACATGCACAACTATATATATATGTACATGAATAAAATATGTTTTTAGCTCCTGTGAACAGATTTATGAAGACAACAAAGCCAGCCCCCCCTATTTCTCCAAAGCCTTCTCTTACTTCTGATATGCAAGGTATGTGGAGCTTGCATCACTGTTGGAATAAAATAATCTAAGACAGTGAAACATTAAATTATGCCTGATGTATTCACACCACTAACCCTATGACATACTAAAGTAAAACAAAAATATGTTCTGCTTTAGCTTTTCTATGTTGTAACAGCTGCTTTGTCTAGCTTGAATAGTAAATCCATTTTAAGCATTAATAGAACTAGAACGAGTTATTTGCCCCAAATTAATTATTTTTAGTCTTTTGCTTTAGTGGAGGAATACAAATGGATCAATACAGCAAAAAGAATCATAGGACTCAGTATGTCAGTAATCCCATTCCACCGTAAGAATCAAGACCAAATACTTTTTAGACCATGAGACTGAACCATATAGAAATTCTGTACAGGCTGATGGCTTGCATGGCCTTCTGTAACAGTGTTCCCATTGAAGTTCTGTAAAGAGCAGTTTATTTGGAAAAAGAAACAAAAGCAGAAGCAAATAAGAGGAATCCTATTTGCTTTTGTAAGCGCAAATATTCTTGTTTAATCTCTCTCTGCCAACTTAGAGCTGTTTTCCATCCTTACTATCTAATTAATTGCTTGGATGTAACCTTTACAGGTATGACACAGTTCTTTAAAAGCTTTGCATATTCATTAGCAATGTGTTTAGCTTTAAAGTCACAAACTACAAGTTGTAAGCTAAATTTTTTTCTGAACTGCTTAAGATTTCGAGTTATTTTCCATACATTTTAAAATGCCCTTTTCAATCTCAGCCTTTCTGTAAATCGGTGTCGAGCAACAACCAGCTCCTGAGAGATGTTACTAAAAAATAAAACGTCTCCCCCTGGTGGGAGATGGGACACTTCGGCGCAGTGAAGTGATGAAACCTGACATGAAATTTATTGAAATAGGATTCTATTTTCATTGAAGAAACTGAGCATAGATAAAGATGCTGGTGGCTTTTACTTTTAAGATCTATGAATTAATATATACCTGTGGGTCAGAACTCAGGGAGGGATGCTGGCCATGCAAATGAGCCAGCTTGTATTTATGATTGACTTGATTTCTTCCTCCCTGAGTCAAGGAAAGGCCAAATGCTAGTACAGGTGTGGTAACGCATTTTTTCCAAACTGACCCAGATTTGCACAACACAAACATTCATCTTTCTTGCGGGGGTGGGGGGAGGGAAGGGGAAGAAAAACAAAGTAATAAAAAGGTTTTGGGGTGGGAGGAAACTTGATTAATACAGTGGCTGTATATCAGAACTCCTGTGACTTCACCTGAAGTTCCCACCAGAAGACAGGGGGTATTGCTGCTCCAGGGTTTTGGTGGCAGATTCAAGTTCTGAGCAGATTCTCCAAGTTATTTTTCCAGAGTCAGAAGCACAACTGATACAAATTCAGATCAGTTTTTATGGTAACATGCAGTATGTTTTTGCTAACTAAAGAACATTTGTTTTATTTCTTCCCTATCCTACAGAAGTCTATGAGGTTCCTGAAGAAGAGGTGAGGCCTTTCTATAGTATGACTCCCATTGCCCTCAGGCAGGGTACAAACGTGATTGTGCGAAAAGATTATAGTCTTCCAAAAGAGAAAACTGGGAACAAATCTCTTCCTGCACTTAAAGCTTTCTGACACTCCCTTTTCAGGAAAGTTGGCAAACCATTTCAAAAGAGTAAATGGGAAGGGGAAAGTTTCCCAATCCTCTGTGATAGTGATGCAATCTGGGAAGCAACAACCTAAGGGAATGTTTTACTGCAGCAGAGGAGCAATGACAGTTCTGACAGTAATTTTTTTCCCATTTGCTGATACTGACATAACATATGGCCAAGCAGATTTACTGATGTTGAGTTCTTGCCTCTCCCATCCTAATGCAGATTACCAGACAGAGCTCTAGTAGAAATCTATATCACAATGCAAAAATATCTTGATGTGGTAACATGAACAGGATCATGCAAATTTATTTTATGGAATCAAAAAGTGACCAAAAAAATTCACTGCATTTTCTCTTACAGGAAAAACCATCACCACCACTGGTAACCAGGTAACCCATTGCTGTGAATGTTTGTGCATTATTTAAAACTGTCAGAAAATATATTTTCTCATTTAGATACTACATGTCTGATAATTCTTTCTCTAGAAGAAATACAGTAACAGAAGTAAGAAATACATAAATATCTCTTCAGATTATCTACACAAAGATTATCAACCATTTCTATGTTAACTTCAATAACCCAAATGTAACACATATTAAAAAGAAATACTCTTGAGGGTACTTTTTAGAATTTTGAGGGGATAGGGGAGAAGAAAGAGATGTTTTCTTTGTATTCAGTGTTGTTAAGTGTAATTTGCCTTTCTTAATTCATGTTTCATTAGTAGGTTCACCAAGCCACTCATGTTTATGCCTGCTCAGAATACAGAGCACTCCCACATGCACAGTGTGACCAGAGAGTCACCTAAGCAGGATACTTCCAGGTAAGTTAACAGCAGCTTAGATCAATAGAAAATATCAGTAGAGAAAAAAATTTCTTCTCTCTAATAGCTAGAGATGTTGGGACAAGGTGAGAACTGAAAGCTCTCATTGCTTTGTGAACTTCTGTGTTCAAGCCAGTTTGCCATATGGATAGTATTTTCTGAAATATTCCTTTAGGGATCCAGTACAGAGATGAAATATCTCTGCAAGCCAGTTTAAGGTCCTATTAGCCATGTCTGCAGCCTTGCAAATCAGATGTTTTTGCAGTTGTACAGGATTGCTTGTAAAGAAACTGGACACAGTAAATCCATTATTTATATTCCAAATATCTGGAGGAAAAAAAAAATTATACTTGAGTATGCAGCCTATTTCACTCCTATGTCCCCCAGAAGCAGAGAAAGCTGCTTCATAACCCCTGCCTCATCTCCAGGACATTATTTTACAAAATATGTTATGTGCCCCCAGAAGGAGGCATCCACAGCACTGTGTGTGTGAGGGTGTTTGTTGAGGTCCTGTGCACAGTCACAGGGGACCCAAGGTCTAGGACAGAAGCTCTTCTAGAATAGTTCCACACCAAGGGCACAGCATCACCACAACCACTGTAGCTGTGCATAGCTGAAATCAAATCCATTCACTGCAGACCTCCTTCCCTCTACATCTTAAAAAGCATATCTGAGCCAATTAAATAAATAAATCCTATTCATCATAACTTACTGTGTGTATTTTTCAGAAATGTTTTGCCTCTCCCCAGAAGTCGTCTTCTTCCAAAAACAGTGAGTAATTAATGGGCCACTCTAAAAGAACATGTTAAACTTAGTCCTGTGTTTTATATATAAATAGATGGATGCTTTTTATTATCTGGATTAAATAACAGAAACAGATGACCGAATGTCAGATTCATCTAATATTGTGATTGTTGCTAATAATCTTTTGGACAAAAGAGCATTGGACATCTGTATTGATCCAAGAAAAAGTTCAAATGTTTTAAGGGATGTATGTCTCAGTCCACAAAAATAATTTCTTGTAGTAAAAAATACCAGTTGAACTTCAGGAACCTTACTTTAAGTAGCAAAGGATGATTTTGCCCAATCTGAAGCACTTTTCCTTGAGCCTCATTCCTCTCAGATGGTGAATGATTAATGCTTTCTGAAAATGGAAACCTTCTAAAATGTCAGACTGGGTACTCTGAGTAACCAGCATCACTAAAAAGTGCAGTCCTTGAAGGACTAATTACAAGCCTTGGATCCCTAAGGCTGTGTTCCAGCCAGTTCTCCCTCTGCTCTTATCCCCAGTCTGTCCCTCCCACTGCTGTTTTCTTTGAAGCAAACTACTTGGAAACTTGTCCAGCTGCAGAAATGAGCAAAAGCAAATCATGAAAGGTTCTTTTCCAGCCAAATTAGCTCCATAAGTTGATTTGCACAATAGCTCTACTCACAGTTATGCCAGCATGAGGGTCTACATGAGGAGCCAGCTATCAAAAACAGAGCAACATAACTGTATCAGCATCTGTGCCAAAAGCTACATGCTCAGACCCTGTCCCAGTCCTATGCTCTGAATTGTCCCTAAGAAATAATCAGTTTACCAATAACTATATACAGAAATTAGACACTTAAAACTAGAAATTTTGGGTCATATCACAGGATTAGATGTTACGGTGACTTAATGCAGGTGGTATATGAGTATCTTACAGCCTTACTTCAATCTTTACATTTCTGTATATCCCAAGCACAGTTCATACATACAACAGCATCAGCATTTTAGTTTCCCTTCCACCTCATCACAAAGTTCTTCCCATTTAGGTCTGTATCCTGTGGGATGCTGAACAACTCCCAAGCGGTGCCAAATTTGGGATTTCTCTTTTATGAAACAGTTTGATTTCTCAGCTTTTCTTACAAAATAAGAAAAAAACCTTGAGTCTAAAGGGAGAATGTTGGACAGAAATTTCACTATCTGATCAGCACTAAGAATACTCCTGCTTCAGAACAGACTTGAGTGCCATATTGCAGCTGAAACCTCTGCATTAATGCATTTTCAGAGCTTAGACCTGAGGTATCATCCTAGCTTTGCAGAGAGTAAAAAGAGACTATCCTTTAGCTGAAGCCACACACTGAGTGAGTTATAGCTCCAAGATGAAGCTCTCAGACAAACACTCATCTGTACCATGGGTGTATTCAGCTCCTGGGTGCTTGAAGTTCGCCAGCTTGTCAAAAGAGTCAGCCTAGGAAAGAGTCACACAGTGCAGTCCAAATTTTGGGGTCTTTGTTTTGTAAGTGGCCCTTACAGTTTTGAACAAACACATGGTAATGAGCATGATGTTTGTCCAGCCCTCTGTTGTTCCTTTCCATCCCCAACTACAGCACATTGACAAAGCCCAAACAATAACTGAAGTATCTCTTAACTGCTCCCATTCAATATCCTGTCAGCACTAACCAGCACTGATCATGTGCACAGAACTGTGACCCTTGTTCCTCTCAAGGGCCTGAGCTGATTGGGAGAAAAATTTCTTCATGTCTTACTTCCCAACTGCTGTGTGATGGATTACACCTCTCCAGCCGGAGAATGGATGCATCTGTCACCAACATTAGTGAAAAGCTGGGTAGATGAAGACAAGACAAATTAATAACTGGTGCCTCTTTGAAAGGTACTTATCACATGGGAGTCTTGATTCCCTAAAAGACAAGAAATGGGAGGCAAAAGTAAGCATCTCCAAAAGAAGCCAGGAAATTAGGTGAATTATTTCAATTTTAGCATGGTGACAAGACAGTCTACTCAGTTTCCTCCATTCAGAGGAAGATGTGGTTTTAGTATACTAAATCTGCTGCAAAATTTCTGTCTTCCAGCTCAGAAATTAAACGTGAACTTAAAGGTCTCACTGCAAAATTCAAGCCAAATTTTCTCAATACTTACTACAACTAATCTCAAGATTGAGAAAGTTCAAAATTTGATGGTTGCTTAAAATTTTTTAAATTACATCATGGAAGTATTCTGGATATTTTTTGCCTTCTGTACAAATATTTCTTTAAAAAGAAAGAATTTACCAAAACCATATTGATTATTCATGCAGCTCTCATTTAATAATCAAAGAATCATTAAGGCTGGGAAAGACCTCTAAGATCAAGTCCAGCTATTAATCCAGCACCACTATGTTCACCACTAAACCATGTCTGTAAGTGCCACATCCACATGCCTTTTGAACACTTCCAAGGATGGTGATTCCACCACTTCCCTGGGCAGCCCATTCCAATGACTGACCACCCTTTCAGTGAAGAAATTTTTTCTAATATCTAATCTAAACCTCTCCTGGTGCAGCATAAGGCCATTTTCTCTTGTCCTGTCACTTGTTACCTGGGAGAAAAGACCAACACCCTCCTTTCAGGTACTTGTAGAGAGCAATAAGGCCCCCCTGAGCCTCCTTTTCTCCAGGCTAAACACCCCCAGCTCCCTCAGTCGCTCCTCATAAGACTTGTGCTCCAGTCCCTTTATCAGCCTTGTTGCCCTTCTCTGCTCCATCACCTCTATGTCCTTCTGGTAGTGAAGGACTTAAAACTGAACACAGTAATCCCTTTTTTAATTCCTTCATATCAAATCTAACCTATTTTTCTATTACAGGACCATGAAGCAAACAATAATGATGAAAGTAAGTATTCAGATGAAAACATGGCAATATGAGAGGGACTAATATGCCACCAGTTACCATAATACAGCATACAATGTAGTGTGTCACTGTCATTTTATGTGTAACAGTCAGCAATAAGCAAGAAGTGTTACTGAACTGTTCCCTTGTATAATCAGACTGAAAACATGTTAAGACAAAAATTAAACCAATGGATATTTTTTACCTTTATTACATTAACACTAAAACGGCAATGAGGAAAATCCACTGTTCAGATACAGCTCACATTGCATCCTAAATACATCCTAAATGTTGCTTGCATCTCTAGGTCAGAGGTTCAGCAACACACAAGAATCCAGATTTCCCACTGGAGCAGCTCCATCTCCATTACCAAGGGGCCTGTGAGTAAAAAATGATAAAACTACTTCTTTGATGGGGATGGGTGTAATAGGTGTATTAGGAGCTAACTCCTATCCTTGCCTACAGCAATTAGAATTTGGGAATAGTATTTATTCCTGTTTGTGAAAGATACCCTGACTAGGTAAAGGCAAGCTGTTATTTTGTTATTTCTGGAGGAATAGTGTTTGTATGCCAAATGGCCTTGCCCTTCACTGCCTGCTGCTGATGGCAGATGCTGGCTGTCTTGCCTAATTTGGTCCCACACTGCAGCACTAGCACATGCAAGCCTAGAAGGGCAGAAAGTTTTCACTAAAGTTCTTTTGCCCCACCCAAGTCACGTTAAGTATTGGATAGAGTTGTAGCTTCCTTGTGTAAGTACCTTTCCTGAGTGCCCACATTGCATCTGATACCCTTATTCTTTTTTTATTCTTGTTTAACTGCTACAACTATCCAGTGAATCCCATCTTAGAAATACCCTGGGAATCAATGAAACTGATGCTTAGTTGCTAAACGAATCCATGTATCTGCTAAGTAACCATATTCTTTATTTTTCTTTTTGCTCCATACTTCAGCAAGAAAACTTCTAATGCAGTAATTTCACCAGTAAGTTGACTTGTAATTGCATAATCAAACAAAAAATTTATTAGATTTTTAATTTATTGTAAAACTCAATTTTATCGCGGGTTTTATTACAGCATAAATGCTTAAAAAGACTAGGGGAAAGAGTTATAAAGACAGGAAATATTTGGGTGCTATTACATGAATAAAGATCAGAGAGAAAGCTCAAGCAGAAAAATATTTTGATCAAAGCAATCTTTGAATTCAGCGCTCTAGGATGTAACAATAAACACAGTACATGAACTGAATAAATGAGAAATAAATGGGAACACAGGCTATTTAGAAGTATTCCCAGAATGTACAGGGCTGCCTATGGAGAACATGAGTTCTTCGCAAGTGATAGCTCAAGAAATATGCAGGATTTTACCAGAATTTGTCAGAGGTTTTTCAGTATTTTGTCATTAGAAAAATATCCCAAAACTTCTTGTGGCAGAAAGTAAGAGGACTGGTTGAAATTTTCAAAGAAATTAATTTGAAAAATATTTCAAAATTGGCAGTTTATTATCATTGTTTCAAAATGAAAAAAAAAAGAAATGGGAAGATTGGTTGCAGTTGTACTGTGAGCTAAACTTACAGTTTAACTTTCAGTAAAAAGAAGTATGTTCAGACATTTGTGTGCATAGACGAATAAAAAAAAAATCAAATTTCGATTTGCAAGTATTTGGGAGAGACTCTTCATTTTTGGGCCTGAGATAAGAACAAACCGTCTAGATTTTACTTTTTCTCCATCTATTTATACCCACAAACTGGGGTAAAATTCTTTCCAAATCAACTTTGCAAAATCCCAAACTTCAATTAGAGGCTCTTCACAGAATGGCTATGTCCCTGCCTCCTAATTCTTCCAGGATGTTGTCAATTCTAAACTATTCCACAAAAAGCTTAAAAGGATAAACATTTGCTGTACAAGTGCCATTTAATACTTGCTTGTCCTGCCCTTTTATTGCAGAAACCATGTTTACCCCCCAGAGAGACCTTAACTGCAAATGAAGGTAAATTATAGCCACTACTGTAAAAAAGTTTACATTTATCTGAACTGGTGTTTTGTTTTGTTTTTGTTTTTTTTTTACTAAAAACATGAGACAAACTACACCACGTTCAACTTACTCTAGGTTTTTGAGTGGTGTTTGGTTTTAGCAGTGTCAAACTGGATCTGGGCAGCCTTAGTTGCACTGAATATCATTGTTCTCTAAAAGCAGTCACAGTAAAACTGCTGAGGTTACTGGCGGGCTAATGTCGGACAATAATGGGCCAGCAACGTGCCCACGTAGCCCTGTAAGTGGAGAAGGGGGAAGGGAGGGACGGGTTCTGAGCTCAGCTAGAACCATCTCGCACGGAGCCGACGGCTGCCAAGAGCCAGGCCCTGGCGCAGGCAGGAAACGCGTCCCGCCCCGGCTCCGGCTGTGAGAGCCCGCGGCTGCTGCAGGCAGCCGGCCCCAGCGCCCTCCCGCTGTGTCACGGAGCCCTGCACAGATATCCACCGCACAGATATTTGCCTAGAATTTAACAAAAAAAGCAGTGCAATGCCAAGCTGCCATGTAAGGAAAAAAACCCCAACATTTATAGTAAAACAAACCCTCCTTCACCTACTGGGAGTCCCTAATCCGGGATAATATATTTCTGAAGAAATCTCGACTCTACCGTTTGTTTTCCCAAACTACAGAAAAACCTACGGCACCAGAACGACAACGCAGTTCCAACCAGGAGCTTCCACTTCCACCCCTTCCAAGTGGTGCCCAAAAGTAAGATTCCCTTTCCATCTTTTGAATACTGCAATGCACCAGCACTTACTGCTTGGTCTGAACAAAACTCTGAGAGGCTCAAAGGGGAGCACTCTTTTCACTGTAGCCTTCCTGTTGCTTTTTGAGAGCTGAGATTCCTGAAGCCTCACAGTAGCAAAAAAAATAAAACATAGCAAATGAATGCATACAAATACTATAACCATCACCAAAACACGAGAGGATATAATCTGTAATAAGGTGATGGAGATTTAAACCATATGTTTAAATTCCTCCTATTGGGATATCATTTTTTTTAATACCTGTATCAGACCCCTATTTCTTAATGAACAAATGGGTGAGATGGAACACACTCTTACCACTGCATGCTTCAAATAACACAATTTTCATATTATCAGGACTGGGTAGATCCCCTCAGACCTTTCTGTAATCTCTTGACATTTATTTCAGGCCTCTGCTCCCAAAGTCCTCAATTCTGCCAAGTAAGTATAATTCCATTTTTTAATTAAAACGTGATTAACTTGTAATTTCAAATTAACCTTTGAATTAAAATTATTTCAAAATACCTTGCACATTAATTCAAAATGAATTAATATATCTGTAATGTATACAAAGAGGAAGTCAAATATCCAGGATCTTAACTCAGCTAGTAAAATTAAGGGAGTATGTCAGGGTTATTGATGTAAAATGGGTGCTTCATTTACATTTATGAATACTGGAAATTTCTAGCAAACGCAGTTTGGGTCATTTCCCATCGTAATAAAGATTCCATCAGTCTTTCTTGTCACAGAAGAATCCTAAATATGACATTTCTGGACTGCTCAAGGCTTCTGTTGCCTAGAAAATAGACAGATTATTATTGCATCCAATTTATTCTTTTTCTACAGAAGGAAAAAAAAAGAAGGTACTTTTATAATAGCAAATGCTAAAGCTCTTCTCTAAGCGGTGCTTTCCAAGATGGATTTTGTTTCAGTTCACAGTTAAAAACAAATTAGGAAATATGTATATAAACTCTCTTTGTACAGAAGTGTAAATTAGATCTAACATTTTTATAGTTCCTTGTTAGCAGACACTTGTCTGACCTTCCTGTAAGCCCTTTACTGTACATATTCAGTCTGAACATATCTTTCACACTGTAAACAGATGGTGAGAATGGCACATAAAAATCTACATTTGGTGTAGCTTACACTAATAACAGCATGTAAGTTTATCTCTTTCCTGGAAACATTTGCTTGATGCATGTTGCAATTTTATCTCCTGTGCTGAGGAAATATAGTATGGTTCACATTAATGCTCTTGACTGATGCACTCAGGTTTGTCTCCTCCTGTCACACAACTGATGTGCTTCAACTTGAAGCATAAATTCTTACTACTTCTGTAACCATAACTATTCTTTGAGGCCATCTGGTGCTAAATTATGCTCTGATTAGTAAACTTTCTTTAGCATAATCTTATTCTGTGCCCGGTCCAATAACAATTTTATAAGACATACCACTGGTCCCAATCACTAATGTCCCTTCAGCATAACCTGCCATCTCTTCTTTGTCCCCATACAAGCCTAGAGCTAACTTCCATCTTCATCATTAAAAGTACTTATTTCCCATATGGCACAGCATCAAATGCACCACTGAAGTCCAGATTAAGTATGGTGCCACATTCCCTCTTTGTAGAACTCTGTTATTTCATGGAAGAGCTGTAACGTTTTATCTACTTGGCTAAGACTCAGATTTTCTCTTGTTAGTTGTGCTTTTACTTCCAAATCTTAATGTTATTTCCTTCGAATTTTCTCCTAGGGCCTTGTGTTCTGTGGAATCAGACAAAAAGCCCTGTAGATGCTCAAGTCACTTTTTCTACTTTAGGTATAGCAATTATGTTTGGTATTCTTTAATCATTTGGTACCATCCTGACTTGAAAATTACATAAAATAACTGTTACCACTCCTGAATTTCATGTGCCAGTTTTTAAAATTTCTTAGGTAAAGATTATGTGGGTAAAGATTATTTAAACTTTGCTTCCAATTTGATTGTGGAAATTTCCATTTCTGTGCCAGAACTACTATTTGTTTAGTACATAGATTATCTTTAAAATCAATAAAATTCTTATTGCATAAAGCCCAATCTCTCTTTCCGTTTTTAGACACAGCTAAGGCATCTTTCATTACTTATTTTAATGTCTTTTTGTCAAGTCTAATTCACTAATCTGACTGATTTATGGCAGTTCTTGCTTTAGTCATACAGTCTATCTTCAGCTGTAGCTTTAACAGCTGGTCAGTCAAAATTTTACAGAAAAAACAAAATTCAAAATATTGAATAGCCTTCTTCAGGTGATTATTAATTCACTGAGAGCTGGAACTGCTCCCTACAATGTCTCCCCTCCATTTGGGATGCAGCTTCCAGATAGTTGCAACTTTACTACAAAATGTTCTAAATGTACTTCACACAATTGTCTTTGAGGTCTCCTGTCCAACTGAATTTTTTAATTCTGGTCACTGTATGGTCTTCTCTGTAACATTCTTACTCATTTTTTAACCAAAATCTAAAATTTTATTAGTGAAGACTTGACAACATAGTCTGCAGAGCACCATATCCAGAAACAGGTGAATGCTAACAATCCTAGTAGCGTTTGTTTTCCCCAATAAAAACACACAGGAAAAGAAACCTCCCATAATAACAAAATATGTAACACTCAACTTTCTACAATGATCTTCTCTAGTATATTGATTTGCATCCAGCTGTGCTCACAAGTACCTATAGGAGACACCTACACTCTTGGGCCAAACTCTGTTTTACCAGAAAGCAATTATCTATACTTACTTTTTTCATATCATTACTATGCAACACTATCAAACATTTTGCTTCTGATTTCTTAAACTCTTACATCTGTATTTCAGCCCTAGTAATTATTTTCTACTATGCTTTGTTTATTCCAATTATAATTAAGCATCATAATGCTTTCTTTTAGTTCTGCTTCTCCATTTTGCTGCCTGGACTTCTTGCACTTGCATACAAACAATTCAGGTGATCTAAACTGGTGAAAAATTGTCTCTGAGATACATTCATTTTCCTGACTCCCTCACCTGTAAGACTGCTTCTGACGTTGGACTGAGCACAAATATTTGCATTGTGTTCCTGCATTTTCTTATCTGTTGCTACGTTCATTCACTTTGGTGGTGGAAGAATTTTTTTCCTGTATTCTAAGTCTAGTTCTGGCTAATAACCAACTTGTTATCCAAACTGGTTTTCTCTTCACAAGCAAGGCTACCCTTTAGGCAGGAAAGTGTCCCAGTACTCATATAGGCCCCATCCATTTTCAGTAGAAAGCTTTCCTGAGTGGTATCAAAGGTCAACCGTTTCCAGATCTTCCAAAGTCCTTGTAACAAATCAATTTCTTACGTCATAACAAACATACTTTGAAAACTTATACATGTTGTTCTTTCGCTTTTCTAGAAGTGCCAGAAGCTGCAAACCGTTCTTTGGGTGCTTCCCTCCCCAGCAGCACTTCATCTATTTCAAGTTCTGCAGACCAGGTATAGTATTAGCTAAATTCATATTACCGAAATCTCCCTATCTTCTTATCCTTTATTTTAAAATAGTATTTCCACCCCTACCTGCTTTCAAAAGAAAATGACACTCCTTTTGTGGAGGGCTTCTATGCCCCCTTTTGCAATGAGGCTTTTCTGTAGCACAAATAATCTGAATGTTAGCTTTCATTAAAATATGTTTAGAGGTTTAATAAACTGTAGAAAAAAATGTAAATAGTATTATAACCAATCTTGGCACTCTACCAGTCACTTCAAACAAAACTTTAAAAAGCTTTAGTTTCATGTCTTCCTGACTCCCCAGTTTGTACTTTCAACATCATTGAAACAAGGAAATCTGTGGTGATATACTTAAGTCTAGTCTTTGATATAGATGGCTATAAAGAGTTTTTAATCACCTCCTTTTTTCTAACTTATAGCTGTACAAATGGTGTACAGGAAAAAAAAAGTGCAGTAAGCAAATACAATGATGCTGTTATGCCTCCCCCATGTCTTTTAGTCTCTCCCAAGTCTAACTCCTTTCTATTCCTTTAAACAGATCTCTTCTCATTACAGTTAATACTGTCAGTTTTATGGCAAATTCTTTTTTTAATGTGTTTTGTTGCAACATTAAGCTTTGAATGATCTAAGCAAATGCAAAGTTATTTTCATTTCAGTGCTATTCCCCTTATTCTCATTTTGGATGAAGGGAGACTACAAAATGCAGAAAGCCATTCTTATTAGCCTGGTAGTCACAAACACGGTAAAAATAGTTCTGCTGAGCGTAAAACAAAGGCTCTATCATGCAGAGCCAGTAACATCAAGTGTTCTAAAGTCTGACATGACAAACATAATACAAGACTATTTGAAGTTCTGGAAAATTTTAACTATGTCATACTGGATATTTATTATAAAAATTACTTTCAAATAAGCAATCTAGCAGACTCTAAACAAATAGCTCATAGCAATTACATTTGCAATTTTAATGTAACAGCCATGGGCAAAAAGAGCTTAATAAAAGATCCATTTTGCTAAAAAAAAAAAAATTTAGCTGTTAGTGCTACTTTCCCAGTAGTTATATACAGTAGTATCATTTGCTGTAGCATCCTGCACAATACAGGTGCTCACAGATGTCGTTCATTCCCATGGCATTTACTCTTTGTTTGGTTCCCATCCAAACTTTGGCAGCAGCTGTCTTCTTCTACATTATAGGCTACAGATAGTGTTAGAAGAAAGGCCGGGGGGCCATTGATTCCTTGTTTTGTTGAACAAAGATTTGTTTACGGGACTCATTCTCTATGTGGGCAAGTACCTTTCATACTTGCAGTTCCTCTCACCCTTTCTTTTTCCAATGAATAGTGTGACTGAAGAAATAAATGGAAAAATTTTGAAGGTAAAATTATATGTAATGGCTTGAGCCAGTCTAAGAATTTAGTGCAATGCCCCCAAAATTGAGACTCTGCTCTCTCCTCACCGTCAGCTCCCCTCCCAGCTTCTCTGTTGTTCCCTTCTGATCCGGCAGTGGGTTGAGCCAAGTCACTAAACTTACAGAAAACCAGCCTGGCAGTCAAACACAAAAAAAGGCAACTTCTTCTTTCTGCAAGATAAATAAAGTGAATTATCTCACCATGAGCAACAAAATGAGCCCAAAGAGAAGCCAAGACATACCCTTTCCGGCCTCAGTAAGCGAGCTAGACCAGCTCAGTTATAATGCGCAACTTCACCTTTAATCTGTTTTGTACAGAAGTGACAAAGCCTGTGTGAAAATTAATTTTATCATAAAGCTGGAGCAAAATTTATCCAACCTTCATGCTGTCCAGGTGGAGACAATCATGATTGTGTTCACAAACAGCATTAAGGATATGGGAAACTTCATTCCCATTATGCCTTTTCCTGGTCTTAAAATCAAGAGTCATGCATGGTTAGAAGGGAAAAAGGGATTTTACCTTGGTATTTATTTTAAGGATCCTTAGGTGCATTACATCCAGGTCGAATGCACCCCAATGCACAGCGCAATGTACAGCCACAAAAGATCTGGTATAACATTATAGGTCTTGCTAATTAGCATATCTATCAAAAATTCCCCAGTGAGAGGCTCAAATGAGCCCCTTCCCTAAGGGACCTTCCCCTGGATGGTTTTATCTTGGTTTACAGAATGTGTTCTGGAGAGGACCTTGGGGTCTGGGGCACACTGATCCCTAACAACGAAGCTTCTAAAATGTTTAGTCTCCCAGCTGAACAAACAAGTCCAAGAATGTAGGCAAAAAGCACTAAGAATACAGAAGTTGTAAAAAGGTATAAAAGGGGTATAAAAGAAAAGCCAAAAAATCATCATGGCATCACCCAAAGCTTAGACACAAACCAAATCTGAACACCTCATGGCTAGCCCACAACTGAGCAGCATTTAAACTGTTAATGGTCTATTTATTCCTCAGCATTCCTCAACATTTATTCCTCTTTAAATTCTACTGGAATAGCTTCCATCTTTAAAACTGTCCTACAGTTGAACCTGACTGCTTTCCTCAGGGTATCTCTCTTTTGTTGTTTATCAGCCTTCTACCACAAATCTGTTACCACTGTTTTGACACTCTAGTTTTTCTTTGCCCTATCTCTATCCAACTAAAACAGTGAACTCCTGGTAAAGACTTTTTAAACTCTGTGTTTTCTGCATTTTAGTTCTTCACAGCTGTCATTATTTAGCAGTAACTCTCCTACAGGCCATATTCTTTATTATTATTATTATTATTATTATTTTACAGGTGAAACACTGTTCCTCTCTTTTTAGGATGCTGGTGTTCACAGTAAAGCATGGTATGCTGCTACCTGTGATAGGAAAATGGCAGAAGATGCATTGTACCGATCAAACAAGGTAAGTCAGTTTGAAAAAATTTCTGGTTTATGGGAAAAAAACCCAAACCTTCAAATAAAAAAAAAATTTGAAAAAAAGACAACCTGAAAGTATTCTAAGAGCATCAGTTGCATTCTGAACAGGTCAGAACTACTGTGCCATGCAAGTACTGTCAAACCTGAAATTATTGTGGTGACGTTAGTTAACTCTGGCTTTCGTTGCAAGACCAAAGCACTGCAGAGAAAGCTATTACAGACTAGAGAGCTGAGGAAGATCTGATAGCTCATACACACCCCATAAAAGAAATGCAAAGCCCAGTGACTTTTAAGTGGTCTCCACCACTGTCCAACAGTTCACGTGAAAACAGCTATTTGGAAAGGCTGGTGTTGCTATGCATTTTGAAATAGCAACACTGCATTTAGTTGCAGATAGTTGCAAGAGTTGCAATAGCTGCATTCTCAACTATTCTTTGTACAAAATCTGGTGTCACAAGAGCCGCATGTAGAGTTGCATCCTCAGCATCAAGCACATTTCCACTCTTGCCTAAGTCCACAGAGCAGGATAAAGGGGGAGAGCATGGGGGCTATCACCAGCTGAAGGCTACTGTGTGTTAGTGAGCACAGGGCTACAGGGTTGGGAGTGCAGGTGCCTGAGTGTGCTGACAGTGCTTTTTACAGCTCTAGAGAAATGGTATCTCTACTTCTCCCTGCTTTCTCGCCTAGCTACTGCCACTGACAGGAACTATTCCCTAACAATCTGTGGACCCCAACAGATGGCTGCCACTGTGTATTTATTTCTTTTTTTTCCTCTCTGGTTGAGAGAGGGAACAGGCAGTGGTAAGGGTGATTCTTAAATGACAGCTTCATAAGCTACTGTTAGCAGGAATACATGCTACTTTTCATCTGCTGCTATTCTGTTTTTCTAATGGGAGAAAAGAGTTTAATGCTAATATAAATCAAAATATTAAGCCAAAACCAAACTAAGTTGTTGGAAAGAAATGAGCCAAATACACGGACTACTCTTATCGTTTTAGGATGGATCTTTTCTAGTAAGGAAGAGTTCTGGACAGGACTCACGGCAACCATACACACTGGTGGTGTTTTACAACAGAAGAGTGTACAACATTCCTATACGATTTATTGAATCAACAAGACAGTATGCACTGGGCAGAGAAAAAAGTGGTGAAGAGGTGAGATGATGTGGGGATATTTTTCCTAACAGTTTTCAATTATATACCTTTAATAAGCAATGAATAAGATATATTGCACTATGACCAAAAAGATTCTTCATGTATGAAGGTAAGAATATACCCTTCTCTGTCAAGTTAGAGAAACCAGTGTTATGTCAACTCCTGGACACTGTAACTAAAACCACAGATCAAATTTAAAATATACTCATAGAGCTGTTTTGAATAAAGTTAACAGGATAAGGGCTGCAGCTGCTAGATAAATTTTCTGACTGTTTATAGTCTTCTATTTACCTTCTAAAACTCTAGTTAGATTTCTTGGAAAATTGCAAAGGAAGAACAGCTATGTTCAAAAAACAAAACAAAAACCCCCAACACTATCAAAAATGAGAATGACATTACTGTTAATACTGTTTTCACATAAAGAAGATGTTAAACTCTAGCTCTGGAGTGAAAAGATCACTGGTTGGCTACTCTGCCACACAGGTAATTACTCTGATTGCAAAGCAGAAACTCGGAACACAAATACCAATAAAAACAGTTTGTTATCACTGCATAGAGTAGGCTTTCCAGCAATGTGAAAGTAGGCTTGCCGTAACCTAATTATCTGCCTCCCAGGCACCAGTTGCAAGATTACAGAAAATATAATAGCCTGAAGGTCACCTGGTCTTCAACAAAGGGTGAAAAATGACCTCAGGATAAATAGATAGTCCAAAGTTTTTATTTGACAAAAGACCAAAAGGAAAAGCAACAGATCTAGCAGATCCTGGATATTAATTTACAGTGACAGACATTAAAACTGTGTACCTAGAACAGTTCTCACTGATGGCTGCCTGTACCAGAGATAGCCTACCTGTTACTCCCAGAGATAGCCTTCCCTCTGAGGTGGCTGAACCACATCTGCCACAGCTTCTGAGCAGCCAATCTTTACACTAAGGTAACATGAAATGTCAGTTCACTGTGGCCCATAGCAAACTCGGTGGTTCAGTTTGTGAAGGTGGCAATCACAAATGTAAAGGAGGAGACAGCTGGTGCCTGTAATATCTTCTGTTGTCCAAATCTAATCTGTTTATGACTAAAATCAGAACTAAGAGAAGGATCAGTGCTCTCACTAAAAGGCAGAGCATCTCACTTGGTAGTGGTTGTAGTTTAACTCTCTTCAGTTATGTGAGAAGCAAAGATAAAATGATGCAGTGATTACTGTCAATATTATAGCATTAAAAGAAGCCAGCACTAATTATTTTTTGTTTTCTTTACCCAGCGCTTTGACAGTGTTGCTGAAATAGTAGAGAATCACCAGCGCACCTCCCTGGTTCTAATTGACAGCCAGAACAACACAAAAGACTCAACAAAACTGAAACATGTTGTAAGAGTTTCTTAATCAAACTGAACTGCTAAAATGAAGACTTCTTTAATCATTTCTTCCAACATACCAAGACATGGACAAGATATTAAAAGAAGAAAATCCAAAATTATGGGAAGCACTCTTTAAGAGCACCTACAGAGTAGTAAGAAATGTGTTTCATGGAGTTCAATCCCATGTCACTCTTATCAGGAAAGTGTTCACATTTAACACAAGAAGCCAAAGCAGATACACTGTCATCTCTGACAACACGGGTATCCAAAGTCACATGAAGAACAACGGCATACCAGCCTGGTTAGTCCTTTGACTGCTATTTGGAGATAGAGTTCTTGTAGGACATTTTCGTTTTAAAAATGGTAATACCCATAGTAATCTACTCTTTCAATCCATGTTTACCACATACCACTGCTTTCAGCAATTTCTTCGTAAAGTGCACAGTCCCAGAAATTAGAGCAACTTGACCTAATATACCACTGTGCACAAGTTGAAAATACGACTGTACTTTGTGATTAGTGGCAATAAATCCACCTGAATGTTTTAGATTTATGGACGTGTTGTACTTTCCCTCAGCTTCACCCTGTTTCACTGATATTTTTGCTTGTATTATCAGATGTACAAATAAAATTTAAAAATACTGTAAACTCAGAAGTGTATGGAGACTTTGCTGGACTGCATTTCTTGGCACCCTTCCAGCAAGAAAGCATCAATTCACTAGTGTATGAACAATATCACTTTTTACAGCTGTATCTCATATATAGACACACACACATATTTGGTTTAATGACTGCGAAATCTTTTGTCTTCAAATTGCCTACTGTTGGTACACTGCTTCATTGCTAAACTAATTACTCAGTTCTTGCTGAATTTATGGACACACATACAGAAAAAAAACCACTTCTTTCAGGCCTGTTTAATCACAGTGGTTTACTTATTGTATTATTGTGAACAAAGTAAACTTCCACAAATGTTCAAGTGGTGAAAATTAATTTGATGAATGTATAAATTGCACAAGTGAAAAACTTTTAGGAGCAATTGTTAATTAGTTCTAGAGGTGTTTGATTTCACTGGACCTGAAGACTCATCCATCTTAAAGGTATTTTCTAAAACTGACACTTTATATACACACCTGGTTTGTTCCTTTTGTTCCAAATCAGGCAGCGTTCTCTAGGATTATATTCAAGGCATTAAAGGCAAGACTGAGTCAAGACTTGCAAAGTCTCAGCAAGTCACTTAGGGCCATAGTGTAGCTGTATTCTGCAGCTATTTTCTTGTGCTTTTGATCAATGACTTCTAAAAGTAATGCACCTCTCTTCTAGAAAGAACTGTATGCTAATACAATGCTCAGCACATGCTACCTACGTATCTTGAGGCATCTCAGTTTCTTCTCTCTGCAACACAGGTGGTACTTACCATACGTAATGTGAATAAGACTGGCAAGTACAAAACAATGTATACAGATATTACATAAGCCTACCTGACAGTTCACAGTACTACATAAGGGCTATGTTTAGTGTATTGCTAATATTTGTATTAGAGTATATTGCTACTATTGGTATTAGTTTTATATTAATACTATGATTAATACTACTGAAATGTTTAGGACATTAAGATTGCAAAGTCAAGGTGTCAAAATTAACACAAAAGTTAGTAGTGGCTGCAAGCTTAATTTACTCCTTCTATATGTGTGCTATTATTTAGCTACTTTAAGCATCACTCTAGAAGCTATTTCAAGCAATACTCACAATGGAAGTATTCTGTGAAAAAGTAGCCACTGAGTATTTAACTTCCTTTGCATTCATGTAGTCCTTGCCTTTCACGCATGTACTGTACATGCACAGTATTTAAACTTTGTACTAACAAAGTCTGTCTGCTAACCTTTCTGTGTTGCTCCTCAAAATGTCTAGGTTCTTCAAACATTGCTTTCCAAGTTAAGTGTGCTGTATCTCCATCATTCTAGAACTGGGGAAAAAAAATAGTGTGAGCAAGGGAAATTCAAGTGTATACCTATAGACTTTCATACAAGAAACTAGGTATCACTTTTTAAGGTAATTAGCACTGAACACTTTAAAGCACTGCTGCTCCTGCCCCTCGGCTCCAAGTGCTCAGCACTACATGTAATACTGTGGCTAACCTACAAATAACAAATATGCTCTAGATAAACCATCCAGTTACCTTCACCCTAAACCCTTCTTTACTTTTTATCCGTGTTCTAAATGATTATAGGGCTAAGTTATAGTTTTGACAAGGCAGGGAGCTGATAGGCAACACAACCTTCCACAAAATAATCCCATCAGCCTGAGATGAGAACTTCTTAGGCACAAAAGAAGGCTTCATGGGGGAACGAAAAAAAAACAAACCCCCAAAACACATACACATCACACCAGTATGTTATCGCCTACTTTACTACACTTGGTGTTTTATACAGGAACAAAGGAGCAGACTGGTTACTCTGCTTTCCATACCCAAGCTAGATCTGTTACACCTTGGCAGGACTTTGGTGTAGACATTGTTTTGAAACACAGTTTTAGATAGAGAAAAGTTTAAGCAAGTTTCAGGTAAATGACTGTACCAAGTTATCATTTCCTACATTCTGGACATAAAATAAATTGGCGTTCAGGATGAAGCCAGCTGTGTTAAAAATCCCAATGCTATGGATTGAAAAGCCATTACAGAATGTAAGAAATGGTGACTTGGTGCAGCTGTTGCAGTGCCAGCAGTCATCTTAATGCCATCATGCGTATGCACCATGTAACAGGTATAGCAAGTCTGACCTGACAGACACAGCAACACACCTCTCCCCTCACTTTTCTTTGATAGTGATAACTAATTTCTCTTCCAAATAATTTCCATTCACTGAATAGCTAAAAACAACAAAATAAAAAATAAAACAAACGAACACCAACCAACCAAAAAAAACCCAAAACCAACAACCCCCCACACAAAAACACCCTAAACCTAGAACTAAAAATGAAGTAATTCTTTTGTCTGAGAACTCAGGGCAAAGTATCATATTTAATAATGTACAAAGGAGAAGTGTTGTCTGCCTACCTGATACACAGAGTACAACAAGTACTGTGTATCATTCCTGATGATGTTGCTCCATGAAAGGAGTAAGAAATTGCATTCTCAAAAATCCAAGTGTTCAGACACACAAGTTACAAAACTACATTCCTCCTTCAATCAAAAGCATGAGCAGCAAACAGAGATTATTAGGAAGTGTTGTAAAAAAAAAAAATCTCACATAACAACAGCTCTGTAACAAGATGAATACACATCTTGCCAAGAATACACAATGGGGCCTCTTTAAGGCCTAACACAATTTAGGCCTCTTCAATGCATAATACAAATACTGTACAAGTGGCTGATGATCCTGTGTTTGCATCTATTTTTGTATGTCCCAAAACACTAGAATCAATTTAAGGTTTCTTATCTTGCTATGTGCACTGTTACAAGCTATTTTAAAATGTTATGGTTGCAAAGCCAAGCACTCAAAATTAACACACTTTAAGTTACCTGTGCAACCCTGACACATAGCTATACCCATTACAATACAAGCATTAAATATATGATCATTGAATAGTTTTCCAAATGGATTTATGTATTTCACTTGGTCCACACAATACTTCAGGAATAAATTGTAGCTGTGTACTGAAAAAGACTGTGGTTTGTAGGATATTTGTAAGATACCTTCCCCCATTTACTGAGAATGCTGAGAAATGCACCAACATTGCAGGAGTCAGCCAGTAAAATAGTGGCTTCATAAAGTAGTTGAACATTTCACTGAAGAACTGAACATACTGTCCCTGCACCTTCTACTGCACCATCTACTGCGACACCAGTCAGATCACTTCAACCAAAATTTCTCCTGACGGTAATTAATTGCCATCTTAATTTCAGTCAAGTCCCACTTGAGATTTTCTGAAACCTAATCTGCAGAAATGCCAAACTGTTAGGACCTCAGACAAAGCATTATGGAAAAGGCCATAAGAATAAAAGAATTATGTATTTAGAACAGTACTTGAGCAACATGCTCTAAATATTAGGACATAATTAAGGGTAGGGGAACAAAATATTAAATCACTACTCAGGAGGGAGCAACAATTCTCTGCACTAAATGAGATGGATGTCCATGGAAAAAGTGACACATGACAATGAATTAAGATCGTATAAAGCAACCTTATTTCAACATTTCCTATCTTTACAACATTCTTTTCTGCAGTACCATTTAATTAATAGGAAATTCAAAGGAAAACAAACCAGTTAGAAAAAAATTCCAGTGACAGTTGTCACTCTCATGATTCATCAATATAGAGAAACCCCCCTAATGCTATAGCAGAATTTCCACCTCATTGCTAAGTAATTTTTAATAAAAATTGGTCATCCTTGCTGAAATTGCAGCAAGTAGGTTCAGAAACAAACTTCACATAAATTTTTTCCAAAGAAGGCAAAGGCAATGTCCAAAATTCATGGGTTCAATTTCACAGTTTACAGGACAGCAAACTGAGGCAGACAATAGATCCTTCTAGTCAAAAAATCTTAGTATGTTTTTGTCATTTCCTAATGCTGTTTCTTTCCAACCTGTTTCCTCACCACTACACCAGTCTCCTTCAAAGTTCCTAGCCAAATTAACATCAGAGCTCAAGCCCTTTGTTCAGCACAAAATGATCCAGTTTGGATAAACAACACATACCAACTGTGTATTAATTCACCCAAACTATGCTGCCTTGACTGCTTCAGTTGACTCCCTTACGTAAGTCACCAGCTACAAGGCTTCCTGCCAACACACAGATCAAGAAAGAAAAATTTATCTAGCCTGAAGCAATTGTTTTTAAATAATTTTAACACTTTTTAAAACGTAAGTTGAATTCAGGTTAGTGGTGACATGCCTATGACATCCATGAAAGACTTCCTACTGTTGCACTGGTAGAAAGCAATCTTCATTTTCACCTTATGGAAACAGTAACAGAAAACTACCTGGGCTTGCATACAATCTAAACCCAGAGATTTAAATGTCCCAGTCCCCTCCAAGCCTACTATTCAATTTTGACAGTTTTTTCATCAATACTTTGGGAAGCTGGCTTAAACTGCCATACTCAGGCAAAAGGTGCCAGCCCCACGGTAAGGGTAATACCACTTAAGACAGAAGCTTCTAGCCTACAGGTTCATTAAGAATCCAGAGGACAAAGTCTCAACACATAATTACTGTGGGTAACAAAGACCTTCATCTGTATAGCCTCAGTCCCTATGGTTAAGAGAAGGTCTTTTGTTTACATGCCCTTATATAAAGACTAAAAACTGTGAAGCATAGTCTGTCTTCATTATCCCTAAAACTGAAAGTAGAAAGCAAGCAGGCTCCTAAGAACACTACTCTGCTGGCTGGTAAAGTAAGGGAAGAGTAACTCAAGCCTTCATTTTGCCAAATCCCTGGTGCCCCAAAAGGCAATGCATCTGAATAAGCAATAGCAGAAAACATTAAGTCATTATGGGGACAAATTACACGCACCTGAAATAAAACTATAATGCAAATACTGGCCTGAAATGGTGCTCTGCACCTCCCCGTATCCTGACCTTCCTATAGGGTTTGTGGCAGACATAGTAAGACAGAAATATTTTCTATAAATGCTCAAAGTCATGTTCTGTAAACACAAGTTATAGCAAATTTAATAGTGACAAAATCAATACAGATTAGGAATGTTCACCATTCTTAAACACCATATACAATATGAATATATATACTGTATATTTTCAATCGATTTCAATCTGACTCACCATATTAACACAATCATAACATGTTTTATTAATTTATATGAAAAATACTTCACTAAGAAAGTAGACAAACTGCACAGAAATAGTACAAGTGTCATGTGCATAGCAATATAGCTTAAAGCATTCACATATGGCTTTGTTTAAATGAAACTGTTGGGGGAATGGCCCTATACGGACCCATGGTTACACAGTCAACATAATGTAAACTGCTTCACATCTTTGAGGCACTTGCTAACAATAGTGTTCAATCCCTGAAAAATAAAATCAAGAGCTAATAAGTGAAAGTAACAAAAATCCCAGGATAACACCTGTGTGTATTTGTTTGAAAAGATTTCAAAAATTGGTTTAGTAGTGCATGCACAGAACTGACAAACTGGGGGGAGGGGTGTAGTTTCTGTGCAAGAATTATACCAAGTAACTAAAAAGTATAAAAATATTTACATGTTTAGGGATTTTTAAGTATGTACAGAACAAAAGCCCTGAAGACTCACTCTATAGAATAAAAATAGAGCAAATTATAGCAGTAATAAAAAATAATACATATTTTTATGGAATTGTATTTGTAGTTAGTTACAAGTTATTTAAACCACGAAGTTCTTTAATCTTTCCCAAATCTGATGGCAATAGGGAATACTCTCTTTTAAAACACAAGCACTTTGCATCGTTTTTCAACCTCAGTTACAATACTGACATACAAAACAGAGTAACTTGTGTATCCTAATTCAACTAATTCTCTTTTTTTTTAACTTTAATGAATGATACAAATTTTCTTCACTGGTCATCGTTCCATTAATGAATTCCAATCTCGAGTAGCCTCCATCAGATGCCTCTGTCCATGTCCTACCCAATTATCCTGATTGTCAAATATTCTGCCACAAAACCAGCAGCTAAACTTAGCTTTCAAGGTATTATCAGAGGTAGTTTTCACAATCTGGTAATTGTTTTTGCTGGTCTTTTTCAGTGTCAATTTTAAGACAAATCTTTCTTTCACAGGGCTAATGGGTTTTATTGTCCTGTACCTTTTTTGAGAAAAATCATCAGTAGTTACATCCAAAGGATTGCAGAACTCTGGCTGCAGAAGAGCTTCAACAGTTCTTTTTGACAATAAAACCTTAAGAACATGTCCCTTAAATTTAGCAATGGTTTTCATTACATTTACAACTTCTGGAACATCTGCATCAGGATGATTAAGCACAACAACTGGTTGATTTCTCCGGGGGCATTTTACAAGCTGGTTAGAATTAAAAGGGAGTAATTTCAAATTCCTTACAGTTTTTTTTGATGCCCTTGGTTTGTAAGGGCTACCTGATTCACTAACAATTTCAGCCTGATTCTTTTCCTTACACTTCCTGTGCAACACTACTTTCTTTCTAGGAGGTTCTGGGCAACTAGCCTTCCTTTTACGTTTGAAATTCTTGTTTCTTTGCACACCCACAGTTCCTGAACTTTTAGACCCAGCTTGTTTTAAACTAGGTTTTACTTTTGCAGTTCTGTTTTGGTTGCTCCATGTGGATTTCTGACAACCAAAGTTATTCCTCTTGTTAGCAGTTATTACTTGCATACTCTCAGTAGAACATTTTTGCAACTGTGTCCCTGCAGGAGGAACACAACATGCTGGATTAGAGCTTGCCAAAGAGGCATTTGCTGGCATTAGCCCACCTGGTAAGTTTAAGGCATCATTAAAACTAAGATTAGTTTGTTTCTGTGCTAGTGCAGGAGTAAGGAACTGCAAGTTATCCACCTGTAGTGAGGGCACCAAGTTGCTTACTGACTGAGTGGTATCAGACAGTGTATGTGAAGTAGGAGTCTTTATTTTCAGCAAAAGCTGTTGTTGCATGGCTCCAGTTTTCTTTGGTTGACAATTTTGACGAGCATTATCCTGAAAAAGAATTGGTTTGTGAACTACAGGCTTGTTTGGTGTCATACATTTCAGAAAAACTCCCTGCTGTCCATCAGGCGAAAGTGCATAAACATGTTGTTCCTGTTTAATTTCCTGTTGCTTTACTGACTCCAAAGAACCAAGAACAGCATCCTGGTGCTCTGGTAACACCTTCACAGAAGAAGTTACTTTCACAGATGACTCTGATGAGCTTGTAATTGAAAGAGGTGCTTTGAATAACATACTATTCAACGAGTCATTTACTGTACTGCATACTTCCCCATTACAGGAACTTCTTTTACTTCCAAAACTGTCATTTTCCCCCTTCACTTCTGAAGTTGATATGGTTATTTTTCCAAGTTCTCTGGATGCAATTCCCCCTAAAACCTGAGAACTATCATTAGCGCTATTTGTAACTGTTCCAACTTCCCCAGCAAAAGTCAGAACCATTCCAGGTCCTTTATTTGAAACAAAAGATGCAGGTACACCTTTAGTCACATGCCCATCTGATGAACTGGTTGATGGAAGAGATTTTCCTGAAACCACCTGCTGTCTAGACTGGTTAGAAAGGTGGAAAGGAACAAAAAATCGTGATGGAAGGGACTGAACAAAAAGGGCTTTCTTCTGTTCCTGAAGAACAGGCAAAACTGGTGAAAAGCTGCTAGGGTTTTGAGCTGCAGACAGTACTTCCTCTTTTACTAACTGCTGTGTAAACTCATCTGTTTGAGTTTTTAGCAACGTACCAACACCCGCAGTTCTTGATAATTTGTCCGCATCCTGTGAATCAAATGATGTTTTGGGTGTCTGTCTTTCTCTCCCACAACATGTACCTTCATTTGTGCTACATCTTGTATTCAACTCTCTCTTATATAAATTGAAGTCTACATTAGAAGGAGGCCTCTGAAAACCACGCGCACTTGCAGAGCTTTTTAAATGCACACAGGCTGCATTCCTGGTCTCAGGACCAGAAAGCAGCTTATCAGAATGAAGTTTTACACAGTTATTTGTCTTGCTGTAGGACTCTTGCTGAGAAGTTGTTTCTACTTTTAACACATCTTGCAGTAACTGGTTTATCTCAGGCGATAAATAATTAGCTGCCTGTTCACTTTGCAATGAGAACACAGACGTGATTTTAGGCATTAAAAAAGAGTTAACACAATCAGAGGCATTTTCCTGGAATTTCTCAGCTACGTTCTGAAAGCCTTGATCTATGTTAGTGTCCAAATACTGTTGGCCATTAAGCTTGTCCTCTGTAGAACACTTGCTGTCAACATCACATTTAGATTGGCTTTTAAAAGACACAGAGTTATTCTTAGTGTTTATGTGTTCATAAGTTTTATTAATATTTGATTGGGCTGACACAATTTTCTCTGCTTTTAAGCCTTTCATCGATTCTGAATATGAAGATGCAGATTCATTTCTACTGTTTTGAAAAGAACCTGTTTTGCTAAATTCTTTGTATTTGTCATCTGTTGATGTCCAAATGCTACATGGATTATCCAAAGAGTCCATTTTGGAATAGTTGTGAAAAGACAACAATCCTTCATTAGATGAATCCACCGAAGTTGAATAATAGAGATTATTAGCTCCATTACTATTATTCAGGCCACCATTTTGCATTTTCAGTTCAGGAAAGAAGGGCATTTTCATAGGGTCATAATGAAGAGTATTTGTAATAGCGGTTGGTAATACCTGAGGATGACTTGAAGGACTAAAGCTGCCCCGTGAGATACTACTCTGAGTTCCAACTTTTGTTACCTCTTCATGTGGAGGTACAGTTGAGTCCAGCTTCACTGGCAAATAATTTGGACTTCTTCCTACAGCTATATTAGAAGGTGCTGCAGTTTCAGAAACACTCCTCCCATACAATATGGAGTTATTTTGTTTTTCCACTTTTGTTTTTCCTGAATGACGAGCAGGACAAGAAAACGGAGGGGAGGTTAATGGATGAACATAATTGTTCTTTAACGCTGACTGATCAGTTACATGTGGTATAGCACCTGAAGAAAAGCCACAGGAATCAGCAGTCTGTAGCAAAGGAGTTGTAGAACCATCTTTAACAGGATCGAGTTTCTGACCCAACAAATACTCATTTTGCTTACTTGTAGGTAGTAATTTTATAACAATATGTTGTTTTCCATCTACCATTTTAAAGCCCATAAATTTAGCACTGTAATTTGCTGGAACAGATATTTTATTGTTTTTAACCATCAATACTGTTGGCCCATGAACAGCATTTTTCAATAATCCCAGGCCGTAACTTGTTCCATCATCTGCCTTATTGTATTGTGCAGTAGTAGCAGAGAGCATTCCACCCATGAAATGACGCTTTTCTGTGTATTTAATTTGATCATTCTCTTCATTTGCTTCCACATCTCTCATACACTGGTTCAGCTCCTCAGCATTTGTCTGAATTTTATTTACACTTCTTAGCACTTGTGTATTTTCTTCTCCGGCACTGTCACTTCCACTGCTTATTTTCTTCCATCTCCAGAGTGCTTTTTTTGATGCTCCCATTTTATACCTTCTTAACACAAGCTTCAGTCCTGCTGGAGTCTTTACTATTCTTTTTTCATATTTATCCTTTTCCAGTTTTTCTTTTGCAATTAAGTGGTCTCTGTGTAAACCTATGATGTGTTTTAAAAGATAATCTTTCCGTGATGTGCTGTAACTGCAATAAGGACAACCAAAAGAAAACATATTGGTATGAACAAGAAGATGATTTTGGAGCTCCTCTTCTGTAAAGTTTTCTTGATGGCATTTTCCACATTTATAGAGAATCTCTTTATGTTTGTGAATGTGCTGAACAAATGTACCCACATCATGGGTAGAAAACCCACATTTTTCACACTGGAAGCATCCATTTACACAGTGCTCTGATATGAAGTGTTTTGTCAAAGCCAACAAAGTGTATATCTGTTCATCATTACAGAGCTCACATTTTACTAAAGTGCCACGATGGATGCGTCTGTGCTGTTTAAGTGACTGAAAGTCATTAGCTGAGAAGCTGCACATCTCACAAGGATACAAAGGCAACTCACCATAGTGTAACAGCTGAAAATGTTTCTGTAGGTCATTTGGGCTGTATCTAATGTTATCCTTACACTTTGTACAAGTGAAATTCAGTATCTTTGCTGCAGTTTTCAACCCTTCTTCAAATTGCACTTCTGGTATAATTTGCAAGTGGCTTCCATCTGAACAATTGGGATTGCTTCCACTTATTTTGTCTAGACTTAAGGACTTCCTTGCAGTTTGCTGCTTACACTGAAAGAGTCTTCTAAACCTATCAACTTCATGTTTCATTAATACTTCATTTGGAATGTTCACCTTGGGCAATTCAATTTTCACATTTTTTAGTCCGTAAGTGAGATTGACATCTAAAATTGCTGGTTGAATTGTCATACTTAAAGGATCACTCATCAGTTCTTTTTTCAAAGTAATGTCTGTAGAAAAATTCTTCATAGCATTGTGTCTTAAGAAACTGATTTGCTCTTTACCACAAAAAAAGTGTTCCTGTTCAGATGACATGATTTTAGGTTTTGCTTTTCTTTACATGAATTCTTGCGATTTAGTCTTACTTCCGGCAGCAGATGAGACAACTGCACCGAGTTATTCTCAAAGCTCTACAACTTCCCCATTCCAGTCTCCTGAAATTAAAAAACAAAACAAAGCAAATACTACTTTTAAAACGAATGCAATTAGAACAGCTATTACAATTCATTAACAAATATATGCCAATCTTTGAAGTTATTAATTTTTATAATAGCACTCGAGGGGGAAAAATAAAAGGAGGAGGCAAAAAAAAAGCTATTACACTGTACCTTTGTTTGTTTGCTTGTTTTTGTTGGGGGTGTTTGCTGGTTTGTTGTTTGGGCTTTTTTTTCAAAAAAAAAATATAAAACTTGAAAAATAAGTTTTAAAGAACAACATCTACTGAAAGATACATGTCATCAAATTTTGGGTTTCTCTCACCCTGTAAGCATAAGAAATCCCAAGACCTACCTTTTTTAAATGAAGCCAGTGTTTATTACTCATTTGGGATTTCAAGCAAATAAAAACACTCCTTTGTGACATAGGTCACTAACTGAACCTAGTTGAAGTACTAAAAACAAGTAACTATTGTGCTTAAAAAGGAAAGAAAGTAAAATCAGAACCTGACAAAAGATCTACTTTACTAATGGAGACATGACCTTTACCAACACCAAAAAACCAATGACACTGACCTACAATGCATTTTTCACATGCCTACCTTTAGTACCACACGAGTCTGAAGTAGTCAACAGACAAAAGTTCTCAGGTTTCTCATTGCATGTTCCTGGATACATGTTAATATTTTCAGGGCATGACTGACAGCAGTACTCCTCTATGGATTAAAAGGCTCAAATAGTTATGGTCAGCATCACTGTCTCGCTACAGACTTCATGTCAGTGTTTCCATAACAGGCTGCACCAACAATTTATAGCAGCTCAAGTCTACGCTTGAACAACACTCCCGCACAGAATGTCGACACAGAAATCAGCAGAATTGAAAGAGCAGCAAAATTAATTTGAATTCTGAATAGCAACACTAGAAAGGAAGAACTGTTTCTTCACTAGTATAACACTTTTTACTACAAACTTTTTCCACAGAAGTCACAAAGTCACTTTCTTCTTTCCTAACAAAAGTTAGTAAATTGTTAGCTGAAATTTGATCAGTGATTCTCTCTCCCCTACTCTCGTGCTCACCCCGAAGCAACACAGACTTGGAACTCATGAGATCATCTTATTTATTCACATTCAAACTGAAAGAATGATCACATCCTCTCCCTCACTGTGACTAAGCGCAAGGGTTGCTTCTAGATCCCCAAGCCATCATAAGCATTAGCCCTAAGGTCTTTCAAGTATTTTCCCACAGTCCAGGGAGAAGGAAGTATCTAGCATTAGACATTCAAATACCTGACAAAGAAAATGGAGACTGAAAAATTTTCAAGTCCATGTTCTTGTATCATGTAGCAAGAAAAGTAAAACACTTTGTTTAAGCACATGTTTTAGTGCATTCCTTTGGAAAAGATATTAGCACTTCTGCACAATTCTTGAAAATAATAAACACAACATCGACACCATACACAGACTCTTATATCAAGTAAATTCACTGAACTGTGTCCTCCAGATATGAGAAGAGACTGCAAGACTTCAACTATACATCTGACACTCAAAAAAAACCCCCAAAACAACAAACCACAGAGACATACACTCCCTCCTTGGAGTCTCTCCAAATGGAAACACTTTGGGTAACTCAATGACACATTCCCCGTCTTCCACACCGAAGATTAATACGTGGGATATTACCCTACTTTGAGCCTGGAGAACAACTCATGTGCATTTACACTCCATTTCCACTAAAAGAGTACTGCATTAAAATGCATTCTCTTGCCAATGGTATATCCCTTATTTGAACAGAAGCAAGCTGAACTTCCAGATAAAGAACAAGTAACTAAAAATGACCTGGATTTGTTTGTTTGAACAACTTTTTTAATACACAGATGCAACACAAAGATTACAGGTTGCATGATGCAATACACCATCCTGATGGTAGCTGCCCATCCTTCAGATTAAAGTGTTACACTGTCAGACACTGAAACCTGAAGTATGTTTACAGTTAAAACTATAGAAATCAGAAGTGGATAAAGTGCTGCAGAGAACAAGGCCCAGGCTTTCAATACCAGGCCAGTGTGGTCCTCAACTGGGCAACATTTACATTTGGCAAGGAGTCCCGATCTAAGATCTCGTTTAATTAATTAACCTAATAAATTACAACTTAATTTTGTTATTTTTGGGTAGCAACTATCAACAAGCACCTGCAGCATGACAAATAAAAATATTTATTCAAAACAACCATTAAAAAAACCCCACAGGAATCTTTAAATGTATATTTTCAAAGAAGTCTGACTTACGTGCTAAAAAAATACTTGACTTCAATTCTTCAGCATCTGGGTTTTTTCGACACACACAGAAGAGGTAAGTATGCAAGACTCAGAAAAGGCCACAGTCAGGAGGAATACTAAAAAAAGCTCTGGAAACAAAAGGAGAAGTATTTTAAATAGTGTAAATATAAGCATAACTGAAAGAATAAGCTGAAAAGCACAAATCCCTCACAAATTCACATTATGTGGATTTTTAATACATTGAAGACAAAAACATGAACTATTTTCACTCCCAAATAATGCAATATAAATATCATCTATATACACAATATAACAATGCCTATTTTACCTTTGCTTTGCCACTACATCTCAAGCATTCATAACTGGGAAGCATAAACACATGATTAACTTAAAAACAGCACAGAAAAGATTGACTGGTATGTCTGTCCATCCAATTTTAACTTGAACTCAAAAGGCACTTATCTTTTCTTAAGAAAAATTTCAATGGCAAAGGCCTAATTATAAGTTTCTAGAAAGTTGTGCAAAAGCCTTGAAAGGAGGCAGACTATTACATTCACAGTATCTGAAACAAGTAAGTAGATTTAAATGCAGATACAGTGAGTACAAACATTGAAAATACCTAAGCATGTGCCACAGTTAACTCTCATTCAAAAAACCCCCAAACCACTAAGAACAAGTGTAAGTAACCATTTGAGGCTCTCAGCCACAATTTTCTTCCCCCAAAAACTGCTGCAATATGTCCATATTTTGTTTAAAGAAAGTATAGACTGAAAGTTTTAGCCATATATTTTGATCTAGTGAGAAATTACAGATAGGAGCTAGACACTGCTAAATTAGGTAGCTTTAACAGTTTTGCCATTTAGAACTAAATTCAAAACAGGTATCCCGGCAAGCAGTATTTTCAAGATCTCTGACAAAATTTAGACTTATTTAAATTTTACTAAATAAATAAATAAATAAATAAAATTATACTGAAGTACACCCCGTGACTAGTCCCATTCTATATGCCTGCAAATTTAGAGTGGTCCCAAGACCTGGACACATGCAAGAACTTCCAGAACTAGATCTTAAGAAACCCATAGCGCTGGAGCAGTCAGATACAACCTCACCAGCACAACGGTGCTTTTGCAAAAATAAATGAAAATAAACCACCGAAGCACTCTCAGAGCTCACACACATGGACAGCCCGTGCCACAGGGCGAACCTGCCATTTACGAACACAACAGCTGAACGCGGCGCCGACACGCGACCAGCGCCAGCCCACATGCGGGCCGACTCTGCCTCCGCCCGCCCGGGGCTGCCGGGGGAGCAGCGGTGCCGCGGACGCTGCCGGGGCTGGCCGGGAGCCGGGCAGGGGCTGCGGAGACCGATAAGCGCCGGGACAAAGCGCGGGCCAGCGGACGACGGAGCCCCCGAGCTGCCACCGCCTCAAGGTTGCGCCACGGGTTCCGTCTGACCGCGGACACAGCAGCGGGAGCTGCTCAACATCGGGGTAGGGGCGAGCCAGGCACATCCCTCCCCGGCTCCTCCTCGGGAGCCCCGCGGCAGCGCCGCCCCCGCCCGCCGGAGGCGCCCGCACGGCCCCGGGGCGGCCGCGACTCTCGGCGCGTAGCCCGGCGGAGGGATACAGTCCCACGACCGTTCCGGCAGCAGTAGACGAGGCCATTTTTGCCCGGTCCGGCCGCCCCGGGCGCGCCCCGCGGTCCCCTCGACCCCAGCCCCGGCTACCCCGCGAACCTCCCGGGGCCGCCGGGCACAGACTATTTAAAGTCTCACCCTCACCACGGAGCACCGCCGCAGCCACTCGCGCCCTCTACCCGCTCCGCTCCGCTGCGAGCCGCGCCGGGCTGTCCCTCCCGCTCCACGCGGAGCCCTCCCGCTGCCCGCCCAACGCCCTCCGCGAAGTTACCTCGGGTACCGCCACCGCCCGGCGAGGTGCTGCCGGCCGCCATCACAGTTTCCATCCGGGGACTGCCGGGTGCGAGCCCGGCCGAGGGGCGGCCGCGGCGGAGGGATACGCGTTCACCTGAGGGATGGGCGGACGGCGGCCGACGAGGCTCAAGGCGGGCGGGGTGGGTGTGTTGCGGAGCGGCACCGGCAGGCTCAAGTGCCTTCGTCCTTCTCATCCTCCTTCCCGTCCTCTGTCTCCTCCTCTGCCTGGAGGTAGGCACATGGCACGGCTATGGGAACGGCCTGGCAGCTCCACCCGCTGTTACCTTGAGTGGCTCTGCGCTTCCGTGCACGCAAGAGCGTGTTTGGGCCAATGGCCGCCAATGGCACTGGGCATGGAGAGCTGCTGCCCCTCACAAAAGGCTCACGAGCAAAGGCCTGGCCCGGGCTGTTTGTGGCGCACTTCAGACATGGGTTCGCTCACCTGCATAGACAACAATAGACACAATATATTGTGGATACAAATATGCTGCTAGCAAGAATTTCTCTTGCTTTTTTCCAGTCCCGTGAGATATTTTTCTCTCTCACGGAAGATATTAGTAGAGTTCTATAAACTATGAACACCTGCGACCTTGCAAAGCTTTGTTTGTAGTACAGTAGAAAAATATTTTGACAATGGATGTTTTAGGATTTTAGCCAGTCACCCCAAGGGGTGGCTGATCCTTTGACCAATTAAACTATGAAGAAAAAAGTCTATGAAAGAGTTTGTAAAACAATTAAATAAATGAATCTTGCTGCACAATTCCTGCCTGCTGGATCTCTCTTCTCCTCCCTACCACTGCGGGACACCGTGATAATATATAAGGTCTGTCTGTATAAGATGTCAGCAGTTAAAGCATCTAGGACAATATATGTGCATTCGATCAATTAATTTGTTTTAATATGCTCAAAATAACACAAAAATCAAAGCTGATAATCACTACAAAGTGCTTGTCTTGTTAGAGACACATTATCATTTCTGCTTAGGAGTGGCATAAACAGTGCTTGTTGGTAGGAGCGTGCTCTTCATGTTTGTGCCAAGTTTAATGCACATGGAAGACCACCCAGAATAAGTTCACCAAGGAGTATGAAGGCATGTGAGAAGTAGGAAATTCTGCTGCACCATGGCCAGAAAAGGGTGAATGCCCATGACAGAAGTAGACTGTAAAGATGAATTGTGAATGAAGAGGTCTGAAAAGGAAATCCTCTCTCCACTTAGGAAACAGTGATCAAAAATCAAAAGGAAAGAGGAGAAAGCTTGAGATTTTTTCACTGTGAAACCTATCTAAGGAACAATTTAGCCAAGCAATTCAGCTGAACTTTTCTCCACAAAACTTGTGACATATTACTAGTTGCAACAAAGTGTAATAAGTGCAATATTTACTCATGACTAAATATGAGAACCAGGAGTGTTGATGTCTTTGAGCGTGCATGTGTATGCTCAAAGACATCAAGTACTAAGAGTACATTAAACATGAACATATTTTTAATTTCTTGTTTCAACTGATGTCATTTATTACCTTTGTGTCCTAGACTGTAAAAGAAAATTAATAGAAGCCATTTTGGGGTGGGTTACTTGGCGCTAAAGAATATCTTCAAGGAAAGAATTATATCATTGATGGTTCTACTATACCCAAATGGATCAATCTGTGCCAAAAGCCAGCAGAGAAATGTATTCTTCTGGTTTCTAATTCATTACATTTTTGTAAGTAGAAAGGGGGGGATGGTACGTACATATCCATAGGGTTTCAGAGAATCTGAAAACTTAGCTACAACTGGAGAAAAAGAAAGGAAAACAGCATAGTTCTGTCTGATAACCTAAAGTCAGAAAGGATAACAGAAAAGAATGATCCATGAAAATTATCAGCCTAACAAGCAGCTACAGTATCAAATTTGTGTTAGAATGCCAGTATTCCTAATGCAAAATTAAAATATACATCATATTGCCAGCTATTAAGCCCAAAAAATTTACATGTAAGATAGGAACAAATATTTTATGTGTATTTTATTACTTTGTAATTCAAATTTAGAACAAATATGAGTGCCAAGCACAAGACAGAAAAAAACCTGTGTGGAATAACACCAACAGGAAATAAGAAGGGAAGAAGAAAGGCTGATGCCTAATTTATCATATTCATTGAGATTCTTCATTGCTCAAGGAATCAAAAAAGATGTAATCAAAAAAGATTACATCAAAACACACCACTTAACAATAAATTTCTACTGGGATTAAGATCTGTGTAGGAATATATGGGAGGAAAAAGATAGCAATCCAATAAAAAACTACAGCAATGGGCAACCCCACCAGAAACATTGATGTTGTGTAGTAGCTTCTCCCAAAATTAATGAAAGAGCCCATTATTCACGAGAGTAAGCATCCACAAAAATGCTCCCAAAAATTTCTCAGTAATAGCAATAGTCTACAACTTCCCATGTGCAGGAATAACAGGAACCCCTTGTAAACTACAACATGAGAGGCTGCCTTACTACTGAAGAGAGGACCAAAGAAAGCAAAAAAATGCCTTTTTACCATGCTCAGAGTATAAAGTAAACTGAAAGCCATCAAGGAAATCCAAGGAAGACCAAAGCCTTCTCAAGTGGTCCAGGAATTACCTGATGTTGGCAGCTGAACTTCGTGTGGCATGAATTGTGACATGAGCAAACTCACATATTTTCAAGTACTTTTATCCCTAGAACATGATTTCTGTTAAATTTCCAAATTCTTCAAAGCAAGGGCTGAATCCATGTAATATTCTAGTCCTTCACTCTTTTTCGGGAGCTAAATTGAATTTGGTCCACTTTTCTTTGGGACATCCTGCAAAAATGATGTTCAATCACAAGACAGTCTGTGTTCTGTAAAACACAATATCCCACAACAGTTTTTACTTTTCACCAAAAAAAATTGCTCTGACATCTGCAGTCAGTTTTGGGTTTGGTGGGTTTTGGGTTTGGTGGGGGTTTTTTGCTGAGCATTGGCTATTGTGTCCAAAAAAATATGTAAGCTGTGTAGTATTTTGGAAGCTTTAAGGGTATTTTTACTGTCCCAGTGTGCATTACATCACATTATTCTGTGCATCTGAACTAGAAACAATGGCAGGGCTTCACACTACATGTCTCATTAGCATTAGTCTGTTATGAATTGGTAGGGCAATTAGGTGCAAATAAGTAGCTTTTATAATGTGATTTTTTTAATTGTTGCTATTAGTTCTATATTTATGATGTTTTAAAATTGAGAATTTAATGCTTTCCTCTAGTATATGCCTGTTTCATAAACAACAGGAGTACTACATCCCTGGTTTCCTTTAGATATCAAATTTATTTGTGGGTAGCAGGATGTATTGGAACAATTTATTTCATAATCTGTTCCATATTTGAGTTACAAAAAAAGTGGGAATACCTGGCTTAAAGTGAAAACATAGTTTCAGTTAGATTTTCACATTTGTGATTACTCAGCGTGTTGGTGTTTGCGATAGCCAAATCTCAAAAGGTTTTTTGATCTATGGCAACTTTTAGTCTTGGTTCTCTCACATTTTTTGTTCAAACATGAATTTCACCTAATAAAGTTTACAAAATACTATACAATAAATCAATATATTAATGTATTACATGGGTTTTTTTAGTGTTTCTATGACATTGTTCTGTAAAGACATGAGTTAATAGTAAATAGCTCTTTCATTTAACTCTCAAATCCTGTAAAAATTGGTGTCCCATATGTCTTCTACTCTTTCACTTAAAACATCACTTTTAAGTAAAAAATTACATCTCAGACATAATCATGCAGCCATCTCATTCTTTATTGCCCTAAAACTCCTAGCTGTGATCGTACTGACTTTGCTACTGTTCGTTTTGTTCTATAATCTTTTCTACTGACACTTCTGAGACAATTTGACAGTCTTTCGCACATATTTCATAAAGAAGAGTGTTAATGTAGAAACCTCCACAAGTCTGTTCTCACAGATGCAAATTCATTTTGTTTTTTCTCCAGTGGTTTGAAATTCTGAGTGCTCATCTATTGGCTGTACAGGTTTTCTGGAAGAGTTCCTGTTTCTTATCGTTTTTCTTATGATGTGGGCTAAATCATTCCATAATTATGGCAGATGAAATTCTGAATCACTTTGTGGCTTTTAGTGACAGTAAATAAAACTTAATTTCATGCATTTTTCTATTTCAGCATTTAATAAATATATTAAATATATACTTTATAAAATATAATTAATTGATACTTCTTTCCTGACTTTTATGTAATGAGATTATAAACCACATTTTTATGTACTGCTTGGCAGCTACAGCTGCTACTCAGTATCGTCAGAACAGCTGCAATGATTATCTGTTTCTCCAGAAGACAGCAAGTTCTGAATATGTCCATGAAAAGTGTATAAAAAAATATGCCTGTCTTCATGGTACAACTCAGAGGGCAATTTTACAGGTGGCAGAGGCTGGAAATTCATGGAGGAAGGAACCTGGGGCTAAACATACTCAGATGTAGGAAAATTATGTTTAGGAAATGACAGGTTTTATTTAGGCTTGTAGGCAAACTACCCAGCAGCACAGTCTTTCAATGATAAGCAAGAAAGAATTAAGATTCTATTTCTTTTTAAGACTATCAGGTTCACAGGATTTAGAAAATATCGTTTGTGATGGTAACAATTAAGTCTGAGTCAAGAGTAATCTTACTGCTAGGTGGTTGTTTCAAATTCTTGTAATGACTGTAAACAGAAAATGTAATCTTACAGGTAAACAGCCCAGTACAAATGGAGGGTTCAAAGAAAATACATCCATTCTTTTCTATTTCATGCCACTTCACTCTTTAAGGTGCTAACTTGACTTTCTGTGTTAAACATTTTACTGATGAATTCTTACATAAAAGCCTTTTGGTGGGGCCTTTGAGTTCGTTCTTCAAGTCTAGTATTTTGCACTGATCTGCTTACAAAAATCTCCAAACTGTGCTTGTCACTAGAATAAATAATACATTGGCTAGGCAGAGCTCATTTCTTTCACAAAGTACAGTGTACTTCAAACAATGCTCATATGAGTAAGCTGTAGGGCTGTAAGAGAAGCTTCATATTTCTAAGATGAAACATCAGTACACCGTGAAAATTAGAACACTACATTATTGGTTTTGACAATGAAGTATCTAGCAATGCATGGTTGCCTGTATGTCACCGTCAGTGACATATGTCACTGTAATTTTGACTGTATTTCTTATGATAAATAGCCTACTTTTGTTTAGGTCAAAACAGCAGGAAAACATAATGCTAAGGCTTCCTTTTCAAGATACATTATCTTATAATAGCCTTAATGATGACAGCTAAAGGTATCATTATTAATATCAGAACATCTATGAACTCTTTTCATATCTTCACCTGCACATCTAGAGCAATATTGCAACAATGAAAAAAGACAACAATTTAGTTTTCTTTGTGGATTTCATGGCACAAATCAGTCTTGGAGCTAGCTGAACCATAACTGCTAAAAATTCAGGAATAAAAGTTCAAATTAAAACAACTACAGCGTTCAATCTAACAAGAATTTTAATTAGTTTCTCTTTCTACAGAAAGAAGGGTGAAATAGGACCATGCCAAAATTTGATGACAGTAAGTTTCTCAAGCCAGCTGGGGAAATAGCAGCATTTGCCATCCTCTTCTACAGCTCTGTTGGAATCTGCTTTTGGCCAAAAGATGCTCTGCTAAACAGACTCTGTACATCAGTTCCCTCTGTTAATTATTTTAATACAGCCACCAGATGGACACATCCAGTTAAGAGGCCCTGTTATAATGAGTATCCTACATACTTTTATTCTCAGCATAGCTTTTTGAAGTACAATTTCTGATCACTTGCATACAAAGGGTCTGTTGTACAAGTGAGAAAACATTCCTAGTAATTTAGTGAGTCTTCTTTGGAAACTTGTGGAGAAAGCATCTCCCTGCCTTCACAATATGTGAAATGAGTAAGAGACTTTTTAATTGTTATAATTTGGGAACAGGGGAGTGTTGCCAGACAGCAAAAGGAAGAAGCACTCTTAGAAATGTGTAAACAAAATTTTTTAAAAGTTTATCACTCTATTTATGGTTCTACCACATGTAAATCAATTACTGATAATCTGCTGAAAGATGTGATTCACCTTCATAAGTAGCTTGAACTAGAATTTCTACAGATCTTATTTCTTGATTAGACTATAGTAATGTCACCGTCCTTGGAAAATGTTTTAATCTCATGAAAACTAAAGTTCGCATGGTTAAGTGAAGATCAGATTTGGCTCATAATTTTAGTCTCAATGTTTGCAAGTGTCTTCAGCATCATGAGCGGTCCATGTGGAAACAAGTTCAGGCAAGCTAGTTTAAAGCTGAAACCGGAACTGGAAATGAAAGAGGCAAGATCTAAGAACCAAGGCTGAACAGATGAAGGGCAGGATTAGGATCTAGCACTCAGTAGGAGGAACTAAGACAAGGTCTAGAAAGCAGAAAACTGGATCAGGATTTTAGAATGAAAGTAACACTCAAGAGTAAGATTCTAGAGCACAATTACAACTAAAAGGCATTAAGCATCCCAGAGTATCCAGCCCTATTTCGCATACACTGAGACAGGCTATACCAACGTCTGAGAGGTGAGGCCATTATCCTTTGGAAAACTAGTTATGGCCAGATGACTAAGAAAGAGGTGCCTGAGCTGACTGTGGGAGATATCTTGACTTCACAGCTTTCAGTGACAGCTGAACTAGCAGAGTGCCTCGAGTCACACGAGCATCTTCTTCATCATCAGACAGTCATGATCCCAACACTTTTTATCGGTAGTGAAGTAACATGTGAGCAGTGAGCTGGATCACAATTGCCCAGATGAGACAAGAGAGGCTGGCAAACCCAGAAAAGTTGGAATCAAAGCAAACTCCAATAATCTGTTAGTGCACATAAATGCTAAGAAAGCAAGATTAATCTCAAGACTTTCTCAAAATGGAGAAGATTTTACTCTTGGTAGCAAACAAACTGCAAACCACACACCATTGCGCATACTGTCCTGATGCAACATTGCAAAATACATCCTGAATACTGGGCTGATGTTCTTTAGCAAGGCGGGTGCTAATTTCCCTTTTGGAAGGCGCAGATAAACAGAAATATCTAAACCAACAGGTTGTTCTATGCCATAACATAAGACATGGCATTATATATTTTATAACACTAAAACTTCTGTCCATTTTTGCATTTCTAACAGTTATGAGAGTCTGTCAGTAGAACCCTCTCATGAGTTTTTACCATCTAGATGCACATGTCCACACCTGCACACTTCGGGTCAGGCTGTTTATCCTTTCTGCTTCAGTGTATCCATCAGTTGGAGTGAAGTTGTGCGTTCATGAGGGTTCTAAAGAATTAATTATTTATTTGTTTGTTTTTCTCAACAGACCAACAGCTTTGTACATTCTTTGATATCAGTTAGGAAATTGAGTTTCTTTTTCCAGAACCAGGTGACATTTCTCATACAACATATTTTTCTCATGAATATTGACAGGACTTTATGCATTTTAACCAGAGATACACACATACACTTCACACCAAATGCAAATGGGAGAAGTAAACAACTTCTATGATATGATATGAATGTTTGCTTCCTGTTGAATTCTGTGGAAATTACAGAAATATTTCCATGCATAATAGGACAGGACTTGTTTACCCTCTGCTGCTTGAACAATAACTTCCATGCCAGTCACTCCGATAAACCTCTCCAAATAAAATACGTACCAACCTTGAATATAATGAGAAACTAAATTCTTCTCCTCACATACCTTTGTACTTTTTTGTATCACCACACATTGAATTTTATCTGGATCTTCTAGAAATTGCCTTGAAAATGTCTCATCATGGTATCAAGTTAGACATTGGCAGAAATCTTTACCAGTTTATTTAGTTTTGTTCTGTTTCATTGGCTGCCTACAAGGTTTCAAATTGATTTTAAATTATTATTCTTAGGCTAAAATCTAGCAATCTGTTGGTTTAATATAGTTTTCAATTCTTAAATTTTGTGTCATCTTGCATCTTGAATGTTAGGCTAGCAGATCTTCTGCTGCACTCCAGCTCTGACAAAGGCAGCAGCATAAGAGGGTTTTTCTGCATAGCCCCCCAACTATGTAATTGCATTTAATCATCTGTAATCACACTGCAAATGAGTCCCACTTCCTTATTCATTCATCTTTGGCACTTTTGCTGAGATTACTAGTATCAAGTAGCAACTTTTGAAGAGTGGAGATAGAGATTGAACTCCCTTTATGTAAGAATCCAGGCGATATAGTACTGAACTAACTTTGAAGTAGGAACCTACCATGGATAATCCTTCATATACCATCCTCAACCCCTTGATGAGATGCATATTTTCTTTCTACCTATTTCAAAAGGTGTATTGGAGACTGCAGGTGTCAGGTTGCCTTTTAATTGTGCTCTGTGGCTTTGGATTTCACTGCCTAATGGTGGGAGATCAGTTACACTGTGATGATGCAGTTTAGCAACAGCCTAAATAATGACATTTTTGTTTTTCTGGCTTCTTAATCCATGTGAGATGTGCTGGCTGTTATTTTAGTTCTGTGCCCCACAAGGCTTTCCAAGCAGTTCTCCAGACCTGTACATTGTACCCATTCCTATTTACAGAAACAGTCAGACTGCTGGTGTGAACACGTTCATTGGTTTGTAATGAAGTGTCTTTATGCTGGAGAAACTAAGCCTTTAATTAAAACCAGCTGTCACTATAAACTGTTTCATGCTCCATAATACTGACCATGGGTTTCAGTTAGAGATTGAGAAAATCAGGGGATTTCTTCATCCTACCTAAAACTCTGGTTGCTGATTTTCCTCTTAGAGTACTCCATCCCATACAAGAGATGAGTAAAAAAACTGCATTATAACAGTTTTGTGTCCAAAATGCTGCAGTATTTGCATCACAGAGAGTTTTACAAAAGGAAAATAACCCATGTGACAGCCACCTTGTTACTGTTTCTGCATTTCCAGTCAGCCAATTTCCTTGAGTTATAATAAAGGTAAATAAATACAGAGTCCAAAAATTTCAGCAAATATCATGCTCTCAATAGCATCCATACTGACAGTTGATAAGGGAGAGTGGCCGCATGCGCACGGTTTTGAGACATAAGAGATCAAGAAGAGAAGTACAACACAGCCATTACAATAATATCTCCCACAGGCAAAATCCAGTCCTAATTGTTTTCCATTTCAGTTACCAGTTAGCTTTGCTAATGCTATTTCATTATTTCCCTTCTCATGAAATCTATTCCCCCAAATTAAGTGAGTTTGCCCACAGCATTTTGTTGGTGAAACTACAGAGATGAACCTGTTTGGTATTTGCAGAAAGAGACGACAGTGATTAATTAGGCAAAAGATTAGGAGCAAGGCCAATCTGGGTCCTAATCCCAGCTGAGCCATTTATGGTGTAACCTTGGGGAAGTTACTTGACCTTCATGTTTCTCAGCAAACTCTGCTGGAAATTGGATACCAGCTGGACCTCAGAGAATACCAGACATGTCTGCTGAACTCCTCCCAATTAGCAAAGTTAGAATAATAGTGAGCAGGCTTGCATTATAATTGTGGAGTACTATGCACATAAATACAGTCAAGGATTAATGGCCTTCTTTCCCTTTCCTAGCAGGGATAAACTGATATTAAGAGGTGGCCTATGAACTACATATCCTGTCCAATTGTTGGCTGTATCATACTTTAAAATAATGGTGATCATGAGGCAAGTAGGCTTTAAAAGATTTCCAACTCTTCCCTTCCAACCAGCATTCTCCTGCACTTCCAGCAAGGACATTTATCAGATTAACTGCTAAACATTAGATTTATAGGCCCAGACTCTCAGCTGCATCCATGATGACTATGTGCAGTCCTTTAATATGGGATCAGTTCTACGCAGCTAGAAAAGACAAGTCCAAGTGTTCATAATCCCTTACGTGAAGTACCATTCTGGCCACATTTACCCCAAACACACCTGCCAATGATCAGTCACTGACAGTGACTTTATATCATCAAGAAATTCCTTTTGCCAGGTGTATCTCAAAGTCCTTTCATGCAACTAGGTTATTTTCCTGAACAGAGCCTAAATTTTCTTCCATCAATCTTTTGATTAGATTTAGATTTTGATTTAGATCCATTAATCTATTATTAATTTAGAAAAAAAGAAAAGAAATTAACAAAAAAAAAAAAGGAAAAAGAAAGGAGAAATAAAGGCCATGGTGAAGAAAGGCTCAGTCACTTTGGCAGTAAAATGATAGAGTCCCACATAATCCTCAGGGGGTCAATATGGGGTCCAGTATTCTGTAACCTCCTCATTAAAGGCTTTGATGATGGGGCAGAGTGCACCCTCAGCAAGTTTGCCAGTCATACTTGGGAAGAGTGATTAATACACCAGTTGGTTGTGCTGCCACCCAGAGACACCTGGACAGGCTGGAGAAATGGGCGGACAGGATTCTCAAGAACTTCAGCAAAACAAAGTGGTTGGACTAGATGATCTCCAAGGCTCGCTTCCAACCTCACCAATTCAGTGATTCTGTGGGTCTGAATGAAGCAAAAAAAAAAAACCAAACCATTAGGCAGAGGCATGGCATTCGTAGGTTTGACTCAAGGATAATCCTATTGCCTTCCTGATCAATAGTCCTGCAAGGATTTACAATCTATGAGTTTATGCGATATCTATTTTTACATATGCTCAGTGGGAGTTTATTAGAGATTGACAGTTAAAATTTCTAAGATAGTTACTCCTGAGCAGAATTAAACTTCCTTGCAGCTACAGATGAAAATAGTTGAGCTTACCTCATTTCACTTCTTTCTCAAAGGATGTTACAGAATTTCACTCCATGGACAGCAAAAAGCCTCCTAATTCCCAGTCTAATTTTTTTTGTAATGAATTATAACATTTCCCTCTTACACTGATACTACTATTTAACATCTTGTTTAACTTCGTAAAATGAAGGTTAAATGAAAATAAAGATTGTGTGAATTCTTTGGAGAAGTAGGTATCAAACTAGAAGCAGATTCAGGATCAAGGGTAAGTCAAGAAAGATGCAAAATAAGAGGAAGGACTGTCAAAATCCCCTTGGATTTTGTTAGGAGCTACTGGTGGCAGAGACAAACTAAGACTGGTGATTGTTGAGGAATGCAGGAGGGGAACCACAAGCCATGGGTACAATAGAGCTTTGTGTGATGGGGCATTGTGGCTCTCAAATTACTTAGGCAAAGGTACTGAGACAAGAAATCATTGAGGAATGTAGAGGTAAACTTACTCTCCCCTGAAGGTGGAGAGACAACTGGAACGGGTATTGTGAGCAAACTAAGGGGCAAGTCTGAGACACAGGGAAGAGTTTGTGTGTGAGACTGACACTGCAAGCTAATGACATCACTGAGTCAATATGCTGCAGTCCTATAGAATCATTCATCTATGGAATTTTTAATAAAGCTGGGAAATTATGTTTATAAAAGTTACTTAGTCAAAATTAAAACTAAGTAAAAAACTTAAAGAATAACAGAACTAAGACTTCTAAACATTTTATTTCATCCATCTCAACAAAAATCTGTTTATTAGAAAAGATTTTTTATTTAAAAAGTGAGAATTTAAACAGTAGTTGATAATAGCAACACTTGGACCAACTCTGCTTTTAAGTGCTAATTGGATGCTGGATTGCTGACATAGGTTTAGTTCCTTGGATGGAACGGCAGAAATGCTTGGTCAGGACTTTATGCTTGTGATGGTGAATGTGTTATTTTGTCCTACTATCTTATTTATATTCCTTGAAGTGAAAACAGCAGCTAAACTCTCACTGAACCCCTTAGTGTAGCTTCACTGTGCCTATTGCAGATCTCACTCCAGTTTCACTATGGATTTGAATAGGGCTGAGGGACGTTGTCTGTCAGCCAGGAAACACGAAGTGTTAGGACAGGATTACTGCAATAGTAAGAACAGCTATGCACGGTAAATGCAGCTGCATGGAACACTGGAGAACAAAGTTTTATGTCTGCCTTTTCTAGAAGTCCCCTGGTATGCTGACTAGGCCACTGAAGCACCATGTTACCTCTGGAATTTCAGTGTCTCATTTTCTGAATAAAAGCTACTTACAATCCCAGTGCGCAGAAGTACACAGCAATTGGATCTGCCACCCATGCCAGTGGAGAACACTGTCAATATGCACAGTGAAATATCATGCTGAATTCTCTGAAGAGTTACCTTCCAGTTTTCTTAAATCGGGCACCCAACATGAATTTCAATTTGATTCTCTTCATAACCTAGATCCACTTCTATAAGAGGAACACTTACCTCAAAGAGATATTGTGAAGATGACTATTAATGAAGAGACCCATGAAAAAGTTCAGACTTATCTTTTCAAAAGTCTGACTAAACTGCAGTGAATAGAGGCAGGAATCCATAATGACATCCTTGTCTGTGACTGGGCAGAGGTTCCCATGTCACCACTCTGTTACAAACAGCAAATAACAAAATAGAAAAGTGACTTGTGAATAGGTCCAAAATCTAAATTTAAAAAGTAGGGTGAGATTTTACAGTGCAAACAAGTGTCTCAGGAATGTAGTTAGATCTCCTCTTTCAAAAGTTGAAGTGTTTGATCCACCCCCTGCTCCTGCTGGGATTACTGTCCGTGTGGCTGAACCATGACCTGTTCACTGGCAACCATTTGTGTCAATGCAATTTGACACTTCAGTTCTGGGGGTGAAACCCTCCAGGGAAGAAGTATTAACCATGGATTAACAGCAGTGAAAGGAGGTATGTCTATGCATGAAGCCTGAATATTAATTATTTTCAGAGTATTTTAGGCTGTGACCCATTTATTTTACTGGAAATAAAGCATTTACATATAGATTTTAGCACTGTGGTCACTGGGCCTAGTTTTAACTCCCAGTCTACTTTTTCATACTGGACAAAAATGAACATGAAATTATGGTAACCTCCTCTAAATTCTCTGGGTTTTGTGAAAATGAAAACCAGCAAATCATAATGTACTCTAATATCAGGCAGATATTTGCTTTATAGTATAATAGATATACAAACAAACAGACAAAAAAAAAAAGCCACCAGAAGCACTTGAAGCATTTGAATGTACAGGAAGAAGAAGTGAACCATTAAAAAAAAAAAAAGAGAGATAAAGCAAAAACCTACATTCATTAAGGATTCCCTAATCCCTCTAAGAGGTCTGTGTATCCAGAGGAGACCAGCAGAAGCATTAAAGATGGAAGATCAATATCAAATAGTCAGGTCTTGTGAGCAGTGACTTTGGCATTTAAGAGTTCAGAGATCACTGGGGGGAAATTAACCTCTATGCAGTGTTCTGTAACAAGGAAATTTAAAAAAAATTCTTGTCTGGGCACGCTGCCCAAAAAATTACAAGACTATAACATTAAATATGAAAGTAAATAAAATTCAAAGCAATCAGAAATGCCTACATGTTTTTCCTTCACAGCAGCAATGAGAAATCGCATCTTGTGAGCGTGTAACTGATATAGAACATAATTCTGCAGACGCTTCCAAGAGTCGAGAAGCTGACTCACGCAAGTAAAAGCTTGCATGAGTTGTGTGTTCAGCAATGCAGGTAACAAATTCAGTGCATGATAATGAAGACTTCAAACCTGTTGGGCAGTAGAACAGGTTGTTTTGGCATCCCTAACACCCATTCCATTTTGATGTGCTGCCAAGAATGGATTTACAACATCTCTCTGAAACTGCTGGTTGTGATACCCACATTGCTGCCATCTAAATGAGGGCAATGTCCCTTTTTTTAAAAATAGCTGAAACAATTGAAAACCACCAGCCCCAGAGGAGGTTCAGAGAAAATGGACAATAATGCTGTCTGAGGATTTCCAAGGGTCTGATAAAGGTTGGAGAGGTGAAAGACTGGTTTATATGGCAGGATGAATAAGAAATTAAAAGCAGGAGAAATGCCCAAGGAACACTCCAAGAGAACAGAAAAGCCATTACACAGGACTGTCCCTTGAATTTTTCTGCTACATTCCTTTTGCATAATCTTCAGAAAAGAGACAGCAAAACAGCATGGTTGCTATGAAACTGCTTCCTGCTCTTTGGTTACTCTCTATCTACAGGATGCAAGAACAGGATGGCACATAGAAAAATAACCAGCAACCTTCATCACCACTTTCTTCTCCTGAGAGTGACAACCTGCAACAGCCTGTCTATAAGGGCAGCTGTAGGAAGATGAAAAGGTAGCATGGGGAAAGGGTGAGGCCGTTTGCAAGAAAGGAAACCTTGAGCTGTTCTTAAAATTAGCAGGGGGAAAACTGAAAATGCTTGCAAAAAAAGTCCCTTGGGCATTATGATCTGAAAAAATTAAAGTAAGAGCTGATTATTTCATGGAAGGAATTAACCAATTTCAGAGTTTTCACGGAAAACAAAACTCATTCCATGATGACATTGATTGCTGGAAAGCAGCAGCAACCATGCAGCCATGCAGGAAAGACAAGTTGTATCACCTACTGTTAGAAGCAGCAAGACAGGCCAGGAGGGTGGCCCATATTATGTGGAACAATTTCTCCAGAAAAAGGGAAGTCAAAAAAGAGCTTTGGTCAGCCAACTCTCTCCTGCAACTACAGCCATCCCTTTACTTCATGCAATGGTCCCCCCTCTTCCTCTTTACCCCTTTCCACTGGAGAAGAGCTGCAAAGAGTCTGATCAAGCCCCAGGTAGACAGCTCATTTCACCTAAAAGACCCCCCAAAAGAGGGTTTTCCCAGGGATGTGATCCAAACTAGTGAAAACATATGAACTTCACTGTCTACACCCACAGATGTTGGAGCACCTGTTGGTCTTTGCCACTCACATAACAAAATCTATGGCTGGGAAGTCTCCTGAATTTTGCAGTTGATTTCTTTCTGATCATTTATTTTGCAGCCACAAAGTGGTACTTGGTCGCTTGCAGTCAGCAGCTCACTTGCTACATTAGGCTGTTGCTCCACAAACTTAGACATCCGGTGAGAGGAGATGGGGAAGAGAACACACTGGAAAGTCACCTTCCCTCCAGTCTTTTGATTCTCCTCTGGGAGCAGAGCAGAAGCATACACACCAGGGCAGGGCTGTGCAACAATGCCCAGCATGTTACACCCGCTCAAGGTTTAGTGGTGCTCAGAGCTCTACAAAGCGTTAGACAATCAGTACTCTGAAAGCCTGCCTAAGTAGACAGCAGAAAATAAGTATTATTATTCTCATTGCAGTGATGTCAAATGGAGCCTCAGAGAGATTAAATGACCATGATCAGATAAGTGATATATTACAAAGCTAACTTGTAAATCCAAACCATCAAATTACCCGTCTAACATCATAATAACCAAGTCACTCTTCTTCAGTTTTTTCAAGTTTGTCCCTGAAGCTGGCCTAGAACTGTAGAAGTTTTCTCCCATTTTTTCCAGTGTCCCTCAGTCTTTTCCAGTCAGATGCAGAGACGCTACAGGTATCTCACTATCCTGCGGGCTCACAGATGCTGAGGAATACATTCGGTACAGGTAGCTGGGTGTGCAAGATGCAGGTAGAGCTCCGGTGATGAGAGCCCGAGACAGTGGCTGTGAACTGCCGCCCTTTGCATAACAAAGGGCCTGGGGACCTGTGGCGCCGGCCAGGGGACCGGACACTCAGCACAGCAGGAGTCGAGGATCCCAGACTCTCACGCGCATGGATTTTATGGGCATAAAAACTCCAGGGTTTCCTTTGTTCAGGGTCCCTCCTCGAAGGCTCAGTCTCAAACTGTCATTCTGTTGTTGAGCCAAGATTAAATTCTTTCAAGGATTCAGATGCCTAAGACTTTACTATGGGAAACCTGGTCTGACTGTGAGTGTGGCGAGTGTAGGGAGTCAAGCGGAGCTCAGGAGAGCTCACTGGAGCTTCCCGCTGGGAAGGGGCCTCGGCCCCAGCTCAGACTGTGACTGCCAGAGCAGCTGCTGATGGTCGGACGGGAAAGTTTCCTTAACACAGATGCATATTTCGGTGTAAACCTAAAGAGAGATACTTAGTCCAGGCTTTCCATATGAAGAGCAAACAGACGTTTCAACTCCCCAAATATCAGCAAATTCAACACCAAGTCATCTTAGGTAGAACACAACTATGTCAACAGTCAGGATGGAGGATCATAATTTAAAAAATGGGCATTGTGGGATCATCCAACCACAGCCCAGAGCTCTGAGCTGAAGAGGAACGACTCTGCCTATATTTCATTCTACTTATTCTTTTAACTGGCTACAATGTTTTCTATGTATTTATATAACTACATTTGTGTGCCCATTTATAGAGGTTTAAGATCAAAAAGCTGAAAATGTCATCAAAGCATTTCACTGTAAGTAGTTATCAAAAGTAAGAAAATCAAAGATCATGGAGACAGATTTGGCAAGGAGTATGAGGAAACCATTCAGAATTTTGCTTGAAAGAGTCATGCTGAAGAGCAAGTTCAGACTAATTTGGAGAGACAGTAACAAGAAAATCACGTTCCCCTTGTTCTAGTCTGAATTAGAGGCCAACGAGCAATTTCTCATTTTTTGTGGAAGTGCTGTTTTCTACCCTAACTGATCCTATCAGAAATTTCACAGCGCAACTACTTAATGCAGAGACGAAAACGCTACAGGCACGTCCAGACATCACGTAACCCACCGTATTCTGAGGGCTCATTCTGTGCTGACGGTGGTGGCAGAGGTCAGACTGGAGAGGAACGGTGATTTAAAGTGGTTTGAACTGCAAATACAAATGACAGAGAGCAGTAGCAATCTGCCTACATGAAGCATGAGTGCAATCATCTGCCTACGCTGGCCTCTCACAGGGAGGAAGAAGAGGGGACGGAGCAGGAGACATTCGAACCCTGTCTGGAGGGATTTCTCACCTCCCTGAACACTGCACGTTGCCAGTGTCATTCCTGTAAACATTTTGCCTCCCGCGGTTCCTCTCCTTTCAGGATTTCGTTGTTATCGTTCTGGAGACGCCTGGGGCACTGTGTCCCGAGGCAGGGCAGGCTCGGGAGGGAAGGGAAAGGAAGGGAGCAGCCGCGCTGCTGTCTGCGTGTGGCAGAACCTCATCTCCGGTCCTGGGCGTCCCTCTAGAGGTGAAACAGCAGCCTTGTCCCCAAATCTACTTATCCACAGGCATCCCTGCCGGGCTGGCAAACAGGGATAGGAGTGTGAGTTCTGAGAAGTCGGCACGTATCCGAGCAGGTGTCGCTGAGCTGCTACAAACTGCCAGGTTGTCGTAGGCATCGCGTGGCACCGACATAACCCTACCCAGGAGCTGAGCACGGGCTCTGCTGCTGCTTCCCGCCCTTCTCGCGCCCCCAGCTCCTCAAACCCCGAGGCTGAAGATTTCAATATACTAACTAAGAATGATTATGCTTGATGGGCTATCTGTTTCTTTTTCATCCCTTTCCCCTACCGCATTCATGTCTGAACAAAGGGAAAACTATAAACACTTAAATGAGGACTGTTATGTGAATAAACGAAATGACAAACAAAATTATTAATGTTTATTGACTTTTTTATATCATCCAGCCTGTTTAATTACGGTCAGGAAAAAATATCCAAGTATTTCTAACGAATGAAATATATACACGTGTGTACATATATATATATAAATAAATATATAAGGATTGTTAGATCTTTTGCTTCTTTCTCACAGTGATTACATATTGATCACAACAAGCCCCTCCAGAGAAGAGATAGCAACAAAAGCTCTTTGTCTGATTGCTCTGCTGCCAATTGACAGCATTTCACAGTCTGGATGCCCAATTTCACACACACATACACACAAAAATACATTTGCCTCTGCTCTGCAGTCACACACAATCAGTGAAGCTCTAAGCCAACAGCTTGTCACTTACTGTTACCAATGAACTCTGCAATTCAAATCAGCAAAGCACCCAAGGGAGTTGCAAAGGATTTTGCCATTGCATTTCAGGGGAACTGAGCTGCATCCTTGGTGAAGAGTACAGAAAAAAATGTACACATACAAACCTGGAAGCCAGAGCTGACTCAAGCCCAAGACCAGTGCCTTGCACTCTGCCTACCTAGGCTGTGGCAATCTATGTGGGAGTGCAGCTACTTAGTCACAGGCTGCATTGCTCCAAACCTGAGTCTTTGCTATCAGCGCTAGTTTCTCACCACAGCCCTTCACTAGATCCCAACCAACCTAAGCATCATGGGAGACTTTCCAGGATATATGTTCTGGAGCCAGACATCCATACCAGCCTTTTTCAAACCAATACATGATTCATTATCCAGCAAAATCGAACATTTGTGCACAGGCACCTACTAGACAAATTCATAAAAAGCCAAAAAATTCTCCAACACCCTTTAGCTGAAGTGACTAATCCCAATGGCACACACAAGATACCCACAAATGTAAGGTTCTGTACTTAGAATGACAGGAAATTCAAGAATCTACCAATTCACTTACACATGAAGATGATCCTGAAACTAAGACACTCCCATGCATTCTCAGAGTTGGAATTACTTTCAACCTGTGAACACTTAATCATTTCTGTTTCTTTTAAAATAGCACTGTGTATATTGTAACCCTGTTTCAAGTGAGATGCTTCAAAATACTTTGCACACAAACAAACCTGACAGGCTTCCTTGCAGCAACCACCCGGCTAAGTTTTTGTCCTCAGCACACAGAACCCACCTGGCTTTTCTTTTGCACTGGGGCAAACAGTTTTAAATCACACTGCATTATCAGGAGCCTGCAAATGACCTGTAATCTGTCATAGCTTCCTATTCAGTAACCCCAAACTGACTCTTGGAATTTAAATCCCTAAAAAGCATACAGAAATTGTGGGTCTACATCAAATTGCTGCAAAGTAAAAGCTGCCTGGTTTTGCTGCTCTCTCCTTATTCTCATTACAAAATTATTTTAAGACTGGGTGACTTTGGTTTCTGCATGCAAGAGCTTCATTTATTGGAAGCCAATACATGGACATATTAATTTACCCAGCTACTTTTGCTAACAATCTTCAATGTCTTTTTTTAAAATATGTGAATGGGACTAATTCTAGATATTCACTTCAAAAGGTTCTGCTAGTAGGAATAAACCTGCAGCAATGGATAAAGAGAGTTAGGAAGAGGGCTTGAGTTTTGTTGTTTTTAATAAATTGTTTCTTTCTCCTGTTTAAACCAGGACATTGTGTGAATACTACAGAAAGAACAACATCATTAGATCCTATTGGAGGATTAGAAAGCAAGTGGCAGTGCTAGATTTGACAGCTCCATAAACAGAAACATTTCGTTATCAGGAAAACGGCCATGACAAGTTCAGCAAATTTCAGCCCAGAAATTTGGGCTTCATTCTCAGCCAGGGTTTCACAAGTAGCAATCACAACACTTCTCACAGATGTCCTTATCGATGCCCTTCCTAAATACTGATCCTCAAAGTAGCCCCGATATTGTCCTAAATCCATTTGATTCATATTGCAAAAAGCCTGCAGGCAGTTACTGTGACAGTGTTTGGGAACATACTGAGGATGGAGGTTGGAAGATGCACTAAAGCCACAAGCCACACTAAGGCAAATAGCATGCTTAGGGTTTCTAACTAGCTGCCCTTTCTGTGTCAGATGGGACACCCTTAATGATATGGGAATTTATGTAGTCTCTAAACCTTTTTAAATGGCATCCATACACAATTATTCAGTCTTCTGTTTCTAAAGGAATTTATTTTCCTCAATTACATCATTAATATCCCAGGTAAATAGACTGTGAGATAGAGAGCTACCTACACTCAGATTACAGCCATTCCTACAGCTGGGAGCAGGAATGGTAGCACAACTCTTTGTGCTGCATGTGGCACTGAAAGTAATAAATTATTCAGTAAAGACTGTACAGGTCTGACAACTTAAGAAAAAAAATTTTCTCAGTATCAAAACTTCAACTGACTTCAGTGGGAACAGAACCGAACTGTTGCAGTAACTAGAATCAGATTTAAAAATCTGGATTATGGGTAGCCCTCAATTAAACCTTGGTGATGATATGCTTATGACATGTTTAAATTATGCTAATACAGTCTTGGAAGGTTTTATCAATTCCACTGAGCAACCTGGCTATTTCCCAGCTGGTTGGAAGCAGGTCAAAGTTAGGCAATGCTTCCAGGGCAGGCTCCTGCCAGACATGAGTAATTACCCTGGAATCTTACTCCTGAGACCTCTTTCTAAATGATGTGAAAAATAGCCCATGTTAAACTGCATTTTACAAATTGACATTTTCTCTCCATACCAGGGTCTTAGTTAAGTAGTTTAGGTGTTCATAGAAAAACCCTGGCTGTAATTGTACCATTTATTCCTCTGTTTCAGAAAGAAGCTAAAAACAGGAAGGGAAGACAAATGCTGCAGTCCTCTACAATGCTGTTCAGCTCATTGAGCTGCTCCTCCTGATACAGCTAAATAAAAGTGGTGATTCCATGACACTGTAAAATTAGTCTTGATACACTTATATAGATTTGTGTTGCAAATAATTCAAATTTGAAAATGGCTGAAAACAGATACGTGCAGCGCATCTGTTTTCAACTTCTCCTACATCCATATATCCACTTTTATTGCGGAGATTTTTCTGATCATATGTTGCTGGCTTGCTCCCTCATTTTCTCTGCCTAAAGTATGTCTTAGGAAGTGAAATGTACATTACCATTATTAAATTTTACATCATGACCTCAGTAGTTTCACGAGAAACACAAAATCCCAGTCAAAGGGAATGGGGACAGTAAAATAATGTTTCTCCTGTTGTGAGGGGGATGTTGTAGCTATGCTGAAGAGCTCTGTCGATTCACTTTGTGTTCTGCAACCTCAAGAGTATTTCACTGCTTGCCCTCATTTAACTGCAGACCGTTCACCAGTCAAAAATGTATATTTTGGCTTTGGAAAGTACTCACAAACCACTAGAGAAAGGCCATGAAATAATATTCAGTATGACCTAATCTGAACTCAGAAGCAAACCCAGTAGAGTCTTTTCTAACTTCTCCAGTGTTTTTTCTTTGAATTCAGTCAATCTGTATTATGGATCCACAAAGTTGATCAATAAGGATGTAATTTTATCTTTTTAAAATAATTTCAGTTTTCAACCTCCTCCATTGATGGTAAAAAAAAAAAAAAAAATTCTAAGCATTCATTGTCTTTTTGCTTCCAGTAACTACATTAATAGTTGCTCTATCTCATGGACTCTGCCACCTCATGTTATTAATTTGATTTCAATTTAGCATTTAGGTGAGCATGATTTGAGGGATTATTTGCATCCAGTGATTGCATGGCACAAGTGTCACTCAGTTACTTGGGCCACAGCTAACTTTTTTACAGAACAAGGAAGTGAAACTCAAATACCCAGGATGCAAATGTTCTTATCCATAGCTAAGACCTGGCTTCCATAGGCACTAACACAGATCTATGGCTGTTGGATCAGCCAGCAGCAGAAATTTGATCAATAGAAGGACCTACACAGGTCCCATTTAGATGTGATAGAAATAGTAAGAATATAAATTACAGAGCTTATATCAGCTTTATATTTTTACATGAGCTTTCAGGGGCTGGTCAGAGGACAGGTGATGCCTGTTCTTGTATAATGTAATGTAGCACTAAGAGACAACTGTTGACATAAACAGCACAAGCATAACCCAGTAAGTATTTTAAACAAAGCTGAACTATCACAAAAACTTTAAGCCAGATCAAAGTTTTGGCTTTCTGCAGCAGCACATTTTTAAACTACTTGTACAAGTCCAAAAGTTGAACTTAATATTTTGTTAAATCCCAACCCAAATTTGTTTTAGCATCTGTGACTCCACGTCTGCAGCATTATACATCTGATTTCCATAACAAAATTAATAATTTAAGTCTAAGTGTAATGTTGGGAGGGTTTTTTAGTTTCACTTCTAGTTTATCACCATGGAAGTGCTTATCTGAAACCTTAAATAAACATCATTAGGTTGTAAAACCTAAAGGCTGGAAAAGTCAGTCTAATCTGACATACTTTTTTTCTCCACATTTAGCCCCTGTGATCTAACAGACATGGTGATCTGGCAATGAATATCTGAAGCTGTTTGAACCACCAGCTTTTCCATGGTGATCCCAACCAAGCACAACATCAGTGTCTGAGCATTGCTTTGAATATCAGTCTCTAAGGATTCACCAGTTCACGATCAATCCTATTAATCACCTGTTTCTGCTCTTCTCCCACTCCATCCCACCATATGCCCCCATCCCTGACCAATCATCTGCAGTCACATATTCACACCAACATTGCTGAGGTGCATTTCCTTTCACCTTCCGCAGTTCAGAGCTCTTGCTCCCTACAACATCATGTGGACACAAAAAGCCAGTTTTGAGCATGTAAACACACTGACACATGCTCAGGATAACTTTAAGGGGCACTGTTTATGTTCATGAAACCTTTAAAGGTGGATCAGAACTCAGTTCAATTCAATTCTGATGCTTATTTACAAAAAACAACAGTGAACCAAGAATAATACCACTTGGCTTTTATAGCTAAGTAACACGGTAAATTACAAACTGCAGACATAGTTTCACATGGCAAACTCCAAAGAATTCTACAGGCATTTTCAAGCAAAGAGTAATTTACAAATTGTAAAAAACATCCACAAAACAAACACCCAGCAGTATCAATCAGTTTATTTCTTACAAGCAATACCTACTCTAATCACACTCACATACTAAACAAAGTAATGATTCAAACACAAAGGCTGACTTTTACCATCTGTTTTGAAATTGTTGGACCACCACTTAAAGAAAAAACACAAGCTGGCATTTCATAAGACTGAGGCCATTAGTGAGAAGAGAAATATGAAGCGTTTGTTTGTTTTCTTGCCAAAGAGAATCTTGTATAAATTTAAGATATGGTAGTGTATGAGTGTTTCACAGATATTGTTTATTTACCATATTGATATCTCTAATTTCAGTCTGTGATTTATATCATTTTTTCATATGCAGTATTTTGCATTCAAAATGCTAAGCAAACATGACTCCATTTTGCAAGCAGCACAAGAGATGGTTCTTACATGTTGTCCTTCAAAGTAATTCTGAATGGGACAGGAAAATGAATATATGAGTTCCTTTGAAATTGTGCACCTGATCACAGCAATGTGCAAAGCAACTAAATAGAGCCCACAGATGCACACTGACTCTTGACAGCACTTTTCCCCCAACTCTGAAGTTGATTAATGTGTAAAATGAGCAATGTCTCACCAGTTCCTCCCATCTCTTACACAGCGGTGGTGGAGATAGGTTCTGTTCTAAGAGGAGAAGGGCAATCTTAATACTGTCTGTTATTGTCAGAGAAGCAGTCAGTACTGACTAATTTCAACAGAAAAAACACTTTCTCCTGAACCCTTCTTCCCACGGGTTGTTAACTACTTGTTAAAGGCATAGCTTTTCTCCATGTGTTCATCAAACACATCCCAAACAGAGAGTCTAATTCAAAATGGGGGTCACAATTTCAGATAGGAGTACCACTGGCAACGAGCTATGAAACCAAACATTTTAGGTTCATTTTACCCTTCCATCCAGAGATCCTTTCAACTGGATTGATCTTTTAACACACTTGTCAAACCAGTTATCACAATGCTTTTAGCAATATCCAAATGGAGGTATGTTTCTGCCTTTTTAATAATGCAGTGGGTGTAATGAGTCACAGTGCAATGAGCGAAAATAAAGCATACTGACTCATGTCTATTAAAACATGTCTTGACTAGATGTGTTGTGACTAGGTGATTACACAGTAAATAGCATGAGGAAATTAGGAAGCAGAAGTGAAGGTCTGCTTATCCATAAAGCTCAAGAAAGGTACATCCACACTGTCTAGATATGATAGTCATATCAGCTTCTTCAACACATGACCATGTGCCTGACAGTAAAAAGTGTCCCAAACATATAAAAATCTCAAATTCTTTCAGCATAGTGAGATGCTAAGATTACATTAGGAGCCCCTGGGCTCTGGCTGTCAGAAGCAGAATTCGCCACGTGCATCAGACACCGATGCAGCATGAGATCCCAAATCTCATTGTGATCTATGATCATGATAGGAACTGCAACCCCAAACCACAAGCTCCTTCCTAACAACACAACTGATTAAGGTGCAGTACTTCTGAAAAATGGATCAAAGAGCACAACACTTTGGACACACGTAAACCCTGTGGGATTTGGCAGGATTTAGCCCGTCCCCAAATCAGCTGAAATTTACCATTCTTCATATTTGGCCAGGTTTTGTGTGTGTTTGTTTGTTTGCTTGCTTTGTGGACACAGAGTAAACCATGCTGTGACACACTGTGGCAAACATCCTGGAGGGAGCACAAAACAGACCAGCCAGCACCACAAGGAAGCTGAAGGCTCCTACAGCGGCAAGATGAACAGGAGTCAACAATATGCCTTGGCTGGCAGCATTTGGCCTGTGTTAACAGAGCCATAGCAAAAGTAGTTGTTATTATTACCATTTACTTACCACTTGTTGAACCGTATCTAGAATACTGCATCCGGTTTTAGGACACCCTCCTGCCCCCAGTACAACAAGGACATTGACTAATTGGAGCAAATCCACCAGAGGGCCACCAAGATGGTTAGAGACTGGATCACGTGCCTTTTGAAGAGAAGCTGAGTGATCTGGGCTTGTTCATCCCAGAGAAGATACAGCTCCAGAAGGACTTTGTAGTAGCCTTCCCTAACCTAAAAGCAAGTGCAGTGCTTTACACATCTCTGCTCTACCTCTGTGCATGTAAATCCCAACAGATGAAACAAGTTTACCAAGTCCTCTGAATAGAGGACAATAATTTTAGTTACTTTCACTAGTAGCAATTGGCTGTTCATTAGCAAGAAACTGCAGCTGTGAAGTTTGGGCTGCTACCAAGATGGAATCACACTAGTCAAGTACTTAAACAAGAAGCACCACAAAGATAAGTGTCCCTGTCCCACGTCTGCAGACAGTTCTCCTCCTGGGCCACCCCTAGCAGACAAAGGCATTAACTTTGTGGTACTCTGCCTGGGCTGGCTCCTAATTGGCAACCCTAGATATTATATTGAAAAAAAATAATTCTGTGATGGACCTTAAGTTTGAAACGAAAAGGAACAGGCCACTTTGCCCTACTTAAATTCTGTGAATATAAGTAAATCAAAACATGTTTGACAGGAACAACAGCATATTCCTAACTGCTCTCCCTCCATCCCTGAGCTAACTGCACAACAAATAACCTTTACTAAATTCCAGTCAAATGAGCTGAAGCCTTCCAAGCAGGAAGTACATTTGCTTTAGATGCAAAATTCCTCCCATCTTTCTAGTTACTGACAACCATGAGTGTGACTTACAGAAAAGAACAACCCTCCAGTACAAATTATATCCACCAACATTCTTCCACTTCTACAAATGTTTCCTTCATTCAACACATTATCAAAAACATATACATTTACCCTAATGCCAAATAAAACATTTATGGGTGCACATTTTTATAATAGCTTCCCAGAAGATGGGAAAATACTTAAAGCCAAGTTGTTCATTAAAATGCTTCATGAAAAGCATGTATCACTCAGGCCCGAGCATTCTCAGATGTTTTCTGTCTTAATAGCCATATTAAAAACTAAAGTCAACAGTTCCAAAGGATATTTACCAGCTCAGTTCAAATCTATTAATCACATTTCAGTAGCTATCTGGGAATTCAAATCCCCAGACAACTTTGAAAATCTTACCCACAGAGTACCTTTAGCATTCAATACAGGATTTACAAATACAACCCCAGAGTACTTTCTGTAGGAGACTTCCTTCATTAATCCTTCTGAAGTGTTAAGACTTTTTACTAACATGGTGCATTTCATCTACAACCATGCTGCAAAAGAGCTCTGTGAGCAATTACTGTGCTGTCTTCAGGGTGATTCGTTCCCTTTAATTAAATGCACTTGAAATATTACTGCTATGAATGTCATCAGATGCAGCCTTTGTTTGAAAATAAGATCAAGAAGGACAGAACAAAAGCAGAGCTAACTTTCTCAGCCCCAAGAAACTCAGGAACTAAGTTTTGACTTTTTTTTTTTTTTAATAATTCTCAGTTCTACAAAACTGAGATTCTCTTACATTTTAATTCCAAAAAAGAAGTTCTTCAAAAAGTCTTTTAAGGAATTACCATGTCTTTATTCAGATGAGAAGCCAAGGACCAACAAAACAAAAGCAAGAACCAATAAACAAAACCCACAATTAACATAGCAATTGAGCCATTATTTAAATATTTCTTTCAGTGCTATGTCACCCCAGAATTTAGCTTCCATCCCGGGTGCTGCTTTTGTGTTGTTTTATCTCATTCTGTCAGTCAAGATAAATCCAAACTTCAGAGATGTATCATATGACAAGGGGCACATAAGTAGAACAGTGTGTCAGTCTTTAGAAACTTGTTCTCTGTGGCTGATGTACCATTAAAACTAAGAACAGTACACCAGAAACAGATCCTTTTACACTAGGAGGGGTAAACAGGTTCTAATATGGTTTCCAGGATCAGAGCATTTGCTGTACTTGGCAATTACTTCCAAGTTCTTAATTTGTATTTTAAAAGTCACATTTCTTTTTCCACAGGCCAAGAAGAACCACCAGAAGAAAACCAGGGGAGGAAAAAGCAGCTTAAACACAAATACATGCATCAACTCCTGAGATATAGATCTAACCGCCCAGTAACTACAAAGAGAAGCCAGCTCACCCACCATGTCTGAAACTGTGTTAGGACTATAACCTGTGAATTACAGGTCCATAAATTGTAAGACTTCTGCAGCATCCTCTTTAGAAGATTCCACAAAAATATTACAGGGATTTTAGTCCAGATTTCACAGGCTACATTCTAGCCTGTTTTGGATGTAGTTCAGGGTAATAATTTTTCTTGGTGAGTTCCAAGAATAACGGTGTTTCTTGCTACTTGGCCCCTTTTCAAAGCACAGACAGCAGCTCTCACAGCCAATTCCATTCTCCCCTGAGACACACATATTTGCTTAGGTGAACCAGGGTCATTTACAGAAAGAGGATACCAATTTCAAAATGCTTCCACAATATTTAATTCTGCTGTTTTCTCTGGTTCTACATACTATGCATACTTCACGCTTTCAGTTTCCTGCTAATGGAAATGTAACCATTGCCACTGAAAGTCATGTTTAATATCCTCTGTTTATTCTAAGGACTCACTGAGTTATTTTTGTTCCATCCTGACTTACATATAGGGGACTAAGGTAGGAATACTTAAAGCACTGTACACAGCCTTGACCATTAAAAGTAGATAAAATCTGGACGGGCTAAAAAAACTCCAATGGTTAGTACATTTAGGATTGACTATAAGGCATTCAAAGAAGCTGTATTAACCTAGTCTCATTACAGTGCTACTGCATGCTACTCATTACAGTGCTACAGAATACTACTCCCATTCCCATTCAAACCCCAAAACTGTGATCTTGCAAACTCTGAACTCTGAAAACGATCAGCCTCAGTTAGGCACTCCACGACTGTTCTCAAATCTTCCAGGTGGGGCTAAGGCATAAACTGAGGTCATAGAATACCAAGTTGGAAGGGGAGCTCCACCACCATCCATCTCATCCAAACTTTCTTGGCAAAAGCAGGATGTCCCAGCACCCTATCCCACTGAATCTTAAAAGTGTCCAACACTGGGGAATCCACCACTTCCCTGAGGAGATTATTCCAGTGGCTGATTGTTAACAGCTGATAGGATGCAAGCTTCCTGCAGATAACCCAGCTGTACTTAAGTGCTTTGGCTTTTTCAATAGGATGATTTTCTGAATGTCTCCAAGGTTAGAAAAATGCATGCCAGGAGCAAGCCTGGCCTTGGGCAGGATGATGAAGCTCTTTCCAAACTTATCTTTTCATTGCATGAAAAGCAAAAGATATAACGGTTCACAAGATCAACAACTCAATTAACATAGATTGTAATGTGAACTAGGAAAAAGAATCTGAAATTGGGAGTTCCACAGCTTACTCCACTTTGCAGAGTGGCAAGTAACAATGACATCATTGTTTTTCTTGATTATATATACATTAAATAGTTCTCAGAGTACGTAGCCTTACGAGGATGGTGTTTCCTATCCAAGTCAATCAAGCATATATGAGAAATAAGCCATCAAGTATCAGTATTTTTTTCCCTGCTTAACAGTTCAGCACCAGACTAATCCACACAGTGTTTAAAAGCTCTAGAGGGAGGCAGCACTGCTAATAGCAATAAGAGAAGGAACATCACTTCCCTGTTTGGTCCCACTGTAACAGGTTTTAGCATGCGGGTGTTTATTAGCCTTCTCTTCATGCAGGCAACACATTTTTGAAGGCCATAAAGATGTTATAAAAGACAGTGTCTCCATTTGGAATCTGTTTTTGAGATTTATCCTTGAAACATAAGAGTTTCATATCATGTTCTTCAAGGATAAACAATTTAAAAACAATGTATCTGCAAATATAAAAACTAGCTTGAGCATGCACTTACCTATAAAGTAATGTATAGAAATAAGACAAAAACCCATTGGACAAGGAAAATGCTGATTTGTCAATAGTCCATAGATCTCAGACAGCTAATCTAAATAGTTAAAATATTTTTGCAATTAGGCACAAAAAAAATACTTTTCTTGCTTTTTCCTTCAGAAAACTATGTAGCATTTTATAGCAACATCTGTCATAAATGGAAACTGTCCAAAAACGTGTCCTCAAAAACAAAAGCTTTCACCTATAAGCACGTCTCCTCAGATGAAAGGGACCGCTGTGGTCCATAGGATTACCCATTAGACACTCATGTTGAAAGGAACTGGCTTTTACAGTTCCCACTACAGAGTCATTAAACTGGTTATGTCAAAAAGTTGGTTTCCATTTTCTTAATTAAAAGGAAAAATTCATGTCTGAGCAAAGGTAGAAACAAAAAATTAAATATACTCCCTCAACAAAAATTGCACCCAAAGCATTTCTTCTCCATCACTTTGCATCACCTGTTGTACCAGGTTTTATATTCTCATTAACTAGTTGTTTCAATATTTATAAATTCAAATATGTAAAGCACTAAGTTTTATTTCGTAAGGTGTCCATAGCGGGGGGCTACCGGGGAGTATAAAGCACCAAGGAAAAGGCTCTATGAACCCAGAGCAAGCGCAGAGCACCTCCTGCTAAACCAGGGGCACGAGTGAGAGCTCTCAGTCACCAGCTGCCAGGACACGGAGCCCTCCGCTCAGCTGAGTGGCACAGGCTATTGAAAGGCAGGATGCGTGCTCCTGCAAACCTTCTCCCGGGATTTAACCAGCAGGGAACCAAATCAATCCAATACTGGAGTTTCAAAGCTCCGAGGAGGCGTGTACGCCCCGCACTGCTACCAGAAGAACGCGCCTGCAGGGCAAGAGCTGAGCGACGCGCTGCCAGCGCCACGTGCTGAAACCTCACGGCTGAGCCCACTGGGAAAGAGCCGGGGGAAATGAGGGGAGGGGGAAGAAAAGAAGACGGGGGGGAAAAAGAAAAGGTGCTACCCGGCGCTCATGGGGGCCCAAAGACCGCTGTGCTGCGGCCGAGTGAGCCCCGCTGCGCCGGCTCTCCCGCCGGGCAGCGCGGAGGCCCCACAGAGCTGCCCACTGAGGGAGCCCGGACGGGCCGCCCCGCCGACACCTTCCTCGGGCCCAGAGCCCCCGCCTCCGGCCCGCGACCGCCGCGCGCTGATTGGTGCCCGGGCCGCGCTGTAAAGCGGCCGGCGATTGGCGCCCGTGGGGGCCGCGCTGTAAGGCGGCCAGCGATTGGCGGGCGGGCAGGCGCGTGCGGGCGCTGCCCGGCTTTGTACACGCGCGGCCCTTTAACAATGGGCGCGGCGCGCGGCGCCGCGTGATGGCGGCGGAGCCCCGGGGCCGCCGCGCCGCGCTCGGGTGTCCCGGGCCGCGCCCCGCCGCCTCCCCCGCGGCCGCCACCACTTCCGCGACCCCCTCGCCCGGCCGTGCCCCGCGGCGGGAGGGGGCGGCTTAACGAGCCGCACTTGTGCCCCGCATGGCGGCCAGCTGGGCCGGGGGGCTGGGGGCGCCCCGCGGCAGCTGATCGTGGTTAACCGCTGGCGAGCCAGAAAGGGGCGAGGGTGGCGCTGCCCGTCCCGCCCTCAGCGAGTGCTGCTTCCTCCCCGGTGCCCGGGCCCGGGTGCCGCGCCGCGCCGCCGATGGAGCTGGAGGCGCAGTGGTGGACAGGACAGCTGGCGGCCGACATCCACCAAGCGCTTCGATACAAGGTAGCCGGGGGGGAGCTAGGCTGGGGGGCGGCCCCGACGCCTTTGTGAGGCTCCGGCCATCGGAGCCGCCGCGGGGGCAGCGGGTGGAGACCGTGTGTGGGGCGGCCCCGTTCGGCCGCCGGGGCTCGGCGGAGTTGGCTTTTGTAAACTTGGGACCCGCTGTGTCTTCCCTCCGTGGGTGTTGGGGCCGAGTGTCCGCGGCCGTGACAGCTGATCGGAGCAGCCGGACTGTGCTCCCCCTGCACTCTGAAGGACTCACGGTGCGCCCGGTGCTGCTCTTGGGACGTTTGCGTGGGTCCGGGTTTAAACTCGGCAGAAAGCATTGTGGTGTTATTGGAACAAAAATACCTGACCAAGCAAACAAAAACCCAGTGAAAGAAACCCTGAGTGCATGAAGATAGTCGAGGATTTAGGCAGTTGCTTAGAAGTTGCTTCGACTGACTCAGAGTTGCTCTTCGGGACTATTTTCATAAAGCGCATCTTAACACCCGGGTTGAAAATCAGTTTACAGTGACTGAACCTACTAAAAATGTGCTTTTGCTGCCTGATGTTACTCGATGAGCAGATTACTTTTCCCGGAATCGTGACTGCTTTACTCTTTTTCAGTGATAGAGGGAAATAAGGGAAGGACAGGATCATTCATTTGCTACCAAAGTTATCTTTACTAAAGCTAAGTTAGTGCTGTGAAAGGTGAATTATGAAGCTTAGTAGGTGAGAAGTTTGTTTGTGGGGTTTTTATCACTTCAATAGATTGTTTCAAACAATATGAGTTTACATTAAAACGTGGAAAAATTTGTGTGACTCTATTCCAACTTGATGTCATTAAGTTAAATTAATCAAGTTAATTTTCGCTGGAAATGTAATTGTACTCAAAATCCTGCTTAAACGCACCATGTGGGTGCACGGTCTATCTTATAAATTTATTCATGATAACAGAGGACAGCACTGCTGTTCCGCTGCATACAAGAGGAGGTACTGGCTGCTAGGCAGGAGCCTGGAGGAGGTGGGGTTTTTTTCCTACCAGTCCAAATTTTATATTCAAGATAGATCACAGTACAGATTTTTCTCCAATGTGGTGTTCATAGGACTTTTGTTTTGATGGGACCGTGTGATCTTAACTAACTGCCTTAGAGCACACTGTAATCAGTGTCAGTGTGACATCAATTAGATTGTGTCAGTGTTTTAACGTACACATGAAGCAAATGTTGGTTCATGTACACCCCATTCCTCTTCCTAAGGTTCAGCTGCCTGTCAGTGGCCTTTTCCTGAAGGCATCAGCAGGAGATTTGACAGCTCTAGAACATGCAAACACTTAAGTACAAAGTCTGGTTGCTCAGATTGAGGTGTAGCAAGAGACGGGTTGAGTTAAACTGTTGAACTTTGCATTGAAGCAGCTGAGGAATACTTGCATGCCCTTGCTGTACAGCCTTTGCAGCAGAGGTAATACAACAGACATGGTAAAAGCTGAAGTCACCCTGGGGGATTGCCCAATTGAAAGATGTTAAATTTTAAGTTGTTAATGTTGTGCAGAAACAAAGTATTTTTTAGTTGTTCTGTAATACAACAAATGGATTTTGTTCACTGAAAAGGGATTCTGAAATGGTGGGAACAGAAGGAAGAAGGGAGAAATCCTTTTAAATTTCCATTATAAATATTAAAATATCAGCTGTATTAATCTGATACCACTTCAAACTTACTGTTTTAATAAAATTACTTGCTGCTGTCCATCTAGGAGCTGAAGCTGCCGTCTTACAAAGGCCAGTCTCCCCAGTTACACTTGAGAAGATACTTTGCAGACCTGATTGCCATTGTGAGCAACAGGTTCAGACTCTGTCCTGCTGCGCGACATCTGGCTGTGTATCTGCTGGACCTCTTCATGGACCGCTATGACATATCCACACAGCAACTGCATGTGGTGGCTCTTTCCTGTTTACTTCTAGCAAGTAAGTATGTGGCACCAAACTTGAACTAGACTCATAGATTTTACTGCCAAATGCAAGGTGTGTCTTGGTGGGATAGAGCAGGTGGGGGAAACAAAGTAATTATAAAAGAGGAGCAGCATGTATCAGTTTGGCCCAATAGGTAGAGCATTTCTTCAGGTTTGTTTTGATTTCTGTTGGCACCCGATGGAACTGAGGTAGGAAAAAAACAAATGGTGATTAAAAACTAATGTTTATACTTGGAAACAAGTTATTCTAATGTGAACTTTAAGACCTGTGTTGTAGGAATAGAAAGACTGTCTTTCTAGGGGTGTCTCAAAATGGGTAGGTCCTGTGCTGGAAATTAGAAATTTGCGTATCCGTGATAAAGAAAGAAATTAAATAAACTATGTGTAGACTGCACTGCGTTCTGCTGATGGTGCTGTGTAGTTCTGGAATACTCCAGATTTTGTAAATTGCAATGCTATTTAAGCAAGTTAAGGCTAACATAAATCATGTATTGTCACATACAAAATGTTATATAGGTAAAATACATCCATGAATGCACAGTACTCTGAAGATAGAATTAATTACAAACACTCATTATGAACAGTGCTGCTTATATTGACCTCAGCTAGATTCTTGTGGTGTGTATCCATGTTTCAACATTTGTTGAAACCCCTTTTCAATATCCCTGAAAAAATATGGGTGCAGATTGCTGGGAAACCTGCTGGCACTGTTCTTAAACCAATAGATGCAGAGAAACTGGTCCTGGCAGCAGAACTAACTGTTGGTTCAGTTTATGTTGATCTGTTTCTCTGAATCTATTCTCATTTTCTCCAATAAGGGCTCTAGGCCTGCTTTGCTACAAAACTGGAGTGCTGTGGTGTTGGACAGTTTTCATCTTTTCACTGCATCCGGTGTCCACTAATACAGCTATTTAGCAGAACAGTTAAACCAGAAAAGGGTTGTTTCAGATTCTTCTGAGGGCAGACTTTGACTAGGTGCCACCAGCCAGTAATCTTCTCTTGGCAAAGGATGTTGTGCTGAGTATGAAAACGTTGCCTCAGAAACCACTGTAATCCATTTAGGAAAATGGATTGGCTTTGAACTAATGCCGGATTTTCAAATTAAATTCATGTTCTGAAGAGGATTTTAATTTTTTTTCTTTTAAATGAACCACTGCTATCTTTCATGGCAAGCTGCAAGTAGAGATCTGAAGGCCTCGGGTACTCACTCTTCTGAGAAGCAGTGTATGGATTGGTTCAGAGAGAACCAAAATGCTGTTTTAAACTTCTGCCCTATGTGGCTTAAACAAGCAGTTTAGTCAGTGGTGTAATAAGTTATGACATTGTGATATACCTGATAAGGTTAAAGAAGTAATAGGAGAAATTATTATGTGACTCCTGAAGTTTTTATTTCTGTAATTACTGGTGTATGGGAAACAAAAACTAACAGCCTGGCAGTGGTATTGGATTAAGTCCTATATATAAGTACCTCCACTGTTGAAAAAAGTAAATGTTCACGTATGTTCAGTCCTGCAAAACTCAAAGAATGTGCATTTACAACCTATCATGTAGTACTGAATAGAGAGTGTAAGATGGAAAGAATTTGCAATGAAATTGAAATAGCACAACCATATGTCAAACTGTATGGAAATGTGGCACTTGTTTCTCTTATTAATGGGTTTTCTACATACACAATTTTGCTTTAGGCTAAAAACATACAGGCCTGACAAGTTAGAAGTCCAAGGAAGGTGGAAACAGTGTATGTGGCAGAGGGGGTTTTCATGTTGCTGAAATCCACTTGTTTGCCAGATCTCAAATGTAAAACTGCACCTACCATAGCAGGCATTAAAAGCAGTCAGGTTGGCTGGAGCTCTAGCTATGCTCTAATGAGTTTTAGACACAAAAAGGGTGTGTGGGGGTGGGAGGGTGATTAAAGCCAAATGCTCTTGTGGTGTGTTTGCCAAGTCACATCAAAGTGGTATTTCATTGATGATGGAGACACATTATACAATAATTTGGTGACAAAAACTTGCATATGCAATGTCAGTGATGTCCTAATATTCTGTTCTTGGCAGCTGGCTTCTGTGTGCCAGCATGGGAAAACCAACAGGAAACATGGCACTGCACAATATCCTAGACAGTGTTTGACATTATCTGCTGAAATTTAGCCCGTTTTAGTACATACCCCTTTTTGTCTCTAGTGACATACTCCTTTTGAGCTTTGCATCTGCAGGAAAGTCTCAAGCTTGTTTGACATACTAGAATTGAAATATGACCAACAAGACATTAGCTACAATCAATTTTATAGTTCATTTGTGCTGAACCTTTTTTTCCCTCCTCTTTCTGTTCATCTGAAGGTAAATTTGAAGAAAAGGAAGACAGTGTTCCCAAACTTGAACAGTTGAACAGCTTGGGTTGTATGACTAACATGAATTTGGTACTAACAAAACAGAATTTGCTTCATATGGAGTTGTTGTTGCTAGAAACATTTCAGTGGAATTTGTGCCTCCCAACTGCTGCTCATTTCATCGACTATTATCTTTCTATTGCTGTCCATGAGACTGATCTTCATGATGGCTGGCCAATGGTTTGCTTAGAGAAGACTAAGTTATATATGGCAAAATATGCCGATTACTTTCTGGAAGTATCATTGCAAGGTGAGTTACAGATTTCAGATAATGACTTCTTTGTTGTCTTGACAGACAGTGTCGAACTTAAATGAATCTTTTTCTCATTCCTTCCTTCTAGATCATGAATTTTTAAATTATGCCCCTTCTCTAGTTGCTACTGCATGTGTAGCTTCTTCAAGGATTATCTTGCGTCTCTCACCCACGTGGCCTACCCGGCTGCATCACCTGACTGCCTACTCCTGGGACTTCCTGGTGCCATGTATTGAGCGACTCTTAATGTGAGTTAACAGCAGTGGCTTTTCTTAAGCCCATTTCTGCATCTGTTGTTATGCTTAACTGCTGCCAACAGTGCAATTACATTTCTTCATAAATTTCCATTCCTCTGTTCTAAAAATACTGATGTATTAGGGCACACATAAGTTTGGTAGATACATATTGTTAGGAAATAACTGTTTTGCTCTTTTCAAAAGAGAAATCTTTATCAGATCTAATCTCTTTCCTGTTCTTTCAACAAATAAACTTCTGCCTTGCACTTCCACTGAATATGTGCTTTGAGCATCTTAAATAGCTTGTTCCCAATCTCTCTAGCTTGCTCAGAGAGCAAAGAGATAGTGAAGAGTACCAAAGACATAGGAGCTTTCATAGAGAAGACTGTATGGCTTGGAAGTTCAAGGCATGCTCCAAACAGATGATGGATCAAATGTGCAGACCATTTGAGTGACCAGCTTTGGCAGGAGGAAATGACCAGGAGTTTGTATTTATTTTTGCTGTATCCATTTTTGCACTATAGCTGACATGAGATAAAAATGCCAATGAATGCCAAGTGAACCTTCCTGGGAAGGCATGTTACATGTTACAGTCTGCTTTCTCTCTACAGAAATTTGCTCTTATCCAAGTCTAAACATAATTGTGATCAGTAGAAGCACAGCTGTATCTGGAAGAACCACAGCAGCCTTAGAAATGTGACATTTTCACCCCTGATAGCCTCTGTTGGCTTCACCAATGTGGATAATGAAAGGAGTAGTACCTAAAGCATGCAAGTTCTGTTGCAGAAGTGTTTTCAGTATTGCTCTGGAACAGAGGAAGGGCACCATCAAAAAGTTAGCAATGAAAAGTGTAGGTGGCATCTGCTTAACATAGAATTGCATAGAATTGAGGAAGAGAGTGTGTCTAGATACATTCAGACAGGTGTAAATCAAAGGGAACTCAGGTGAGCTGTACTGAATAGGCTAGAAAAAAGGTGAGAGGAAGAAAAAAAGTGTTTCTGCTCTCCAGAACAGGATCCTGTATGAATATACATACGATTTTTAAGTACTGTAATGTAGATACTACAAACATTTCTGGTATCTTGTCTTTAGAAACCTTATGCTCTGTTTAACTTAAATGCAGTAGAAGCAGCAAGTTCAGGTTCTGGTAATCTGGCAATTTATTGGGCTAATAAAGTACAGTAGCAAACTCTATTTCACTGTAATTCTAGGTCCCGCTGTATTACATGTATTGTACTTGGCTTTTGTCTGTGTTTTTTATTGCTATGCAATGAAGTGAAATGCCAAAAAGAGAGACTGTACCCTAACCGAATTTTGAAACCTTAGGTGATTGTAAATGGTAGCTAAAACTATTTTATTTTTTTTAAAGCTTTGGAAGCTGTCCGATATCTGCAGCATTTTTAGAGTGCTCTTAAATGTTAACTCAAAAGAGTTTAAATTATATTAATATCTATGTTGATGCATTTTGTCTTTTCAATTTGTTTTAGTGCGCATGATAATGACGTGAAGGAAGCCAACAAGCAGAAAGGACAACAGGCTCAGTCTGCCCAACACGCTGTATTTCAGCCCCCAGCTCCAAGTGCCCAGCAGGCCAATGCTCAGCAGCACGTACCACAGTATCTCCAGGCTCATCAGTCTTCATTACAGTACCACCACCCAGCATCACAGCAGCAAAGCTGCCAGCAGATACTATCATCCACTCACACAGCCTCTTACCCACTCCAGACTTGCCCTGCTGCCTTACAGACCAGTGCTCAGGCTCGAGGCCACGTACAGACCGGTGCTGCCATGTCGCTGGCTGTGCCGCTGGAAGTGAAGCCGTGCATAAGTGTCTCCTACAACCGGACATACCAAGTGAATGGACGATATTCCTGTATTACTCCCTGCTTTGAGAGGTGATAAGTACAAAATGGTTTTGTGCTTCTTTGTTCAGGGCGGAGAGTTGTGTGGCAAATGGTTTCATTTTTTTGTTAAACCTCAAAAAAGTTTGAGGGCAAAAAATTGAATAAAAAAAGGTGTCTTCCCAGAAAAAAAGCAGCTGGATTGGCAACCAGTACCACAGCTCAAATAACAGACTGCAAAAAATTAGCACACAGGCCATCCTCTAAAAAAGAATTTGTATGCTTGGGGATAATAAGTTCTTACTCTGACACTCAGAATATTCTGCTTCTAATGTGTGTTGATGAAATACTACTCAAAAGAAAAACTGCTGTGAACTAACTACAGACTCACCTTTTAATGAAGGAGATATGCAGTATTATTTTGAAGACATTTGTCATACCACCATACAGTATTAACACTTACTTTGTACTGACTGAAACTTAAGAATCCACTGAATGCCAGACTTCTACAGGTACATGGAGATCACAGGAAGAAACAATTCTCATGTGGCTAACTCCATACTCTTGCCCCTTTTTCACCACTTGTATTGGTTATTTGCTTTAGGCTAAGGCATGTGAATTAACTGGTATTTTGGCTAGTTTTTTAAGTTTTGTACTTTACAGGACAGACAATATATTTTTGCCTCTTTTATCCTCCCTATCTTTTTTGTGTTTAAAGTAACTCTTTCATACTAACTCAGGGACTTTTCTACTCATTACTCTGTGCTGCTGGTTTGTACACTATTTGGGTATAACTCGGGGAAGGAACGCAGAGAGGGAAGAGACTATAGCAAGTGGAGTGGCTTTTCTTCAGGGCATCTATGCAGAGTACCAAAGGGATATGTTAGAGTTCACAGAATGTAGATGTGAACTACTGCCCAGCAGTGTGGTAATTGAAGAAAAGAAAGTTTCAGCTGAACTTGTACTGTACCAGAACTACTACAGTGCTGTGATTCCTCTGTATACACACACACACAAACACATGAATATTATTAACCAACAGAAAGCATCCTCCAGTTGTACTGACAGTATCATCCCTACAGAAAAAGTACAGTTCAATGCTGACAGAAATGCAGTTCTGTCAGGCTTATAGTGGAGAGAAACTCTCAGGTAGTAAAGGGGCAACTTTTTCTTCTACTATTTGGGAGTTCTAGAACAAGATACAGAGATTTGCTCTTCCAAATGGGTGGATCAGAAATATTTTGCAGAGTGATCTGCTTCATCACAAGTAAGGTGCTAATTACATAACTCTATGGAATTACACTATCTCCTGTGGAGTGGATAGTCTGAGGGTAGAAAGCTTCATTCATCCGCCTCTTGGATGGAAGCTATGGTATAGATATTAATGGAGATGGTTTTTGGGGTTTTTTGTGTGTTTGTTGGGGTGGTTTGTTTTGTTTTTGTTTTTTAAATACAAAAAGATACCAGACTTCCTCCTGTGCTAGAATACGGGAGGAAGTGGTATGAATGGCAGGATTCTTACTACTTTAAAATATCTTTATAGTATATGGGCTTAAGGCTTTTTTTTTTTTGGTTGTTTCATTGTTCTTTTACCATCTTCCCCCCTGTCTTAGTGGCAGCACTTAAAATAGTGTACCATCGAATGACACTGAATTATTGTGGCTCTTACAGAAACTGTTGCAGGGGCAATTAAGTTACATTATCAATATGAAGATGAAGGCTTTATCACCATAATGTTCAGAATGGAGGGAAGACAGCTGTGTTCCTGGGGCTAAATTATAACATGCTACAAAAACCTATTTATTGTTTAGGAGAAGAAATCCTCTTTCTCTTTGTTTTGTCTTTTAAATCCCAGTTTTTGTTGTGGGCTTTTGTGGCATAGATGTGCAGGTCAAGAATAGGAGGGTGAATGGAAAAGATGACTCTCTTTTATCCTAGAGAATCAACTTTGAAATAGGCATAGTGTGATCAATTCCTCATTAAAATGCAAGTTGGTTTGGGTTCTTTTCCTCTCCTCTCTTCATCTCTTAATAAATATTTCCCCATGTCTGAGAGTAGTGTTAAGTAGAGACTTTCCACCTCATAAGATGCCATGCTTTTTACTCGGCACTGTTACCCATTTTAGAGGGAAATGGACTTCTTTCTGCTGGTTTCATTTTGTTGCAATGCTGTATCCAAGTCCTCAGTGCTCTAACTACCTCTGATGCTATGAATGTACAGTCTTGTAATAGACCATGACTTGAAATAACAGCAGATGCCTGTAGCATTTTTCTTCTGTAAAATCTTTCCATCAGCTAACTTGTCATCTTTTTTTGTGACACAGCAGTATAGGTTCTTCTTTTTGGGGGTATTAGTAAATTTATCCCATAGGCATTTGATATATAAAAATTTAACTAATACTTAACACTGGAATTATAATGGGTGGGGGGCTTATTCAGTTAGTTAATACCACAGATTTACATTTAATAGGGTATTTTTAATTTGACTATTTTAAGACATTAGGTCAATTGTAAAAAGATACACTACATGCTGTTCGTTTTTAATTTATTACTTAGTCTGAGTTTTTTTCTGACACTACAGCTGCATCATGATGACAGAAAATGTACACTGAACAGTTTCAATCTATATTATTTAAAAGGGCTTTATCAGTGTACATTAAAAATACACTGTTCTTACTATTAGAACCAAAATGTGTTTTTTATGGCATAAATAAGAATGGTGCTTCTAAATGCAAAATGTCCAAAACAATGGAATCTTTGTGAGTGCTATGCATTCAACTTATTTTTTAAAATAAAACTAGTTTTGAGTAAGAAGGCTCCAGAGTGTATTATGCTTTGTATTATGTTTTTTTAAAAAAATATGTAAACTGTCTTGCCCTGTGTATGGGCTGAAGCTGTAAGGACTTCTTTCTCTCCCTCCCCCCCTTGTTTTCTGTGACATATCATAACCTTCAAGAACACTCAGACTTCACAATTGAAAAAAAAAATAGGAAGGAAATCATGCAGGAAGGGGCTTTAAAACTAAGTGCAGCCCCAGCATATGCTAAGTATTGTACACTTCAACAATGAGTCTAGTACACAGCTGTAACAAAGAAATAAAGAACAAAAGAACTTGAGTAGTTCAAGAGCCAGTGGGTGCATTCATTTTGTTCTCATACAAAAAAGCAACCATTAATACTGACAATCTCAGATTTCTAATACTAGAAATCATTTAGGAGATGTGGGAATAGCCTCTTGTCAAGAGCTACAAGCACTTGTGTTATTTACAATAGCTGTGAAGGCTCAGTCATGCTGCAGGCTGCATAAAATCACATGATGTGTCCTAGCACAAATATTTTTGATTGTTTTGAACTTCTGATAGCTGCTGCTTACTAGAAGAAGTTCTATTTCTTCCTAACACTTCGCACATTTCATATTTGTAACAAGGCTGTGATTATGGCTAGAGTCCCAAAAATTAATATGCTTGCTTAGAATTTAATTTGTCTGAAGTCAGAAAATGAAATTGTGAGGCCTCTTAGCTTTCATTCCATTTAGGAATAAAGCACTGATTGTGAAAACCTTTTTGGAGGATCTAGAGCCAGAGGGAGAGCAAGCTGTACTCCATCCCAGTGAGGAATGGGGGCAATGCTCTAATATAATGATGGCATGCATATTATATGGGTACTTTGATCTGGAAAGTTTTGTCCTCACTCTTGAAGTCAAGTCTGTCTAGACTGTGGCCTTGAAATCTCAAGTTTGCTTTTTTTTTTTCACTGTAGTTACAAAATAGGAGCTACCCATGACATTTATGAGTCTCCTAACAACTACAAGGACTGCCAAATAGTTTTCAACATTTCAGCAGAAGTCTCAGATTTGAAATTGCAAGTCTGAAGCTATTTTTGTGTTTGTACATAACAAGAAAAGCCTTATCTCTGCTTCCCATGACCCAGGTTCATTATTTATTTTAAATAGGAGGATATTTATAGTCTTCCAGCTTTACAAATTTAGGTTAAAATACAAAATTTAGAGTCAACATTTTAGTGACTGACACATCACCAGAAATAAAAACTTTTTGCAACTGTAATACTGTGGTTAAAATATATATAAGCCAGAAAGTGTCCTCCTTTAATAATTTATTAACTCTGCATTCTGAATGTTCACAGGAGCAAAAGTCTTGTGAGTAGATAAGGCCTTATCTGAGTGCAAGTGCCCAGTTGGTTGTCTTGTATTAAAAGGTTGTCAACAGCAATTTTTCAAAACACCAAGTAAAGCAGCAATAACAAAATACAGTTATTTTTAGTCTCCATCTCTGTGGTATTTTAGAAGTTAGGGCACAAGTACAGTTGTGAAGCTTACAGTTTGCTCTTTCCCAGAATTATGTAAGAAATTTCTATAACTTCAACAAACACGACATGTATTCTGACAAAGGAAAGCATTTGCTACTGAACATTCAAAAAAAAAAAAAAAAAAAACCCAAACCAAATAATGTGTAACTGAATAATTAAAGAACATCTCTATAGAAAGTAGCTTCAGGTTTTAAAAATTCTCACTGCAACCAAGGATCTGGGATATCTCTGCCAGTCCTACCAAGAGAAGAAGGGAAAGTTAAGGAAGAGTTCTAGTGTTAAAAGTGCAAATCTGAGATTCAGCATATAATCTTCACATTCATCACAAGTCTGTTAAAATTGTTACCAGACCCATTCGCTGGTGTGTGCATTCAAAGACTGCTTACAAATATTACTTGCTTTTCTTTGAACACTTGAATTTATTCTCTTGAAAGAGCAAGATGAAGGAATACTTCCATAGAACAACCCATTAAAGCTCTCTTAAAACATGTATTTTCCATATTCTATGAATCATTTAGGAGACCACTCTAAGGCTATATATTCTATAGGAATTTTTTCATGCTAGTCAGTAATTAATTACTAGGAGATTTACAGCTATTAGAATACCAATTTATAATGTATTCCACAGATAATATATAGTTAGAATCTTCTTATAACAAATAACAAATTTATTTTGCACATTTTGCAACTGAAAAGCAACAGGAACTTCGTTTTGAGACATAATTTAACTAAAGGATACTTATTCCTGCTTGATCAGAGAAACTCAAGTACACCCACAAAGAAAGTATTATTTGGATATGGCTGAAAATGAATTTCAAGAGAAAATTCTTTGCTGGGAATTTTGGAAAAATGAGTGCCAGGTTGGCACTCATACTGCAAATGCATGTATAGCATTTATCAACAACCATTCTCTAGTTAAAACCTTTTAACATATAAAAAGTGCTCTACTGCATGTACAGTGCTTATAGTTAAAATGAAGCATTTTACAATTACCGGTTATGAACTTGGTTACTTATCTGGTAACCAAGCTCTAACTTTTCAAGAACTATTTTCTCCTTAAACGCCTTTTTCTATGCACCTTCAGGTATCTAGGTATCTTTACCATATTTAAGAAAACAAAGAATATATGTAAAGCATTGCTTAGAAATTTTCAGAAAATTAAAACATAAAATTGAATAGAAGTAACTGAAAATTATTGTATGCACAGTTACACTATGGATGTTTCAGTACTCGGACTCACCAGGTTGGGTACTTCAACACTTGCCCTCCCTTCAGTTTGACCTACAGATTTATTAATGAGACCCCATGCAGAAGACAGATTGTCAATCTGCCTGTTATCAACACAATGTCGTGAAAGACTTTGCCAAATGCTGTTCTGCTTTACCCTCTCCAACCACCTACCAAGTACGTTACTTATAGAAGAGTTCTCTATTTATTTTGTTTGTTTTTAAAACACCAGCAGCAGCAAGGCTTTGCTAAGTACTGCTGTATGCTTGGATGCACAGATTTTGCAGGAGGGTGGATGATTCTCCAGACAGCATTGCTGCAGATCTTCAGAGGTGGAGAAATTCTTCAGAAATACCGCAGAGCCTGAGTTTTCAGGGAAAGTGCCTGTATTTTGGAGAGCAGTTCTATGCTTCTGACCTTGCATCCCATCTCAGCGCTCTTATCTTATCTTAGCTCATGTTCGCTGTGGTGCAGTAAGGACAACCTCCAAGGACTTGGATATTCCATACCCTTTTAGCAGAGATTATGAATACCTCGAAGACTATCTGCATTGAAAGATGAAGGAGTGGGTGTGTGGCCACGCATCCAAAAGACTGCTGAATGACAAATGTGAAAATTGGATAAGGCCCTACTGGGAAACAGGTTCTCTAACTAGTAGGAAAGTCCCCTTCACACTTCTATACCTGGGTTTAGGTTATGTGCTCTAAAGGGATCCTCCCTCAACACAGAGGTGGTTGTAAGTCTCTTTTGGGAATTTCTTGTAAACTATCCTAAGACTTGAGAGAACTAGTTGGTAAAACTGTAGCAAGCATGCAGCACTGCACCTATGAGAGACTATAAAGAATTTTTTCCACTTCCTCGATCAACCTGACTGTGAGAACACAAAACTAGCTTGGAAGCACTTCCATTGCCACTTTGTCTTGGAAAAAACTGCCTGTTTTGTTTGTTTCCACAAGCCATCCCTGTTTATATATTCCTGTTTACGCTTAATGTTAGTACATGCCTTGGTTTATTTTCAACAGGAAACCATCCTATCTCCACATTCCTAAATTCTCCCCATTGACAAGCAGTCAGTATTTTGGACAGGATAAAAAAGTATCAAACTGCTTATAACATGTGCCCTTGCAACACAGCCCCATTAAGAGATTCCAAAAGAATTTTTCTAGAGTTAGTACAAATGCCATGTTCCCTCCTGTATCAACACAAAATGGATAACAGAAATTATGTGTACTTCCATTAGAAAAGAAAGTAAAAAGGCTGTTTAGCTTCCTTACATACTTGCAGTAATATAAAACAGATTTGAAGCAGCATTTTCTTCCACAACCTTTTACAAATTATTCTCTTTCCTCTGGAAAAAAGGTGCAGGACATCTCGGAATAAATCTAAGTCTTTCATATGTCAAAAGAATAATTACAGCAAAAATCACAGCTGTATCAAATACTACTGTACGTTGAAAAAACAGGATTAAAGGCATCAACTTCTGTAAGTGTTTAATTTTACGTCACTTACAATTGCAGTCGACTGCATAGACAAATTGAAAAAAATGGTATTGCTTAAAAGCAGATTCTAAGACCAAACAGCAGAGGGATGCAAAATAATAAGACAAAGACAAAACTGGTGTTCTTATGCATCTCGCCATTATTTAAAAAAAAAAAAAAAGCAAGGAACGTTAAGTAGAACTGAAAGCAATATATTTAAATCAAAATTAACTAGAACAAATTATCATAGCTTTCAATGAGGGCAAGAGCTTAGCAGGATTTCCAAGAGATTAAGCCCTTACATAGCTAATGAAATCATTCAGGATTTAAGCCAAATACTAATGGAGGTAAGGAAGAAATATCTCTTAACGCAAATTAGTCAATAGGGTCTATGATGGGATTTCTTGCACCTTCCACTCAGTGAATCTGATTAAATACAGAAAGCAGAGGACTTTCCTAGACTGGACACAGTAAAGCAGTTACTTTTCAATACAATTTAATAGGTATAATAGGTTCAGTTCTGCTGAGCACTGCATATGCTGTGTGTGCTTTCCTAGGCACAGAAATAAAGATGTGCAAACATTTATTGAATTAAAGACTTACTTCTAAAACAGACATTCCCAAAAGCACACATTCTTTAAAAAACATCTATAGGAATTATGATAAAAATTACATTTTACTGGTTCAGCTTCCACAGCCACTACTAGCAAGTTGTCAATTACAGTATTAAATTGTCAGTCAAAGACTGGGACTCAAAGATCCTTGTGGGTCCCTTCCAACTCAGAATGTTCTGTGAATCTGTGAAATTCACAAATTCTGCTTTTTTTTACTTGATGCTAAAATAACTTATTTAAGTTGGGACCAACATTCAATAGCTCTTGTGGCACATTCAGCACTTTTAATACAGTTCATTAATAAAACTCTTTTTCCTCCATTGTTAAACCTCAAGTTATTATTTATTCTGTTTGGAAATTGTGCTTTACATTTCCTTTAGAAATACATGCTCTTTGAAGAACTATTTCTTTTAGTATCCTATAAACAAGAACAGACAAATTACTTTGATTTGAAACTTGAAAGCCTGACTACAGAGGAAAATTATGTAGGTAAATAATATTATGTGCTCCAAGGCTTTAGGAAATAAATGTCTAATTCAAGGTGTATCCAAGTAAAAGTTGTGGTATAGTCACATGAAATGCTCTACAATTACTGTATTTTTGCTCACAGGTCTGCATTATATAAAATCATTTTAGTACAGTGTAAAAGATGGTGTTTAAGGTATTCAATCCATTTGATTCATATTATATCACTTTAAATAAAAGGAAATTTTCATTATTTATATCTTCCTCAAAGGATTCTACTTGCTAAGTTCTGTAAAAAGACACCAACACTTGACAAGAAGAACAGTAGTGGACTTTTCCTAGGAGGACATGTCCTGTGACAAATTATCTTGGGAAGCACTCTTCTAGTCTCAGAGAAGTAGAATAGAAATCTTGGAATGATGCATTTAAACATTTACAATCTAAGGAACTTGTAAATTTAAATGGACTTGGCAGTGTTAACTTTACAGTTGGACTTGTTGAACTTCAGGGTCTTTTCCAACCTACACGATTCTCTGGTTCTATTCTATCATGCTAAAACATCTAATATTCTACAATTCACTTTCCATGACCCTATTCAAATTGAAAAAGTTAAAAGTTGTTTAAATCTTACTTAAATAAAAGGACTCTAAAATAGCCTATTAAACATTTTATTGCAAACAACCATTTTCTAAATACCCCTTAATTCAATTTTTTCTTCCAAACTTCCTACTGTGTATATGCTCAAGATAGGCATCAGCTATGGCTGAACACAAAGTCTGGAGCTTGAATAGAATAGGACCCAAATATTGTGAGTGACCTTTCTATTCTTCTTGGAATTCTTTGTGCTGCTCAGACAAACTTCATTTCAGTTCCTCCTTGAGGCCTTCATGCTCTTCTCACCATGAGGGAAACCTTTCATTGTAGTCACAAAGAAGTGTTTCCTAAAAAGGTTTTGGGAAAAGCTGGTTTTGGAATCCTGCTACCAAAGTGGGGAGTTGTCTTCCTATCAGCTAGAAGACATACAGAGACACCAAGAGTTCTCACAAACACAAATACCCACTGTAGCTGTTGTTACAATATGTATTATTGGACACTGTAGAATGTCATCACTCTGGAAACCTTATCACCTTGCTTTTATAAAAACCAAATCTCCTACAGAATTTTGCAAGTACCACAGAAATATTTTGTATTTAATTTTGCATGACTTTCAATTGCTCCAGAGGAGCTGAGAAGAGAATGATAACTGATCCAAGCCAGTTCTTTCTCATATGAGTGGCCACTGTGAAACTTAAAACACATCCTATCAAAAGCAAAGATGATACAACTGCGAACACAAAGTTAAAACTATTTGTTGGCAGACTGAACAAGAAGCAACCGTACTGCTGGTATAGATACCAGAACTGGTTCCTCATATGCTAGCTTGGATCTAGCCAGTTTTCTTATCTCAAGACGGAGCATAGAGTTGATGCAGTTGTATAATTTCCAAAGCCCGCAGAAGTCAGACATAACTTTCATATACTATTGTACTTTGAAGTAAGCACTGCTGGATCCAAAATGATGCTGTGCAGATCAAAGACTCAAGAGTCCTAAGCTCAGAGTTCACCTTTTCAAACTGATACAAAAATGACCTCTAGCAAAAAAAAAAAAAAACAACATAGAAGAGCAAAATAACTATTCCAAATTATAGTTGCAGTATCCTAGAGCAACTTCAGTATCAGTTGAAGGGTTTTCAGTGTTGTGAGCACTTTCTCATTTCACCACCCCTCAAACCTCCCTTCTCATATAAAGAGAAGCTGTCTGCTTCACATCAAAGCATCTGGAAAGTTCCCTCTGATGACAGATTTGAACTATCTGGAGAACAGTAACACAGCAATATAGGAGAAGGTTGTCATAACTGAAAATATGGAAACAGAAGTCTTGTAAAGGCATCTGGAGCTCAGCACAGAGAAAGGTCAAAACTTTAAAATACTATAAAGGCAGAGATGTCAGGTTCTGGTTATACAGGTAAAGCTACAATAGTAGTGTTTTTCTGCCACCTACTGATGCCTTCCAACTCCCTTTTTACCTGGCAGTTTACTCATAAGATATTCTATAGATGAATAGGTGACTCAGCTGCTTCTGACATCTGCTCAAGCAATTATAAACTTCTTTGGAATTACTGGAATTTTTTCATTTACAGCCCTTCAAGTAAGCACGAGATGAATAGCTCTGTGCATGGCTGCCACTGACAGGACAGCACTATTGCTGACACATATGTTTAGCAGAAAGGTATAAAAAATTTTATATTGTCTATAAAGATAACAACTGCGTAATTAGTCAGGAAGGGATTTATTTTTAAAGGACACCATGCTACAAATTTGAGAATTGAGATAGTAGATACCTCATACTATCAGTCTATGTGTCAGTTGTTTATATCAATCATCACAGGTTTTATTTCCATTTACGTTCTCTATATGATTTGGGAACCCACACTATTTTTTCTGGCCTCATCTGCAACTATCAAGAAAAGCATAAACATTGGCGGGAAGCTATAAAAAAATCTCCATAAAAATGAACCTCAAAAACTCGTAACTCCCAGCATATACCCATCCTTTACATGAAAGAGTTTAAAAACCATTGATTTCATAGCTAATCTTGCCATAAAGACAGAGCACTATGAAAATATTTATAACCCAAAAATAATCCCTAATTTATTTGTTCAATGAATGGAAAAAGCTTCAGAAACAGTTGCAAGAAAAATTTACAAGAAAACTTGCATTCTAGAGCCAGAGTGAAGAAAGGCAATTTAACTTCATAAATACAGAGTGCCACCACCAGCCTATCTGCATCTGCACAAGAAGAACATATCTAGTATGGGATCCTGAACTAGCAGATATGGGCATACCAAAAAAGAGTCCAGGAAGTTGACTCTTGATAAATTTACATGTACATGACAGAAATAAAGCATTGTGATATCTAAGTATTAGGACAACTCTTCTAGGGGTGTGATAGATATTTCATCATGATATCCAATTTTTGAAACGACTAACTGAAAGAGGAGCTATAACACTTTTTTTAATGAAGAAAAATACAGAACATATCAGTTGGCTTAAAAAAAAAAATCCAGAATTTCAACTGAAAAAGTATTTCACAGAATGTCAGGTTCCTTGGGAAATTCTAAATGCAGCTGAAGAGTTCACAGTTTAGAGAACTCAAAATTTTTCCCAAACCAAGGAATAATGTCCATACTGCTGTAGTGCCTTTGCCTTTGCTGACTCTTGCTCTGCCTCAGAGCTCCATCTCACGAAAAATTGAGGCAGCTCGGTGTGAGGGTTCACAATGTTTCATGGGATATACAGTCCCATTGATAGAGAAGGTGACAGAAGTGTTGCAGTCTACAAAAATCAGCATTCTAGATGCAGTATCTAATCAAAATCTTAGGTTTCAACTATATTTTAAAGTTTTTACCCAGATCTTCACCTTGAGTACATTTAAGGGAAAAATAGTTAATTTTGTTCAAAATATCATAGCATCTAGCTTTATATCAAATACCTATAGTAAAATTTTGCAAGCTATAATAAAATTCTTATTGGATTTTGATCACATAATTTGTACTGTTAACTAATATATGTAATATGCTTCTAATTGCAGTTAATTCAAATGTGTTGGAAGTATAGATAGGTCTGACTTGGCATTTAGGTTGATAATGGACAAAATTCTCTGCTACATAAACATATAAAAGAAAGGAAAGATGGATTCAGAAAATATAAAAAAAGTCAGAGATTAAATGTAACACAACTTATCAAATATAAGTTTAAACAAAGACTGTTTCTGAAATATCAAATTCCTGAAATACTCTATATGGTATCTCCCTATAAACAATAGTTTTACTACTGCAACAGCTGGAGGCATTTACACATTTTAATATCTTCTTCAGTAACAAAGTTAAATTATTCTTGCAGCTGTTCAAAAGTATTTTGGAATGGTTTGTTCCCTGGATCCTGCATGCTGTGAAAAAATATAAGAGCAAGGCTGGAGGGTTTTAAAAATAGTCTCAATTTCAAAATAACTTTTTTCTTAATAAACCTTTACAGACTTTACACAAACTTTCTCAAGACTTCTGATAGAGCTTTCTGACTAGCACCAGTAGCATAAGCATATGCTAGTTCATGGCTAAAATTATTTATCCGGTCTAATTGCAATGTCTTTTAGTTTTAAACAAATTCATATTTTTTTACTGGAGTGAATTTTTGAAAAGTAAAAGAATATGTGTACTTTTACTTTAAATTGTACGTAAATATTTTTGTGCATAACAAAAATTTTTAAAATGCCCTTTTCTAAGAAGTAGTATTACAAATTAAAGATGTTTCTTACAAAATCATTTGATTTAGTTTTTCTCTTTTCACTGGATTATCAGATACTACTGATAATAACCCATTAGTCATGAGATGAATCAGACATGTGGAGCACAAGCAGGTGAGCTGTACAGGACACACATAAATCCAGCACAGCCCTCACACATCAGAACTGCAGCCTGTGCTCTCCAGGGTTAATCTGAACTTGTGCAATAAACCCACTGCGTTCAGAACATCCCAGAGTTACTGAGTGTTCACAAGACATCTGTGTGTCCTGGAGAGGACAGGACCTTTATCCGAGGCACAGCAGTGACCTCTGTGCAACTGCAGCAGAAGATACAGCTTCCTCTGTTCGGCTATTCTGGTACGAGACCTAATCTCAGGCAACAGTTCTGCTCTGGGGTTTTAAATAACTGTGATAACTACTGAAGTTTGTTCCCATGCTTTGTTTTTATCTATTAAACATTTTAAAAACATAATGAGCCTTAACTCAGTTCCTGTTAGTTGTAATCCAAAGAACTTGCATGAAAAATATTAAGAGTATCTACAATTACCCTGTCTCCTAATACAGTACAGACAATATGTATTTTCTTCTAAAAAACATGTAAGCTATTAAAATCTGCTAAACATTACCATAATCAATTCCATTATTTATGAATACCCTCATACATGAATAGTTAGGATATTTGGGATCAAAGTCGACTGCTTTAGCCCATTTGATAAGTTTATATGTGACTGAGCCTTCAAATTCCGGTAGCTATTTCTGCATTGATATTTCTTGGCACATTAAAATAAAACCATCTAGCATTAATTGCAGAACATTTAAAGGAACAAATGTTTATTGCAACAGAAACTTCTTATAATGTAGACAATTTTTAGAACACATTTCAAATTCTGATAGATTAATGAGGTTACCTGGTTTAACATCATAGCTACTAAAAAAATCAACTAGGAAGCACTAAGAAACCCTAAACCAACTTACAAACAGTTCCCACAGATATGAACATGAAATTCTAAGAGATGAGAACCCTGATAAACCTTAAAAATATACAATTCATTACCACCTGCATCAAGCAGAATTTATCAGCTGTGAAACAGGTGCTACAAGAAAGCACTTCCTTCACCAGGTGCCTGTGATAAAGCATGCATGAGTTCGCCTGACATCAAGGCACATAGTTTCTCTTTTTTGTCTAGAAAGAAAGGTACATCTAAATCAAAATTTGTTGACAGAATACAAAAAGCCATTCAATAAGATTGTGTGTGTATATATATATATTTAATATATTTGGAAAGTCACCCTCTCTGCCCCTCCAAATTGAGTGAAACTTCCACTTTATTTTAACGGGCCATAGAAACTATGTGGCTTTCAAACAAAATTTACACTGTGCTACCTCACAGCCATAGCAACTCACCTGCATTTTAAAAACATGTGAATTGCTGATGAGCTTCTATTTCCCTGAGGAGGATGTTTTCTTGAATATAGAGTTAATGGGGGAGAAAAAATGAATTCTCTAAAACCTTCAGAAAACATGATTCACAAACAAATACTTAACAAAACAGCTAGAGGTCAATATTGACAGTCTGTCAGATCAGAGTTCAAAGAGGACTCTTTTTTTGTGAGGAAATATCATATTCCTTGGTGTCTCCTTTCAGGATAAGGACATGGTGTTCAGAACCCAGCCCAGATTTGATCTGGTTTTTTTAAGCTGTCACCTACTGTAGCTGTAACACAGTTTACTACAGAAAGGGTACAGTCAGGGACTTGGGCACTTCTACTACAAAGCATGCTGCTTTCACTTCAAATCATTTTACAAACTGTAAAAAAAATGTAAACTGGCCCATCTTGAGTGGTGTAATTTCAAAACCATCTGAGCACCTCCCAGGCTTCCCTGTGGTAGTCTCAGTAACACTTCATCAGTTAATTAAGTGCCACTGGGCCATTTCAGTACAAAAGAGCAGAAAGACATACCTATCAAAGCATCAGCCATTTTTATTCAGGCATTAGTCATTTGACACCTAAATTATTTTCAAAGTGACTATCAAGAACAGTTACATTTTGTAGACATACCCCCTGTTTCTTAAGTATTAATGACTTCTTAATGGCTACAAATCCAAATTTTCATAACTGAGTCATGAAGAGATCTGCACCATTATGTATGAGTGCCTCCATCCCGCAGTGGATTTTTCCCAGCAATTATTTTAGATAATTTTCAGATAAGTGGGAAGAAAAATACTCAAATTTCAGATTATCAGAAATAATGAGCTGTGGACTCCCCATTCCTGGAAGTGTTCAAGGCTAGGATGGATGGGGCTCTGAATAACCTGATCTAGTGGAAGATGTCCCTGTCCATCGCAGTGGCTTTGGAACTAGATGATCTTTAAGGTCCCTTCCAACCCAAACCACTCTATGATTCTATGATTATATGATTCAGACTTACTACTGATTTCACAAAAAGCACTTCTGTGTGATAACAATTTATCCATCTGGTGGCAGTTATTTTAAGGTCTAATATTTATCCAAATTTTCATACATTTAATGTATGATTACTGATACTATACATGATAATTCTTCCTGAACTATTATTTGATACTAACACATTAGTAGTCTTAAAAGATATTTAATTAAATTTATCAGCTAGTAATTGTAATTTAAGTGATTTTTAAAGTAAGATCTATATCAGCTGAGCTAATCATATTCTGTCATTCAGTTATTGATACAATCTCTTATGTTTTCAACTCTTGAGGGTTGATGTCAACCCCCCTACAAGCAATAGTATTCCTCTGAACCTTATTACATCGGGACCATGCAAAGCAGAGACATTCACAGTGAGAGTAAATTAGATAACTGTATTTTAGCATTAAGATCAATTTGGTACCCAAATTCTAAATATCTAATGAATATCTGATATTCATCAGATAGCACTTTAAAAACTAACTAAGGAAGATGCTGATGTGCTGAAGACGTGCTTATGGTTTTAAAATATTTTTATGAAATAGTTGTAGCATTTACAGTTAATTGGTGTTCCAGCATGTGGTTTACAATCCCCAGGAGCTAGAGAAGAAATGAGAGGAAGAGATTTAGTCAGGAAACAGAAACAAATCACCACAAGATGAATGAAGAATGTCTGAGCAGAGGGGAAGAAAGTCAACTAGAAATTGCAGAAGACTGAATTTAGTACTGGTCCCAGCTTTCAGGAAGGATACCTGGCAGGTAGATGTACCTAACCTGACCTGGGTAAAAAGAGCACAGTTGCTGTAGCAGGCACTGTCATCCTTGACTTGCTCCAAGAGCAGGGGGATTGTGAAGAGAGGTTGTTCGTGAACATACACTTAGAGAAAACTTAAATGGGGTCACAGGCAGCTCCAGCAGGACCAGGACATCAGGTTGTCCTAGTAAGTTCCACGAAACCTCCTTCAACTACTGATATAATACAAGTGAGCAACCATTTGTATACTTTTTTTTTTTCTATATGTTTAATAATACACCTAAATACATATACAAGTTTCCTTACTGATCTCAGGAAAATAAATACTTACACGTCCTAAGGAAGACTTGTTCTACCAGATGCTACAGTCAGAGTGGTACCATTAAGTATAGAGCAAGGTACAGAACTGTTACTCTAAATGCACATAATGTATGCTAGACCAGATTTTCCAGTTAATATCAGTGCCATTTGTCTTATGACACAGTGTAAACAGCAGAGAAGCTGGAAAAAAAAAAGTAATGGGTCAGATTACAGGTCTGTCTAGGCACTATTCAATCTCCAATAAAGACAATAAAATGCATTTGCAGAACAAGTAAATGGTATTTTCTTTAAGTACTGTTTCAACATTAGGTAGGCTGTATTTTGCATACTGCTGTACCAACACTGCAGGTAGGTGCAAAGTTGAGGCTGAGGTGATGGGGATGGCCAAGACAGCAGCAGAGGTTCCTCATTTAGGGGAGGGAAGGTATTTACAGAGGTTTGGAAGCACCCCTCCTCAGCAGTAAGACCTTACACACCACCTGAAGTTAGTGCTACTGCTGCTGAGAGAACAAGAAAAATAAATTCATAAACCTCTACCTTAAACATGAGAAATGCCACCAAGTTCAATGGGACTATTCAATATCAGCACGTAAAACTAAAATTAATACACTCCTAACTGCTTGTTAAGTTTTGCTGCACAATAGCAGGAAATATGTAAATAAGTATTTTTATTGTATTACCTTCCTGCAGGTTCTGATTTGCAAGTCATTCTAGTTGTCGTCTACCAACATCCTCAATGTCTCCAGCAAACTAGGAGAAACAAATCAGGACAAGCTTCCAGTGAAGCATCAACCCCATATGATTTTTTCCTACATGCTAACTGCTTGACCAACTGCTGTCACGTTTTTATTAGCGAGGGCAGATTTTACCCAGCAGAAAGGCCCGGCGTTCCCGACCCGTGAGGCTGAAGGCGCTGTCAGTGTGGGGGGTCCCGAGGCCGTCCCGGCAGCCAGGACGGGGCGGGGCCCGCTCCCAGCGCGGAGCCCGCGGCACCGGCGCCCTCTGGCGGTGCCGGACAGGGCTGCGCTCGGGAGTGCCCGGGTCAGAACGGCGCGTCTCACAGTGGAAATGAAAAGAATGCCTTTCTTTTAATCTACATTGCTTCCGGTTATTACTGTATTCTTTAAAAAATCAGAGTAAAGTGAAGGCTTCCGTGAAATGCTGTATTCAGACCAATATTTAACACTTAATGGATCAGAAGTATTGGGTAGTGCCACACTGTACCATCGAGTAGAGAACACGGATTCAGAGGGCTGTTTTAATTTTTTCCTGAAAGTCAAGGTTACCTTTCCAAGATCTTTGGTTTACAGCACGGCTTCAGCCATGATTACTTCGTCTTTCTTCAATCTATCAATATAATCAAACTGCCCACAAGCATCCCAAATATTTATTTGTAAAAAGTCCAAGTCAAAACAATTGATGCAAGTTTTCTCTTTTCAAAAAGGACTCTGCTCTCAGCTAAGGTGATGCAAATCCACACATTCAAAAACATAAGCTACTACAGACCTATACCAGCATTGCTATTAACAAAATTTTGTCTTTTGTCCTTTTTAGTTTCCACTCACATCCCGAAGACTCAGATTAAAATGAACTTCAAGGAATGATTCAATTAAAAATATAAGTGCTGATGTTTCATAATTACACAGGAAATCGAAAAAATGACGTAATACTAAAAGAAATATGCAAAAATGAAGAGGTATGAACTATCACTTTGTACTGAGCACGAAGAGGACTAATCCAATATGGAATGCATCCCAAACAGTATATGGAAAGGGGATTTGTAAATACCATAAATGCAGCACCTCAAAACTGCTGCACCAAAGCACTTACCTAAGGACAAGACTGAATAAAGTCTTCGAGGTAATAAGACACAACAGAGCAAAGAAAAACATAGTCAAAAATATATGCCTAAAATATTTAATGTACTTGTTCCACGGGGCTAGTTAAATGATACCGTATCAAGTAGATATAAAAACGTATTAACAAACAAATTATGACGATCAACTTTACAGCAGCTCTTTTACTGTAAATCACGGTTTAACTTTTCAGAACGTGCTTCTAGTACGGACAACCATCCTGGCTGCCACCCACTGACACCAACTCAGAGTAGTGTGCAGGAGTACATGGGAAAAATAACTTTCAAGAACTTTTAAAACAAAAATAAATTGGCTTAAGCAAGAGAGATGATTAGCTGGTTTTTAAATCTACATCACTTGCACATCTTTGACTAATGAAGCCGGTCTATTTCGAAAGATCTAGCTGGAGAATAATTTGGCAAAACCATCGCCCGGAGATGCGGCATTCCCGGGACGCCGAGACTGTCCCAGCCCGTCCCGGCCCGTCCCGGCCGCTCGGAGCGCCCCCGCACCGCGCACGCGCGGAACCGGAACCGCCACCGCCCCTCGCCCCATTGGCCCCCGGACGCGCGGGCCCCGCCCCCGGCGCCTCGGCGGCCGCGCAGGCGCAGCCGCGCTCCCCGCGCTCCGCGCCCCTCCCTGCCCTGCCCCGCCCCGCCCCGCCCCGCCCGCCGCCGCCGCCGCCGCGCAGGCGCAGTCGCGGCTCTTTCGGGAAGGTTCTGTGTCGCACCAGCCTTTCCTTCCTCCGCCAGGGAAATCCTGTCCGGGTACGGGCCGCCCGCAGCCCCGCTCCTCCCCGCCCCGCCCTGCCGCCGCACGGGCTTTTCCCTGTCACCGTCTGCAGCCCGCGCCCTTCCCCTCACAGCCCGCCCGCCTCCTTCGACAGCTGCCTGCCCGCCCCCCGCAGCCGGGCCGCGACCTCCCACCGCCCCGGTCTCTGTTTGTCCCTGCCCCGAGCTCCGCCGCCGTCGAGCCCTGGGTCGGCACCGCAGCCGGTCCTGCCCCGGGGACATGCGGCTGTGAGGGGCAGCCTCATCAGCGTTATCTGAGGAGCGGGGGGGATATGGGGGCCGCTCCCCACGCCCCTCCGCCCGGCGGCCCCCCCCCCCCCCCCGAGGTCGGTGGGCGCTCGGGGTCCGCCGGGATCGGACCCGTCTAGGTTAGGGGGTGGCAGGTGATCGTCCTTCCACCGCTGAGGTGCCGGCCTCGCCTCTTGCAGCTGCCCGGAGGTTCTTCTCCTTGAGACGTGTTTTAACTGGGAGCGCAAGGGCGGAATAGACCGCTCGAGCCGCAGGAGTGGGACAGAAGGGACTGCCAGGAAGATCTTCGTGCCTGCAGCGCTGCTGCCAGAGTTAGAGAGAAATCCGCCGCCTCTCCTCTCTCTGTTTTGTGGTCACCTGGAGAGGAGAGGTGAGTTGTCTTTCCCTCTTGTCGTGCTGTAGCAGTGGAGAAATAGGCTAACTTGCAAGATGCAGAACTTCAAGCCCCAGATGGCTGCTTGATTTGTTTTACTTGAGACTCAGCCCTGTGAAAAGGCCCACTGATGGAGAAAGAGATTAGCACCGTGTTAACCGCGCGGTTCTCTCTCCTTTGCTGCAGTGCCCACTTTCACCGCTGCCTCCTGCTCTGCCTGCTCCTGCTTTCAGCATGGTAAAGAAGAATACTATCCCTGATGGGTAAGTATCCCTCACTAAGCAAGAGGCAGGAGCGGGCATCCCACAGAGAAGGGGCACTGACTGCCCCAGGCGTTTTCTTGCCTCAAGCATCTTCACCACCTACAGACAGGTAAGGTAGGTATTTTCTCCAAGACAGGAACAGCCCAGCCACTCATCCCCCAGGTGAGTATAATGCTCCAACCTGTCTGTGAACACTTCTCCTTCATCAACCGCACACAGTTCCTTCTTCCTAATCTTTTTACCCCCAAGTGTATGTTTTTGGAGAAATGGGAGAGTAGTCTGTACTTCTGACTTCTCACATGTTTGCTACTAGGAATGGAGGAAGAGTTGATAAGATGGAAGCAGGTGGTTGCATGCATAAGATCAAAGAATATTTTTGTGAATTCAGATCCAGAAAAATCCCATGTTTTTGTTTCTAACAAGAGGACAACAGAAATGTTGTATCAGTAAAAATAATCCCAAATTAACCCAAATGCACGATACAGGCTTTCTGATGACTTGATTGGGAGTACATATGTGGACCACAGAATGACATAATTTAAAACAGATAAAGTTCTATTCTTCAGCTCTAATAAAGCACAAAAAAAGAAGGCCAAGTCAAGAGTTTTAACCCATGTGTTGCTGATGACATCAATACAAACTTTTTGGATAGGAGGGTATGCTGAGATATAAAGGCACACTGTAATGGGGCAATAACTTGCAGTTTATACACTATTTGAGGAAATAATTACGTTATGCTGGTTTCAGCAGAAGTGTTAAGTAGGTTTAGGAAGAGCATTCTTAGGAGGAGCAATAAGATACAAAAAAACATGCATTCCTGTAATATTTGTTGGTCTAAACGCAGTAAGTAGAAACAAAAGATGAACAGAATTTAAAAAACAAAGAAGCTGAAGTTTTTTTACTAGCTGACAAACTCAGGGATTAAAATTAGAATAAAACTTTAAAAAAAAAGCTGTTTTAAGTATGTCTTTCTCTGAAAATTTTGATGAAATTTCAGTTAAATGTTGGATAAAAGTGAGCTAAAGTGGGTTGGTTTTGTAAGTAGCGATTCAGAAATCCAAAAAGAACTACCTCTCCTTGTTTTCTTCATCCTTGGAAATTGTTACTACAACTTTGAGAATCAGGTGCTCATTTCTCCATTCTTATCCCACCCCCTGCATTTGAACTAGAGAAGCTTTCAGGCTATGTGGATTTCTTAAGTATGGAATAATCAGTGGACTGTACTTTTGACTTCTACAATTGGAAGCTAATACCTTTCAAGGACAGAAACAGCTACTGTCAAGTACTTGGTTAAAAAGTTGGTATTGCCTTCTGACAAAGAGCCTGATACTGAAGTCCTTTCAACTCCTCCAGATACTTAATTTTTATACTGCTGAGAAATCAAGCTAGACATCCACAGGAACGGGGATTTGGCAGTAAAGAAGTTTAAGGCCTTGTCAGCCCCTCAGGCTCATGCAGCACAGCCATTTTTGCTTGCATCTTTGCTTGCACAGCCATTGTTCTTCACTGTCAATTCAGTAAGCCAGAAAAACATAGAAGTCCCTGGAAGGGACTTAAGGAAAACTAATTTGAATCTATGATCCTGCACGTGCAATTTAGTGGCCCCAGAAACAGTTGCTGGCAGAAGTGAGAGTATGGTACACTGCAGCATAAGGACAAGTCCAGACGGTGCAGACCGTGGAAGTACAACCTCAATCACCGTGTTGTAAAGCAGTACATCTACCAGTAACTCTTTCGGTCTAACGGTACAGCAAGAGATAAGGAAAGTGACACTATACATAGGCATCTTTTAAGATTGTCTTTCTGTTAGTGCACAAATTCTTAACACTTTTAATCCAAATTTCATTATGCTAATACAAGTGATACACTAAATTGGAGGTTTTGGTGAAGTTAGTAAGTAGGAATAGGGCAACTAAACAAGAAATGGTGAACTTTGTTTTAGGGCAAGGGGTAATGACTTTAAACTGGAAGAGGTTTACATTAGATGTAAAGAAGAAATTTTTCACTGTAAGGATGGTGATGCACAGGAATGGGTTGCCCAGAGAAGTTCTGGGTGCCCTTCCCTGCAAATGTTTTCAAGGCTGGATTGGATGGGTCTTTGAGCAACCTGGTTTCATGGAAGGTGTCCTTGCCTGTGGCAGGAGAGTTGGAACTAGATGATGCTTAAGGCTTATTCCAACCCAAGCCATTCTATGATAAAGAGTATTTCTCTATTTTCCCAGTAATGTCTTGAAGCACAGCTATAGTGTACAGTGTCCATTGAGGTCTCAAACCTACAAGGTAGTGCTGGTGAAGTAATTTTGTAGCAAAAGGAGATAGCAGTGTAAAAGAGGGATTCAAGTGACCCCTTGCACTGCAGTTTCCACATGGAGTCAAGTTCTGATTCTTCACAGCGTCTCAAATGGTTTTATCCTTCAGTAGTTTTACATCATGATGTTTTAGTGGAGAACCAGAGAGTCCAAGCTGCATAACAAGTCATAAAATACTCTGATGTTTTTACAGATTAGTACACATTTGTGCTTCAGCATCCAAAATCCTGCCATGGGTATAATTACATAAAGTCCAGTTCAGTTCTGAAAAGCATCTGCAGAAATGTCACCTTCTGGCATGTTTCCCTTGAATAGTATAAAATAATACTGAGTGGGATTTTTTTGTTTGAAGGGCAAAGCTGAATTATTTTTGCCTATGCACTGTAAATATGCTTCTTTAATTGAATTTTTCCTGTCCAGACTTAAAGCATCAGCATTTTCATTTAGACAGGAATATTAAATACTGTAGCATAAGGGATTGTACATGTTCAACGATGAGTGGGAGAGAAGGGTGATACTTTATTTGTATTAGTGTTTCTTACCAGTTTTGAATCTGGTGTCTAAAGAGGTATGGAAGTCACTTGGAAAATAAGGCTGCATGTATATCATGCAGTATCAGTAGCCAAAAAAAAAGAAGAGGTTCCATGTAGTATTTTCTAAACAATCTTACTAGAGGTGACAGTATTTCAGTAGTTGTTGAAGTAAATCTTACTCTGAATCAGTTCTAAACCAGAAAATTTTACTGGAAATAAAAGCTTCCATATGACCTTAATAGTAGTGTTAAACTAAGTTATGAAAAAAACGTGTGTTCCACATCTGGCTCTAATAAAAGTTTTAACCAAAGCAGATAAAATATTCAGGTGGATGTAATCCATAATCAGCAACTTCATGCCAGCTTGTTTTTCATTCAAGCCTCTGTTAGCTCTTAGTCACTGGTACGGGGATGATGATGGTGCCAAGTCTTGTGATAACACCTTTGACTCCTGCCTTTCCTCCTTCCACTTAAGTTCAAGCAGGGTACAAATCATGTGTCACAAGTCTCATTCTTACTTGTTAAAATGCTTAGTTAAGTCTTTGCTCCTGTAATTCCTGTTTATGTGACCACCTGCAGCTCGTCTTTGATAATTTCTGCCTTTATCTATACTTACTCTCTTAAGAGTTTGACTTTCCTTAGTCCAGGCCATTTTTGATTGCCAACCATGTTCCTTTGTTGACAACAGAACAAATCTGAATTTATTTCCTTAGCTAATCTTTGGTTAATTTCAATCTGCTGGTTTTATTTTTAGTTCTGCAGCAGTATGCTGAAGTTTCCTTTTTAAATACCATTTTAAAGATAACATGGAACACATACCCTTTATATTTTTGATGAAAAGTGACTTCTGCTCATTTTCTACCATAGAGCTGTCAGCAGCTTTTGAGTTTCTTGCTGATTGTGCAGATTTCTTTTCTGGGAGGATTTAAATGGCTTTAAATACAAGAGAATAAAAACCCAAGTTTATTAACGTCTGACAACAAACTGGGTAATCCTGAGGTATTGTTCTGTCAATCCCCTAATATGAAAAAAAGTTCAGAATTTTTGCAAAGCCTTTTTTACATTGCTAATTAAAATAAGATTTAAAGCCCTTTTTTGATCATCTCTTTTTCACTTCTGAACGCTCCTATGATAATTATGGTTTATTTCCACTCATAGTTTTCCAAGAGAAAGCAGGCTAAAACAGCACTGAATTTCTGATCTTAATGGATTCACGTAAAATTTACATCTCTTATATAGAAGTAAATGGAACATAGTCTCAGATTTTTGTTTCCATATTTTACAGCAAGCATAAAGCTACCAGACTCCAAAGTTTACAAACTTGAAAATTCACTTGGGAAGACTATCATTGTAACACTTAGATAATACATGTTATTTACTTGCAGAGGACTGTTTCTGTTCCCTCGTTGCAGTTAGGAGATACAAAGTCCTGCAAAAATCTATCATTTAATAAAAGGTTTTATTTGAAACAGCTCTCAGTGATCTCATCTCTAGCTTGCCCTTACACCTGCTCACCTTGTATGTCTTCTACAGACCAGCTGTTTGCAACAGCCTTCCTAATGATGAGTTATTACTCCTATGTTGCTTCATTTGTTGTCCATTAAACTAAGCACCTATATGTCTACACTGTGAGCCTTGATCTGTTCTTTGCCCCATGATGAAGATTACAGAGATAAATTAGTGTTAAATACATGGATGTAGTAGATTGTTACATGATTGGTTAATATCAAATACACTTTGGTCACCGTGCTTTGTGTTTCCGTTGTTAGTTTCAAGCATCTGTGAATGTTGATGTTGTTATTTATATACTATGACAAATATAGGTGTTTCATTGAGAATTTTCCCAGCCAACTTCTAGTTTTTGTTACGGTCCGATACGGGAATTGCGAACAAAGCAAAGTACTCAGTGGTTAGAATATTTTAAAATCTAGTATTATGTTTATTTCATAAATGGTGTAGTTTGATGAACACCAGAAAGGAATCTAGAAGCTGTTGGCTGCTCCCTTCAAAGGGAGTATTTAAGCATTAATTCAGAAAATTGCAAGGGAATGGACACCATTGTTAAAGAATCTAGTGGAAATGTTTTGTATTTTAATAGTTGAGGTATTAGCCAAAAATGCAAAAAGCCTGTGTAGATTTTAAGTCATTCAGCTGCACCTTGGTAGGTCATAGAGATAATTTGCACTTGCAGAAGAAGAAAAATTAATAGTTCTATATTTAGTAAGTTACCTCTTTGAAGGTAAAATTGATCTGCTGATGAACTTGTTTTCCTCTTCAGATAATGCTTTTCATCCTTTTTTAAAAAATTGAAATCTCTGAAATATTATAGATCAAGAGCTTTTTCAGTACAGTGTAGAACTTGTGCATACCAGTTCTTTGTGGTTTTAGAATTGCAAGTGTTTTGAGTGTTGTAACAAGTCTTCATATTGGTGATTTGTGCTAGGTTTTGGTGTGATGGAATATCCTCTGTATTTTTCAAAATGTTGAGAGAAAGTTCAATCAGGAGTGTTTCTTTGAAAAAGAAGCATATTACAAAGGAAACATTTTTGGAAAATACAGATGATTTGTATTGCTAATGGAAGTAAACTTTGCATTTCATTGTCAACTAAATGATTGATGTGTGCCTATGGCAGCTTTTTTAAGGTGTTTGATTCAGTCAGGTTGAAAAATGTCCACCAACTACAACAGTACATTTTAACCTGTTGAACCTTACACATCTGCTTTGCTTTAAATTGGTGCTACTTGTTTGTATATGTTATCCTGCCATTTTGAGGAGAGGAATTTCTTGGAAGTTGAAGAAGAAGGAAGGAAGAAGACTCTTTTCAAATGTCCTGGTGATACTTTGAAACCACTTC